>NC_092857.1:36454308-37186024 GCF_039878825.1 Excalfactoria chinensis
ACATCAGTTCTGGGGGAAGAAAAGGTGTTTGGGTTTATTTACATTTTGGTACACCTCTCTCAGGGAAGAGGGTTAACAGTGCTGGAAAACTATTTTTCCCACCAATAGAAAAAAGATGTACCCATTTTTCTGCTAAATAATCCCTTTTTTTCATTCCCTCCAGATCTTTTGTTTGATGATTTCTACTTATCATGCACACAGTGCTTAATAATATCACAACAGTATTTTGTAGACTACTGATTGAATTCTTAGATTTCCAATCCCTGTACTGTTGTTGGTATCTGTACTTTTCTTAAAACCTCAGTCATCACTGTGTCAGTGTATTTAAATAAACAGCATTAATGGATTCAAATGCTTGTAACCAGAGAAGATGCTATCTGGCTGTCCCTTACAGATATCTTTGACATGGTCCAGTCCTGAACAGTCACTTCTAAAGTCACATTACACATTTCATCAGAGCAGAAATTTTTAAGCTGATTTGATGTATACATAATGCAGGGGAGACTGTAGCACTTCCCTTATGGGGACAGGTAGAGAAGAGAAGGATCTGGGGGGATCTTACAGCTACCTTCTGGTACCTGAAGGGGGGCTACAGGAAAGCTGGGGAGGGACTAATTTACAGCAGCACAAGGGGAAATAGTTTTTAACTGGAAGAGGGTAGATTTAGATTAGATACTAGGAAGAAATTCTTTACTGTGAAGGTGGTAACACCCTGGAACACCTTGCCCAGTGGGGTTGAGGATGCCCCTTTGCTGAAGGCATTCAAGGCCAGGCTGGATGGGACTTTGAGCAACTTGGTATAGTGGGAGGTGCCCCTGCCTATAGCAGGGGATTGGAGCTAAATGATCACTCTAGTCCCTTCCAACCCAAACTGTTCTACAATTCTATGATTCTATGATATTGTAATTACAAAATGTTGCTGTACTGGTGGGTCTTTTTCTGTCATGATATATGTAAGCACCTTTTTTCCATCCATTGGAAAGAAAAAAAAAAAAAGAAAAAAAAAAAAAAAAAGAAGAAGTTCTCACCCAATAAATGCAAGACCTAGGATAGCATTCAGGAGGTGTCATGGGGCACAGGATGTTTCCAGTCATACAGTGATTGCTTCTACCATTGTAAGAACATGGCAACTGCTGTGACTGCTGTGGTAAATTTGTGGGAGTATAATATAATAAACCTGCCAGGCCTTCCCATATTTCAGCCATTAGCTTCCATACCAGTAGAGTTCTGTCCTCTTTGGCTTGCTTAATTACAATATCACTAAGTTTTACCAGGGGCTGTTTTCATGTTCAGTGAAATGTTGGTCCAGCTTTGGGCATTTGCAGAAACAACCAAACATGGCATAGAAATGATCATGGAAGATACCAGTATCTTGCATCCTAAGCACTAAGTTCAAGTTGGTTCATTTCATGTCTGTAGGAAATCCATATGCAGTTATTTTTTCCATTTTAATGCTTTAAAAATAGAACATCTATAGAGTAAGACTCCAACTAAAATTAATGCCTAACACTTAAATTAATTCTTCCTCAGTAGAACTGTAGTAAAACCATCTGGATTCTTTAATTTTGGGGTAGCTTTTTTTTCCTCTGGAGATGCAGGAAATGAAAGCCATTATGCTAAGAATATATGTGGACTGCCTGACTCTTTAAAGGATCGAAAACTGGTATAAATCCTGAAAAGACAAGCAAAGTACTCAGTTAATATTGCATGGGTACAGAAATCCATTCTGGTGCTTTAGTTGTCATCATCACAGGCCATATACTGCTGGCACTGACAGTTGAGAACACAGGCTGTAAAGGAAATGGCCCAGTCTAGAAAGTTTTATGTAGGCAAGAGGTCCAATAAAATGCTAACTTTAAAGTGGAGTGTTAAGAAATTTCCAAAATGACTCTCTCTCCACAGCTAATAAATTCTGCTACAAAAGAAAACTCGTATTTGAAAAATTTGCAAGAATTACAGATACACATGCCAAGGAAGCACTCTGACTAGGGAGCAACCATCTGGTACATCATAATGTTCAAATATTTTTTATCGCACAGAACAAAGTGCAGTTTGTGCCACAGAGGAGAAGGTATTTGGAAACCCAAACTAGAGTGTGGTGTGATAATTTAAGTAGTGTGTTGCTAAATAATTTGAGTATGGTACAGGTATTCTCTGATGTCGTCTTCTGAATAGTTCACTTGGAAATTCACTGTATTCAAAGCATCAAGCTACTTTTTAAAACAAACTATAACCAAAGGTTTAAGGTATGTTATTGACTTCTCTTCTGCAAACAGACTTCAGTCTGTTTAAAAACAAGCATGCTGAATGATAAGTCAAAATCAAGACATCTGACAGAAATAAACTTCAGTCAGACACAACATGCGACAATATTAAGAATAGTCGCAGTAGACTAGATACCTTCCTGGGGTGGGGAAAGAAATTGTGGAGACTTCCAAAGAAATTCTCCTGGTGTGCTTAATGGGAAAAGCACTAGTCCTTCCCAGAAAGTTTCTGACACTTAAGAGTGCACTGGTTTTGGCTGAGCTGAGATAATCTCTGAAGTTATGATGATGTGAGACAGAAGCATGAAGTAAAATTTTAGGACTTCGAATATCTTTCCGCATCTCAGATTGTCTAGAAAATTTTCCAAACTCTTTGCTGTCCTTCCAGCACTAGTAAGATGTTCCTTGGAAATATTTTTGGATCCAGAATGAATCTTGTGAGACGTGGTTCTTCATATAGACTGCAATTATGGTGAAGGCCCATGCACCTGGCAGGAGATTTTCAGAGAAGGCAAAATCAGTTATCCTGATTACAGGCTGATTTTTCTGCATGTGAAACTTTCACTTTTCATTTCTGGTAGAAGTTCTGCACTAAGTTCTAGCCGGTATGTTAAACCTCAGGAAAATAAACTTCCTGTGAGCTACTGTACTTCACTGAATTCCCCTATTTTCTGGGTACAGTCTTCTTTGGAGGGTTGATAAAGTCAAACTACAGCTCTAAGAAAAATATTCACATGCTTCAAAATAAAACTGAATTAGGTTCGAGCCTTCAGGTTGCTTAGATCTATGTTAATTAAACACTGATACATTATAATATAGGCTTTATCCTTTGAATTTCATTTTCTCTGTTGTTTGCTTTGTCTTATCACAAGGCTCTGAGCTACACGGAGAATCCTGCATTCTGATGAAAAGTAATGACATGACCTCATTGCTGTAGGATTCTGTGGTTGTAGGACTGTGTACTGACAATAAACTTGTTAAGCATAGAATGCTGGTGCATGTACAGGAGAAGCTGCAAAGTGTCAAAGGGGATCTGCAAGAACAGGAAGGGCTGCCCACAAGCCAGTTGATGGAAATGCAATAGAATCTTTCTGCTCCTTCAGCCTTCTCAGACAGTCATGCTGAGTGGCCACTGAGCAGGTATCATTAACTGTTTTCCTCATGTTCTCTGTACTTTAAGCACAGAAGGTGAAATCATTCTCTCCAAATAAAAATGCATCAGAAATTTATTCTAAGTGAGCCTTTTACTCTAGCTGATTAAAAAACAAAAAACAAAAAAACAAAAAAACAGCGATCTATAGAAGACTGCCAGGAAAATACTTGAGATAAGTGACACTAAATCACAGAATCAAAGAGTTTCAGGGGTTGGAAGGGACCTTAAGTCCAAATCCCCTGCCAAATCAAGCTCCCTACAGCATAACTGTACTTGCACAGGCAGGCATCCAGGCGGGTCTTGAATATCTCCAAAGGAGACATTCTGGGCAGCATAATCCAGTGCTCCATCACCCTTACCTTACAGTAACCTGAAGAAGTTCTTCCACGTGTTAATATGAAACTTCCTATGTTCAAGTTTTGGGCCACTACTTCTTGTCCTATCACTATACTTGTCCTGTCTTAAGCACCCTCAGAAAAAGAATAGACAATATGCAACTGGTGTAGTTTGGACAACTGTCTCTTTGACTTAAAATCAGATGGGATGGATCTAATGCCAGATGTGCTGGCAGGAATGATGAACACCCAGAGTACCAATAGAAGAGCTAGTAGAAGCAAGGCGCACTTAGGACTGCTGAAAGATCAGACTGGACAACTTCAAAAGAGCACAAAGTAAATAGACACTGTCATGTCATGTTTTAATTCTTAATTTCTGAAGGTTAGAAATCAATATTAGAATATTGATAATTCGCAATCTCAGGAGGAAGTCTGAAAAATAAATCTATTAATATTTGAATTTACTTTAATAATTTAATAATTGTGACTATACTAATTTTTAAAAGATTTTATGCCACAATCAGTGGATTTATAAGAAAGCTGAATAATGACTACATAGCCAGAAAACAGGCAAGCAAAGAGTTCTGTACTACTTCTTACATGTCCATTGGGATCAAAAGAATTTGGGCACTTTGAAAAGCACAAGATTAATGCAGATCATAATCTGAACATCTATGTGGAATTCAGATTTGATCATACCAACTCAGAAACTGAAAGGCCAACAGAATATTACTTAATTTAAGGACATGGTAGGATTTCAAGCATTAAGATGTTAAACAGAATATTTATTTGGTTCTGCACTTCCTGGTGTTTCTAATGAATAGCTGAGGATGCTCTATTAGAAACAACTGAGAACAATTAGGTACTTACTTCACATTAATACCAATACTGACATTAATTCTTTCTACTCTTAAACATACTCTTTTTTTTTTTTTTTTTTTTTTTTTTTTAAATGCAGCATTTATATTTTCCTCTTACTTTTCTGAGTGTTCTATTCTGCCTAATTGTTTGGTAATGTCTTCAATCCTCCTTCCCTTCTCACTCTTCAATTGTCCCCTGCCCCCCTGAAATGTGTGCTAGATTTGAAAGTTGCCCTGATGACTTTAAGGATTAGAAAAGCAAAAGGAAAACTGAATGATTTTAAAAAGTGTACCAATACGATCTTTCAGAGTGGAAAGCAGTACATAGGGAAGGATGGAGAAAAACAGTATCTGCACAAGCATACCCAGAACACCAGTCCACTTAGCAAACTGATGTGGATCTGCCATAATTACAGATATCCTGTAGTTGCTTGAAAAACTGTTTGTACCAAATAGATGTGCACCAGTCTGGATCCATGAAGAAGAGGCATTGCCAAGCTGAAAATAACTATTTATTTTGCTAATGTTGCATCTATGCAGCCCTTTGAAAACATCAGGTAGTGCTTACATGTTATTATATTCAAATAATAATAAAAACACGTGAAGCATCAGATATTTAACCCTCTCTATCCCCAAGAAACACACAAATACAGTACTGTTCTAATAAATCCTTAATTTTACAGATTTCCTGCTGAAGTTTCTGACTAACGGTAAGTTATTTGTTCAGAAAGATTTTATGGTGCTCATAAAATCTCAATTACAGTTTTAAAATAACTTGTAGTTTTTCTGTAACATGATGCTGCCATCTCAGTTCCCAGAGGGTATATTAAATTCAAGTAGCAATAACAAATCATTTAAGCAATAAATAAATAACCTGAGACTGAGTTGTTAAGAGTTAATAGTCTCCCATACACTCAATAGAGACTGAGGCTCCACTCTATTAAAGTGACCCCCGGGGCCATGGGCCAAATTGCACCCAGTTGTTTTGTGGAAGGTATTCATCCCTCACACATTCATTTCCTTCTTTATGTTGTCTCTTTTCATCAGTGAAGGCACTCTGCAGTCCCTGAGTCCAGAGAACAATTACGGTACAGTCTCAGAGAAAAGAAAGAAAACTGGGGTCATAAATATGTTAAATGGGTACGTGGGTTTAAGTGGCTTTGTAAACTAAACACGAGGGAAACCTCAGACTAATTAATGAATATGAAGCAGCATGATAGGAATGTTTTAAGGAGAAACTCATGTTACACCTCCCCCCATTCCTCTTAAAAAGAAAAAAGCACTTTTTTTTTTTCTTTTTTTTCTTTTTAAAAATTCATTCCAGCGGATTAGTCATGAAGCTACACATCCTCAAATTTTACTGAAATACTATTCAAGTAGGAACTGGTTGCAGAGATAACTGAATTGATAATTCATTCTCAGCATCTGATTGGGAACTGTATCCTTTTCCCTCCACAATCATCAGTTTTTTGTCATGACAGCAAAGCTATGCAAAACTGGAGGAAGATTTAGGACTTCAGCAAAGACCACTGTTTAGTTTTACATTGTGTGTCTATTCCTGACCTGAGTTACATTCATCACTAAAATAAACATGGATTCATTGGGTGTCAGAGGTGTTGAAGTTTGGCCCTATAATAATAAGATTATGGGCCCAGACAGCAGTCTTCATTTAGTTCTAGCAGTGGGACAAATTTTGCTCTCAGGATCTTCTCCTGTCCTCCTGTGGGAAAACCAGCAGGAGGCAGAAGAGGGGAAAAAAGATCTGCGGGATTTCCTTTCTTTACAAAGCTTAGCCCGATTTCTGGGAAAAATTGTTTCCAAGATCTAACACAGGCTTCTGCAGCAGCTCCTAGTTCTGTTTCCATCTGGCTTCAAAATACAAGTTGATTCTCATGGCGAGTCCTTTGGGTCTTAGGTTTGAAAGAAACCACACTAGTAAACAACCCATATGTATAGAATCATAGAAACATAGAATCACAAGGTTGGAAAGGACCTACAAGATCATCTGGTCCAACCGTCCTCCCATCACCACTGCTACCACAAGCCACTAAACAATATATTGTAGCTCCTCATCCAGACACCTCTTGATCACTGCCTGGGACAGCGACTCCACCACCTCCCTGGGCAGCCATTCCAGTCCCTGACCACTCTCTGAGAGAAAAAGTTTTTCCTTATGTCTAATCCAAACCTCTTCCAGTACAATTTGCAGCCATTCCCTCAGGTCCTGTTTGTTGCCTGCGAGAAGAGGCCAAGCCCCTCCTCACCACAGCCTCCCTTCAGGAAGTTGTAGAGTGCAGTGAGGTCTCCCCTGAGCCTCCTCCAGACTAAACAATCCCAACACCATCGGCCACAAGAAGTGAGAGATAGTGAGAGATCACATTATCTTGGGAGGTATATTTCCCACTAAAAATTTTGAAGAAAATTAATATTTATGTGCAGATTATTTTCTGTACATTTTTTCCGGAGTTGACCAAATGTGCAACAGTGCCACCACCAACATGACTATGAAGGGCCATTATCGTCCTTACCTTTCTCAGAGACCTCTGAGGGCAGTGCTCACCCATCACAAGACTGATGTTGCCCGTGTCATTTGTGGCTGCTCTAAAATCCAAGCTACATTAATGAAATCTGATGAGAAACCAAGAAGCATGGGAAAGCAGCTTCTCCTGCATCAGTGAGATAATCCAACCTTGCACTGTATTAGCCCAAAAAGAGTTTAAGTAGATGGATGGAAGAGAGATGAGTTCCCACTTCTGCTACAGTTTATAACTTCTGTAGTATCCTCCAGCATTTCTGGAAACCATGAGAACTTTCTTCCCTCAACCGCCCTTTGCAGAGCACAGTGACTATCTCTAAAGACAGATGGAGGAGCAGAAGCTATAGAGTGTCTCTGAACCACCTTCAGGTAAAAAATGTGGGAGATCCACATCAGGATGCCTCCTTTTCTCAGGTCCCAAAACTCTGGTTTGACGAATTTTTGGGTGCCTTTCAAGATCTATAATGCGTCTTGGCTAGTGGACAAAAGTGCTAACTAGCATGCATTCTCTACTGCCTTTAGGCAAAATTGGATGGTTTACCTTGAACTGCTAGTAAACAGGGTTTAATCAGACCTTGCTGTCTGCCCAAGGCAGGTATGGAAGTGTCTATTTGATGCCTGCCAAGCCTGCCATAGGCAGTACTGTAGGGCTGGTGACCTCTATGTTATTGTTGATGTCAAGGTGGTCTCTGAATACTACCCTGACCATGGTGGACCCTAAATTTCTGGTCTGCTCATAGCCTAAGCCTTTGTCTTTCACCTAATTCCATAGGTTTTATATGTTGCACAAACTGCTTAGCATGGAATGTTTCTTAGTTCACTGAGAATATCTCAGAAAGCTATGAGTACAACTGAGGCTAATTACTGCTAACATTACTACATGTATGTAACAGCATTTATATCTGTAGTTTCCATTTGTATTCACTATAATTTTATGTTTTGACTTATTTCTAATTTTCCATTTCAGGACACCTAACAATGTTTTCATCAAGTCTGCTGTTAAACAAGAATTACCTTCTGAGATGCAGAGGTCAGGTGGCTCCCACTGGTACCACGCATAGGTACCCAACTCTGCTTTTCATGGTAAGCTCCAGGCTCAGAGTAGTGAATGTCTTGTTCCTGCACCATTAATGTCAAATAAAGATTTTCTTTTTATTTATTTTAGTTTTCTTACTTTTTTAAGTTCAAAGGAGAGAGGCCTGAAAGCCCCTGCTCAGAAGGATGGCAAAGCATCAGAAACCGCTCCTGTAAGACATGGAGATGAAAAGCCTTCAACAGAGTTTCAGAATATGGATTCAAAATTTCTCTGTTTAAAAGTTAAGTCCTGCTTAAAAGCAGATATAGTGCAGAAAAGAAGGGCAGTGACAAAACAAATCCTGAGCAGTTAGCCTTTAACATTTTATTATTGACATAATTACACAGAAATATATGCATAGTGTTTATTCACCAGCAATCAAATACTCCCAAGTCAAAGCTTTCCACTGAAGGCAGTGGAAAGATGCTTTCAGAAAGGAATAAGAGGGCTAGTCAAACTCTGCCAGGAATAGACCATTTTCTCTCTGTCCACTTGGCCCAGCTTCTCAGCTGACAAACCACCATTGTCTTCAATGCAGTGACACTGATCTATACCAGCTTTTCAGCTAACAGATACTTCACAGGCCACTTCTGGTTTTTGTCAAGCGTAGTCAAGATTTGTAAGTATTTTCAACTCCTTTTGTTTTTTCTTTTCTTTACTTTTTTTTTTTTTTTTTTTTTTTTTTTGCATTAAATTATTTTTCCCAGCTCTGTTCCATGATGTCCTGTCAACTATCTGATCCACCATCTGAAATTATCTGAGCAAGACAAGAAAGGTTTGGCTTTCTATAGATGAACTCTGGTAAAAATTAATGCGAAAAGAATAAAAAGACAAGAAAATGCCCAAGATCAAAAGGCACTTTATAAGCACCAGCATGAAACAAGTGACACCACTCCAAGCAGATGGACACAAAGGCAATGCTTTAATTTGGTCATCTTTTTAATGGCTTTTTTTTTTTATTTTTATTTTTATTTTTATTTTTACTATCCTTGATGAACTGAGCATGGTCTAAGAACAGAATTTAGGATTTCAGCCACCCTCCCAATAGCAGCAAAACTATAAATAAGGTTCAGTCTTTTATCCTCTGAACACTCCGAAGGCCCTTATAGTCAGCGGAAGTGTTAAGCATGCCAAAGAAGCCCAGAGTGGGGCATCTAATGAATAGCCTTCGTTGTGCCTGGCAATTACACAGGTAGATAGTGACAAGGAAGACAGTGTCCAGTCCTAACAGCCGCCCTTGTGTTTGGGAGATGATCCTTTCAAACCCTCTGTTCTGCTCCATCTGATCCTTCTATGCTTGTCCAAGATCGGGTGGATTGAACAAAGCTACATCCCTTCACTTCTGGCTCCTGTAAGGGACAGGAATGGCACAGAGAAAAAAACGGGCATTTTGATCCTGCAGCAGCATTGTGCAGCAAGCATGATGCTAACAAGTCTGAATGAGACCCTGCAGTCATTCTGTTCACCTGGTTTGTCCTTGTTCCAGTTCTCAGCTCATGGCTGTGCTTGGAAACTGCGAGCACTACAACATTCTTTTGTATAAAAGTTTTCAGTGATAAAGAAAGATCTTCCAGATTTGGCCTCTCTGAACTTTTATATTCAAACCAGATTGTACACTAGGTGCTATCTTAGCAGGTTTTCCACTTTGGTAGTGTTTCAAGGAAATGTGGAAATGAGAAAAATTAAGCAGTAAACCTCTGTCTCTTTCCCTATTAAAACTGTCAGGATAGTAAATCAAGTTTCTAATGGCCAGGGAAAACATTCAGTACATTTAAGAAACTGAGAGAATGTGTCTCATGGCATCTGTAATGTTATCATCTGGTATCATTTAACTTGGGGAGAGACACGTGACAAAGTTTGTAGAGAAAAAGTTATGGTGCAGTTCAGCTTGAGGAGCACATTAAAATGCATCATGCATTTTTCTGAGTTGCTTCATGTGCGGAATGATCTGTGGCAACATGGAGAACAATTATCATCTAGTCAGTATTTACTTAAAGCTTCATAAATATCAGCACTAATATATGATTTTTGGTGGGTTTTCTTTTTGATATTTAAGCATGTGCACTTGTGAATTTGAGATACAGTGAATGATAATGATACGGAAAAAATGGATTAGAATTTGCATGATCAACTATACATGAAGAATGATGTTCAAATGAAACAGAAGAACAAAATCTACCTTTGAGGCAATTGATTTAATCCAGCAGACTCACTTTACCTGAAAAGTTAAAGAGAGTTTTGGTTGAGGAGAGTGGAGGCATTCAGTTGCCTGGTAGTTTTCCTTGGTTTTTTTTTTTGTTTGTTTGTTTTCCCCCCTCTTCTTTTTTCTTTCTCTTCTGGAAGATCGATCTGTCAGACAAAAAGAAAAATAGATTTCCTGTCCATTACATATACAAGTCCTTGAATTATCTTTTGCGGTTGCCTTTTCATTGAACTGGGGGACAACTTAATTTGAAATTACTCTTTTTGGAAATCCTAAACCCTTGACACATTTCATTAGGCACAAAATGATTATAAGTATCAGTTAATTTGTTTGAAGACTTGGTAAACACTTGTTACAAAGAGTTTTAGAGACATCTAGTAGTTAGCAGAAAAGGGAAGCTGTCTTCAATTCTTAGTTTATTTACTTAGCACTTATTAAGCACCACTTCTATATCTACCCAAAAAAAGAAATATTTTAAGCAAACCGTAAAAGTAGGCTTGACCCTTTCATGGGCACATCATAAATCAATTGTTAAAGCAAGGGTGAAAACTCTGAAAGAGGTCAGAGGTGGAAGAGAGGTCATCTCTGAGAAGGGACAGTGTGAAAATCCACAAGGGCTGGAGCTTAGCTGGAGATAAAGACTGGAGAGAGGAAATTCTAGAAGTGGCAACGTTGTTACAGCAAGAAAGCTCCAATAAAATCATAGCTATCAAAGTGCTGAGGTTATTCACAGATCGTTCATTAGCCTACAACACCAGTTGCCAGATCAGTGATGCTCTTATCTGTCTGAGATATCAGTGATGTCTGAGCTTATCTGTCCAGTGATAAAAGTGCAGTTTTTAAGTGGAGGGTTTGCTTTTATTTATGTGCATACTTCTCTCACTTTCTCAAAGTCTGTCATTTTCTTCTTTTTGAATTTTCCTGACTTTGCTGTCACTAAGTCAGAGAAGTTTAGCCATTCCCTGAACTATCTTCAATAACTTGGAAGCAGGTGCTGTATAAAAATGTTTGAATTTATTTAATGAGCAATCAAAGAATTCAGCACACATTTTACCTCTATGGTTTTGACACTGTGTACCAATGCCCAGTACACTAGGATTTTCAGGACTGAAACTGCAGACAGAGTGATGGTTGTTACACAGTGGTATGAAATGAAGGTAACACTGAACACATTTGCAATAGCATAAATGAAACACCACCACCCACACTAAAAATCCTTTTTGTCATCTCTTGGCTGTGTCTCATCTTCAGTCAAAGGTACAAAGTGATGCAATCATGAAATCATAAGATTTGTTCAGTCTTTAACCAGTCCCACAGTTTTTTTTTTTGTTTTATTTTGTTTTGGTTTTTTGTTGTTTTTTTTTTTGGTGCTGGTTTTTAGCTCAAACTCAGAATTTCAATGAAGAGTTCTTTTTAAGCATTTGTTTCACTCAATAGACTAAAGTTTAAATTCCAAACAATTAAAGTTATTCAGATTTAAATGGGAAGATTTCCTGATTGTTTTGTAACTGTGCAATTTATAAGTCATAATGACATTCCTTCACTTTGTCCAGAAAAAACAAAGGCTGATTTATTTCCTAATAACAAAGGCAAATGGTGAGGCTGTATGAAACTGCTTCCTTATTTTCAATGGGTCAGTGCCAGGCTGCTAGGTATCTTTGAACATCCCATCTATAACCTTCCCCTAAAGCAAAACTCTTCAAAACTTTCCCAATCTATGGAGTACATCATATTTGATTTCTACTAAGCACCAAGTTACAGTACAGCCTTTATCTGCATAGACTTTCTAGAGATCTGCTTGATATTCATTGTATCAGCATTGATTGCACTGAGCTTACTGAAACACAGCAGAATGCATTCATCTGGCTAATGTATATACCTTCATTGATGCTGCATTGTGATGTAAACAATGTCCTGTTCCTTCCTTATAGTAACCTAATTGACAGCCAGGCATTTCGTTTGCTCCAAAGGGCTATTGTTGTAGTGAATGCTGTAACAATAGGATTTCATATAAGTTGGGGCTTAAGAAAAGTACAATATCCTTCTACTGATATATAATCACGGACTGCATACCAGTTGAAAGCGAGGTAACTAGTTCATCACTGAATTAAGGCTATGGCATTGTTGGGAATCAACTATTTCAGTTTTATAGATACACATGTTTTAAAATGGCTGTTTGAATTTGTCTCCCTATATGTTCATAAATATATACATAAATATTTTTAAAAGTAAGCAAGCAAATAAACAAGCAAAGAAAGTAACACAGATCTTTCTCTCTCTCCTAAACCATAAATTCACATAATGTCAAGTATCAAACCAGTCAAATTCTTGGATACTGGCTACCAGTGTTGTATTTTCAATCAAATTCTTCAGGAAGCAGAGTTAAAGCAAACAAAATCTCAGCCTTCATCTAAAGAATATTTTTGCAATGAGAGTGCCAACAACTCATTCTGTAAAGGGTGAGACCTAAGCACTCAGGGTATTTTGAAATGCCCCTTAACTTTAAGTGCCTTCTATTCTTTTGCCTCCCTCTTGAGACAGAATCCCTTTCTCTTCCATTTTGCAAATGATACCGTCAATTCTAGGCTGCATTTGAAGATCTGGCCCTTAAGCTCTTGGGTTGTGAGCCAGTGTTAAAAATCAAAGTTCAAAAAAGGGATTCTTGGAAACTAAATAAGACAGTTCTCACTGTTTGAGCCCTTTGGTAAGTGTGATACTCATATCTTCTTCTAACTGAACTGAAAAGATTTCTTTGATCAACGCGCATTTTATGGGGACAGAGGTATCAGTGAGGAGGATCAGAAAGTGTCTTCCAAATCTGAAATATGTGCAAATGGAAGTGGGCAAGGTGTAATTTGTGCTGTTACAAAAAAGACACTTGCAGGCTCTGTCCACTATAGAACAGACTAGAACATCTAGCAGAGTCCTTAAAGGAGCATTTCAAAAGCTTTCCCCACAACTCTACTGAGGAGTTTTGTCTTCCAAAATTGAGAGGATTTTCTTAAATGATTAGACTTTCTTCCCCTACAAAAATCAGTCCTGAGGAGTGTTGAATATCCAAAGCTTCAATTCAAATCATTGGGTTTGAATCTGGGTCTAGTGAAAGAGCATTTTCAGTTTTGATGTGTTAAAATTATTTAGACTGATACTCCCTAAACTGCTGAAGTACATTAGGCTCTTCCCACTGAAGATGAGTGGGTTCTGTAATTTGGGACATTTAGGAGCACTTGAAGATCTAGTCTCCAAAATGAATCAGAACAGCAGTGTGATCCAATACACATGGACTCTGGCCTGAAGGAAGATGCTGAAGAGTCTTGTTCTGCCAGGTTTCAACGTAAGTTGAATATACTTGAAGTTTCTACCTTCAAGGGCCTAGAAGTAATCAAGCACAGGCTGTTCTCTCTTATACATATGTATTCAGGTATATGTTTGATCGTTTTTTTCTAAAACACAACATATTAGAAATCATCAGGTTTTTCCCACACATGCATTCATACAATCTTTATAAATCTTTATCCTGGTTATTTTAATTGGTTGAATAAGTGGGTTGAAGAACAGGATTTTCAATGTGCTCCTACTTCCCTCTTTGGCATACTTGGAAATTCATATGTGCAAGCAACACCCTCCTCTCAAGCCCATCTTTCTCAGGATTCCTGAAACACACTCGAATAGTTTCACAGAAATGTTTAGCCATCCCAGCAGGAGCTGGACTGTTGTGATGACGGCAGCTGCTGGGTGAAGGATGGAGAAGCTTTTTTGGCACTGCTGCCAAGCCCATTAGTGCAAGCTATCTCCAGATGTTGGAACTTGATTATGGTGGAAAAGTAATTTCCTATTAGCATTATTGCTAGGAATGGGCAGGTTCATATTGTCTAAATGGGCTCAGATCCAACAGACTTGAAAATTCAGTAAAAGATCACATATTACTTATTTTGAGCACCTCTGGGAATGGAAGGGAAAAACAAAACAAAACAAAACAATTTTGTCAGAGAAAAAAAAAAAAAAAAAAAAAAAAAGGAAAAAAAAGAAGAAGAAGAAGAAATGTCTGGTGAAAAGACAGAACCCAGAGTGGAGGACTCACCACAGTAAAACAGAAATGCAAGATCACAAAACACAAAATAAGCCCACAGTATAAAATATCTTTCCTAAATATCATTTTTCAGGACCTAAAGGGGAAATTTAAAGAGGGCTTAATGGAGAGATTTAAAGAGAGAAGTTGCCCTCTTGCAGTCTGCTTATTATATAAACCAACCTTTTAGAAAGATATGTAAATTTGTCCATCCAGCATGATTTATTTATTTTTTTCTAGCAGAACAAAACACAAGGCAAGGAGGAAAAGAAGTAGCAGAAATGTAAGCAGGAGGCACAGGCATACTTTACTATTGACTATTACAGCTTTTACAAAGTTTGCCTTGGAAGGATCAAAAATACAACTATCGTATTAATGCCTGAAGAAGCTCACTGGGCATCTGGTAGCTGTGTTAACTATGCAGAAGGATTCTTCCCAGCGGTTAACAAAGTCCATAATAGGAGAGTGTTGGAGGATATTTGCTCTCTGGGGATAGAAAAAAAATTAGCGTTGTTGAGCCCAAACTGTGGGAGCTGGGCCACATGTATGAGTGATACCAGGACATGCAGGCTCCATTTGCCGCTGCTTCTACCCAAACACAAGAGCACACAAAAAATAAAAGCCAAGTTTTCCAGCAAATGGCATAGTAGAAAGGGATAAAAGTAAGAAATAGATAGAGTCCTGCTTCAGTCATTCATTCTAACTTTAAAGTCAACTTCAGATAAAAATGCTCCTACAAAGAAGCTCTCCAAGAAGGAAAAAGTTGAATGTGGAGTATGATGTTTTTTAAACAGCCATTAGAGAGCAGAAACTCTCCTTCAGACATACCACTGGTTTCCACGTTTCTCTTGAGCACAGTGCAACACAAGGAGCATGCATTTTACAGCTCTAAGCATATTTAATACCATGTTTTTACAGCAGCTGTTGCTTTCACAGAACTTTAACCTCACTGTGTAAATGCATCACAGGGAAAATACTCAGTTGTCTTGGAGACAGCCTTTGCTCGCAAGCCTTTTTCCACTGAGCTGGTGTCAGCTTTCAGCTTCGGTCACATTCCAGAAAGGCAGGCAAACCCCGGCCTCTCTTCGCTCCTCAGCTCTAGCCCTGGTGAGGGAGGCTCAGGAATCCGGGGCAATTACTATGGCCCTGCACGATCACAATCAACTTCCACCACTGCACCTGATGAAACTGGTGAAGACTCGTCTGAAGGGAAAAAGAATTCTAAAATTTTACCTGACACCTTTTTTTTTTTTTTTTTTGTCTTTTTTTTTCCTTTTTTTTCCTTTTTCTTTTTCTTTTTCTTTCTCTTTTTTTTTCTTTTTTTCTTTTTTTTTTTTTCTTTTTTTCTGGTAATCTTTTGTTTCTCATTTATTGAGTCAACTGCAGACCAAGATGTCTTTTTTCTGCTACATTTGGACCAATTTATTGTCTTAAATGAGAAGTGTTAGGTTACAGCTGACACTTGGAAGACCGTTTGAGGTATAGTGTGACAAATGCCTGCTGTTAAAGGACTCAAGGAACTTCTCTTTGCCAAAAGATAATGCCACCTCCTGACTTGTCTGGCCTATGCCTCCAGCACATGTGCTCACAGCTACAAGTAATACACAGAAAATGTTGTGTTCATGGTCACAGCATAAAAATCTGTCCTAAAACCCAGAGTCCAAAAGAAATAACTGGAAACTCCTATTGGAGCCAGGATTATTTGTTTTCATCTCTATTTTAGACATGTTCCATGAGTGAATAATAATAATAATAATAATAATAATGTAATAATAATAAATGATGCTGCAAACTTCAAGGATAGCTACCGTACATCAAGGAATTTCAAAGCTGTGGATCTGCGTAGATCCAGCTTCAGAGCTGGACTAAGTCTTGCTCAGCAGTGAACAGCATTGAGTGCAGTGTATGTCTGAAAGCCTCAGGTGCAGTCCTGTCTCTGACTAATTTATAATCTGCACTACTTCCCTTTGTGCTTAAGCACTGTCTTTATCAGCAGACAATGTAGAGGCAATGTAGAGCTAAGATGTTTGTTCCCAGACACCCTCATCAGGGCCCCAATTCAGAAGGCCTAGCCAGGGCAATATTTAATTACAGTCTTTAATAGACATCCATACTTCAGACTGCTTGGTTCATGTGACATTTGCAAAGCATATGTTTGACATTAGCAGTGTCCTTTCCAAAGCCAGAGCCTAGAAGCTGAGCAGAATATATCTTGTTAAAATAAGGTAGAGCTTATGAAAGAAAGGACATGTCCTAACACTTCACAGGAAGCTGTTCCTGAGTTAAGGTATATTTTAAACTTCTGTTTTAGCTTGTGTATTGTGCATTCCATCAGCTTACATCTCTTAGTGCTTAACAGTGGGTAACAAATTGAGAAAAGTTGTCTTCAACACAAGGTCTAGCTTAACTGAGACAAACTGTGGTTATTTATTCATCCCATGCTCAAGGGTTAAAACAGCTGGCTCTGCCCAGCTTAGGGCATTTGAGTACCCTTGGTACCTCATTCCTATCCACCTCTGATGATTCTGTTCCAAAGATACATCAACAAAAGAGGTAAATGAGGATCCCAGATTTCCATCTTCCCTGTCTTTCTCTTGTTTCTAATGTCCTAACTACAAAAGGGGACAATGAAGAACACACTCGCTGATCACATTGCTTTCCTTGAGGCAGACAAGGCCACAGTTTGAACCCTGATGAGATAGTGTGAGCTGAGGGCATTTATTAAGAACTATAGCAGCTTCTTAGTATAGAAATGAAGTTAGAATTGTGCAGCCAAGCCACAAGACAAACTGCTCCTCAGTATCATGATCAGGATGTGGCCTTTTAGAGGATGTGTGCGTGTCCACCTGCAATCTGAAAATAATATGCTATGTGATGCAAGTGTCACACATCCACCCTCAGTACAGGAGTTCAGTAGGGAACAACCGACCAGTGCTGCTGCATTAAAACACAGGAGAGCCAGTCTGACTTGATCTGTATGACCGCAGAGAAGACTTAGTCTGTACTTGGCATTTATACATGTGGCTTTACTGAGATGGGGAAACATATTGTAAACTGTAACTGTGTATCCTGTGTCCCGGAAAGTACAAACCGTGGTTGAGGTTGTGCTGTTGGCTACATTACTTTTTAATTTTGTTCATTTGAAAGTACAACCTAAAAATTCCGCACAGTCTAGGTAAAGGGTTGCAAAGGCAGCTGCAAAAGTCAGAGTGACACTTGAGTTGCTTCCAGAGAGTACTAAAGAGAGGTAAGTAATTAGAAATAAATAGTACCTAATCACATTCATTTTGTTTTTGTAAAAGGCTGATCCTTATCTGAGTTCAAATGAAAACATGCCTGCAAAAGGTTTGCATCCAATCACAGACTATACAATCTCACATTATTTCTAGTCAACATGAAGCAACCCAGCTGGAGCTTGGAAGCCCTGAATGTTCCCAGATGAGCAAGGGCCCAGAATCATTAATAAATGCATTAGTAAAAGTCTTGGCTCTGTTTTAGGTATTATATTTCAAAATGGACATAGATGTTTTGTTATTTCCTTTTTCTTTATTTCCCCTCTAGTTTGAAACTGACTTAAGTGAGATTGTTGTGATTTATGTAATTCTAACCCTGACATACATCTTTTTTTTCATAGGCTACATTCCTATGTACATATAGTCAGAAATGAAGTTGTCCCATTATTTTCAAAAAGGAAATCTTTCAATGTCAGAGTTAAATTCTTGGAATTTCATGTTAGCCTTTCATCGTGATTGGCTGTTATTTTATTTACCTAGATCTATGACCTCTTATATCTCCAACTTCTTATCCCCTCTATCTGCTGTCTTCATCACTTTTATGGTGCAGTTACAGCCTCTTACTAATCCATAAAAATTACCTTCAAGACTGTTTAATTTTCTTGGAAAGAGAACATTTAAACTCATGTGATCAGTCAACTTTTTTTTTTTTTTTTTTTTTTTTTTTTTTTCTTCTCTGGTTCTACGCTTTTGAGTTTCAGAAAGAAAAATGAGTGTGAAATAACTGGTAAATAATCAGCCTCTGTTGTCCTCTCGCAAATGACTAAACTAGGAAGATACAAAATTTCCAATACTAGTGCATGCTGAGGAGTTTGCTTGAAAAACAGTGGTCCAGTGAAAACAGCATTATGCTGCTTTTATGAAGAGATTTATGAAAGCAATAGAACAAAAATCCTGATATTTTAAACTTTAGGATACATCAGAACTTTCCCAGGCAAATGGCTAGGACTGTTCTTCAGTTTAAAAGCAAGTATTTTTGTGTTTCCCTACCTTACCTTACTCAGGAGTCCATGCTCACATTTCTCTGATCCTCCCTTTTTGGGAGGGCTAAGGATCCTCCCAGTGTGACAATGCCTTTGCTTGTCACCTTGATGTCATCAAGCACATCAGTATGCTCTTGGTTTCTGCAACAGCAGACTGAATAGGAGAGAGTGGCAATGCCTATACCACCCAGCATCAATGCCTGTACCTTCCAGCATACAGCAACGTTGTACTCATTAGCAATAGTTGCAGTAGGCTCTTCTCCCTTTAAGCCTGGAGAACTTCAGGAACTGGTGAGGAATTAAATAGATGATGTTGCTCCCATCTTCAAGAACCAAGCCAGAGAGGTTAGTAATTCAGCAGTTATAGTCTTTCCTGACTTCAATCCTGATGGACAAGTTAACTAAATTTCTTGCTTGTATGTAAGAGTCCTCTTGCTCTAAAGCATGACAGAGCATTGTAGATAATTTCAATGGATTTTTCCAGGGAGCTAACTGACAACAAAAAAGTGATCTGCGATACTGTCATGAGAAACCTTAACAAAATACAAAAACTTCCAATAATGAGTTTGCAAAGAATTTATTTTCTCTTCAGGAAGCTATGAAGCAAAGTCAAATTAAATTTCTGGGGAAAAATCACCAACAGAATTGAAGAACCATAAAATCTGTTTCAGTACAGCACCTTTGTTGGACCAGTTAGTGAAAGTACATGGAAACTCTTGTGCCACACCATCTGCAGATGGTCCCAGATCTCTCAGCTATTTGAGATACTTGAGAAATCAGTAGTTTTAAGAATAAGGTTGTTAACATAGATTACTAAAGAGATTGCATTTATGTTGGTCAGTCAAAAAAATACAGAGGTAAAGGAGAAAGGAGGCTTACTTGCTTGTTGTTATGCTATATTTCTAAAAGTTTTTTGTTTAACCCAAGGAAAAACAAACAAACAAACAAACAAACAAAAAAAGAGTTTCAGTTCAGTGAAATCTGAAATGAAATATGATCAGTAGAGGTTCTTACCCTAAAAAGAAATGAAGTATTTTCTCATAAAATCACGGAATGTTCTGAGTTGGAATGGATCCTCAGGAATCATCAGGTCCATCTCCTGTCACACAGGACACCCAAAACCCAAGCCCTATGCCTGGAAGAGGTGTCCAGACCCTCCGTGAACTCCAGAAGCTAGGGGACATGTCTACTGCCTTCGGTCCCTGTCGCTGTCACACAGAGCAGAGCTCAAAGCTGCCCCTCCACTCCCTGCGAGGAGCTGAGTCCACCATGAGGCCTCCCTCCAGCTCTTCTGCTCTGAGCTGAGCACACCCAGGGACCCCAGCTGCTCCTCACACACCTTGCTCTCAGACCCATCACCATCTTAGTAGTTCTCCTCGGACACTCTACAGTTTTATGTCCCTCTCCTCTTGTGGCACCCAGTGCTGCACCCAGTGTTGGAAGTGAGGCTGCACAGCACAGAGCAGAGCAAAACGACCCCTCCCGTCTCCTGCTGGCAGTGCTGGGCTGTTGACTCTTCTGGCTCCAGGGAACACTACTGACTCAGATTCCTCTTGCTGTCAGATAGAGCCCCCAGATCCCTTTCCATGGGGCTGCTTTCTAGCCCTCAACCCCAGTCTGTACATACATCCAGAGTTGCCCCATCCCAGGTGCAAAATCCAACATCTGCTCTTTTTAAACTTTGTATGATTGGTGATTGCCCTCTAATTTGTCAACATCTCTTTCCAAAGTCACTCTACTTTTGAATAACTCAACAGTACCTCCTAACCAAGTACCACCTGAAAACTTACTTAGTATGAATTGAGTCCTGTATCTAGATCACTTATAAAATATTGAAGAGAACTGGCCCTAAAACAGAGCCTTGGAGAACACCTTTAGGTCTGTTCCTTTCCCCCCCCCCCCCATTTCACTCATAAGGGAGAAATGATATACAGGCCATGATGAGGTTGCCTCTCAGTCTCCTCAGGCTGAACAAACCAGTTGATTTCAGATGTTCTTCATATGTCATCCCTTCTAAATGCTTCACCTTTTTTTTTTTTTTTTTTTAATCTTATTAAAAATATGTATGTTATATATACTATATGTTATAAGCTGTATATTACAAGTTAATTATGTATTATATAAAAATATGTTCAAATGACAAGTATTAAAATAACACTCATGAATCATCTGCACCATATAAATAACTTTAAATGAGGTATTTGACATACCAACAATCTTTATTTTCAGGTAAATTTCAAGCAGCTGAAATAGTTTTATAAATATGATTTCTTTTTCTCTGTCAAAATGCCTATTGGATTTAGTGCACAAACCTTTTCCAATACCAACATGCTTCAACACTGAATTGAGGTGAATGCTTGTTAGGACTGGTGGGACTCTTGTCAAAGTCAGATTCCTAGGGGAAAGGAGGATCCTAACAATGGTATTGTTCTGTTGTTCCTGAAGGAAGGAAAGAAACCCTGTAGGAAAAGCTTCAGGCAGCTTTTGTAATTAGAGACAAATTCAGTGCCATCTTCCAAACCAAATAACCATCTTCACTGTATCATTTGGAAAACAAAATAAGACAAAACAAACAAACAAACAAACAAACAAACAAAAACAGCCTGCTTTTCCTCAGGCTCCCTACATTTGCCAGGAAACACATAATACCTACATAGATAGGTTGGCTGGAGCTATACTTAAAATATAGCTGAGTCACCTGCTGCTCAGAAAGGGAAAGGAAGCATCCACAGAAAGTAATTATTAATACATCAACTTCTGGCACAGTCAGACTAAGCACAGGTAGCTGGACATGCTGCACGTTCTTCTGGTGTCTCCACCTCACTCTTCCCTGCAGTGGTGCAACACACAGCTTTCAGTCTTTGGAACAGGATCCAGTCTAGCACAGACAGTGATGAGATCACAAGGGTTACCCCAGACAGTAACACCAACTTTGACACTTACCCTACGAATCATGTGCACCTGGTTTCACTCCTTGAAACATCTGATCCTATCTGAACCACACCTACTTCTGACATGCAGTTAACTAGGTGTTAAGTGGAAGAATTTTTATCAACTTATATAAAATTATGTTACAGCATTTGTTTTTGTTTTATAAATTCATTACTTACTAAGCATATGCTGAGGATTTCTGTATCTGTCAATATCTGTCAGTAGTGTAATGGTACCTTGAAACCAGCACAGTGAGAATACTCAGTTGTGCACAAGTGTGCAGCTAAGCTGACCAGCTCTCATTATTCCTGTAAATTCTGCATTGCAGCATCATGAACAGCTTCAACAGCAAAAACTTGTGGAGCACTAAAGGAGCTGCTTTTACTCCACTGAATACCTTCAGCACTTAAGATAACAGAGTATTTTGAAGAGAGACTCCCAGTCACTTCTGCTTGACACATGGAGTTCAGATGACTGACTGGTCTCAGGGCACAGAAGCTGCATTCTTTTATGGTTAGACTAAACCAGAAGACACACCCCCAGCAGTGCTCTGACAGTGTTCCCACTGTTAGTGGACATTTAGCACAAAACCAGACCAGAATTAGTCCAAAATAAAAGGCGTGATGTACATCTGGTATGACTTGACTCTCCAGTTCTGCTGCTTTTGTGTTTCAGAAGTTATTTATGTGAAAGTAGCCTTAGTCATCTGCTCAAACAGCAGTAGGTGACAAAATGCATACAGGCTGCATTAACAGAATCTCTCCAATCTTTATTTACGTGTGGAGCATCATATGCTCAGTACATGTACAGGATGTGAAGCAAACTGACTGGATCAGGTGCAACTTGGTAAGAAAAGGCTATTGGCAATCTTGCTCTTGGGAGATGAGGTGCCACAAGCATTAGAGATGAAATGTGGGTAAAGAAGAGCAGCAGCATATTTTAATTCTCTTAGTAGGTACATGAAGGTCAGGTTCACTGGTACATTTTGGACTGACACTTCCTTAATTTGTGATTTTATGCCACATAGGGTAGTTGCAGAACAAACTCAATGAGTCTGTATTCACATACCCTCATATTTTTTTTTTCTAGGAAGCTTCCCATATGATTCCCTTTGTCTAAAAGGCCATGAGATATGATGATATATGATTCTACCATCTCAGACCTTTGCTCTGTGTGACTCATTGCTTTTTTGCCCCACAGTTCATTTACAAGATGCATTCAATAACAACTAGTAATCAGACAACAGGAGAAAGGCTATGCAGCTAAATCTGCCATTGTATTGCTGTGAAACAGGAAAATATTATATAGCAAATTCCACCAGCTTTTTCCTTCAGGCAATCACTTCCTACATAACCCAGAGCTGCTGGCAGACTTCTGCTGTGTTTGCCTAGGCATAACCTGTCCTGCAGCTATTAGCTCCTATTCCCTCCAGCATATCAAAATGTTGTTCTTTTTTGAAAGGTTTTGTTAGGATCCTGCCCTAAATTCCCCAGTAGCAGAATGGAGCTGGATATATATCCCCTTCCCATTTTACAGAGCAAACAGGACACACTTTTCCAGAAGGAATGACTTGAAAATATCGCAATTTTTCGTAAGCTACAATTCCATTTTAGTTAAGAAATAACAGTTGTGTTAGAAAGTGCTCAGTGTAACCCATTGCTTAAAAAAGTGGACCATAGACTTGTAGAAGAGCTTGTTGTTACAGAACAATTGTTATCCATGTTTGACAGTATTAGAATGATACTGCTGTATATTTTGTTTGTTATTAAATCTCAACCCTGCTTTTGATGCGTAGAGGTGATAAAAATGTGCAAAAATTTGAAATACAAATGCACTAATGTCTGTATTGCCCAAAGGACTCACATTTTTTCCAGACACGGGTTTTCTTTCAGTATGAGTAGAATGCATTACTGTAAAAAAACAAATTTTACAAAGGTGCTATAAACTCAGTAGTTTATTTTGAAGGTTAAATTTCAGCAGTTAAGTCTTGTGGAAATTGATATTTTCATCAAAGTCTTACTGATGTTTTAGTATAAACCACAGTTCATCAACAAATAAAGTAAATAGCTACTGACCCTTCCTTTCATCATCAAAATCAACCAAAGGAAAAAAAAATACAAAACCAAAATTTGTGGACCTTGAAAGAAGTTGCTAACTCAGAGTTAAGCTTGTAAATTCATATATATATATATATATATATATTTACATTATATTGAATATTTTTTGAAATGCAGTGTTATGTAGGCATGATTTGCACTCAGAGCAAGGGATGTGCTTATATGCTACTGTTCTTTATGTCTAACTTTTGGCCTTGGTAAAAGCATCTGTTTCACATGGCAGAAAATTGGAGTCAAATTGACTTGGTTTAAATTGGTTCATTAAGTGCTAAGTAGTGGTTTGGAGCTGTGGGTGTCATTACTGAAATGTTTTTCTTCTCTATAGAAAACTAGGAAATTGCCTAAAGTAAAGGTGGAAAATATTAACTAATGCCAACAGCACTTGAAAATAATGGCTGGAGGTGTTGGGTCCTCACTACATGAATCATGTCGAATTATTAGCTCTCTTTCCCAAGGTGCACCTGTAATAGTTGGGTTTTGACGAGAACTAGATTTAAAAAATATGTGAATGGTTTATTAGAATATGAGTTGTGCTTCATATAGCCACAAAGTGTAACATGAACTGTTAGCTCCCCAGCAGATTGTAAGCTTGCTGATTTCTTCAGACTCAGGAAGAAACTCAAGTAAAAGAGACCTTCCTGAAGAAGAATTTTCCTGAAGAAAACACTTATCACAATCAGAAGTTTGGTAGTTTTGTAAGTGGTTTGCTCTTCTATGGAATGTATAGATAGCTTTTAGTAAAAATATGCTCTTATAAAAAATGCACTGCACAGTTTCAAATGGGACTTCAGGGTTTTGATTTTTTATTTTTTTATTTATATATTTTATTTGTTTGGTACACTGCTTTCAGAACACACTGGCTAGGAGAGAGCTGGTGACTGTGCCTTCTGAGAGGGGCTGGGACATCTGGTTGTGAGTAGCCCCACAGCATCTGTACCAAAACTCCAATCTGACCACGCATAGGTCATCCATCAGGATACTGCCAGATGCTGACAATTCACTTTGAGCATGCATGCCAGCTGGCAAGCTGTCTGAGTTCTGTGCTGAAAAACATGTGTTGTCTCAACACAGAAGGAAAAAAAAAAAAAAGTATAAAGAGATCTATTTTTCTTTTCTGTTTTTCACCTTAAAACATTAAAACATTCCTGTTGTAGCCAACAAATGCTATAAATGCTATCCACAGAAAACATGGCTCATCCTGGACCCTTTGTCTAGGTCACCATTCCTCTATGGAAGAAAATGGCAAAACAAGCACTTGTTTGCTTTTGGGCTAGCACCATACAGAATGAAAACTGTTACCTCATCTTACATGAATGTTTGGCATCAGCCACTTTTTATGCCCTTGGATGAATCAGCTAAAGGTTTCAGCATCTTTGTGAATCCTCTCCTCTGGCCGGTTGTCTGGAGTCAAAGCACTGAAGACTCTGAACACATCTTTGCTCTCTTCTCTACTTCAGTTCTGTGTGAACCCTGCTGTTCATTAAAGCCAACAAGATGTTGAGCAACATCTCCTCTTGATGGCAGATGACATTGTTTCATCACCTAATAAAACCCCAGGCTGCTACGTGCAGAGTCAGTCTCTAAAGCTCAAGGAGGGGAATAAAGTGGTTGGAAAGCACAAAAGGAAGCAAAATTAAAATGCTTAGGTTGGCAGAGCAACAATTAGAAGAGGTAAGGAGGGTTAGTACTCTTTGGTACAGAGAGAATAAGGTTGAGAGATGACATGACAACTTTCAAAATCATAATGGTGGTAGTTAACTTAAATGTGAACCTGCCATTCAATCTCACAACGGTATAGGTAAGGGGCACTTAATGAAACCCTAAATGAGATTTTTAAAAATACTCATTTACAGTGTGCACAGTGATCTTCTAGACCTTGCTGCCGGGGAAGGCTGAGAAGGCAGGCAGTGCCAGGAGGACTGAAAAAAGGGATTGGTTGAATTTTTGGACAATAGACATATAAATGAGAACAAAGACAGAGTTGCACCCTCTAACACCCTGAACCCCATGTTTGGTGATGCTGGAGAAGAAAAGATCAAAAGTACTCAAGGACTCACAGGCTTCCCTAAATATCACCTCACATTTATCTGCAGCCCAGTCTCCAACAAGGAAAATAATATCAGAAGGCAGAACTTTCCAGGATATAAGTTGATATGGTTGATATGTCATCTTGGTTGCAAACATCACAAATAATCCTGTGAAGCAGCATGTCTGGAGGATTACTCTTTTGCTCCTGTGGAGACATGGGTTTTGTCTTGCAGTCACATATCTCTACATACCTCTGGGTAGGAAAATAATTCAAACTTCATTAACAGTTAATCCTTTAATCATAACCATTTAAGCATTATTTGTTTCGGTATTTTTGTTCATTGTAATAGTTCTGCCATTAAAAAAAAAAAAAAAAAAAAAAAGAGAAGAGAAGAGAAGAGAAGAGAAGAGAAGAGAAGAGAAGAGAAGAGAAGAGAAGAGAAGAGAAGAGAAGAGAAGAGAAGAGAAGAGAAGAGAAGAGGGAAAAGGAGAAGGGAAAAGAAAAGAGAAGAAAAGAGAAGAAAAGAAGAAAAGAGAAGAAAAGAGAAGAAAAGAGAAGAAAAGAGAAGAAAAGAAAAGAAAAGAAAAGAAAAGAAAAGAAAAGAAAAGAAAAGAAAAGAAAAGAAAAGAAAAGAAAAGAAAAGAAAAGAAAAGAAAAGAAAAGAAAAGAAAAGAAAAGTCTTGCTAATGATGTTCCATGTGCTTGGAAATCTTTAATCCTTACTTACCTTGGACTGAGAGTTTGGAAAAGAATATTTAAATAAAATATGAACGCTGCCTTTTCTAAGATAACACAATACAAAATCAGTTGTGGTTGAAATATGAATAATATCATCACTGGTACTGAAAAGGAAGAAGGTATGGATGAGTCCATAATTTGCTGCTCGCTAAGCTTTGGTTATGAGCCGCTCTGTTCAGTGTTCTCACTTTGGCTGGGAGGTGCCTGTAAGTGGGAAATAACTTTGACTATGTGGAACTGATGCATAATTGTCTTCTTTCACAGGACCCCATACCCCCCAGTATGACAGGTTGAAGTGTAAACCTTTGTCAATTCCCTTCATTGCATTTTTCACACCAGATCAGATTTCTGCAGCATGGTCTACAACAAATGTTGTGGCTTTTGTTTAGTATTGCACCTTCCTTCCTTCTTCATGCTTATGATGATGCCTCTACTCTTAAAGACCCAACCAAAACACTACCCTTTATGCTGGAGCCATCATCTGAAAGCACTGTTTCTAGAGAAGCTTCCTTCCTCAGCCACACACCTTCTCATTTGTCTCAAGATATACCTTACACTGCGTTAGCAGAGCCAGAATCTCACTAAGGATGCATGTTTGGCCATGTACTTACATAAGCATATACTTCAATAAGAAATAACTTGCCTATTACTAATAAAGAAAGTAGGAATAGTAGTCATAATCTTCAAGAAAGGAAAATTGCAGTAAAAAAAGTCTTTACATACCTGTTACAGAATTTGCCTTGCAGGAGACTGCTGAATCAAGTACTTGTCAACAACAGATAATAGCTGTATGACTGTGATGAAGGAGAACCACTGGTATATAAATCTTCAATGGATGCCCATGGGGCCATCTATACCACAGCCCTGGCTCTTGGGCCTGGCCCTGGGCCATCTGTGCTGCTTGCCTGTTTTCTCAGTGGAAATCAGAGATAGCAATTACTCCGGAGAGAAACAGTGGATAATAAATTGTTATGCAGTTGTCACTGTTTCGCATAGGGTGGAGGGTCTGGAAGGAGAAAGATCTGTGAGATGAGCAGGTGTGCATGATGCCTCACATGCCCTCAAGGTCTAATTGCCATAGAGTTTAAGGCTTAAGAAAACGCAAAGCAAAGCCTCAGTGCTAATCAATTACCAGTAAGGATGCTTGGGGAAATCCACATTTCAAGATTGTGGGCTAAGTCTGAGCCTTTCTGAGGAAGGAGCTGATCTGAAGCAATATATAGAGGGTATAGAGGAGTAGACCTTCAGTTCTTTTCAGTGCAGTTGAAGAAGGGTTGCCCATCAATATCCTATCACCCAATATACATTTGTTTACTTTGGAGAATACTGAGAACCTTACCAACAGTAAAGATGCTGCAGTTGTTTAGAATGGATGCAACAACTCTCAGTTTTACTAAGAAAAGTTCTCATTTATGCTTTTTAGAGCAAGCAGTGAGTCAAATTCCAACTGTATATAGTAGCATTTATTTGTCTAAATGGAAGATTTGCAGGATGTTTGACTGGAATTAGAATCAAATCATGACGACTAAGGAATTATTCTTAGTACCGTGGCAGCCTTGTCATGATTATGTTATGATTTTTTGTTATGGGTATTCCACATCATAACATAATGTAGTGCACTGGGAGTTAAAGAATTAGTGCTGCAGTCCCATGGTTGGTTGATAGTTCTGAGACCTTGCTCTCAGAAGGGAAAGAACAAACTAAAGCTCCCAGAAGACTTCATTATTCCATATCCATTTTCCTGTCAGAGAGAAAGATAAAACTGACTGGGAGTCATGAGACTGCTTCTCTATTTCTGCTCATCTCTGCAGTGTGTGCTCCCTTGCCATCTCACCTATAGCATTAGAGAAAGGTCTTCAATTTTTGGACACTCTCTCTTGTTCATTTAATTTATTAGCTTCAGTCCCAATTATTTTGCATTTTATTGTGTTATCTTATGTTCTGCTATCATATTAAGTAAATAAGTTTTCTCCCTTAGCTCACTGTCACTGTTTTATTTTTAGGCCCATCTCCCTAACATTTTCACTTTCCCCCTTCCTCCTTCCCAGGGCATGGGTCTGTGGGTCCCTCTGTCCCATTAGTCATGGAACCAGGCTGAGCTGGGCTGGAACCATCATAAACCTTGATTTCACAACACCTATAGAAGTGCAGCTGAAGTGTAGCTGAAGCATACACATTCAAAATAAATGAAATCAAAGCATCTTACAGTTGCTGTGCCCATCACAGTTTACACTTTCTCAGAATAAGTGGGATTGCCCTGTCATGGTGTCCACTGTGAAGAAGAATTCCTAAGGACACTAAATATAACAGCTTACTCCAGTAGCAGCTGGTGTCCCAGCACCAGAAACATATCCATCCATAAAAACGTATCTAATTTGAAGAGATAGGGGGACAAGAAGGAGATGGGAGATTTGCAGTGTTTTCACTTGTGACAAAATAGCTCTTCATGTGCTTTAGTGATTGTTTGTATTGTGTTTCAGCCCTATCTTAAAAATAAATAAATAAATAAATAAATAAATTCAATTTCTCTGATTGTTCTTCTGTGTTCACATGGAATTGCTTGACATAGTGACTGCCCTCTGCTCTGTTCATACATTGATAACATGCTGGCAGTGGAGGGGCTGCTTGACTGCACGGAACGAAAACAGCACTCTAACACCAAATGAGAGTGGAGCAGCTCCTAGGTTTGCTCATCTAACTCTCTACTGTGGCTGCATTGTTAGTCCAGGCCAGCAGACGCCTGGATCCATCCAGTACTGAGAAAATTATCTGTTGTGTCCCTGTGAGTTGTCATTGGCACCTGCCTCCAGCACTGTATGAACTGGAAGCAGTGGCTTACACAGTGACAGCTGCATTCAGCCAAAAATATGCACTCAGGGCAAATGTAAGGATATCTACTTAGACTGCAAGTGTATACCTAAAAGTATTTGTGGTGCTGTGACTTCTCTTGCAATGATAGGACATACCTTTTCAGAAGAATTTAATGAAGAATTTGTTTCATTCCTAAAAAAATAAAATCAAGCAAGAGTGCCAAAGAGTAGAGCAACATCACAGAGCTAGAGCTCTTGAGAATTAAAATAAACAGTATTTTAACCTCAATGAAGAAGAAAGAGGATTTCCAGGGAACCTTTGTTGTGGAAAAGACTCCAGTTCCCTCTTTTAAAGCAGGTGGTCATATTTTCATCTCATGTGATACCTTGCAGCAAATATGAAGAGAGCTTCATTTCCTGCTCAGTAAGCAAAGACAAAAAAAAAAAAAAAAAAAAAAAAAAAAAAAAAAAGCTGGTCTCTGGGAGCAGAAATGTGTTATTCTGTATGCTAAGATTTGTACAAGAATGTGGAATAAACAAAATTTGACTTGATAGCTTTTTTCTCCCAGAAAAGCTCATTGGTCAAAAGTGCTGGCAAAAACCCACCAACCCACTGAAATTTACTGGGGAGTGCTTTGTTGTTTTAATAGCACATTCAGAGAGTTCCTATTATTCTTTGATTTGAAGAGCTTCTTATGAATACAATGAAAATAAAAAGAACTCCAGAAGGAACCTTAATAAATCCTATTAGCGAATGCATCATTTAAGAAACAGCCATGAAATATCCATGCACAAAATATACTGCCTGGGGAGAAATTTGGTTTTAGTTTCACTCTGTAGCCATGCTACTCCCTTACAAACATAGATGTAGCATCTCCATCCTCTCATACCTATCAGAGCTGAAGACAGAGCATGGAGGAAAACACCTTCTTGGAGGATACTAAAGAGTTTCTGGGAACTCAAGAAACCGCAGCTCATAACTCCTTGAGGGCCATGTTTCAGACACCAGTATCTTTACCCAGAATTTTCCTGAAAATAAAATCCCTAGGAAGCACTCAGCTCACATTCCAACCCTCTGAGGTGCCAGGACAGCAGCTATGAGATGATTCAGGAATCATGGGATAACATCTCGTGCAGAAAAAAGAAAATCACACTTGGTCTACTATTGTTAGTCCTGTTTCAGTAAATAATACTGGGCTGTACTTATGGCTGATCTACAACAGACAGCACCATTTTTGATGCTGGATCAAATTCACAAGCAGAAGGGGAAGCAGAATTTTCTGGTATTACTTTGTGGTGTCATTCAGTCTACTGGAGAGGTCATCTTTCATGACTTTTGCCTTTGCAATCTAAGCAGCATTCACTGTGCCAGGAAGTGAGTCTCTTGGAGGCCCAGTTTGTATGAGTTTGAAGTTTAAAAGACAGTAAGTCTTTGTAGAGAAGAGGTCAGCAGAGGAGGTTTTCAAGGAAAATATACATTGCAAAGTAAAGATTTAATGTGAGTGAATATGTGAGATCACCTGAAAGACTGAAAACAGTGAGGATTTTGGTATGAGACATGGTACCTAGGCATAGGGCTCTCCTTATAACATTCATCTTGCTGCTGGAAGGTGCAGAAAGACAGGAGCAGAAAGAAGAATGAGGGGTACTGGCTGGATGGGGATGAAGCACACATTAGAGGGGCATTATTAGTGGGCATGGCGCTGATGGGTTGAGAGTTGGATTTGATGAATTTAGAGGTTCTTTTACAGTCTTAATCATTCTTTGATTCTGTGATCCTATGATCAGTAACAGCACATCACACTACAGATTTGGATGCTGTACTTCTCAGTGCTCACACAAGCTTTAGTGGGCACAGCTGGTCACTGTAGCGAAGATCACATTTGAAGAAAAATCTAGTTTTCTAGCCACATCTGTGTTTCCAGACAGGGTTAGTTGAGTACCAATGTAACAAAAGCTTGGAGGGCAAGGGACAGTATTGAGGATCTCAAGAAAACCATATGAGAAATAGACAAGCATTAATAACTCCTTGGGTTACATCCAGTAACTTTTTGATGCCCGTACTTATTGGTGGCAGTAGCTGAGCACCAATGTAAAGCAAGTTATTTCAGATACCTAGCTCTTCAAACAGAAGAAGATGGATTTTCACCGCATTGAAAAACACAAGTTATTTGTCCAGTGATGAAATTTTAATCAGCTGATTGAATAAAAACTGTGGCAATGTATCCTAGAACATACTCCACAAAGTTTTTCTGGTAATAGAATTAATAGTCCCCAATACTGTCAACATTCAGAATTTTCACTTATGCTTTTACCTAAGTGTTTGCAGGATTCAAATCTATGTTCCTCCAAGCTTTTGGCAGTTGTCTGTGTCTTTTTTCATTTACTGAAGTATAACATGCAAAAATAGTAGTTTCTAGTGCTGCATTTTCCAAAATGAGTTCCAACTTCTCCTGACTTATCAGATTTGGGGAAGGAATGAGAAACTGATGCAAAGTGGGAGCAGTGAGATGAGAATAATGTAGCCTAAGGAAACCTAAGTCTTTGTTCCTGGTCTATGAAGGAGGACAAGGAGCATAAAATCTAAGAGGCATTTTATTCATCCTGAGGCCTGAGTGACAAGTGACACAAATGTATCTCTGAAGATTAACTAAGTACTCAGAGCCTTTCAGGAGAACAAGAGCCTCATATTAACATGGCTGCCTACCCATAGTTTTTGGTGGTTTTTTTTTTGGTGGCAGTGGATAAGATCTTGCTGAGGCAGAATCACAGAATCACAGAATCACAGAATCACAGAATCACCCGGGTTGGAAGGGACCTCAAGGATCATGTAGTTCCAACCCCCCTGCCTAGCAGGGCCACCAAACATACGCCTTTACTAGATCAGGTTGCCCAGAGCCCCGTCCAACCTGGTCTTGAACACCTCCAAGGACGGGGCATCCACAACCTCCCTGGGCAGCCTGTTCCAGGACCTAACCACTCTCCTAGTAAAGAACTTCCCCCTAACATCCAACCTAAATCTTCCCTCTTTTAACTTAAAACCATTTCCCCTAGTCCTGCTATTATCAGCCCTTTCGAAGAGTTTGCTCCCCTCCTGGGAGTAAGTTCCCTTCAGGTATTGAAAGGCTGCAATGAGGTCACCCCGCAACCTTCTCTTCTCCAGGCTGAACAAACCCAACTCCCTCAGCCTGCCATCATAGGGGAGGTGCTCCAGCCCCCTGATCATCTTCGTGGCCCTCCTCTGGACCCTTTCCAAAATCTCCATATCTTTTTTGTACTGAGGGCTCCACACCTGGACACAGTACTCCAGATAGGGCCTCACAAGAGCAGAGTAGAGAGGGACAATCACCTCCCTATCCCTGCTGACCAGGGAGGCCTGTGAGAAAGCTTGAATTAAACTTTGGGCAGAACATTACAATGATACAGATCCTTATAGTAAGTTTGGTGACCTCAGCTAATTCAGTGAGTGGGCTGCTCTCCTTAACACAGAAATCCTATGAAAGATGCAAAGTTCTGTCAGCTCCCATTAGTTTAATTTAAGGCCATGAGCCCTCTAAAACTCAAGACTTACTTGTGACACATGAAGAATCTGCCACATTCCGTTTCTCATTATACAGAAGCATAAAAATGATTGAAAGAGGGTGAAAAAACAACAAACTCAAACTTCATAAACATTCATTAGAGTCCATCAGCAGTATCTAAGCAGCATGATAGTATAACAATATGTCAGTTGTCACATTGTAGCATGCAAGTTTTATTCCCAAATTACCCCAGTAACCTAAATAAGAAAGGCAAAACACACAAAGAATATGGCCATCTGGAATACATAATGTGGAAAGGTCTGCAATGCATTACATGGTCTGGAAAGTGGCTGGTCGAATTCCAGAGAGCTAAGATAGACTTCAAAGTCTGGCCGCACATCAGTGAAACTGTTGATCAGCTCAGATATTTAAAGTGGGTGTAGATGAATGAATTTATTACATTTTTTATCTGTTGCACTCATATGGGAAAACATGACTGTAGGCAGGTTCTCCATTGATTTCATGCTTAGTTCTTATGTTTTTAACAGTCTACTATATTTTCTAAATCTTATATCATATTGCAGCTTTATAAAAAGGGTATTTTCTCATATTTTAAAATGACACTTTTCTATAACAAAACAAATCTGTAAATAATATGACTCAAATATATTAAATAGTAAAAGTTTTTGCTTTTTATCAATGGAAGGAAAATCAAGTTAGATTTCCACTTTCATTTTGTATTTAGCTAAAGACCAAAACACCTACCATTTGGGAGTTATTTTTTTTCTATTTTAATTCATTCAGATACCTCCTGAATTAATTGCTGTCTTACTATTATATACACAGACTTCCAGCATTTCTACTTTTTGCTGGAGGAAGGGAGAGAAAAATAAAGCCATGCACTTTCTTATTTTCCATATGCTGATCCCAGAATGAAAGGCATTGCAATTGGAGTTTAATGTGTTCAATTTATTTTTACCCAAACTATGAATGAAAATATTTGAATCTTTGAACTTAGACTATGTCTAATGGGACAAGTGGATTATTCTACTCTTCTTTTTCCTTTTCTTGAAAACTGGCAATAATACAACAGCTTAAATAAGGACAACTTTACTTGGCTTTCCAAACAGGGAAGTGTTCTACCTAAGCATGCTAGTAGTAATATTATTATTTTCACAGAAATTAAGTATGAGAGGCAAAATACTCATGATGAACAGCAAAATTTATCATGAGCAACATTTTGCTCATGATAGATTTTTCCTAAATTAGTTAGGGCACATTAGCTTTTCTAACGAGCAGTCTCCACTGATTCATAGTGTTCTGTTTATACATCTCTATTATTGAGCTGCTTTGAATTGTCTTTCAATTTCCATTCAATACATGATATAAAATACAGTTTAATACTTGTATAACATCATTTGCATTGGAGTATGAATTAAAAATGGGAAATGCATTTGGGATAAGGTCTTTTATGCTTTACCTTAGAGCCCATAAAAAAATCTTAGTATGGTTTCCCATTCTGTTTCACCATCCTCCAGATACTCAGACTCTGACTCAGGAAGATGCTGTCAATGGATGGATCAGTGCACTCAGCATAGAAGAAGTAATTCTACTTAGATGACTGTCTTTTTCCTTTCAAGAATGTAAGAACAACTGTCTTAAAACTGAGATGGCCTTGGAAAAAAAAAAAAAAAATCGTTTTCCTTGAGATTTTATTGCATTCCACTAATGACATCCCTGAGAAAGATGGATATATTCTGTTTGTCAACCTCTGTGCAAATACTTCACCTAAGTGAGTGAGATTAGTGGGGAATTCATGATGGGATGTAGGAAGAAGAATGGATAGAAACAGCAGCAAGAAACCAGTCATTATTAAAAGGGAGGTTTAATGACTGCTCATTGTTGTAAGAGTGGGCTTCAGGCAGCTATGACAGTAGGTGACAGTTACAGAAACAACCCACACACTGCCATGTCTGTTCCTCTAACATTATCTTAAAACCTTTTCAGTGATATGGTCTCTAAAACCTCAGTATTTGAGGTATGAAATTATTTACCTCATATTCTTCCAAACATCTTTTAAACATCCATGCAGTCAATCCCCATGGTCATTTGAGATCAACTTCCTGTTTCCCCTAAGACCCAGATGTAAGAAATCACCCATTATAGCCGAGGGAAAAAAAAAAAAAAAAAGAGAGAGAGAGAGAAAAAGAGATAAAATATTGGCTAAAAATTTTAAAACCTTCACATACCACAAAAGTTTGTGCATCGTTTTCCTCATGTTCCATTCATACCTTTAAAAGACGAGAAAAGGAAAACATGTACTTAATCACAATCCCAGCCGCACTTCTTAAGCCTGTGTTTTGCAGATGGGAAAACTCAGAAGACAGATTGATTTTTAATCAGCATTAAATAAAGAAGAGCATTTGCTCCATGTAGTAAAAACATACCCTACAGTACAAGTTATCTGACATAGCTACTGATGGCATTATTGGCTCCATAACAGGGAAAATGTATTGTTAACACTGCTACAACCAAGGTAGCAGAAGCATACTAACTGAGCAAAGGATGATCTGAAGTGGAAGGCTATCTGAAGATGAGTACTGAAGCCTTCATTTACTATACCTTGACAGCAGGGACTGGATGAAAACAGTAACTCATGATAAAACCCCTTAAAAAACTCTGTAGAAAGCAAAACTAAACTGAAAAAAAGCATAAAACCAAGGTGTTTTAGGAACCATGAACAGAAAAGAAACACAACAGTTAATAAGAACAATGAATTATGAGTTAGAGACTAACTTTGTATTGTCAACCAGAAAATACTTTCAAACTGTATTTACAAAAATAGGTCCACTTTAGGAATGATCTATCCACAAAAACCAAATGTTCAGTAGATAACCAGCTTCCAACAAAAATAGTTTAACCAGCTGTAGGAAAATGTGATAAACATGCTACACTAAGAATGAAAACAGAAACATAAAATAATCTGCTGAAGTCTTAGGCACACAGGATGTAGTTACTTCAGGAAGTAGTTTGGAGTTCAGACCAAATGATACAGCATTTAGAGAACTGTTAATTACAGTGACATTTCACTTTAAAGTCTTTCCAAGCTTATTTTATAAACTTGACCACTGAGAGTTATTTAGAGGAAGTATGAACTAATGCCATATCCAATCTCCAAAGACAGTGTTTGCAGGTAAGAGATGGTGCACTGCAAGGCTGAAGAAGACCCCCAACCTCAGGGCTCTGTTGAAGAGGATTCTCTAGAATACAGGTCTTCATTTTTTGAGCCCTTCCAGGTAGACCAAACGTTTTGGCAGAAGGTAACTCAGAAAGTTTGAGGAGAAAGCAAAGCCTTGGCTTTCCTCTCAACTAGCTACTTACATGCTGGAAATACCCACAGCCTTGACTACGCTTATTAAAATGTGTTACTCTAAGAATAATAATGGCAGATGCCTTAAAGATCATGAAGGCAATCATACGACTCTCCCCAGCATCTGAAAGAAAGACATTTCAGAAGGGTGGAGGTAAGGAAACTCTGTGGAATGAAGCATTCTCTTCTTGTTACCAAAATGAAAATAGCTGTGTAGTAGCCAGAAAAAATAAACTGATCCTCCTTCTTCATAGGGGGCTGAGCATTCATACTCTTCTTACCAAGTTTTTAGCTCTCCCATAACACAGCAGTGTATTTTGAACCAAAAGACTACATTAGGAAAACTAGGGAAAGGGGGATCATAGGAAACATTTCTTATTTTTCCAAACATAAGAAATAAATTTTGGATAGCACTTGGAAGGAAAAAGAAAAGGCTTGGGAAAAGTGGTAAATAACTTATCTGAGGTGTTCTTTGTATTATAGGACCTTGCACATCTCTTAAAATCATCACAGACAGCAGTGAGTCAAGACCAAGTTCTCTATTAAGTGAATTTCTGAAAGCAGGACATTTATCTGTTGGGTTTCGTTTTACATGCATGCCTTTCTCTTTTGTCTTCTTGTTCTGCTTCATGTTTTTCCTATTCTCATTTAAATGTTCAATTTTTTTTAGAATGGTTTAATAATCCTTTGAAGCATTTAATTTCCTCTTTGCCCATCTAAGCCAAAACACAGACAGTATTCCCTTTGACTGATGTTTGATCATGAGGATTTTTTATACATATGCATACACACACACACTTTAAGAAAAAAACAAATCTGTTGCAAATCTGAAAGCAATATTCAGCCCCAATTCCTCAGGAACTCATTCACAAACTTTTTTCAATGGCAACAGGAGGAATATTCCTTGTGTTCATAATTATTTAATGAATAAATATCTAGATTCCTTTTAGAGCTCACACCAGAGTGTGTGTCCCATTAGAAAACTAAGCTTTCTTTGAGAACCACCGATGATGAAAAGCTGTACTTATTTTGCCACACAAACTATGCAATTTAATGTGTGCTCCCCTTAGGGGGTGACATGGAAAAAAGACCTAAGTAAAGTCTTCTGATCTAATGCCCAAAATATATTGCATTTCTTTGCTTTATATATTATAATGAAAAAAATCTTTTTTTAAAGGTGCATATTTTGACATAAAAGAACCCAAATAATTTAAAATAATTACGTTGTAAATGTCAGTTCTTCATAAATGAAGCCATAAAGTGTATAGAGGGAGGGCAGGGATGAATTATCAAGCAGGTACCCTTTCATAAGGCTGCACTCCAGCAGGATTCCTTTTATAAAGAAAGTCATACTGTCTATATGAACCCTCTGAAAGGATATTATCCTTCTGTGGCCAAGTCCATTTTTTATCTCCTCCAATTGGTTTTGAGGAGAAATCTCAGTGCCAACTGTCATTGTTGTTCAATGGCATTCTTGCATAAGCCTCTGTGGGTTTTACCACTCTCCCATCCTAGGTCAGAGGCAGATCTTTCCCTGACATGCCTGCAGCTGCACAGTAGGGTGAATGGCCAAAAAGTCAGAAAGGACGGGGCCTGCAAAACCCTGTGCAGTCCTTCTCCATGTTTTGTTTTAGGCCATTAGGGAAGCTAGTAAAAAAACGCAGGGTGATAGGGAGTTCATTTGTTCAGAACAAAACTATCAGATTCTACACTGAATGTCAAATTACACCACTTTATGCAAAAACAAACAAACAAAAAATACCCTCAAAACAAACAAACAAAAACAACACATTTTTTTTCCCCCAAGTTGGATGTAAACCTGCATCTCCTCCAGGAACTAACATATTTTTGTCCTGAGTAAAACTGTCACAAGTTTTTCCATTTGTTTCTGATTTTCAAGACTCTGCCATAACAGGATCAGTATGTTAAATGAGGTGATTAACCCAGGCAACATGCTGTCTTTAACCAAAAAACAGCCAGTATGGTTGCCTTAGAGTGCCTTTTATTTGAAGAGAGTAATGGTCACTATGACAGAAAAAATAATCAAGAGGACTCCTTCTTCCAGATAACTCACACTCAGCTTCTGATGAGATTGCCTTTGTACTCTCCTCACAGAGTCTCAGCTTGGCTACACTCAACCAGAAACACACATGAAAACTATGTGTTTGTGTGAGTATAACACACCTGCAGTCTCTCAGGAACACATTTAAACTTCACAGAATTCTATTCCAATAAATATTTGACAGAAGGCTTACTCTTATTTTCCTTCTTCTTTATTTGGATATAACTTTATAAAGCAATGCAACGAATACTGAAAACCAGATTCCAGTCTCAATGAAGAAGATCTGCATAGGTAAACATGAATGTACAACTTCTCCTTTATAGCCTTTACATCTTTTTAAAGAACAGTCACTTTTGGCCCCAGCCACTTCACAAAGATGCTACAGGGGCTCAGAGTCCACCTACTTAGGCATATCATCAGGTCCCTTCTAATCAACAGGTCTAAATCCTAAAGTTGCCATATGGATTTCATGTGGCTATGAATACTTCTGGTACTTACTACAAGATTCATGATTTTTTCTCTGTCCTTATACACTCATCTGAAAATGTCAATATCAGGGAAAAGTAAAATTTTAGTGTAATGTAGCAATTCTACCAAAATGTACAGAAGAATACTCAGCTCCCCTTCTTTCCCAAGAGTACATTTTATAGACAGAAACAAAACAGCTGGGACTTTAAAGACATGTAAGCCTATATAAAGTAGCAGAAATTACTTGCTGGCTCTTAAATTCTGCTTCTAGTGTGTACACAATTCAGGATGTTCGGGCTACAACTGAAGGAAATGAATAAATAAATCATTTTCTTATCTGCCTCCTGTATTAGGTAAGGATGTCAAAACAAACTAAAGGATCTTATCTTTAAATATCTGGCTTCATGGTTGGTGCCATCACCAAAACTTTGTTGTTTTTTTTTTGACAACCAAACAGCCTCTTTGGCACCGGGTTTATGGGCAACAGATGAGGCTCACCTTCCTGAAAGGGGGAGAAGAGTCCTTGGGGGAAATCTAGCAGGGCGTATTTGGAGGGCTTTAAACTAGGTCTGAAGGGGGTCAGAGGGGATAATGAGCCTTCCTATGATAACTGATGGGATGGCATAGCTATATTAGAGGGAGAGGGTGATGGCAGGGGCCTTGAAGAACCCGCTGCCTTGACAGGTGCTGGCAACACTGCAGCACAAACCCTATGATGATGAGGCAGTAGCTGCTGGGGCAATAGGAGAAGGCAATGGGGAAAATCAAGGGAAATATTTAAAAGGAATAAAGGAGTTATCCTTTCAGGAGGTGACAAGGTGAGCTGCCCAGCTGAAATGCCTCTACATCAATGCACACAGCTTGGGAAACAAACGGGAGGAGCTGGAAGCTACTGTGCTTCTAGAAAACCACAATATAGTTACCATCATCAGAATCAACCAGGATGATTCGCATGACTGGAAAGTGGCTATCAATGGCTATAACCTGTTTGGAAGGAACAGGCAAGGAAGGAGGGAAGCGGATGTTGCTAACTACATCAGGAAGGGAACAGAATTTGAAGAGTTGTCCCTAAACAATAATCATGAGCAAGTCAAAAGCCTAAGAGTGGTAGCTAAAGACCAAAGCAGCAAAGGGAGCCTTGTGATCAGTGTCTACTACAGGCTACCCTAATCAACTGGAGCCTGTCAGTGAGGCCTTTTATCTGTAGCTATAGGTGATTTCATGACTGTGAGTGTTCATCCTGCTGAGGGACTTCAACCATCCAGACATCTGCTGGAAAAGCAGCATGGTGAGATGTGAGCAGTCCAAGAGGCTCTTGGAACGCACTGAGGATAATCTCCTGAGTCAAGTAATAAAAGGCCCCACCAGGGGGGGTGCAATGCTAGACCTGTTGCTCACCAGAGTAAATGAGCTGATTGGTGACATCAGGATTGGAGGTTGGCTGAACTGTGGAGACCATGCTATGGTTGAGTTCATGCTCAGGAGGCTTATGAGACAGGGAAAGAGCAAAATTAGAATGTTAAACTTTAGGAAAGCTAAATTCCAGCTCTTCAGGGAGCTGGTCAATAAAACACCCTGGGAAACTCTCCTCACAGGCAAGGGAGCAGAGCAGAACTGGCTTATTTTTAAGAAAGCTTTCCTCAGAGTGAAAGAACTCTCCATTCCCATGTGAAGCAAGTCAGGAAAGAAAGACAAGAGACCAGCATGGCTGAACCAGGATCTGCCAGTCAAACTGAAGAGCAAGTAGAATCTGCACAGGCAGCAGAAAAAGGGGCAGGTACTGTGGGAAGAGAATAAGCAAGCTGCTGGACATGTAGGGTTGGGGTCAGGAAAGCCAGGGCCCAGCTTGAATTAGCTTCCCAAGAGTTGTCAAGAAAAGTAACAAAGGCTTCTGCAGGTATCTCAATCAGAAAAGGGAAGTCCAGCAGGGTGTACTCACTCTAGTGAGTGACACAGACAAGTTGGTAACAGCAGACAAGGAGAAGGCTGATGTACTTAATTAATTTTCTGCCTCAGTCTTCTCTGATAACTGTTTGTCACTCAGGCTTCAAATGTTTGGTTTGGTAGAAAGGCACTGAGAAAGCAACATCCCATGCTCTGTAAGGGAAGATCAGATTTGTGACTACTTGAGGAACTCAAACATTCACAAATCTGTGGATCCCGATGAGGTGCACCTCAGAGTCCTGAGGGAATTGTCTGATGTAGATGCGAAGCCATTCTCAATGATATTTGAAAAGTTGTAGTAACCATGTGAAGCCCCTGGTGACTGAAAAAAAGGTGACATTACACCAATTTTTAAGAAGGGTACAAAGAATGACCACAGGAACTACCAACCTATGTCTCACCTCTGTGATGTGAGAGAAAGATCATGGAGCAGATCCTCCAGGAAGCTATGCTAAAGCACATGGAAGAAGGGAGGCAACACAGCAGGTCCAGTGTGGCTTCACTAAAGGCAAATCCTGCTTGACCAACCTAGTGGACATTTTTGTTGCTGTCACTGCATAAATGGACAGGGGAAGAGCTACTGGTATAATCTATCTGAACTTCAACATGGTACCCCACAACAACCCTCTTCAAATTTGAAAGATAAGGGTTTGATGGGTGGACTGTTCAATGGATGAAGAACTGGCTTCTGGATTGAGTCCAGAGAGTGGTGGTCAATGGCTCAGTGTCTGAATGGAGATCAGCGATGAGTGGTTTCCCATGGTGGTCAGTGCTGGAATGGATGCTCTTTAATCTCTTCATCAATGACACCAACAGTGGAGTTGAGTGCACTTTCAGTAAGCCTGCTAATAACCCCAATCTGTGGAGTGTGGCCAGCACACCAGAGGGACTGGATGGCATTCAGAGGGTTCTAGACAGGCTTGAGCAGTAGTCTGAGGTGAACTTTGTGTGGTTCAACAGATTCGAATGCAAGTTCTTGCATCTGGGTCATGGCGACCCTCACTACCAGTACTAGCTGGGGGATGAAAGGATTGAGTACAGCACCGCCAAAAAAGACTTGGGGGTACTGGTGGATGATAAGCCAGACACAAGCCAGCAATGTGCCCTCATAGCCCAGAAAACCAACTGTATCCTGGGCTGCATCAAAAGTAGCGTGGCCAAGAAGATGAGGGAGGTGATCCTGCACCTCTACTCTGTTCTGGTGAAGATTCACCTGGAGTACTGCATCTGGATGTGGAGTTGTCAGTGCAGGAGAGACACAGACCTTTTGGAGCACATGCAGAAGAGGGTCATAAAAATGATCTAAGGGATGTCACACATCTCCTATGAGGACAGACTGAAAGAACCAATGCTATTCAGCCTGGAGAAGAAAAGGATTCCAAGGTGATTTGATAGTGACCTTTCAATGTATAAAGGGGACCCTTTAGCAGGGTCTGTGGTGAACAGGGGGAAATGGTTTCAGACTTGAAGAGGATATATTTAGGTTGTGTGTAAGTATTTTACAGTGAGAGTGGTGAGGCACTAGAGGAGGTTGCCGCAAGAATGCTGTTGATGCCCTGTTCCTGGAGACTTTCAAGGCAAGGCTGGATCAGGTCCTGAGCAACCTGTTTTAGCTGTGGATGGCCTGTTCATTGCAGGGAAGTTGGACAAGATGACCTTTGAAGGTTCCTTCCAACGATAAGGATTCTATGATTCTATGATTTATCAGCTAAAGACAGAGAAGAAAAGGTCTGGTGTAAATTAGAAGAGTCTCTATATCAAATGAATTATTCCACAGAGAAAATAAATAAACTTCAATTCAGAAAGCACATTACTAGCTTCATAATATTCACTAGAGAGAGGAGAGCATTTTTAAACAGCAGTCTTTCAAAGAATAACATTACTGATAAATATTTTATGTAACAAAGCCACAATCAAGCAAAGAGTTCTCAAAACATACATTCCATAAAAAATTGTGTCTAAATTAAGGCGTTTATGATTATAAGCAATTCCTACAGGTGAAATAGACTTTTAAACTCTTCCACCCCATTGGCACTCAATGAGATATTGTATAAACTGGACATAGAGGCTGCATAGAAAATTATTCTTCTCACTGCAGTTACTTTGTACATAGTAGTTATGACAGTAGCCACTTATTTTCTGAAAAAACGTTTTTTTCTTGGTAGATTAAGAGTCTTGCCCGTATAATACAGGCTCCTTTCGTTAAACATACCAGTATGTTTGTTTAAGGTATTTATCAATGTACAAAAGTAAGAGCAAACTTAACATGTTGATTGGGCCATACTGGATGAAAAAGATTAAAACCATGCTTCAGTTAAGGTTTCTTTCTTCCTACAAAGGACTATACAACTGAGATTATCGTACAATTGGAAAAAAACACAGATTTGTTTCAGTGTGAAATTCAGAGAACAAAAGGTTCTTGACCCAGTTCCTTTCTTTCTGTACATATATTTAGCTCTGCTGTCTAGATACACTGAGCTGTAATATTTAAATAACTTCATGTAATCCAAGGCCTGTTTCTTATTGTAGCCGTTGGGATTTCTCTTAAGTAAGAGTAGTTCTTCACAGGCAGTCTTGAAGAGCAAAAGGGTTAGATAGGCCATTCAAGTTTCTAATACAACTGACAAAATGATTCTATATTTCTGTAACTCTATCAGTCACAGAAACTCTCTGTGGTTGACAGAGACTACAAAAATTTCAGAAATGTAATAAAGGCAATGCAGTGAAATTATCATCCACAGAGTGAGCTAATTAAGTTTTCAAAAATGATGGATTTATCTGGTATATGGCAAAGACAAAGACATTGCTTTGTGGATTTCCAAATACATAAAATGCTACAGTTACTCTGAGGTCCTTCACTAAGGATAAATTCAATAAAACTTTATTCAAGTTTATACGTATCACAATAGCTTTTAGATAACTGGGATTAGGGATTTAAAATGCACTTGCACAATACTAACTGATCTTAAGAATGTATTGCTTTCCATTATCTAGGATAAGTTTATACTACTGAGCTTCAAAAATCAGTTTCTTTCTTGTTTTGTTTTGCCGTTGGTTTTGTTTGTTTTTGTTGTTTGTTTGTTTGGTTTGGTTTTTTAGATGAATAACAAATAGGACTACTCAAATAATATATTAGAGAATTCTCTCATTACTTCCCCTGTTATGGATGTCTAGTTCAGTAACTTTCTTACGTGTGGACAGTAAATGCACAGAGTATCATGAGTGTAGATATATGTATCTTAAGAAAAGCAGCATAACATCTTGACAAACGTATATTTATAACTTGAAAGTGCTAAGCTACAAGCAGAAAGAAGATTTTACAGATGGCTTGAGGGCTGATTTAGGAATTTTTGTGCGCAAACACTGCCCAATGAATAGAGGAAAAAACAAATCTGGTCTAAAAGTAGAGAAGCTAAGTGTACCCAATAAACCTAAATGACACAAACCACATCTAGCTTCAAATTTTGCAACGCACTCTATAAATGAGTTTTGATTAGTCACAGGTTTGCAAATCTACAAAGCAAACCACTGTCCAGTTCTCCCAGTGCGGAGCCCACTCATGGTATTATGTTGAAAACTTTGCAAAAAATTTTATTTCATCAGATCTGTGAACAGTGTTGTGAATATCTGAAATGCACTTTGATCTTGGCTTGCTCAACAAAAAGCACAAAGCAAAATGCAGTTGATAAAATGATTACATGAACAGACAATGGCTCCATAGCCAAATTTGTGGAGAGCTATTCTAGTTCTAATTCAATAAGGTATGAGCAAATCATATACTGAAAATAAAGCCCTAATACTGCAATCAGAATTTAAAGCACAGATTTCTTATTTGACTAAGATAATTCTACAAACAGAAGTTGCAAAATTTTGTCTTCTAGTGTAATGCCACAGTTTTGGTCTTTACTAACACAGGTGTTGCTTTAGGTAGGTTTTGGAGACTTTTTCTGGGGGAATAGCTTTGTCGGGAGGAAAAGGAGTTCAATCTGAACAGAAGTGAGAGAAGGCAATAAATTATCTTCATAATTAGATATAAAAAATAAAATCAAAAAAAGGCATTCTAAAAGCCAGCATTTCTTTTACACATTGAGTACTTAAGCTGGAAAGAATTGTTGTAACTGAGTGTTTTTTATGATTGTAATCCAAAAGCTGTTTATAACTGTACCACTGCAACTAGCACTTTCCTTTGTTGTTAAGGAAAAGGTCTCTGTTTAGTACTTCGCTGTTGCTCTGAGAATGTCAGATGTGACTTGTGTTTATCACTGGCAACAAGGAATTGATTTCAATAGGGATAGTAAATACTGCTGTGGCAAATGACAGCAATCATAAAAAAAAGAGGAAGATGCTTGAAAGAGTGTTTTACTTGCAAAAAATTGGATACTCAGCCATTCCCCTCTGGGTGCTTGGTAAACAGGGTAAACACCATAACTATTGGAGCCAGAACTTCAAAATCGTTTTCCTTTCACTAGAAGAAAGAAAAGGAAATTTGTACAAAATGAACTGTGCACTTGAATGCAACTGGGACAAATAAGCAGAAGAACTTTGCTTGCATACAGAGCCTCCCAAAAGAGACAAAAAGCTGTAAGGAGTATGGGGAATAAAGGGAGAAAAGCACATTTGGTTTCATTTTTTTACCTCATCTTATCTGTTTTATCTATCTGAATGCTCTTGCAGAAGTTATATTTGTAACACACTTTGTGATATTTCAAACACATCCCAGATAACAGACCTCAGAGTCAGAGTAGGGAAGGCTATTTGTTTATAATGAAATGTGACAGCTGAATTTATGGTCTGAAAAAGTCACTTTAATGGCTGATTAGTCAGTTAGTGGGTTTCTGGTTCTCTGCTTCTACTAACCACTTTTCTGCCATTATTTGAGGTGTCTCATCACTTCAAAGATGTTCAAAACAATGCTAGAAGACAATCAGACAAAGGACAGCAAATAGAGCTAAATTTTAATTTAAACAAATCAAGAACAAGTACATATACTGTTTATCTCAGCTAGAAATATACCTTTTAAAATATGAAAATCACCACTGAAATATGCTGTTGTTTCCAGTGTTTGGGCACAACTTCAAAAGTTCTTGATCTTAATAAAGGTCAGATTATTTCACAATTGGAAAACATCTGTCAGAAAAGTTTGGTCAAACCAAACGGGCATTTCTTCAGTCTTCCACTGCATTGGAAACAAAACAAAACAAAACAAAATAAAACAAACAAACAAACAAACAACAACAACAACAAACACAGAAAGAAAATAACAAAAGAAAGGAGCAGCAAATTTTGAGCCCTTATCTTTGGCTTTTCCAATATTCAGAAACAGACAATGGTCAAATTACAGCATTTGCCTTCATTTACTTCATGTTGAAATGTTTTGAGGGAGTGCAGTGATTTCACTTCGTGATAGCCACACTGTGCTGTAGGTTGTAAGCAGAGGGAGATCCTTCAACCGCTGACTTTAATGTGATGGTATTATTTAACCTGGCACTGATTCTGTTCTGTCTCCAGAGATTATCTAAACTTAGAGGAAGGTAGTTTTAGATTGAGGGTTCTGAAGGCTATTTACATGAAGGAGTATGATTTATATTTCTTTAGAATGTAATTTAGATGGATGGTGACATTGCTCTTGGTAACCTCATTTAGAATATGATATGCATATACTCACTGTGTGCCAGGTCATACAAACAGAAACAAGTTGTCCTCCCCCACCTGCACATGCCTTATTAAACTCTCCTAACCTCGTAACTAATCATAAATGTATTTTAACACACTGTGGGCATAGTCTGACAGTCTCTGTCAGAAATGAGTTTGGGGAGAGGAAGAGGAATATTCTGTACTGCTGGATGGGAAGTTAGAGACAGGCCCCTCAAAGACAGGTGGTGAAAGAGATGGCTGAAAAGCAGAAAAAGAGGGACAAGATTTTTAAAGTGGGATAGGACTGTACTTGCACAGTAAAATAAGAAATATAGTAGGGTGACATCTGATTTGGCAATGCCAATGTAGCAGGTTTAAGTTACAGCCACTACTATCAAGAGAACCTGCAGTGAAGACATGGCTGAGAGTTCTGCTTCATGACGAAGTCATGTCATCATGGACACCTGTAGAGTCACTTTGGATTGACAGCCCCCAGTGTGACACTTGTGTTCATAATATATTGTGTCATGCAATGGTGGACCAGCAATCATGGATATCTCCAGCACTGGTATATTGAGTCACAACACAACTGACTCAAATCCAGAGAGGCTGAGCAGACCTGTTCACCTCAGCTATCATGCAACCCTCCAGGAGAAGTGGGCTTGGCTTTCTTGCTGGAGAAATCACATGGTCCTCATCACAAAAACCTCACTGAGCCAGGTAGTAATTGGGTCCAGGCTCGCACAAGGTGATGGGGTGTTCTAAAAGTAAAATCAGACTCAAATCCCCAAGAGAGGGAAGACAGATTCTGAGAGTTAAATTGAAACCAAGCTGTGTTTCAGAGATTCTAGAAAATTCTATTTCATACACAAAGTCAAAAGCCTGTCTGAAAACATGGCTTATGATGAAGCATTAGATGACATGCCCATATTTTGTTCTCTGCTGCCTCATAATAACTGCTAAACAGAAGACAAGTTCTGTTTAGAACCTATCTGGGATCATCATGGTGGTGGGAGCAAGGGTATAAAAGCATTTGCAACTGTGTCATACCAGTGCCAGAGGGATTGCTTCTGGTATTCTGCAAACAGGAAGGTGACCAAAATCTTTAAAAACAAAAACAAACAAACAAACAAACAAACAAACAAAAAACATAAGAACTGGTTCAGACCAAAGGTTGCCCTAGAATATTTGTCCTGTCTCCAGTGTCTAAAGCCAGATGTGAGAGAAAGAGGTGTGTTTCTCTTGAATACTTTCCTAGTATCCACTATTTTGCAGTTCAGTAATTTCCTGGGTCTTTGTATGCAATATCCTCTGGTAGATTTTTCTCCTCTGCATTTGTGCAATCCTTTTTTGAAACCCTGCAAACTGAGCATGCACACAGTCACTGCACTCCTACATGGAATACCCCAGTTAAGTACACACTCAGTGCAGAGGTATTTCTTGTTTCGCTTTGTTTTTCTCACCTCATTCAGTATCTCTTGATTCCTGTTCTAGTGGAATTCATTCCTTATTAATTATTCCCACTGTGTTCATTGCCTATTGACAACTATAATAATCACTGCCATACAGAATGTCCTTTCAATTATTCTTTGCACAAAAAAAAATATTTGATCTCATTTTTGCTTTTTCCATTTCCTCTACACCTTTGGGGGAACATACTGCACTCATGGTGCAAGAGAAGGAAGGTTACACAGTGGCAGAAGTACATCTTCTGTTTTGCTTTTTATTCTTTCCAAGATAATTCATAACATTTGTTTTGCCATTTTAATTCATAAAGAAGACTGAATTGTTAAAATCATAATTTTGTTCTTTTTTTTCTTCCTCCTGTACCTCCCCCACCCATATAGAAATAGCCGGACCAGAGCTGCTTTTGGTGAAAAATAAACTAGAACTTTTTTTCTCTGATACTAACCAGTTCACAGTTAACCCACACTGACTTTTCATCTGCCATTTTCCTTCTGCATGTCTCAGTGCTCTGGAATCCTCCTGTAGTTATTTTTAATGAGTTTTTTTCTTTATTCTCCTGGATAGCTTAGATACAATCAGGTTTTAGTATCTTCCTGTTCACTCTCTTTTACAGATCAGAGACCAGAGTGGGTGACTTTGTAGGATTCTTTGTAGACATCCTTCCACTGTGAAAAATGACAATCAATTCCTTCCATCTAATTTTAATTTTTTTTTTTTTTTTTTTTTAGTCTATGCAAGGATTATCTATCTTATCTTAAGGCTGCTTGTATATAAACTTTGCTTGATACCAAGTCAGGATCTCCTTGACTGCCTGTGAAAGAAGCAGTAACTGTACCCAAAAATTGCTTCAGTTTTCAGGACCCCATTAATATCTCTACAAACATAGTAGTTTGGCAGCCCTCCTCCCGGTGTATGGATGGGGAGACATCTGTGCCCACTAACCCTGATGAAAAATATTCACTTCAGTTAGAAACAGCAACTTCAGCAGGTGTAGCCAGGCACATTCTTTACTCTGAAAATTTTCTTGAAGGCAGCTTTTCTTAGCTTATTGCTGACCTTCCAGACCCCCTGTTATCTGTCAGGCAAACTACTGAGGTATCTCTATCATCCACACTCCCATTCCACCTTTAACCTCTTGCAATTGTAAATGTTCATTAACTTGACACACAGCGTAGCTTCTGTTCCCAGCACTCACTATCACAGAAGGACAGTTGTTCGCTCCCTTGAGGATCTGTGAGCACTCCAAGAATTTTTCACCAGGCAATTGCTCAGGGCAAATTTAGAATATTTGGACAAGTGCTAACTGAAATGACTGTGTCACCCCACTCTTAGTTCATGGGGGTGCTTTTAGGGTGGAAAAGCAAGGGCATACTTCATTGCAATGAACCCAGGTGCTATATTTTCAAGAAAAAATGCTTTAAAATCAGGGTTAGAAAGATTTAGCATCCATTTCTTTAGAATTTGCACATCATAGAATTGTCTGAACTACTTGATTGAAAAATTCTCTCCCACAGCACCCACTATAGACTTTTGCCCTCAGGTGGCTCTTCACTATGCAACCTTAGAAAACAACAACAACAACAAAACAAAAACAAAACAAACAAACAAAAACAACAACAACAAAAAGCCACCCTATTCTTACAGCCGAGTAACTTACACTATCTGAAAACCAGAAATAACTGTTTTATACTATTTTAGTGTGGCCATTCTGGAGATAATGTTGTCTGAATTCAATGAGGGCAAATGTGCATGGGAGCTGGGAGTTAGGCCAATAACTTCTCTGATTTCCCCTTCCAGCTCAGACATAAAATTGACATAGTTCAGATGAGATAGCAGTAAATTTAGGAAAACCTAAGCTGAAATAAATTATATTCAGATATTATGCCATGACAAGACTAACATTATCTGGACCAATGAAGTACATGACCAAAAAAGAAATACTTCTGAAATCTTTTATACTGACCGACATTTCTAGAGTTACTTTTCCTCCTCTCAATTTTTTCTTTTTTTTTCTTTTTTTTCTTTTTTTCTTTTTTTCTTGTTTGAAATCTTTACCACTTCCAGGGATAAGCACAGTGCCCATAATGTGACACCTCATGACTCCAGCTGCTCCTGCAGCAGGAAACAGGAATAGGAAAAAAAAAATAAAATAAAAAAAAAAAATTGTGGAAGAGCCAGAGACACATCCACTTGAAAAAGTAAGATAGAATTTTGTGCTGACTTGGTCCAGAAAAGCTTCTACTTTCAGGACTGATGGGGAGACCCTTAGTTATTAGATGGTGATCCACTCTTTTGTTGTTTACATTTGCCACAAGATGTCTTTCAGTAGAAAGGGAAGAGGAAAGACCGCTATGCTAGCTCTTCAGGTTACCAATTAAGGGGGTCTCCTATTTGCATCATGCCTGGTTGTTTAGGAAATCTTTCTCTGAAAGGAAAAGTACCTTGGGACTAACATATCCTGAAGAAGAGATATTGCTGATATTTCCTCTGACATGGAGTTGCAAAAATGTTTGCATTTGGTTACTTTTTTAATACAACATGACAGATCTCAGTAGGTCCCAGCTCAAAACTAGTAATTCTCCTACATCCCATCCCATTTAGCTGTAATTATGCAATCTTTCAGATTCAGAAATGACAACATGACACCTGTGAAAATACAAGATCATAAACAGCATGATGTCATTTTGAATCTGCAGGAGTTAAATATAATTAAGAAAATTGCAGTGTCTTTATTTCACACTGCATATTGCCCACAAGGCAATCTCAAGAGAGCGGGTGTTGAGACAGTAAGGAGCACAGCACACATACTGCAGAGAGCTGAAACCTTTGCCAGCAGAGATCAGCTGTATGTCACTGCTGAACCACCACACACAGCCTGTGAAGCACAGGATCCCACTAAGTTTAGTCAACTTTGGATGTGGTCCCAAAGGCACAACATCATGAGTATATGCTGTATTTCCCCTCAAGTTTGGAGGCTTCTGGGGCTGGCCTGCAGATAGCTGTAGGCAGTTTGGGACCAAGCTGTCCCATTCTCATTTAGCTTTCAAACACTGGGCCCCGAGATCCAAGCCCAACCTTTGCTTGGTCAGTATGTTTTTTCCTGCCTTGCAGAAACCACTTGGAGACCTGAGATCCACACTTGAGCTTTCTCCTTGTTCAGAGCCTCTCAGACTGAGGCTCCAAGCAGAGGCATTGAGTGCCAGGATTTCAAAGGGTGAGGGCTGTGTTTGTGCACACAATATTTGAATGCACATTCATTGCATGCTTAATCTCCCTCACGTGCAGGGGAAAATGGGTAGATTTGCATTTGTAAGATAGCCCTGGCATGCCCAAGAGCTCATTCAGCTGTGGCTGCCATCTCCTACTTTGTGTGCTCCTTGGGACTGTGCTTGTCCCTTTTGCTGGCAGAAAGGACAAGTGTGAGGCCTGAGGAGGAATAAATTAGATTTTAATCTTTGGCGATCTGCCCTCCTGCCTTTTCTAGCCACTGGGGCCCTTGTTTCTATGGCCTCCTGAGGCTTGAGTGCCCTTGTCCATGCTTGGCTTCCCAGCACCCACGTGTAGGCTCTCTCTCATCAAAGGCCTAGGCCAATCCGAGGAGATCTCAGGAGGAAGTCCATCAGTCCTGATCCTAAGCAGTCCGGATAGGATTTTCTGCAGGTAAGGTTTAAGTGAATATCGTCATGCTTCAGTGTGAGGCTCTTTCAGGCACTCCTGCCACAGCACTGCACTGCTGACCAATGAATGAATGATCTCACAAAAGAAACAATGTAAGAGGAGGACAGGAGGAAAAGGTGTGCTGGCACTGGCACTGTCTTAACCTGGGACAGTTCAGATAACCTTGTACCCTTCCTGGCAATGTAAGGCTTTCATGTAAATTTTTCTGTTCCATTCCCCACAAAGACATTCACACACTGGCTCATAGGTCCCCTGCTCTTTTCTCAGCAAAGGCAGGGTGTGTATCAGCCCGAGTTTTCTTTCTTTCCGCTGCCAAGGAGCTCTGAAAAGATTACCAAACCACACCAACCCATCCTCAGTCACATTAGCCCACAAGAAGGGGATGCTATGGGTGTGATAGCTGAGTCTGGATGACATTTATCTCCGCGGCAGCATGAAGTTTACAAATATACTGACCCCAGGACAATCACCCTTATTCTTTTGTTCACTGAAGCAAATGTACTGTACTTTGAGAATAACTGATAGACTACCGGACTTGTGGTATTTAAAGGGTTAAAAAGGCCAGAGGCAGTGTGAGAAAGCTTTTTTTCACAACATTCTAACAAGCTGAACAAAATCCAGGCCTTGTTTAATGAGCACATATTTTATACAAATAAGCTCAAACGAGCTTACCCATCTCTAATTAAACTAGAAAGGAAGCATTTGTCCTAATTGGACTGCATAACTGAAGAATTAATTGTGTGGCTGCTTAGAATTGCAGTCTTATGGCCCAGTTCACAGAAAATACCTTCATGGTAGGACATACTATATGCAAGCTTGCTCATGTCTTTTTACCAGCATATAAGTCAATGTGTGATTTTGAGGCTTTGGTTCTGTGTTTTAAACAAAAAGTATGCATATAGTCATGCATGAAACTTAGAGGAAGTTAAGTACAGTATTTCAATATTCTAATTAGGCCATGGAGAATAATTCTTTATTAATTATGGACTCAGTTAATTCCTACAGTGAAAATGCCACAGTAATTTTTACAAATATCAGAAGAGTGACTATCCCATTGACTTGGAAGAAACAAAAAACATGGTATGGGAATTTGTATTTCCATCCAGTGAGGTTTCTGCACGCCACTACAAGAGACTTTGGAGCCACTGGTGAAGCATCTGCAATGTTCAGAGGACACCCATTAAAACATGGCTTCCAAACAGAGAAAGAACATTGCTAAACATCTTCTATCTGCTAATCTTGCAAGTCTCTCCTGCTTTACTTACCAACCAGAGCAAGTTTTGACTGCTGACCATGCTGCACAGCCAACCCTGCTGTGAAAGAGAAATAAAATGCACTCTGCCTCAGGCACTGCCGGCAGGACTGTCAGCACAGCAGCTCCTGCTCCAAGATCTCTTGAGCTGATACATGAGACAGAGTGCCATAGGACTGTCAGACACAAGCTGAGGCTTGTGGCAGGTTGGCAACCATAGAAATCTCATTTTGGCTTGTGAACTAAATACCTTTTATAGGGCCCCTGCCTGAAACCTTGCTTGTCTCTGCTCAGACTCCTGTGACTTTGGTTTAGTTACTTTAAAACAGTGGTTTGGGCATTAGGATGTCTTTAGAACTTTACTGTGAATGAGATCTTGAATTCTTTCAAAAGGCCTTTGGAATGCCTAGGTGCACTGTTCAGAAAGTCTGCTTATGAAAACAACTTGAATGTTTCGTATACACTGGCACTAGCATCTATATAGGGCTAATGCAAATTTTATCTTGGCAGGGACTGAGTAAAATGCAGCCTTGAAGATTTGGCTATGTGTGAATATGAACAATGGTGAATATGAAGCGTCGAGTGATAAATTTTACAGGATCCTTGTGATTGTTGCAAGAAACGTTATTTTGCAGCAAAGGCGATAAATATGTGTTGTATTAGCTGCTCCAGTTTTGAATTCATTTGATCTTTCAACACATAGAAAGTTTGTTAGACTCATTTCTTCTTCCTGTTTCAGGTTTTCATTTAAAACTTCCAAAGCAGCTATCTGTCTTTTCCTTACTTAGAGCATTTCCTGCTTGTGTTGTGCCTGTTTTCACTTATTTTCTAAGATGTATGTGAAATGGACAGAAAGCAGAGGATCTTCTCAAACTAGACCCAGTAAACAGAAATACAGACCTGAATATGATACATGACAAAATTTTAGGAACTTCAAAAAGCAATCTGTTTCGTACAGACAGTAACTGCTGTAAAGATTTTTCCTTCTTGGTCCAGAGTAAACCTTTACCTTTAATTGTAAGGTGTGTCAGATATGTCAAAGATATGCATGCAGTTTTTGTATGCCCTAAATGAAAATGAATGAGCATGAACAAGAAGCAATACAACAAGAGCTACAACATACTTCTCATGGATCAAAATTTTGCTTTTAATGTTGTAGGACAACAAGTCAAAACCACCAGAACTGAAACTTCCTTCATTAGGAAGGGTCCATGCTGAGAAGAGGTCTGAATCCACAGCAGATATGAATTTGGAATCATCCTGCCTTCTAACTTCTAACAAATGCCACCAGGTTTGTCTGTCATGTTATTTGGATGTGGTCAGAGGTAGAAACCTGTCTGCTCCCCATTTTAACAAATTCTTTCTAATGAATCTGCAATGAATGTACCAAACAGATGATGTTGTTAAGGTTTAATGACTAAATCCTAAATCAGACTCATCTTTCTGTGGTCTTCAATGAGGGATTTTTAATAAGCCCAAAAAGAGAATTATTGTACCCTTTCATTGCAGGCAAAGAAAAACATTAAATACACCTTCTGAAGATTTCAAAAATATATGAAATTTTGAAGCAGCTGAGTAAAAAACTGTGTACTCGCAGGATATGTGGACCATGCTGTCAAGGGCCTGTGGAGGATTATCACATTGCTTTTTGTCTGTACAATTCCCAGTGTTATATGGCCATAGTAAAAGAAAAAAAAACAAAGGTCCCTGTGTAAATTATCAGTTGAAACACAAGTTTTCTACTCTCTGTAAAAGGGCTCAATGTTTGTAGACCAGTCTGTGACTTAAATGAAGAGTATAATTCTCTGTTTGGTCTTCTGTGGGAAATGCACTGCACTGCTAAAGCCTTGACAAATTACCAGGTGCAGTTGGCCAGTCTACTGCAAGGAGAGGAGTCTGCAGCAGTTCAGAGTCCAAACTGATTCACTGTTATAGGGAAGACAATTACTCTCTTGAGAGTTTGCCTGGCAGCATGTTCATACTATCTGACTCCTGTCAATAGAGGAAATAATTATGCAGTAGAGTTAGGGGAATGTCTGTCAATAACTTTTGTCTTTCCATGGGAAAGATTTTTTGCACTGTTTGGTAACAAACAAAATGAGTACCTCCTAGCCACTACTTTTCATCTATATAGAAACGTGATACTCAGTATTTTTTAATTTAGCCATTTCAAATTATTGTGTAGTATCACTCATAGCTTTCCCAATACATTCTGTACATCTTCGTTGGTAGACCATCTATCTCACCAAAGGAGCAAAGAGTTAAAAACTGCCATCATTCGCACTGGTATAAATGCTGAGAAAGTACTTGAGACCAGTTGAGTCATACTGAACTTATGCAGACCTAAGTGACAGCAAAATTATTAACTGTCTATTTAATACCAGCACAGTTTTATGTCATTTTATGATTCAGAACCTGGTTCTCAGTTCTTTGCAGTGGACAAGTTAAAACAGTATTTGATGCATTCTTAAACAGCAGGGTGTAATTTATGATAATACAGTTAGAAAAGCATCACAGGAGAAAGGAATCAATTAGTTAGACTGGGAGGGCATGAAGAGTCACTGATAAGACACATGAAGCCAAAAAGGAAAAGGAATAAAAGTCCCAGGGTTAAATACAGGAAGGTTTTGCCTCTTGATGAAACTCATCTTTCTTTTTCAGTTGACAAATGATCATAAATTCAGCAGTGCTAAAGCACCTGCCTCTCTCAAGGTCTTGTGACAGAGGCAGTATGTGTTGACTGTTTAAGTCTGCCTGAAAGTAGAACAGGCCCAGACTGTTTTGGGAATGGGCTATTGACACTGATTTATGCCTTGTATGACAGATAGAGCAGAGAAGACAGATTTCTTGTTAAAAGGAGTCTTCTATGGAACAGTATGTTCTGTGTAACCCTCTCATGCAAGAGAGCTTGGAGATACAGTGTATGCAATCAAAATGCAGCTGCAGGCAACATATGTAATCACTGAAGACACGTTGAGCACAGGCCAATCTTGGGAAAGCTGTAGGTGATGTTTTCTCTGCATACAGATGAGGTCTGCCAGTGATAACTTGTGTCTTCAACCAATTTCCTGTTCAGAAATTGTATTCTCTCAAATTTTTCAGAAATCATAGATTATTCCTGGAGCAGCACCTTCTTATGAAGAGATACATAAAATTATGGTTGTGGGGATGGAAAGAAAATACTTCTTCACATGGTTTGTGCTTTTCTGCTGCAATGAGAACATGAGTTAATCATGCAAGACTTTCTGGAGCCAACGTAAATCATCCAAGATGTGCTGACAGAATTAGGGCTGTGCCTTTTAATACCAATTGGGAGTTTGCCTATGTCTTTTTTAGAAAATTGTATTTTCTCTGTTTGTTGCTGCATCTAACACACAAACATAGAAATGAGCAATCTCCTCATTGAGTGCATTACCTTTGACCGGGCACATCCTGAAAAGTTGAGTGAAGATAGGATTCTGATGTGGCTTAGAAAACAAGCAGTGTCTCCTCTTTCTCTTCTTTGCATCTCAACATTTTTCTCTTATTCCTGTAAATCCGTATAATATTTTCAAATATCAAAATGTCCTGCAGCTTATAATAGAGACATAGTCTCCAATTGTTCAGCTTACCGGCATGAGCCCATTGCTGAGTTGGATCTTGCCAACTTGCCTTCTTTACTGTGATGTAGTTTTCAAGAATGATCTTGCAATAACATGTCAACAGGGCAATCTCTTTCCTGTAGAGTATAATTTGAAAGTCTTTGTTTGATTTGCTCATGGCCCAGTTACAGAAAACCTTCCTAACGAGCATGTGCTTGGTTATTATTTCAGACTATTCTATTGGAAGCAAACCAGAGAAATAGTTGCATGGTCAGATGGCTCAAGGGAAAAAAAAAAAAAAAAAAGAAAAAAAAAAAAGAAAAAAAAAAAAAAAGAAAAAAAAAAGGAAAGATCAACAACTTAAGCTCAGCTTGTTGAGACAATCTAAAATTACTTTCTACTTCTAACTAATATGTTTCATTAGCCTAGCTGTGAAACACTCAAAGCTTTATGGTGTTTTAAAGTACCTTTCTAGGAGTAGCAAAAAAATTATTCTTTTGGTCTGGTTTCCTGTGAGTGTAATATTCAGACAATCACATTTTGTGTGTGTGCATAAATACGCCTTAGAAAAATATGTGACTGGGCAGAGAAAGTAGACTGTATGATGCCTAAGGGTGAATAACTTTGCAGAGCTTCTTCCTGGAAGATCATCTTGAGGACATAGACAGAAGAAAGCACTCTAAGGTAATTTTTTCTTCTTTTGCTAAAATGGAATTAGAAGAAGGGGCAAATCATGCTTTGATCAAGCTATATGATACAACTATTTGAATCAAAAGCACAGTCTTTTCTGCTAGGGTTATCATCAAATTTGTGTTCCTTTGTGGTATACAAAGCCAGAAAATATCAAATGTTTAATATCTGAATCCTCTCCTTAGGAGACTACTCATTATTTCCCATATTATAGCTATTCATAGTTGGATAAAATATATAGATGGGACAAGAGGAAAAGATGCTGCAGAAGGCTAATTTATGAGACAAAACAATACTACACTGATGGCCAAATTTTGTATTCCCTATCTATCTTTACCCTTGTTCCTGACTGGCCTTAGATAATATGAACAGCTGTGGAAATCCTGGTGGCAAACAGAGCAACTCCTGCTCTCTTGCAGTACATAAGCTATAGTTGTGGTGCAGCAACACAAACCAAGTATAACAGTAATAGCACAACTAAGGGAATGGTTTTACCTTACCACATTTTCAGCAAGACATTTTCTTCCCTGTCTGTCTTCTCTACTCCCCTTCAAATCACCTCAAAGAAACCTTCCCTCTCTCTTCTCCTTTATGCTCCTCTTTTTGTTTTCATCATTTATGTATTTCATCATTTATATCATTTCTTGTCTTTTTGAAACAGTGTCCTTCTTCCATGGTCTGCTTATGGTCTTTATCTTTTTTAATTTGTTTGTTTTGGTACCTACCAAACTATAACAATATACTGTTTGTAAAACACTGCCAGCTGTGTGGGCAGATGAGAATGCCTTTGGCTTCTACTAATTCTCCTGGCCACGAGGAGAGAGCTGGAGTAGATGACACAGCAGTTACAGGGTGATGCCATGTGGGTGGTGCAGCTTCCTTTGCCATCTTGAACAATCTGTGCCAGGCAGAAAGAGATACTGAATAGGTAATGTACCACTGCAGTTGGTAACGTACACCACAATCTGTTTGGAAGAGAGTTCTGCACTAACAGAGTTTCTTGGGAACTTACTCAGGAATGGCTCCTAACTTTGGTTGGCTGTTTGCCTTCTTACTGAGAATTGCTGTAGGGACCCAGGAATGTCAGCTTATCTCCCCACCTCTCTCCTGAGGCCTTCTTGTGCTTTTGCCAAGACTTGACTCATTAATGATCCATTTCATGGGTAGCCCTAAAGCCAGAATCCCGTGGAAATGCTATGTATCTGATTGGCTGTCCTGCTTACTTGTATAAGCAGATTTTTAACAATAATCCTTTCTGTTTTAAGTAAGTCACTTCTTAACCTGAAAAATGTGGCTTTGCAAGTCAGATCTGGATCACTTTATTTTTCCAAATATATGCACCAATATCAGTGGAACTATTGGTCTGTTGGAGACTACCTCACACTATGGCAAAGTTGTACTTACTGTAATGCCAAGTCATTTAATCTGAAGGTCCATCTTGTTCACTCACTCCTCTGTGTCTGGAAGTGGCTGATTAACACTGGGGGTAGGGCAAGTACTTACACCTGAACTGTGCATGTGGTGCAGTTCATTATCTAGCAAGGTGATATACTGAAATTTAAGCTAAGTTATTAATTTAGGACACACTGCAGAATTACAGACTGAACCCAACTTTACTCTGTAGCTACTCTGTAGCAATCATGAGACAGTTTATAGTTTTATTTAGTCTGTAAGACTATATGCTATAGTATATAAGTCTACAGCCTTACAGTCCAGTCCTTGCCAGCCATGGCCTAATAGTTCACACAGTGGTGTTGATTCAGTGGGACTTCAGCTGCAAGAGTTAAGATTACATGTGACTGCTGCATCAGGATAGCCGTGTGCCACCACAGAGATATGAACCCTTAGTTAAAATGGAGTGGTGCACATATTTCAACAACTTCCAATTTAGATACTGACAGTGTAATCATTCTTTGAATGATTGGAAGTATGTCCTTAGATTCAGCCATGTCAGACAAAGCAGAGCACAAATCCTTTGAAGCTTGGTGAATATATGGGGCCTGATGTAGTTTTCAGTCACTTTTTTTAGCTTTACTGTTCTCAGTGTGTTCACACAGCTATCACTGAAAAACAAAACTTCCTCTTAAAAAAATGATGCTTACTAAATCTCTACTCAGTGTACATCTTTGTTGACAAGGCGTATGCTGGCTGATACCTTCTCCCAAGCCTTTCTGTCTGTAGAATTATTGTACATAATGATTCTTTTACAGGTTAAACACCTTTAAATTTTATTTATTAATGGTAAATCAAAAGTTCAACTGAAGTTCTACAGTAAAATAGAAACATTAATAACTTCTATCTTTGCAAAGGAGTCCTGCCAACATCCACAGTATGTCTCTTAAGCTATACAAGATGATACAAGAATACTCCTGGCAATGACAGACCACAGAAAGCTGGAAAGTTGTTTTTTTTCTGTCTGCCCTCTGCAATGCTTTAGAGCACATCTGAAATAATTTACATATATAGAGCATATCCTGTTTCCTGAAGAGTTTTTAGCACTCGTGGAATGTCATCTTCTTCTTAAGAGACTGCTACCTCCATCACAGTTCCAGTGGAGTTCAGTGAGTTTAAGCTTCCTCATGCAGGCTGAATCGTATCTATGTTGCTGGCATTCATCTGCTTCAGTACGTTTTCCACAAGCAAAGCAGCTTAAAAAGACAATGGAGTGGAATGAATCTCTGGTAGTTCATCCAGTGACGTTTCATTGTATATTCTGTCAAAGACAAAAATAAATGAATGGGAGGAACTGCTAATGCTGCAAACTTTCAGGCAATCAATAAATGAGTCAATTAACTCATTGTGCCTGGGGTAATTTCTCTAGAAGGTTTAGTTGCCAAAGTTTACAGCAATTGCAGAATGGAAGGAAAAAAACTGAGCAGAATGGTTGTGTCATAACTAACACAAAGCACAGAGTTGAAATCCTATATACATACCAATATATTTGCAGATGTATTTGGGGCTGTTTTCCATTTTGAAACAGCTTGCATACATTAACAATGCCAGCACAAATTTCTGCTTGAATTTGGCTTTTGACATTGAGACCTTATGGGCTGATTGTTCCTTAGCAGCTAGAATGAATGAGCAGACTGAGTTGTCTTACCTCTCACTGCAAAAAGGCTGGATGTTGCTGTGGATTTTCTCCAGTGGCGTTGTCTCTTTAGTATTAGCTGATGTATATGCCACAAGCTGTGATGTATGTGGGTTGTCAAGACTAGTATAGACATCCTTTGAGGGCCATTACAATTTAGGGAATTGTTAGCAACATCAGAAATGATGAAAAAGAATGCTCTATTTGCCCTCACACCATCTGACATCCCAAGCAGAATTGGGGAACAGTATCTTTTCAATCCCAGGCAATACTTTCCGTCTCCTAGAAGAAAAGCATATAGAAATACCTATGGCAATACCATAAAAACAGATAAATGTACTGTTCTCATTTGTCACAATGACAGTGTTTTACAAAACTGTGTGATAAAAAATGTCTCCTCTTAGCCCAAGATAGATCCAACATCAAGAGATGTGTGTGTTCAAAGAAAGAGATTAACAGATTTTGTTCTTTATGCAGCTTTCCTCATCTAAGTATGACTCCTCATATCTGTAGAAAAGAAAGAAGATAATGGCACTTTGCTAATAAGCATAAACACACAGACTTGCAGATCAAGGTCAGAAATGTCAAATATGGCCTATTCTAGATTGACCTCCCATGAAAGACACAGGAAAGAAGGTAGGCAAGACATAGAGACTATATTTCCCCTTCTTCCTCCAGAGAACTGCCAATACAGTGACCTTTCACCATGTCATCTCTGTGAAACAATGCATTTGTCTGCAAATGGCAAATCATACTTGCCTCCACTGGGTAGATCTACCCTGGAAGAACTACTGAAGTTCAAACTGTACTAAGAATCACATACATAAATACATATATGTAAACAAACATCTATAAAATAATCCATTCCATTATCTCAGAAGAATGAGAAAGCACTGATCACCCTATGGACAGTAGTGTTGATAATAACCACACCATTATACAACTCTTAAATGCTAGTGATGTCTTCAGAGAAGGAGTTCTGCCTTCCAGGTATTACTGTAAATAAGCAGTACTTTGTACCCTCAGAGCTAAGCCATCGCTTTTTCCTTAGACTAAAAAGAGTTAAATCACAACTGTAAATTTAGTCTTAAATCTGAACAATAAACTAAGTCAGAATTTTACAGGAGAAAATTCGACTTCAACAAATAGTTACAAGCTGAAGATGCTGACTTCCTGATAAAGGCTAACAGAAATACGTTAATTGATTTGTCAATATTTTTTTCAGCACAGCTTCTTTCACAGACTGCAAAACATCTGCCCATGACCCTCGTTTACTTAACACTGGCTATGCTTGTCTGCAGCTGTAAACTCCTGCAAGTACATAAGCTTTTCTCTTTCCCTCATACTTTGTTTTCAAGCAAGGACAAAATCCTTAACATGGCCGTTTGCACTTGTGTTGCTGCTGCCCCCAGTGTTTCTGCTGTTCATAAGTACAGTGTTGATTTAACAACAGTGATAAGCCTCGGGCTTTATGCTTTGATAAATCTTATACTGGTTAGGTTGTAATATGTAGGATTTCCAGCCAGCCTTCTCAGACTGCAGTTACTCTGAGTGCTAGGAAGGACTAGGAAGCATTCTGTGGCTGTTTCAGGCATACCAGCCTCTGCAGCAAGAAGAACCAAGAGTTTTATCAATGAATCAAGACTACTTCATATTTCATAAAATCTAAAATAAAGTTTTAATTATTATAATTATATATTTATGCAAATTAATCCAATCTGATTAGAAACAACCCTGTGAAGAAACCACGTTACCTCTTCTTAAATGGCTACAGTGGAACCAGTTCTCTATAAAGAGGAGAGGCAAGACAAAGCAAAGCAAAGGCAAGGAAAGGAAAAGAAAAGGCAAGGAAAAGGAAGGAAAAGCACTGATTCAGATCTTCAGCTAATTCCTCAAAGAGTTGTGAGGATGTGGTGAAGAGAGAGAAAAGAGAGAAAAGAGTCTTACTTCTCACCTTAGTCCTATCTATTAAACTGTAATATTTCTAGCTATATGGGTGTCTAAATAAAAACCAGGCACATATTATCTGCAGTTGTTTTTTTTTTTGTTTTTTTTTTTGGGGGGGGGGATTAGGGTTAGGTTTTTTGTTTTTTGGTTTTTTTTTAATATTAGATCAGCTGAAAACCATCCTCCTTTATTAGGAAGTCTCTCTGTTTGCCAACAATTCTTTGTGTCTGACTCATTTCCTTATTACCTCTCTCCCCTCCTCTGTTTTCCCTTAAGGGACTGACTTTCCCCACCTCAAACAAAAAGAATTTATTTGGCATATGAAGGTCAAGGACAGATTTTTTTAATATCTGCCTGCCTGCATGCCTATCTCTCTATCTCTCTCTCCCCTACTTGTCTATTTTTCTGAATTCTCATGGAATGCACACAACAAACTTCGCTCTGTATTAATGCATATATTTAGAAAAAAAAAAAAAAAAAAGAAAAAGAAAAAAGAAGAATCCACAAGTATCACATAATATTTCTACACAAGTGATGGTGTTACCAAGATGCCCCCATGCACTCTTGCAAACTTGCCGCAGTAGCCATGCAATGACACAAAGCAATGCATGGATTCATTTTAAAACCTCTATCAGCCCTCAAGTTGAGTGCCAAAGCAGCCTTCTACTGTGGATTGTTTGACAGAGTGAAGAAAAGTCCTATGGGTTCTTCTCCCTCAGTTTTAACAGTACAGTATAACCAGGAGAAAAGTGGCATGTCCTCTGATTCTTATCTTGGTGACAACCCACCAGGGTCTTGGAGAATGCTCTGCTTTGTGCCCTAAAGAAACTGGAAGTTGGCCAGGTTCTGCATTAAATGGGCAATGGAATAGTTTACAATGTCCTTTTACTGATTTTTTATTTTTTCGCACAGGAGGCAAATACACAGTATGTGCAGATACAAATGGTACAGCACAGCAGAAAACCAGCTGCAACATACATGGGGTGGACAAAAATGCTTTTGGCCTTGCATTTTCTATGATTTAACCAGCAAGGGAGTAAAGGGTGGGACACAAAAGCTGCGCCCTTATAGTTAGCTAAAGAAATAGATGCCAAGGCAATTAGTCAGTCCAGACAAGGGAAGAGCCAAGAGCAGTGATTTTTCAGCTAGTAAGAAATCTTTCACTTCCTCAAAGTTAATCACTCAAGAGCAGCTTTTTTTCCGCCTTCTGTGAGAACGTTCTCATCTACCTATCTTCTAGTTTACATTTTCATGTATTAAATGCTCTGCAGTTATATTACTCTTTCTGCAGCTTTCATGGCATTGTATGTCATCTCAGAGATAAGTCTGGAAGATAAATTTGTTGGTAAGGATAGGACAAAAGTATTGCTGTTGTAGAGCAGAAAGATGACAAAGAAAGATCACTGGAATTCTTAAACCCTATAGAAGATCACTAAGTTAAGTGTACATTTCATCTTTTATAAGCAGAACTCAAAAGGAAGAAAAAACTGAAAAGACAGTAGTGTTTTGAGGTATTAATCCTTAGACATTTTGAGGGAACCTGGCCCTCAGGGAATGCTAAACTTCCCTTCTGAAGGTTGAATGGCCTTTCTGCCTCTCATACAGGGAATTAAAAATGCAGACATGACCATCATTAACCATTTTTCAAAATTAAACTCTGAATGTGCAGAGCAGCAGGCTAAAAATGGCTTTCTACTTATTCTGGACACAAAAAGTGTTACTAGCCAACATAGTAAGTAATCCAGTTAAAATGCTAAGCAAACTTACCAGCGTTGTAGAAAGAGATATTGAAATTATGGACTGTAAGTCTTCTCACAACAAAGTTAAATCTAAGAGTAATGCTTATTCAGTTGGGAACAGTAAACATGACTACTACTAAAACATACCTCCTGCCAGTACTAAGCTATGCAGGGTTTTATTTATTACTCCTAGGGGGTTACTCACACCATCAGATTTGGACATCTCACTTAGATTTGATTCAGAAGATCAATGTTAAGTTCCTTACAGAGTCAACAGAGAGAGGCACAGGCACTTCCCAGGCACAGAGTAATTCTATGTAATTAGGTCAGATATCTCATGCTGCCTAAAACAACTGGTTTGTATGTTTTCTGCGAGGGCCAAGCTGGCCTTACTAATTGCATAACAGCAATCCAAAATGGTCTTTCTACCCAGGTGGGAATTCCTTGAGATGACAGAGGCACAGTTGTTTGTACCTCTCCTTCCTCTGGCAACACAGCCCCAACAGCCTATTAATAATCACACTTTCATTTTTGTCTCTAACTCTTTTGGCCACTGCATTTTTCTCCTTTCCCATGACAACTGTGAGCCTCTATGTGATGGAGAGTTCTCAACACTGGAGAGCATACAGCTTCAGACTGCTGGTATCAATCTACAGCCACTCCCAGTGAATCCATCAGCTTTCCTTCCCTGCAGCCTTGGCTTTTCCTTGTTCCCTGCTTTATTGTAGCTATCACCTCCTGACATATATTTTCTCAGTTGATAAGCTCTGCAGGAAAATGTACAGGAATAAATTATTTGTCTATTCTGTGCTTTGTACAGTTTGTGATCTGAAACAAGTATCTCTCTCTATATGGCCTTAAACTGTGCTGCAGGTACATCTTTTCTGTGCATTTCCAGCATTTTGATAAGCCCAGTAGCAGGAACTACTGAGGACATGTTTATTGCTCCATGGAAAATTTTGACAAAAAGGGCTAAATTTGTACGTCAAAATTGTACGAATGTTGTTATACAGACTGAAGACGTAAGGTGAAGAAATAGACCATGGAAGTACTACAATTAAAATTGAAAATATTTTGGCCAGCCCAGAGGGCTGTAGGCCTCATGTAGGCTTCATGCTCTGAAGTTGAGAGAACCTGAAAGTGCACAAATACTGTAGCTGTAAAAACAGTATCTACAAAAACAAAATCTTCCCAGCTAAAGGAGAAACTTCAGTACTCGAAGGACCAGGGAAAGTTAACCCTAGATTTTGTAGACTGCTATACCTTTAAATTTGTTAACATAAGTTTAGCAGACGATACTGCCCTAGGGATGACCACTTATAAACACTATATTTGCATTCACTATGTTTTAAAATAACAATCTGGGTAAATTAGTCCCATTTGGACAACATCTGAGCTTTCACAATTCCCTGAACTCTGCTTTATCAGAAATGAATGTAAATGGGAGAATTTGAAGTTCTTTTAGTCTACAAAAGAATCATTTTACTCTGCTTAAATAAGATATATGATAACAATACTTTGCAAGTGTAATGTTAGGTTGTAATGGATGAGAAGGTTTTCTTTCCTTTTTGACTATTTCACCATGTGGTCTGGATATAAAACTGGCTTTGGTTACCAGTAGCATTAAACTGGAAAACAAAGCTCTGCATGACTCAACGATGCTTGAAAATGATTTAATCACAGCTCACAATAAAATTTTACAATTAGAGAAATATAGTATATTTTCTTAGGTTGAGTTCCCTTTCATTAAGGAGCAGTAAAGGAGAAGCAGTGGAAGGTGTTTATGATCATGGAGGGCTAAGCTGTTCCGTTAAGGGGCAGGGCAGCAGCTGCATGAAAAGTCCCACCCCACCGGGATGTGGTGCGCTCCCACTGCTCCTGACAAGCACACATGCCCTTCCAGCTCCTCTCAGTGGGATGACTGGGGGCATGGAGGTGAGGGTGGAGAGCTGTGTCAAAAGGTCACAGGGAGATAGTTTGCAGAGGCCTGCCAGGCAGGTGAAGTGTGGGCTTCTCTCTCAGCTTCCTAGTGTTCAAATATGCTTAATCTTCTCTATTGCCTGCATGGCTCAGCTATACCATGTTCATCTCTGTGCTTGCTTGTAGAGCCGTGTGCCTGTCCCTCACAGCATGACAGGGAAAGCCATGACTTGACTCTTTCTCTGGAAACCAGCATGTAAGAAAGGGTTCTTCTTTGCTTGAACCAAAGAAAATTCAGCAGAATTTTAAACAAGCACAGACCAGATGTCATGCTTTGAACATTATGAAATCTTAAAACCTGATCTAAAACAAGGAATTCAGAGTGTGAGAAATTTAAGGAGAGGAACTTTTTTGTCTTTGGGATCCATCTTGGAAGTCTTTTGTGCTCTCTCCTTACACACAGTTACTCCTTTCATCTTGAAAAAAAGTTCCACATGAAGGCAATAATACTTGGAGCAAAAAAGAGACATGGTTTCACATCCACATAGTTCATCCTTGCAGAGGATTTGGACACATACTACATTGTGCATGTGTGCATGGAGAACAGTGTGCCAGAACAGGAAATAAAAATCACCAAGAAGGGATGGGTGAGGACTTTTGCTCACATTATTGATATTCTAGATGATAGTCATTTTGGCTCTTTCTTCAAAGTCTCGAGCTGCAGCAAACTGAAATCAAAACAGGAAAGGGAAAGGAAGATGAAAGAATGAAATAGTAATGATAGATTGAAAAATGATACACACAAAACAATTAAATCTATGGCTGAAGATTAAATGATTGCTGACTAATATTTTAGTTAATCAGAATTTCTCCTTACTTCTTGCACAAAGGCCAATGATTAAATTATGTCCTCCTTACACACAGTAAATTTTCTATTTCTGAGACAAAATAGACACTGAATAACTCCAAGACACAGATTTCCTGAAGATTCAAATACATTACATCAGTGTTAATTTCCACTAAGAAAAATTTCCACACACACACACACAAATAAAATAAAATTAAAAAAATCAGAGGAGCTTTGTATATGTTTGTGTATGAAGTCTTCATAGCTCTGTATACGTGCACTGGGGTCTTCTAGAAATGAAATCTGACTCATGAGCTAACTGAATGAACAAAACCTAACTGAATGAACAAGAAAGGGCAAAATGGTAAACAACAGTGAGGAAGGAACAGTGGAGAGAAAACAATTGCCTGTTCTTTTTCTTCTGTCCATCCTGTAATCACCTGTCATGGTTTGAACAATTAAATAATTGTTGTTGCTCAGGTGCTATCAGGTGCCTACATCTCACCTGGTGTCTTTATTATGACAGTGTTAGGTATCACACTCAGACCCAGAGGGGGAAGGCAGGGAGCTGAATCTCATCTTTGAAAGCTAAATCTGTTCCAAGATTGGTTTGAGAAGCTTCAATATATGCAATATTTAAAGTGTTTTGTGATTCCATATGGATCATTTAAGATCCAGTTCCATTCCAAATCTGATGCAAGCTTTCTTCAAAGGGCTCTAAGAGAGTTCTAAAATAATTTTATATTTAAAAAACAAACAAACAAACAAAAAAAAAAAAAAACATTTATTACTAAGTTGTAAGAAAATTCATTTTGCTTAAAAAGCAGGTTTAATATTTCTCAAACTGATTCACTGAGTTTTTCAGGGAAAAACAGAATAGTTGATTTCCCTCATTTCAGCACAGGTTTGCTGTAGGCTTAACTCATAATTTGTTCCCTTTAGACCAGTTATCATATACTGGCAGCTTCTCTCTTAGGCATAGTAAGAGGCCAGAAGGAGCATTTTTAAAAATCCTTGATAGCATAGAAAACAAAGTTAACATAGCTTAGCCAGTTCAAACATTTGAGGTTCTGTGCACATGTTTAGCACCGTTAGAATCATAGTTAGGTAACAACATATTTCTGACTTGTCAGACTGTTCTATTTTCTGAAGCATTAAATTGGGAAATGAAAAAACACGTTAACAGAAGTCAACTCTTCCATATTATATGCCAAGAGCCTCATTAAATATGGAGTTGAATCTTTCTTTTACTTCCTACTCTATTTTTCTCATGCTTTGAGTTTCCTTCCTTTTCTTTCTTCTGAAAATTGCAGAGTTATCACCGACTATCAACTGCATGTACGTTCATATTTGTTTGAATGTGAGTCAAACAGTAGTCTGTAATTTAATTGAAGGCTGTAAAGCACTTTGGGCTCGGTGCTTAGCAGCTGTGTGTTATGCTGATGGCCCTAAACTGGAAAAAGAAGGAAGGAAGGAAGGAAGGAAGGAAGGAAGGAAGGAAGGAAGGAAGGAAGGAAGGAAGGAAGGAAGGAAGGAAGGAAGGAAGGAAGGAAGGAAGGAAGGAAGGAAGGAAGGAAGGAAGGAAGGAAGGAAGGAAGGAAGGAAGGAAGGAAGGGAGGAAGGGAGGAAGGGAGGAAGGGAGGAAGGGAGGAAGGGAGGAAGGGAGGAAGGGAGGAAGGGAGGAAGGGAGGGAGGGAGGGAGGGAGGAAGGGAGGAAGGGAGGAAGGGAGGGAGGGAGGGAGGGAGGGAGGGAGGGAGGGAGGGAGGGAGGGAGGGAGGGAGGAAGAGAGGGAGGGAGGGAGGGAGGGAGGGAGGGAGGGAGGGAGGGAAGGAAGGAGGGAAGGAAGGAAGGAAGGAAGGAAGGAAGGAAGGAAGGAAGGAAGGAAGGAAGGAAGGAAGGAAGGAAGGAAGGAAGGAAGGAAGGAAGGAAGGAAGGAAGGAAGGAAGGAAGGAAGGAAGGAAGGAAGGAAGGAAGGAAGGAAGGAAGGAAGGAAGGAAGGAAGGAAGGAAGGAAGGAAGGAAGGAAGGAAGGAAGGAAGGAAGGAAGGAAGGAAGGGAGGGAGGGAGGGAGGGAGGGAGGGAGGGAGGGAGGGAGGAAAGGAAACTACTGGTGAAAGGGATAGAGTTTGCTTTGCTTCTGTCCTATAGATGTAAGTAGTTTGTCCATATTGTTTTCTGTCTATGAAATTGTTAGGAAAGTTCTAAGTGTTCAGCCACTGAGGATTCAGTGCACAGCGCAAGCTTGACAGAAGTTATGGAACCAGTGTATTATAGGAATTTCCATAGCTACAGTTATTCATTAGTAAAAAACATATATATTCAAAGTACTAGAAATGTAATACTAAACAATATATGTTATCTTTCCCATCCTTAAATACCAGCAAAAGGAAGGATCATTTTAGTGAAATAATGTTTATCCTAAACCTAGTTCTTTATTTGCATTCTTCATTGTTCTATTTGTTATGTGAATACAGTAAAGTCTGTTTTAGCATAAACATTAAACAGTTTACTGGATCAGCAATTGAATACACCAGCTCATGTCTGTGTTGCCACTCAGTACAGATGTCCAGCTATCCCTCCATAGAGGGATGGAATGACTCCAAATCAAAATTTCATCTCTTTATCATTGATCTGCTGTAAGGCTAGAGAGATGCTGTATGCATACAGGTTCATAAATGTGACTCACCTACTTCTCAGCCTGAGCACTGGAGGACTGCTGCCTAAAAAAAGCCTAGAATGCTGCCACCCAAGACTTCTGGAAGCTTTTTAGAACAATACTCATCAGGTTCTTGACATTTGGAAGATCATATGGCACACTCTCCTAGTCCACCTTCTCTGACTTTCCAAGACCACTGGGAGCAGAGGGCATTGTCCAGGTACCTGCCCGAATTGATGCAGCAGCATGGATATGAGTAAGAGCAGCTGGAAATGAACCGACAAGAACCTCAAACAACAGCAACCAAAGTAAGCTGGTACTTCTGATCATTCCTACATGTAAAGGATCACTCATGTTCCAGTGATAGGTGATATCATGAGACATAAATGAGCTACGGAAGTGTGCAGTTACCCAAAACATATTGGTTTTCAGGTGGCAGGCATCCAACAGTAGATTTAAATAATTATGTTTACACCTTCCATGCATTAGCTCAGCTATTTTATTACTTGGCAAAGTTTTGAACCAATTGTGTTTGCTTATTCTGCTTTTACAATTATTTCCTAATTGCAAGCCATCACAGTTGCATTGTAAGAACAATTTGCTTTGTCACTGATTGCTAAAGGCAAGAAAAATACTTTGCTTGGAGAAAGTTAGAAATTGCTTTATTTCTCCTGCCTTGGGAATTACAGATGTTTCAGGGTTCTTCATGCCTCCTTGCAGACATGGGCCGTTTTGAATTATTTTAGCCCAAGGATCAAAAAATTGCTTGGTTGCCAAATGCCAGTGCACCTTTAGTTTTGGGAACAGCCTTGTTTTACAGGAGAGGAAAAACGCTTTAAAAATACCCTGGTACCAGTTAGGAACATATTAGTACAACGCTAATTATAAACTGGAATGTGTCAGAATTAAATGAGTTATGATCTGGCGAGGACCTGCAAACTATAGTCAGATACTTAATAAAGTTTCAGCATGCAGCTGTGAAGACTCCTGGACTCTTGCCACCTTTTATTAGTGTGGCGCCCAGCAACGCTGCTGTAGTTAAGGGTCTGTCAGCATTTCCATCATAAAACCCCATTTTTTTAGGGCTTTGTAACTTGCCCATTCTAAATCACATCAAGTTGAAACGTGACAGTAAGATTGTCAGGAATAATTTCGTTTAATGCAAAAATGTTACTTTTTTACTCTGCTTCAGATTCAGCGAAATGGAGGAAATAAAGTGAGCGCATGTCATATTTTATTAGGAATTTATTTTTACCATGCTTTTAAAACAGAGCAAAGCAAAGCAGGGTTTATGTTTGAAAAAAATAAGTATTTTTAGCTCCTTTGGGCTGAATTCTGTTGCAGAAGTAGAGACTACAAAAGATGGCATTGCATTCTGCCTTCTGCATCTACCTTCTTGAGTCTGACTCACAGTTTTCCAAGAACTAGCAAGGTGATTTGAATAAAACTCCACCTGATTATCAACATTGTCAGTGCTTTTTTGTTTTGGTTTAGCTGTTTGTTTACATTTTAGGCTTTAGAACAGACTTTTCATATCCTTTCCTACTGGTTTCCTCTAAGAGCTTCATGTAGCTTCTTGTGCTTATATACCGACAGCGTAATGCAAATTTTTATCACCTGAGGACCTTCTCCTCAGCTGAGTAAGCATGTTGTAAAGGATTACTCATCTCTCTTTATTTCTTTCTTCCTCCCTGAAGTGATAGCTAGTAAAGTGAGAGTGGGGTGGGAGAGAGCGGAGGTTGCTACTTCATTACATCCTTACTCCTCAGTCTAATATAATGCATATCACTATATATTTTTAATCAGACTTCCTTTTATCTGAAGTCACATCTCATTTTTCTTTGTAAGTGCAGGAGGGGAATCAGCTGAAGAGATTTTCTTAGTGACCCTTAACTTCTGCTCTTTCCTCTTTTGTTTTTCTTTTAGTGTATATGGAATATATATATACATATATTCAGTATCATTTGTTTGTGGTGATTACATAACAGAAAAAAAATAGAGTTGCAGGATGGTCCATATGAGCTTAAAGATGTAAAGGGAGCTGAATATTGTTGTTGCACTGCCTACCAAAGGGGAAAAAAAAAAAAAAAAAAAAAAGGTATCTCTGTGCTCATCCAGTAATTACATCCCACTAATTGAGAAAATTATTCCTCCAGAGTTACTGTAAGATACAAACACCTTCATATGTTATCATGTCATCACTGGGTCTCTTCTTTCCAACTGAAACAAAAGAAGCATAATGAAAAAATAAAATTAGTAGTAACTCCTAAAGCTTTAGGTATGAAAGTTGCCACCTGAATGGCTGCAGCCCCAGCTGTTCCGGGTCAGAGCCTGAAGCAAGCCAAGTTACATGTCTTTGCAGATTTCAGCAGCCATGCAGATTCGCTGAGGTTGTCAGGGACCTCAGGATTTCTGCAATTAGTCTACTGTGTTCAGTTCTGGGCCCCTCACTACAAGAAAGACATTGAGGCGCTGGAACGTGTCCAGAGAAGGGCAACGAAACTGGTGAGGGGTCTGGAGCACAGGCACGAGGAGAGGCTGAGGGAGCTGGGACTGTTTAGTCTGGATAAGAGGAGGCTCAGGGGAGATCTCATTGCACTCTACAACTTCCTGAAGGGAGGCTGTGATGAGGAGGGGCTCGGCTTTTTCTTCCAGTCAACAAACAGAACATGAGGAAATGGCCACAAGTTGTACCAGAAGAGGTTTAGGTTCAACATAAGGTGTTGTAGATGCTAATGAGGCTGAACCTTGTAGTATTTGGAGGGGGGGAGATGTTGTAGGCGGTGAGCGAAGATTTCAGGATGTGACGTGACAGTGGCCCCCCCCTCTTCCGTCCCTCACCTTGTGATGTACCTTGGGCGCGCATTTCAAACGTGCGCCCTAGGGGGCGTAAACGAAGTAGTAAGGTATATAAGGTGCTGATTACTCCTAATAAACGCCATTTTGCCACCTTTCTTGATGAGTCACTGTGGTCTTCTTGGCCCTAGCGGGGGTTTCGCTATACCTGGGCAAGGGGGGGGTTGAACTATAATTGCACACGGCAACAATAAGGAAAACTTTTTCTCTCAGAGAGTGGTCAGGCACTGGAATGGCCTGCCAAGGAGGTGGTGGAGTCGCCATCCCTGGCAGTGTTCAAGAGGCATCCGGATGAGGAACCATAAGATATGGTTTAGTGGCTTCTTGTAGCAGTGGTGATGGGAGGACAGTTGGACTAGATGATCTTGTAGGTCCTTTCCAACCTTGTGATTCTATAATTCATCATTTCCAAGCTCCACCCTAGCAGGGACACCCAGAGCAGTATGCCTAGGAGCACATCCAGATTGCTTCTGAAGACCTCCAAGGAGGAGATCCCACAGCTGCTCCATACGAGTCACCCATGTAGCGCAGAAATGCTTCCTGTTATTCATTTACCCTTATATATTGTTCCTTTCTCTTAAGGGATAGTCCCTTGTCTCTTTAGTTGCAGCTCTGTTTTACAGTCCTAAACATAGTTGCTCTTGTTCACATTGCCTCTATGACCCATACATGGTACCTGTCCCATGATCTCAGCCTTGATCTAAGCTGAACCACAGACAACTATATCTTATCAGACAAACAGATACACTGATTATAAGGGGCTGTTTGCCTTGGTTTAGCATGGCAAATTCAAGGTCACACCAGTGATTTTAGTAAAGCGAGTAAGCCAGTGTGTTCGGTTTGAGTTTGTGCTGGGCAAAAAGCATATGTACAATTGGCTACCACAGCTCAGCTGATGTACAATAGCTTGTTAATCCACTTGTTAACTAATAGTGCATCTGAAACCTAACTTTGAAGATCCACCTGGAAATAAACCCTTCCTCAGATCCTCAGAGGCTGAGCATGGCCTTCAGTCAAGCGCAGGTCAGTTTGCTATAAAAATTGTTTAGTATCATGACAAAATACAGCTCAGACAGAGTCAAGCCTCATGCACTACAGCACTTGTGGCACAAGGGTTTCAGAGTATGCTGCAAACAGCCCCTGAGAGTTGCAACACTGAAGGTATGGCTTTACTGAACCACCATTCCCAGTGACTCCAATCAAGCCCAGGTCTCACCATCAGGATTCGTGGAGTTAGAGAACCCTGGAACCTCACAGAATGATATATTAGTGCTCTTAAAGCAAAGCATAACTTCTGCACTTGGCAGCTCTGAATTCCCTTAGCCAGTATCACTGTCCACTCACTTCGGTTGATATATTCTCACCCTTACATTTATCCTTTTTATTTAGGGACTTATTCATACCTTCCACAGTCTGAACAAAGCCATTTGTTGGTATTCTTGTTCAAAACCCAAAATCAAAGGCTTGGATTATCAAAGTGCTGAGTAGCCACTGAAAATCAGATGGGCTGTGCAGAATGGCCTAAAAAGCACAACTGTGATGGTAAGTCCTCGAGCCTTGGGATACTGGTCAGGCTTCAAACTGAGACCAGAGCCATGGCAATGCAAACAACCTTGCTGTGAGTTCCGTTGCTCACTGGATCCCCAGGGGGGATGGAGCCCTGGTTCACAGTACCAAAATCACAGCCGTAGGCATCCTGATTTCAGGACTTCAGAGCCTGGGGAAAGTTTCCTTTTAACCTACACACAGGTGTGTTCATTCTTTCTCCTTAAATCAGAGAAGCACTTCCTTGCCATGTTCAAGAGGAGCTGATCAAAAACGTATTTGGCCTGGAAGAAAGTAAGAACTTAGGCTGCCTAAAGCTGTAACAAAATTGTCTGTACTTTTTATTAATGCATAACTCAAAAAGCAGCTGGAAGTCTTAATGTCTGAACATTTGTAGTTCCCAAGAAGCTGCCGACAGGAGAACACAAAGAACATCACCACATCGGAGTCCGCCCGGCGGGAGCAGCCTGGGGTGAGACGGGCAGCTCCGGCGGAGACCCGCGCCCTGGCGCGGCTGGGTGCCGCTAGAGGGCTGAGGAGGCTTCCAAGGCACTTCAGCGCAGCCCCAAGGGGCGCGCCGTGCCCTCCGCCGCCCTCTGCTGCCCGCAGCCGCCGCACGCCGCCGTGACTGCTGTGTCTCATGAGAGAGCGTGGATGCTGCGGAGCATTCCGTGTGTAGGAGTGATAGAAAACAGAGGGAAAAGGCGAAATGCATGGAATGCCTCCGAAGGGGGGCTCAGAGGACGCACCCCAGCTTCCCCTTACCCTGTTCGTTCTGTTCCTCAAAGGAGAGGAGTGAAATGTTTTGTGCGAGAACCCAAAGTGACACTGCAGAACAGTTTTGGGTGCTAACAACACCACCCTGTGAGGATGGCTTTATATCAGGATGCCAGGGAAACTGTCCCTAGTATATGTTGTGTACCACTACCTCACACAATTTTCATCATAAAATTTTCACATCAAATAACAGTTCCATTAGGCTTTAAGAAGGCTGCTTGCAGTCCTGCAGCACCTTTCTACTATTTCTCAAATAACTGCAAAAAATTTTATTGTATCTCCCTGCTGCGTAAACTAACCTCTCTAAAGCAGCACCCATTCTGTGGTTCACAAAAGGACATTCTTCTTCACACTGAAGAAATGTAAGATGTGGTGAAACTAAATGCAGAGAATATGTGCTATGGAGGAAATGAGAACCTGGGTCAGACAATAACAGGGCACATGACAACAGCTGAGTTCCAAATCATTAAACACAGCAACAAACTGCAAGGAGGGGCCAAGTGCCTGACCAGTAACTTTCACTAATGTCACTGGGAGCAGCTTGTGCAACCACAGCAAGTCAGGAGATGGGACATAAAAGACAGCTTAGACTGAACGAAAATAGCACAGAAAGGTTTGTACTGAAATAGCCTAAAACCCACCTAGCATCAAAGGAGAGACTGACACAGAGCCAGTGACTGGAAATACTGGGGATGCTGGGTTGCCTGAACAGGCTCCATGTTCAACATGAAGAACCTAATGCACTGCTGAAAATTAGCCATTTCTGCAACCTGCAACAGTTGTCATCATTATCATAGGGGATGGTTGACTCGCATGAGTAATTTCTATTTAACTTAACATTCCCTGCTTCATCATCAGTGAAAAATGTTGGTTCCCTATAGAACTATAGGGAAGAGTACAAACACCAAGTCCTAGCACTTCTTAAATCTTATACACCAAACAAATGAAAGGAAATTCCACAGGCAATATTAATGCATATGTCAGAGACTGGAAAAGTAATGGCACTAGAATGCTGGAGAAGAAAAGTGATCACGTACTGTAAAATCCTGACAACTTGAGCTGCCATGCACAAACAGCGCGAGCTCATGGAATCTGAACACATCACTGAGATAAGCTCTGCTTGCATTTTCTAGAAATCTGCCCTATTAGGAGTATTTTATGCTTCCTGTGGAAAGGTGAGATGCATCAATCAGGAAAACCAATCTATTCCAGACCATCACTAGCTCCAGAATTTTGGTCTTTCAGGCTGTGACGCTGCTTTAATAAGCAACAGCTGTCTCTGCTGTACAAAACCTTCCCAGGGAATCATACAACTCCAGAGAGACCTGATTTGTATTTACATTGACACCCATTTAAACAGCCTGATTAATGCAAAGAGAGTTAAATAGAAATGAGCATCACAAAGCCCTGTAGCTATTCACCCATTCTCTTGTGCTGCATCATGCTGAGTGTCTCTAATAGCAGAACAACTAGGTAGGAGATGCCAAGGAATCAGTCTGGCTTCTCCCATTTAAGGACACTGCACTCAGCTCCCTGTCACTCCCACTTGCAGCTCTCTACACCGCTCTACTGGTTTGGAGGGACCTCATCCCTCCACGATGCCTTTGTGCTGCTGCATATCACTATTCTGGAGCACCATTCCCTCTTGGCTGCCAGTGCAGTCCTGAGCAGCCCCACACTGCTTTCCCTAGTGTCTGAACATCTTCATCTTGAGCTGGAAGGTCTCCACATCCCTGAAGAGAAGACCTCAGTGTTGCAAGACTGAGATCATTTGTGTGCTGTTTCTAACTGCCATGTAGGTCTGCAGAAAGAGAAACAACAGCATCCCATTCTCGGATGGATCCCATTTAAGGGAAGAATTCAGACTTGTGAGAACAACCACAGCTCGGACATGTGGCTGATTGAAATACAGCCATTTTCCATTAGGGGAGGCTGGAACTACAAAAGATGAACATGTTTGTTTTTCATTTCATGGATACTTTATTAGGGATTTAATTTGACTACAGTACATGCTCAGGGCAGGCTGTAGATTTGAAGAGTTTCTGTTGATTTTTTTAATGTTCACAAATTAGGAAAGTAGCTAAGCTCTGATTTTTGCCCCAGTCCATTGGAAACAGAGTGGTAGATCCATCAGTGTGCTGACCATCCACACCTCCTCTGCCCTACCCTACCCTAAGGATGGGGGTCTGGCTACAACAACTGCAAGGAAAAGACTCTACATCCTGGAGTCCTGGTACACCTCACAGCACTAAGAACTGTTGTCCAGGATACTGTGCGCATCACTGGACTCCCTCTTTCCTGACATTTGCTACCAGGAGATATGAAGAAGTCTGATTAGAGTGAAGGACTCAAGCAGAGGCATGGAAGATGCAATGGGAATTCTTCACACAAACAGCAACACTTGCCTTCACCAAAGCTTCTCTGCAGCTGAAACATTTGAAGGCTTAATCAATATTTTAGCAGCTTCACTAATGATCTGTTTTGTTTGCTTGTTTGTTTGTTCTCTTTTTACATAAGTTTAATTTATATATCTAGCATGAGTACATTGCTATCTATCCAAAACTCAAGGCAAATATATGTAGAAACAGAAAGCATCTATATCCTACCCCTGTTGTTGCTCACTAATTCTGGTGGACTCAAGGTGCCTCACTACCTCATTTTCTAAATTGTGAATGACTGTAGCACAAAAGCGGTGATGACTGTGGTAATCCTAATGAAACAACCTTTGCTTACCAGAAGTAAGAAGATGGTTATGAAAAGTGAAAAGGCCCCCAGAGGTACCCACTGCAACACATGTGCTTGGATGGATGCCTGTTTTTGGGCATTATGAAAGGGAGGAATTGTTCTATAAAACTTGAGAATGTGAACATCATTGTCATCCACAATTGCAGAGACAATGAAATGGATGCTTTTACCTCCTATCTGAAAATGGGAACAGTTTTTCCTGTTTTGTTTGTTTGTTTGTTTTAACAGAGCATGTGCCTCCACAGAGCCTCTACACAACAGCAATGGAGGTGATAGAAATATTAACTGCTTCTGAACAAAATCAGGGAAAAGTCAGAAAAGAGATAAAGTAGGAATGTCTGTTTTCTGCTGTTCTACTGCTTCTGAAAACAGAGCCAAATATTGTTTGGAAATCTGACTGCACGTAGATTTATATGCTCTTAAATTTGCAGGACTGAGTTATGGGCAAAGTCCCTGTGAACAGAATATGTTGGTCCACTTTAACTGTCAAGTAAGGGAATGTGTACATAGGACATTTTTCTTCATATCAGTATTCGCTGTTATGCCCTCCAAAATATCATATTAATGAATTGCATGAGATCTGATCTAGTAAAGATGTGACACATTTTTTTATGCTGAGAAGGCTCATAGTATGTTGTAGGCAAAATGAGATCATCTCTAGGCATTTGACTGTCCTTACAGAGTACATCTCAGAAAGTGTGTGAGAAGTCTTTCCTGTCTCCAAGAATGTGTTTTCAAGAAGTGACAAAACTGTCAATCCTGTCAGCCTACAGAGAGCCTAGACCACAGAGCAACAGGCTGCTGGGAAGTCATACTATAAGGCCTAGCATTGTGATCCTCAAAATAAAATTCTGCTCTATAATGATCATGAACTTTGTAATGGTATACAGGTGAGATGTAAACTACAGACTGTCATCAGGCATCTGAAGCCGGGGAAGAGGATTTGCCTGAGCAAGGAAGGGGTAAAATCTAAGATTAAAAAAAAAATAAAATAGGAAAAACATGTTAATAATTTCTTTCTTAACCAGGTCTACAAATCTCTTCCAACCCTGTGTCAAATAGAGACTCGTCCAGGAGGGAAGACATGTACGTGGCACTGAGAAAAAACAAGCACTGTTCTGAATGTTTAAACATGTCAGCTTCACTATCTGCAACACTCACAGGCTTCAGCAAGAGTTTGTGAGTGCTCAGCAGGTGCTCAGCTTTCAGGCATTTGCCTTGTGTGTCTAATTATAAAAGCAGTGGAAGAGTTTTGTATATAGAAACAGCAGGTTACTCATATTAGAATAACTTAGACCTAAAGATGCCTTAGAATAACTGACAGCTGAGACACAATGGCTTTACCTCAGGCAGCTGATGTAAAAAGGCTCTGTTGTTGAACAGCATCCTGACACCAGTTGGGGAAAAGAAGAGAATAGCTTCCCCCAAAAATGTGTAAATTTTGAAATAGGTGCAGTGCAAATAATCAGGAAACCTGGGAAATCTGCCCAATATTATTCTGGCCAAATTAACTAGTAAGAATAGATTTTATCTTTGGGACTCTCATTGGTGCCCAGAACCAGTTTATAACTATGAAGCCCTGAAATATTCATTGTTTTTGCTAAAGCTGTCTTACAGAATGATTACCTAGGGTCCCTGTACTTCAGTAAAATATTTACTTCTTTATATTCTTATTATACTCCTGCAGATGTTACTGTTTCCAAATAGAGATGTAACTCCTACCACTGGCTGTTAATAACTATTTTGCCTTCAGACATATCTTACTTGCTAACTGAAAAAGGCAGGTTAATGGTGTCTGCTCTATGGTATACTATTAGAAGTGAGTTTGTGAAGTAAAACTCCCAATGACTCTAATCTCAGGAATGCTGACTCCTCCTGAGGTCGGTAATTGGGTGTTTTGGAATTTGCCATAGCAGCAGGTCTAAGCCTGTCTTCAGTCCCCTTTGAAATTAGGACCCTGAGGTCAGCAAAATAATTGGTTCATTTGAACAGAAAATCAGAAAATGAAGGGTCCACTTTTCCCCTAGCATCTAGATTCCAGTTCAAGCATATTTTAAGGTGTTCTTCTCTCCTTCAGATAACACATCAAAGTCAGTCAGTGTCCACTTATGTTTCCACAGAGCTCCTTCTCACTTTGCATCTCCTGCCTGAAGCTCAAAAAATCTGCGGGGATGAATCCCTGCTAGATAATGGAAGCAAGGCATGGTAAGTCCTTCATGTTTCTGCTAGAACACTTTTTACTGTGACTGATCACTATTTTAGTGACCTATTTTAGTCTTTTGTTTTCACTTTCACCCAGTTTTGTAGGCAAAATGTCTCCCTCTCACTCTCAAAATGTACCTTTGACTCTGCCTCAAGTGTTTCTGAAATATCCTTCGTCTTTTTTCTTTTTTTTTTTTTGAGTTCTTTATTACAAAAGAATTCTGTCATATTCATTGATCAGTTCTCATCCATAGTCACTGCCCTATGCTCTTCAATAACTGTGACTGAGTAAAACTTCAGTAGTCTAGGCTTAATGATGTCATCAAAACAACAGAACAAAGCCAGGATTTAAAAAAAAGACATCTGTGTATTCTTCACTAATGAAAATACTATATATAGCTCAGCCCACTTTGAACAGCACAGCCTAAGTGGACTATAATCATCCTATATCTCAAATGAAAAAAAAAAAAAAAAAAAAAAAAAAAAAGAGTGAGAGAACATGCAGGGTAAACACTGCAGAGTAAGAAACAAGAAACATCTTGGCAACTATTGATGCAAAAGTGAAAATATATGAACTTCCCATCAGTAATTCAATGCACATGGATGCTTTACAGATTCAGACATGTAGAAGAATAAAAAGCACTGAACATGCTTTCTACCCAAACACATGTGGCCCTTTCCAAAGGTCTTGCAAGGAAGAAAAGTACTATCTCAGATGTAGATAGTGTTATGATTTCGAACACTCCAGAGCAGAGGAGCTCCTAATATGACTCATGTTAAAAGTAGATGCCATATCTGGTTCTCTCTGACAGCCAGGTTGTGCTTTGCAAGAGTTGAAAAGCGTCAAGAATGAGTTTTGAGTCCTTGATCCCCATACTGCCTTGCTGTGAGTTAAACCAGAACACTAGACTGTGTTACTTGTTTGGATAAGTGTTAATAAAGAAATAATAATAATCGTTTATGCATGCAGGGTCAAAGTTTGAAATTCAGTCTTGATTTTACCTCAGATCCTTTTAAGGAAAAATCAGTTTAGAAAAAATCTTAACACATGTATTTTCTGTACCTCAATTATTTCCACTTCTTCTTCTTTTTTCCTTTTTTCTTTAAGGTGGTTTTCATTACTAATGTTATATTTGTAAACTATAAATGCTTCCCTGCTGAAAGGAATGAAAAACTGTTTTGTAAGTGGGAATGCAATGAGCAGGAACAGACACTGGAATTTTTCCCATATTTTTCTCATTTGCTATTGTTTTTTGTTTGTTCTTTTCCTGCATTACTCCTGACTTAAACTTTTATTTTCCAAGAAGTTCTCAAAGTTTTTATTCCTGCCAGATTCTGTTATGGTCAACAGCAGAATCTGAGCTAGGATTGAGAATGCTCTGCAACCTTCACCACCCACATTTTATGTGCTTTGTGGTAATGACAATGCTTATTTTGAACAGTTAGGTGCCCCAAGTAATACAGAATATAAGGCTAAGGTGACTGAGATTTTGCATACTTCTGAGCTCATTTCAAGAAGGAGATTAAAAGCCAGCCTGTACTTAAAAACAATTATGTTCTTCCAAGCATTACTACTAATAAAGAAAGGTATCTGTAATACCAATTGTTTTCTTTGTCACTGAGATTCCTGACTCTCTATACTCTACGGCACATTTCTTCTTTGAAGCCTGGTAATTCAATCAAAAAAAAAAAAAAAAAAAGGAGCCAGATTGTGGATCTATGAAGAAGAAAGTAACCCCACAGCAGGTGGGGTTTTCACAGGAATGCCTGTAAAATCCTCACTACTGAAAGCAACAACAGGATACCCAAACTACCCAGTGCAGATTTGTTATGGCAGTCAGCTTTCTGTCAGTACAACAGGGAATCAGCTGCATAACAGAAACAAAAATTCCTGATGATGCTTGCTTGGCACAGCACCTCCAGTTTATGCTTTCTATCATGGTAGTAAGGGACGGTTCTGATTCTGAAGCCAAATTGCACCTGGCACAGGGTGAGGAGCTGGGGATTAGGGTGCTGCAGCAGTGCTTTGCTCTACAACATGCAGCCACCAGTCCAACTCACGTCATGCACTTTATCTGCTAACTGATTGATTTTGTGCTGGCTGGCAGATTTCTGAGGGGCTGCTCTGACAGCGTGGAATTGCGCAGGAGAAACAGAGCCTGAAAATGCCCACTCCTCTGGCACACTCCCACTGTGAGTGACTGGACAGGGGCTGCTATGGTGACAAGAGGGATCAAATTCCAAGGTCAGATCTGCTGGAATTCTGCTGTATTTGTGCACTGGCAGCTGCATAAAGCAGGCAAAGGGTGAGTAGGACCTGCCTTGCAGGAGGAGCAATCAGAAAAGATGGTCTGGGGAAAAGATGACTTCCATGCTTGGGGTCTGCCAGAGCTTTCCACAGAAAAAGTGAAAAGCAAACAGAAACGTATCCAGACCTGCTAGATGATATTGGTTACCATCATTCCTGACTCCTGTGGTGTTAATGATTCCATGGACACTTTTTTTCCATCTGGCAATCTTTTCCTTGGCTCCCTTCTGGAAAATAAATCCTTTGTTCTTAGTCTCTCTGTTTCTGTGTTGGTTTGACTAAGATTTCTGTGGGAAAGTCTGAGATTTTCTTTTACTTTGCTGGCAATGTTTCACCTTTTCCCCTGCCCCCTCCTCATCGTTTTTGGACAGATTTAATTTCCCAAACAGATGTCTCTTGTATTTGAAAGCATCTTCCATATACTCCAGACTTTTTTCTCTCTTCCTCTCATTTTCCTGCCTTCTTTCTTATGTAGGTTTCTTTAAATATTTTGCAGTTCTGAAAAACTAGTTTGTAAATTGAGGATTAAAATGACTTCTACTACACCATGTCTGCAAATGTGAATGCCAGAGCCACAGAAGGATGGATTTTCATGTAATAGTATAATAGCAAAGTTTCTACATAATCTTCTACACAAGCAGTTAGGGCATGAATGCATACAGATGCCCAGCAGCAGGTGCACAGGCATATTCCTTACATTTAGGGACTGAGACTTTGAACTGCTCCAGGAAGATGCTGACAAGCTGCAGGGCCTTGCTGCTGGGGAAGCAGATGGAACAAGCTGAATGACACTGCATGTAAGGAAAACTGCATCAGCATTTGGCACACCCAGTCTTCAAGCTTCCCTATGGATGCAGATGATGGGCCAGAAATCATTAAACTTTTGCCATGGGGTGCTTAGGTGTATGGTTGCAGAGGTCTAATTTTCACCTCGCAACCAGTTAGCAGCTGTGTCCAGCAGGCTGACTATGAGTGACACTAGGCAGAGTTTTAAGGCCCAGGGTGAGAAAGCTGCACAAGTGTGTGCTTGGCACCGGACTCTCGGACAAACAAAAGCTACACATTCATGAATGCATCAGGGCCCTCCAGGGTCCTTGGGTGCCAATGGCATGGTGCTCCTCAGCCAGGAGCTCTGCCTCAGGGAAAGGGACATACCTGCCTACCTTAAGGACTGCACCCTGGGTAAACCTTAGATCTAAACTATCCTGTTATAACTATTCCTCCTACAACAACTCTGTCTGATCTGGAGGTGCTACTTGTTGGCCATTTTCAGACAGGTTTTTAAATTCTCTTCTTGCTGGCTCGTAAGAATCTGCACAGGGACACAAGTGTAAAGAAAGGTGAGTTTTGCACATAAGAATTTTGTAGAAATCACAATGTATTGTGGGAAAAATCCTTTGGTTATTGTCCACTTCATGGCCCACTTCAGCTTGCCTTTGAGATTCTGAAGTCATGATAGGCCTGAGGAGAAGAGTCACGTGTCTGCCACTGAAGAAAACCATTTCCATATGTCCCATGCATCTCCCTCATCATGCCCCTAGCTTCACACAGTCAGAACTGCCTTGGGACATCAAGAGAGCAGAGAAGGAGATCAGAAATCTGCTTTTACTTAAGCCTACTTAAAAGAGAGAATACATTTAGGTGACCTATTCTGAAACTGTTTAAGTTCATTCCCTGAGTTTGGCTGCACAGCTTGTGTAGAAAGCAACTGCCAACTTTTCTTACATTACTGTGTTTTTCCTGATCAAATCTTTCCATAATCCATGGCTGGAGTGCAAGGAGGGCACCTTGCATTTCTTTCAAGATTTGTCTGTTAGAACTGATACAAAAACAGCTGTGTGCCCCTGCCTAGGGAGCAGAGCAAGGAGTCTCTTGCAAATAAGAAAAGCAAGAAACAAAATTACTATGAAGCTAATAGCTAGAGAGAGAATAGGCAATAATAATGTAATACAAAACATTTTATAACACCAAGTAAGAGAATGAATTTGTCCTCTTAATCCTAGCACCTACTCCCTTATTTTTCATTACAAAAGTCAAAATATAATCATATTATTCAATGAAGTTGTGTATTTTAACAAAGAAATACAGTTCTGCCAGAAGAGGAGAAAGGCAATATGGTTCTTCATCAGCTTTATGTAGCCTGCCAGTCTGTTCTTGGAAAGGCCTAAGAAAGCAAATAGGCTTCAGCATATTGCTGGAATGGGTCACGAGACACCATGTCAGCCCCCTGTGAGACACTTGATGAACTGAGTTCCCATCATCCTCATCAGTACAAAATCAGGCTGCAATACTTAGGAAAGATTTTTATCAGCTCTCTCACCACATTAGTGACAGTGCTGCTATGCTAAGGCATTCTCATACATAGAAGCAATTTTTTCACACATAAGTGAGGCTTTCTTTGATTTAGCAGAATAAGTAAGGCTATTTATGCATACTGTGACCAGGAGGGACAGGAAGGTGATTGTCCCTATCTACTCTGCCCTCTTAAGTCCTTGTCTGGAGTAATACATCCAGGTATGGAGCTCCCAAACAGGAAGGATGTGGAGCTGTTGGAAATGGTCTAGAGGAAGGTCACAAAAGTGATAAGAGGACTGGAGCACAGCCCCTACAGAGACAGGCTGAGGGAGCTGGGCTTGTTCAGCCTGGAGAAGAGAAGGCTGCAAAGTAGACCTCATTGCAGTCTTTCAGTATTTAAAAGGGGATAATAAACAGGAGGAGATCCAAGTCTTTACAAGGGTAGACAGTGACAGGACAAGGGAGAATTGTTATAAGCTCCTGAAGGGAATGTTTAGATTAGATTTCAGGAGGAAGTTCTTTACAGAGAAAGTGGTGAAATGCTGGAACAGGCTGCCCAGACAGGCTGTGGGTACTCTGTCCCTGGAGGTGTTCGAGAACAGGTTGGATTGGGCCCTGGGCAGCCTGGTCTAGTACCAGATCTGGAAGCTGGTGGAGGGGCTGGAACTTGGTGATCCTTGGAGTCCCTTTGAACCCAAGCCATTCTACAGTTCTATGAGTGTCAGAAAGAGAATGACAGAGAGTACAGTATACTTCAAGTAAGACATTGAACTCTTCTATCATGACCCAGTGCTGTGGGACGCAGTTCTCTGTACAAGTATATGTTCATTTGTATAGAATTGAGAGTGTCTGTTAGCTGCAAAACAATAAGATGGCTAAAAAATTATCTAAAATCAAATCTTTAATGTCTTTGGATTCCCTGTCTTATGGGAAGAAGAAAATAATCCTGGGAACAAGAAGTCACGTAGATTCTGTGTTTGTGACTTGGAAGTGCCTTCTGAAAACACTGGGTAAAGCCTGATCTGTAGAGATTTTGTATGCTTAGTGCATGAGTCCGCAGCATCTCCAAGCTCAAGAAGGACTCACAATGTTTTTTGTTAGCCTGTGCAACAGCTTTTACAAGTTCCATAACAAAAAAAAAAAAAAAAAAAAAAAAAAAAAAAAAAAAAAAAAAGAATATATGTCATTCTAAATACATTTTTCTCTTTTCATTATTTTCTTAAGAACTGAAAAACATGAGTTTGTGTCAGCTGTATCCAGTTGGTGATCATTGAAATACTGCAAAATAAAGTACTGAACATCCACACACTGCAACTATATGTTTTCTGAGGATGAAAATCAGGGTGGAAAATGAGAATGGGAAACTAGATGCAGTCGAGTGAATGGCGTCCAAAAATAAATTTACCAGAAGAAGGAAAAACAAAAGATATAGGAAGAGAGAGTTTCACAACACTGCCAGTGAAGATTCTGCTGGCCTAACATTCAATAGAGCTGTAGACACAAGGCTCTCTACCTCTTCATTTTTATTTGGAAAAGAGAAGATGCCTCTTGCCAGGATCATCAGAGATTGTTATTCTTCATTAAAGCCCTGAGACCTTGGAAAAACCTGCCCGGCTCATTTTTTGAAAACAAAAACAAATAAGCCCTGCAAGTGCCTAAAGGGAGGATAAGGTTACATACTGTTGCTTAAAAATTCATTTGGTGCCACGTCAAAGCAGCAGTAGGTATATTTTAAAGTGACAGGTCTAAAAAATATTGTTCTTGCTCCCACCTGCCCCTGAACTCTCTCCACTCCAAAAGAAGCATTCTCTGTGGTCCCCAATTAGTGAGCTCAAGTATTTAAAATTCAAACAAGGACCTTCTTCTCTCCCTCTTGTACTCATTAGCTCACTCCAGCTCTCCTTAATCAAAGGATTTTCTAAAGAGTCCATTTAGGAGTGCTAATAATAGTAATTAGAGGTTGAGAAACCATCTTGAAACTTGACCCAAATTTTCACCCCAAACTTGAAATGAACACAAACCCTTTCTGCATTTTGAAGGGGCTGGGAGTTTGTGACTTGGAAATATTCTTTTTAAAATATTGTTTCATTTCTGCAAAACAAGTTCTTGAAAAATTACCTAAACAGAAAGGCTGCTTTTTAGGAAACTTCTAGAAGTATTCGTTGTGCTGCTCCTTTGTGCCTGCTTGAAATGCATACAGTATTAGTGAGCCTTTTGTAAATCATGGCCCCTTTTCTCTCTTACTCACATTTATTTTATGCCAATGGGATGATATTAAATTTCCCCATGCACCTTCCAGGAGCCCAAGCATTCTTTACGCTACCTTTTTCATGTTGCAGATTCCAGGCTGCTCTGGCCTCAGGTGGGTAAAGAGAGCAGTCCAGTAGCTGCCTAGATATACAGCATCTTACTACAACTCAGTCTGCTCCAAACAGCCTGTGCAGCGCATGGCCCAGTCATTAGCACTTCTGCCATGGCAGAATGTTTAGCCCCACTGTCCCCTCCATGCTTAGGAGGGATGCAGAAAGCCATGCTGCAGCTACATTCTGTTTCTCTGGCATCAGCAGGGCAACAGAGAAAAATGGTCAGGTCCAATGTTTGTAGGGATGGCTCTGCATACCCTGCATCCATCTCTCTTTTGCATCTGTCTCCACCTAAACAGGATGTCTGCAGAAGGAGATAACAATCAAGCCTGCACAGTCTTCTCAGTGCTCAAAGAAAAGTTAGAGCCTTCCTTAACTGGATTTATGTGAGCATGATTTAAATCTGGAACTACACTTCGACCTTCTACAAATATTATTAATCTGATTTAGCTATAAGGCGAGCAGTGGATTTCATCAGGACCTCGCGCTGCCTGAATACTTTGTCTTATAAATCTCATTTTATGACTGTTCCTTAAAGCTTCCAGAAATTTATCATATATTTTCAATTCTGGCAGATTACTCTGGAACAAAAGGATTCTATATCTTGCAAAGGACTTTTAAAGTCATTGGCAAGTTTTCCCTTGTAATTTGGATAAAATAAGAACTGTTTTGAACCCTCGGCTACAGTTCAAACCTGCAGCAAAACTTTTTCGAGATTCTTCACATCTTGAACAACTTTACACATGGTTCATTATCAGAAGCAGACTTGGTCCAAAATTGAAATTTCTTACTGCAAGGATATTTTAACATTTGGTTTTGTCCTGAACTGAGACAAAATGGCAAAACAATGTACAGAATGGAAAGCAGAAAAAAGGTTCAGAAATATCAAAACATTTCATTTTGAAAATGTCATTAAAAAATTGTTCTGGAAATGTCTAAATGCTTTGTTTAAGAATTTTCCATCCAGATGGAACATTTCAGCCCTCTTAAACTCAAATATTTCATATTTGGCTGGGTTTACCTTGGCCATTTTGTATCAAAGCTTCATTATCAAATGCGATCAGTTTACTTGCTGGGAAGAAAGCTTTTGCTTTTAAATGATGCATGAACCTTGTGTTATTTTTAAAAGATCCTGTTTTTACTTAAATTATACTAGTATATTTTCTTTCAATATCTAGGCACAAAATGTTTCTATTATTCTCAGAAAGGGCATGCCTTGTGGAAAGCAACAGAAGTAAAACTGAACCCTACATTGTATGAAAACTCCAAAAATGCAGCTGTAGCTAGCTTTTGTTTACCAGTGCATATTATTTTAGATGTACCGGAATTCCAGCATGACAGTGGTTATACCCGGTAACAGTCTGAACAGGGAAGAAGGCTGAGGGGAGACCTTGTTGATCTCTTCAGATACCTGAAAAGTGATTACAGCAAGAGCATGGCAGGTCTCTTCTCATTGGTGACAGCTGTCAAGGGGAAATGGATTCAAGTTGCAGCAGGGAAAGTTTAGGTTGAATATTAGGAAAAGCTTCTTTACAGCAAGGGTTGTTAAGCAATGGAATAGGTTCCGCTGGGAGGTGGTTGAGTCACCATCCCTGGATGTATTTAAAACCTGTTTAGATGTGGTGCTCAGGGACATGATTCAGCAGTGGATTGTTAGAGTTAGGATAATATGGTCAGGTTGCAGTTGGACTTGACTTGATGATCCTTAAGGTCTTTTCCAATCCGAGCAATTCTATGATTCTGTGAATATTAACTCTGAGTAAGCCTGGAATCAGCCACACTTACTTTAGGTTTTACACATAGTTTCAATCTTAAATTCATAATATCCAGCCTCAATATATTACTTCCACTAAAACTAATAGTAGTGTTGGATTTAGTGAGACTGCATACCAACAAGAATCATGAAAATATTCTGTCTAAAGAAATAAAAATAATTTTTAAAAATAAAAATAATTTTTAAAAAGTATTACTTTTGACAGAATACAGCAAATCCATACTTTCCCTACCATTTTGAAGAGCTGTGGTACAGAGAAAAATAGGAGGCTTGGTCAATGTAATTTTTATGCAATACTCTGGAAAAACCGAACACTAAAAAGCCACTTTTCCTCTCAGTTGGTTTTCCTCTCATTCATATTAATGCAAACTGAGAACTGCACCAGTCAGCACCAGTAAGAAATCAGAGAAAGGTAAATAACGGTGCAAATGACCCATGCTTTTCAGTGCACAGTTTTTACATCCTTATGACCTTTATGTAACAGACATTAGTCTTTGATAATAATAATAAACTAAGCTTTGAGCATAAGACAGCATATCTATAACCCAGGGTAACTAGCATATTTTCTGATCAGTGCTCTCTGAATGAATCACACAACACAACCCATGTCAGCCAAAAGAAAATGTGGCATTTTTCCTGTTGTTTTTCCCATCTCTCACTGTATGATTGTTACATACTGCTCTGGATAGTCAAAAAGTCACATGTAAAATCTTTTGTACCCTCATGTAGCAATATCACATTACAAATCAAGTTCATAACTACAAGCTATTGATATTGTGGCTCCTTGTTCTTTGTTCAGAATTTTTTTTTTAATTTTTTTTTTTTTTTAATTTGGTGTTTTTACAGTGTGTAGTTTAGAGCAAGTATATGGCTAATCATGAATGAGGATCGAATGATACCTGCCCAAGCCTGCTCCTGCAGGCTTGAACATACCAGGCATGCAGAGGCTTTCAGGCACAGCTGCTGCCTCAGGCTAACCTCACTAACTTCAAGACAGCCAGCAGAAGTCAAAGCATCTCCTGATTCTATGGATTGAGCTCTCTGGCAAAGTGTCTCTATCTGCACATGGCTCCCTGTCTTTATCAGGAGGTTGTATAAACAGCAAAGGGCAGTTGTGGCTGCCAGAGGTGTGACCCATGATTCTTGAACCCTGGGGCTGGCACATACAGCTGCCCTGAGACTCCCCTGAGAGCAAGGGCAGATAAAGGCTGACTGTGATACAGTATTAGAAATTCTGCCATATATCCAAGCCCTCTGAGTCTAACTAACAATGATCAAATCAGGGTATTTATTCCAGCAGCTGAGGCGTAGACAATTTGGATGATGTGGGAATGAAATAGCTGAGTAACTCTCAGTCTTACATTTTCGCTCCCTCTGAGGTACATATTCTCCCACTCTCCCTATATGCCCATACCAGACATAATTATCTTCTCTAAAGGTTCGTGAGGGCCTGTTTGCAGAAGTGACAGCAGAGAGGAAATACTGACTGCACAAACATGAAGCCAAGGCAGTTTTGAACATTTTGAATATGTTAAGGCCAGCAGCATCCTCATTAAACTCTGATTAGCAAGTGGACTTGATCCAGGCTAATTCATGGGTGAATGGGATTTTTCTTTTATTTTTTTCACTGCCAGTTTATCAGAGGTAGGCAATTAAGAGCTCACACACCTCCAAGTCTTGTAGTTTTTTTGAAGCAAGGATCTCATACCAGCTTTGCAATAAAGCCTTATTGTCCTTAGGACAATATTCTTCACTAATCTCACTTCTGGCAATTTACTTTTTCTTGCTGAGCAGATTTAGAAACAAAAAAAAACCTTGAAAGAGCATGGGAGGAGGAATACTCTAGGGCTATCTAATCCTGTTCCCAAAGTGGGAGTTTTCCATTCAGCTTCTCTTTTAACGAGCAGAGGATAAATAAACTTTTACTGCAACGCTACTTTGATTCAAGAGGCCTATGAGGACCCAATTATGCATCCAGTGGGAGCGGGATGGCAGTCTGGTTTTCAAAGCAAATGCAATGTAGCAACACAGGCCCCTTGTAATTATGGTTTCACTGCAAATTTATAAACCCAGAGGTGAGCTTTGCTTTGGTTGATTGTTTAAATGCAATTATTACCTTTCTTTCACTTTCAGCTTCTTAATAAAGCTTTTCCAAATGCAGTGCTTGGACTTATTCTTTCCAAGCCCTAGGATCCCAAAGGTTTAACTGGAAACCAATCCTCTGCTTCACTGAATAGGACATAGGCAGCTTCGGTCAAAGATTAGATGAGGAGCCAAAATGATTTACAGATACACTGAGGGGACCACATCCTATTTTCCACCTGAGAAAGTGGGAGGGAGCAGGAGACAGAAAACCAAAAGCTAACAATGGAGTGGCTCAGAGAACGGAAAGGAAGAAACACAGATGGAACAGCAGCCTGACTTACAGAAATCACCCTGTTTGTGTTATCAGTCTCCATGTGTAATTGACAACATTGTATGCACAGCAGTAACATGCATCTTGCTCCAAAGCATGTAGATTTGTCTACAACCTAGGTCTTGTTTAAAAAGACAGGGGGATCAAGGCACACTCAGTGACACATTTTGCAGTTCTGATCTCTCAAAATCCCACATTATGTGAGACACAATGGAAATTGCTCTCATCCCCTTGTAGGCTCTCCAGGAAGACATTAGCAGAGAAGTAAGTGTGTCTGTAACAGCTAAGTGGAGACACAGCTGTACTGCACTGCACTGTGTCTCACTTGAGGAAAACAAAAAAGTTACTTCAATCAGATGCTTAAGTTTCTACAGTTAGAAGTACAGCATCATTTATTTGTTTATTTATTTAAACATATACTTATGCTAATAACTGTAATGTGCTTTACACTTGAAACATACGTAATCCTAGTAAGGTTACTTATCAAAGCTGTATGAAAATATAAATCATATGCATAAGAATTATGACATGGCCAGTTGCACATAAGCCTGACATATGTAGAGCTGAGTTAAAGAAATGTAGCAAATCATCTATTTGTTGAAAATGCTGTTTGGGAACATGGCAACTATTCATGACTTAGTACTTGTGATGATCTGTGGGATTTGTGCATGTGTATTTTTTCAACTGCTGTTGATTTTAGTGGAGTTACAGAAATGCTGGGTTGGTGGATTTGTTGTTGTTGTTTGTTTCACAGTTTGTTTGTTTGAATGCTTCTATCAAGGACTCTGCTGTATACATAATCTTGCTCCCAAAACAGATACAGTGGATTAACTGAAATAACAGAAAGGCACGAGGAAGGAGAGGAGAAGCAGTCTTCCTTCCATCTGCAGAGCAATGATTTTGCAAAAGGTAAACCGTGAAGCACATACTGTGCTAAGCCTTTGGAAATGCAGACAGGTCTCACACATTCATACAAGGTGTCTTTACCTCGAAGAAAGGAATGAAAAGGCTCAGAGAATGGCTTTACAGTAGGAAGAGCAAAAGCAAGCTGGACAAGACAAATTGTGTTTCCGAAAACGAGACATGAGCTGCACTGAGGACTGCATTTGAGCTTATCACAAATAATGTTTTAGAGCAGCAAGGGAACTGGAAAGAGAGAATCAAGGGAAGTTCAGAATTATAGAGAATCAAAGGAATTGATGCAAAGAGACTTAAAAGTTAGCAGATATTCTTATTGGCAGTACTGGATGTATGGGAGTAATCCTCCTATTATGGATAGTTTAAACAAAGTTTATATAACTTATGTAACATGTACAGAGGTTTCCCAGAATTATGTTACATATTCAGTGACCAATTCCAAGCATGACCTCTTATTTCCTTGGTACAAAGAATCAGCAGATCTTCTTTCTGTCCTTGGTTCAGGCACACAGCTCTTTCAGTTACATAAACAAAATTGCAGAGCAGAGGTATTCCTCAGTGTAGATAAGCAAGCTTAATAATATTGTTATTACTTACATCATGTTAAAGCAGAAGAGTCTTGCAACATGCCTCCCCACCTATAACGATTCATCACAATTATCATCCATAACATCTAAAGGCTACTATGGTGTTGCAAGGAAGCATTATTGATATTATGCAACAATTCAGCAGCCAAGCCAATAAGGATATATTAATGGAATACTCTGTGTAATCCTCAAATCAGTAGAATCATAGAATTGTGTTGTGTATGCAACTTTGTACATTTTATGATACAAAGGATATTTTTTTCAGCAGTGCTTTGCAAAATCTTTGGGTATGCACATATTTGTTCCAGCGTATCTTGTAGGGATTACAAAAGTCTGTAAAACATGATGGGGGGGTTTGGAAACAGTGTATTCAGGCTGTGTCGGAGATGGAGTATTCAGTGTTTGTTAGGCAGACAACAAGCTGGACTTTAATTCATAGCTCCCAGGAAGTTAGGTTCTGCAGAGTACTTGTGCCCACATGTTCAGACACGTTTTGGAGACTATAACTAGGATATAATCCTGGACTCCCTTCAGACTCCCAGTGCTGAAAGCATATTGGCACCTAACAAATGTGGAAGCAAGCACAAAACCGGAGATTATCTGAAGAACAATGGCATCTGTACTAGCTTTGCAACAGAGCAGTTTATGCTGGATGACTTTTTCCCCTAAGAAGAGGAGGGGAGGGGAGATTTCAAAACATTTCATTTGCGGAGTTCACATGGAGACAGAGATCAAGTCACAGCACTACAGAAGGAAAGTCACTCATTGTGTATTCATAGGAGGTGATTCACATCCCTTGCTGAGTTGCAAGCAATGCACCATTTTCAAGAATAAACTGCAGCCTTATCCTAATACTGGATTCCCCCACTAGCTACATGAAAGATGTCTGTCTCTCCATGTAGGGTTCTAGGCACCCATGCGTGGTGTCATTCTTTGTTTCTCTTCCTAATGGATTAACAATGGCATGAGAAGAGCCTGAGGTTAAAGGCAGTTTCCTGCCCTTGTCACCTTTAGATGAACGCTGGGAATAGCAGCAGCTTGTTTTCTATGTGTTTTCTTTGTTTCTAACAGCAAGCGGTAAAATCCCTTGAGAGCTGCAAGCTTGCCTGAAGTTAATAGCTGTAAACAGTGGAGCTGGGGCACAGGCATCCTTTCCTGAAATTCAGGTTGGTCTCAAGAAGAGTGAAATCGCCAGTTTGAATCCAATACAAGGTGTTCCTAAGTGGAACCGAGTAGTAGGAAATTTCCACCGAGCCACTACCGAAGATGCCAGACACTAGGCTAATTCAATGTGTGACTGTGTGAATGTGGAACTTCTCCAGGCTAGAGAACAGCTGTTTCAGAATGCTGAGCTCTACGTCCATTTCAGACGGACTTGACTCTGTCTTCAGGTTTTACTTGATAGAAAACTGCACAACACTACTATTAGCGATTATAATCTGGAAAATCGTTAACCTTTCAACACAGAAAGTAAAGGGGAAAACTGTATGTTGGTTGTTTGGTCTTTTTTCCCAAATGGTGGAAGAGACCACCCACAAAAACCTGGTTTTCAGTCCACTGACTATCCGAGTTTCCTTTGTGAACTTTTCAGCCTTTTTGCCATGTTTAGAAAAAAATAAAAATAATTCAAAAAATCCAGCAAATGCCTTGCACTGCATGAAGCATTCCTTCAAGAACAAGATCCTCAACGATTTGCCAAGCTCAGATTTTAATCAAGTGTAATGTGACAAACTAAGAACTACCAGATGAGAGATGTTTCTCATATCTTCTCCTGCTAAAAGAGTTCACAAATATCAGCCATGGGTTTGGCAAGGGAGATGATGCATCTAGTGACTGGAACCAGGAAAGCTCATGGTTTGTGGCTGCCAAAGGATTCAGTGTGTGCTTATGGAAAGATAGTTGATCTCTCATTGCTTTTGCTGAGATGTCTCAGTTTCTGATTTTGATATGTACCTAGCAGCAGAGTGGTCATCTTGTTCCTGCCCACGCTGAGAATTCAGAGTATCAGAGTTCAGCCTGTCACTCAGCTAGGGTTTCTGTCAGACTAATCTCTTTTGCAGTGCTCTCCTTTTAGCTTCCAGAAGGAGGTTCTTCCACACACCCAGACACAAGCTTGCTTTAAAAAGCATGAACACATAAATAAAAGTGCCTACCTTCTATCTGTCAGATAGAATATTAGTATTTGCTACTTATGTTACTTTTACTTAATTGCTTTCCCATTGTCCCCAGCAGACGTCCTGAACCATCACACAAAGGAGTCCCTCATTTGCCAGCATCTAATCTGACAATTGTACCATCCCTTTTGACATGAAACTCTGACTTCAGTAACCATGGCACAGGAAGGCAGAGGTATGGACATGCAATAGCAGTAATATGATGTCTGCTGTATGTGGTATATTCTATGATCACATGAGAGATTTCACTCAAATTTGAAATGAGCTTTATTTTAAAAATGCAGACAATGGACCTACAGCCTACCCTGTTGCATGGATCAATTTGTTGAGAAGCTGCTGGACTAGAAGTTAAATCAGTGTGGATTGAAGACTGAGTTTGAACATGTCACCTGCTCCCCAGTGGGTAAACAACACAGGACTTGTTAACTGGAAGCAGTTTTATATTTGCAGTTATCTTAAGGTAATGACAAGATAGGGAGACAGAGAGGCTGTGGATGTCCTGTTTCTGGATGCATTCAAAGCCATGCTAAATGGGGTCCTGGATGATGAGACCTAGTGTTTAATCTAACAATTGGTAACCCTGTCCGTTGCGTGGGTTGGAAGTGAATGATCTTTAAGGTCCCTTCCAACCCAAGCCATTCTATTATTCTATGAACTGTGATTTATTTAATTTACCAGTTTGCCAAATCAGGAAAAATCTAGGATAGGCATTCACCTTTGGATTTGGACATATCAAATCAGTTTAGGTGTAAGAAAAAGATTTAACATTAGAGGAAATAGAGGAAATCACTTCTTTTTGTAAATTCTTTACCATCTTTCCAAGCACAGCATGCTTCAAGAGCTAGAAGACCTTAAATAATAAATCCTTTAAGAGTGAGAATCTACTTCTTTAAGAAAAAAGATTGAGAAAATGCACCTCTTCCAAATTTGCATCCAATTCAAATTGGTAATAGTGGCCATATCATTACTAAAATGTTCTGACTTTAACCATCAGATTTCAGTCCCCAGATATAGAAGTACAAAGGCTAATGTTCCCCATGATTGTCAAAAGCTGTTTGATGTGTAAAATGATTTTTATCATTTTACCCAGTTTTAGCAGTTGCAGTTATGTCAGCAAGACTGAATCCTGTGGTTGTGAAATTCAGTTTAATGCTTTGTAGTAATTTAAAGATATATCCCCAATTATAATTTCACCTGGTTCTAAAAACTGTGAATAACATTTCCTTCTCAAAGTAAAACAAACATTTCAAGTGATTCAATGAGCCAATTTAATTTTAACTTTTTTTGTTGTTTATTTAGTGTTTGCCATTCCACTTGGATCTAGCTGTTTAATTACCCAGTTTTGGTTTTGAGTTGTGTAATGACAAGATCAGAAGTAATGCATACAACACAGGAAAATCTGGACCACCATTTTAATTTTTATTTATTTATTTATTTATTTAACAGCTGTTTTCATTGCCTTATGGAAAGGGGAAGAAAGAATTATTTTGCTCTTATGCTCCTTTAAGTTTTTCCTTGAAACTCTAATTTTGAGAGATTTCCCTTTCATTTCAAGTTACAATGCAGTGAAAACTATCACAGCAAGCTTAAAGCATGAAAGCTCTTTTTATGTCCATAGGCATGCAATGATCATCAAAAAGATACTGTAGGGAAAAGGGAGGCAGTGAAGGGAGTAATCAGCTACACATTACAACCTGAAGGGTAGCTTGAAGTAAGCCAGAACAAACCAAAAAAAAAAAAAAAAAAAAAAAAGGTAGTTTTATTTCTGCTATCTTTTCTAGAATGCCTATTTTTTCTCATGTAATCATTGGTTAGCTTCACACTGGAAAAAAGAAACAGCTGAAAAAACTACAGTCAAAAGGAAAAATATGACAGAGTTTTGATAGGCATAGGAAAACAGTTCAAAACAAGCTGAGTTTATATGGGGAATTTTTCAGGCCTCATTCACCGAAAGAGTTATGCTCTATTAACATACAATTTCTTAGAGTACTCTCCAATAAATAAATGGGGAGCACTGCTCTTTCCCATTGAGCGCGGGCTCCTGATTACAAAGGCAGGAACAGTGCAAGAATTACACTGCGAAAGTGCGACCACTTGACCATGGTGAAAATAATATAGCATTATAGAGGGTCTAGGCAAACCTGTGCATCTCTTTGGAATAAAGCATAGCAAATAAGCAAAAAGGATAATAGCTAGACTTGACTTGACTAGAATGTGCTGACTTGAATTCATCCAGCTACATAAACACTCTCCATTAGCATCCTATAACATAGCTTCAATTTAAAATGATATTACCATGAGCAGAAAAGACACTGCTTCTGTTCTAAATCTTTTAAGCCAAATTATAGATGGTGTAACAGACATGTTCACGAGCTTTTGCACTTTCAGTGTGCATATATCCTTCCTAATGCTCCAAAGTAATAAGCACTCTGAGTTTGGTGTTGATGTTAAGAATGATGCAGAGGAAAAACAACCATATTAGCAAGCATGGAAGCTAGAAGTCCTCGTACCAAAACATATTGCATGTCAGTAAAATGATGAGCCAGATGAGCTTATGTCTCAACCCAAGAGGGCTCTATTGAGTTCCATAGATATTTACCGTGAAGTGACCAAAAGAGGCTTTCAGAATGTCAGTACCATATCTACATTCATCATTGCTGCCCTGCAAAGCATAGTTTGTCTCATCAGTACTAGTGTGGACCTTCTCTTGTGATTTCTACCTGCCCTGCAGGCTGGCTGGACCCCAGCGAGCTTCATTAAACTGTACTTCCCAACTGCTTAACACAGAGCCATGCTTATCTCCTATTCTAGCAAATACTACTCACAGATGAGCAGATGAGTGGGAGATACTTTGTTTCAGTCTCTGTGTGGCTCTTGTTGAGTATGTTGAACTCTGCATCAAACATTTGACCCATCACTAAGCAATTTATTAACCTTAGATATGATCTCAAAAACACATAAGGACATGTAAATTCAGAGGGAAGGAATATACACATAAACCTATAAGCTATGTGTATCTGTAAGAGTGTACATACTCATATAAACTCATGTAATGTAGAATCCTAGGTCTGACACATTTATTGAAAGATAAGAACCGGGCAAAAGCAGAGTAGTAATTTCCCTGCCAAAATGCAGCTCCAAGTTTCCTGCAGTTCAGAACGATTCTAAACCAGAGGTTGTATGTGCATTCTGATGTTTTATAGACCCTGAGGATTTTTCCTTCCCGAGGAATTATCCCATCCCTTTTTGAATCCATTCATACTTTTGGCCTTTGCACCATGCTGTGACAATGAATTCCACTGTTCAGTTTAGTGTCATGTGAAAAAACAAAACAAACAAATAAAGTGTTGCCTTTTGTTTTCTTACTTTATTTCTGCCTGATAACTGGCGAGTCATTATCCCAGTTTAGTCATAAACATGCTGTGTGATTTTGGAAAGCACTCATAATCTATGCTTCAGTTCTCTGACTATAGCGCATGACTAAAAGCATTCCCTCAGTCAGACTCCCACTGACATAAATGACAGAAAATACCACTGTAAAATGCTAAAATGTACTTAAACTTCTGTGGGAATACAATCAGGTAAAGACAAATGAAGACAGTGGAAGAACTTCAGGATTTGACATAAAAAATGCAGCAGGAGGTTGTAGGTTGTAGAAACAAGGATGTTTCTACCTTTAACTTGAAAGAACAAAATGCTTTTGCCCAATGTATGAACATGGAGATGAGGAGCTTTGGCATTGGCAATCCTTGCTTTCCAGTACCATGGGAGTGTGCACACTCCATTTGGGGTCTCAGTGAGGCACAGACAACAAACTCCACTCAGAGCTTCTGAAAATTTCAAAAGGAGCCAAGGAAAAGAGAGGCTGGTTTGAAGCTGTTTGTGTGTTCTGAATTTCTCTCAGCTTTTGCTTCCTTTGAACTCCTGGAGGTGAGATGAAGACACATCTTCATGCCCCCAACTCAGCTTTCTCCCATATATGCTCAAAACCAACTTTGTCATAGACAAAGAAGGTGACTGACAAAGGAAGTTCTTCAGGAACAAATTGCTACATCTGCCAGGGCATGAGCAAGAAGACCCATTGATGCCTTCAGGCCCTGGCAACATCTTGTTTTGGTTCCTGCCTTGCATTGAGGCCTACCAGTGTCTGCAGGACCCTGATCAATGCTTGCTGCACCAATATGCTCCTCTCCCTATCTGCAAGATGTCAGAGCACATTTCTGGGAAGAACCTATCACCCAAGCACCATTTCTTGCCAGTAAGTGCTTAATAAAGTGGAGACTTTTAATTATGGGTGTCATTTGCTTGCTGGTATTTTGAATGTTTCTAGGTGGTTTGGGCTTGGGTTAGTTTGTTTTGTTGTTGTTGTTGTTTTCCCTTAGAAGTCCTGTTAAAGGCAGGGGTCACTGAGAATTCTTTATGAAAATGGCAAGAACATGGAAGGACTGGCGCAATTCAGTTACTGTGAAGGAGGAGGCATGAAACCCAAACAGCTATCAAAAGTTGCTTAACCTTCAGCTGGCAACCTGCAGATGTGAATGCTTCAAATTCAAGGATTTTTCTCTAGGGTGTGGAATTATGAAATGGATGCATACATCTGCTGGCCAGGAGCATTAGGTATTTAGGCTACCAAGCTTCAATCCCAGAATATGCTTTTGCAAAAAATAGCAATCTTTCTGAGTAGTATCTGTTTTAGAGACTTTATTTAATTCTTAAATGAACAGAATCATTCTCATTCAAAAGATATCTCATCAAAGGCCCATACTGTGGTCATAGGAAGGAGGAAAATCTACTTTGTTTTCTAGGATTTTAGCAGAAATGAAAATGAATAAGTAGTTTCAGTGCTGATGCCAGTTCCCGTGTTGCCAATGGCAAGATTACTTCTGACTTCGAAAAACATTAAATTTCACTCTGAAGTGGATTTCTCTCACTTAAACTTTTAATTACTATTGTCCATTTTTCCTTCTGTTAAAAAGCATTTCCCTTGCTCACTACAGGAGTCACAGTTACTCTGTGCCATCCATGTGATCAATAGCAGGGAAACTTAACTCACTGGAGCTTTACAAGTCGGTTTGAGCAACATCTGAGGCCAATCTATCTTAACTCCATTTAAACTTATTTAAAGTTCAACTTATGAGGACACAGTGCATTTTAACTTTGCTGATGCTCTTTGTTTGCAAAACATTTACATGTGTCATAAAGAAACAGCCCTTTCTTTCAGGCCAGTTTTCAAAAGGCCTGCAGCTACGGGTGTACACAGACAGAGTACAATGACTCCAACATTACTGACTGTAAGGACTTCTGGTTTTTTTCTTGTTAAAAGATGTATATACAAGTTTCCACGGTCTTTAAAGCCATTTGACTGTAAATGTATTGAAAGCACTGATATAAGTGTCAGTAATGTAGCTGTAGATAAGGACCAGATCCACCTCCAGAGCAGCTTTTGACAGTATCCAGACTGTGCTATTGAAATGCAGGCAATTGCTGAATGTGGGAAAGGCTAAAGCGATGCTTCTTGGCTCAGAGCCCAGGACTGAGGGATTTGGGTCCTCTTTTCCAGCTGAAAAATGTAATATACTTCCTCTCAGAACTTCAAGGGGTCACTTACTCAGCTGGGGAGAACAGAGGTAGTTTCAGTGAAGTCAATGGAAACACAGGCATAAATTGTAGCTGCTGATCTGACATATTATTATCTCTTAGTAAGCAGTTAGCTTAAAACTCATTAAAGACAGATCAGACAACAGTCACTAGCAAGGAGAAGAAACATTTTTCTTTGTTGTTCTTACATTAATCTACATCAAATTCTGTTTACCCTTATGATCAGCTCCCTCTGTGAATTGTGTAGAGATAACCTCACTGTCAGTGCACAGAAATTCCATGGGAAACCTAGTCAAAGAAATTGTTGGAGGGAAAAACTTAACCCAGTTATTAGAGATACAGCAATGTCATCATCGCTGCTACTTACCTTGGATTTTCTCAGTTTACAAAATCAGCCTCTCAGTAAACATTTTTCAGAACTATTACATAGAATTCAATACATTGAGCTACTGCAAAATAACCAGAATTTTACAACTGAAGCATAAAAAAGTAAAAGCATTTGTAATAAGCACAGTTATATACATGTTGGTCATTTTCTCAACAGGTATTCTGTTTCACTAATGGCCTCAGCCATGCAGAAGATGGGCGTGTTCCAGCGTAGCACTTATACTAGCAAATCCGTGTTGTTTCATTTCTCTTATTTCCATCTTACATGTTCTTTGGACAGAAATCAGCTCCCATTGCCCAAATATGCAGCCGTGGGGCATAATGTGAATGGATCAGGTATCTCAGGTTCTTCCACTAATCCAGGTCAGCAGCCATCCCAGACACAAGCTTTATCCTGCAAGTCTCTACGAGGATGTAGAGCAGGAAGTGCCATGTTATTCTTTTACAGCTCTGAGTGAAAACTACACAAGGATGCAATAAAGTTAATTACTAGGCGTTGTCTTTCACTTGGAGGTAAATTCGTGGCTTCATAGGCTTTGTGAGCTCTTTTACTCAAAGGAAAAAGTAAAGAGAAGTATTATTGTACTAAGTGTACCTGTCAGAGAACAAAAACAACAACAACAACAACAACAAAAAACAAACAACAACAACAACAACAACAAAAAACCCCTTACTTTCATGCCCTTTTTAACTGCCCACAATTAGATGAGAATTACTTGACAAAGCAGAGAGGTTTCTAGCACACAAGATTTCTGAATGGTCTGAACTTCACTTTAAGTCTCTCATTTACATAGAACACTTTATAAGACCATAGGATTATTAATGTTGGAAATTCAACTCCGTGCTTAAGGCAGGATTTGGAGGGCATTTAAAAGGTCCTCATGGAGTATCTTCTCCCTTCCCCTTCTCTCTTAACTCCTCCATCTTTGCTCTGGCCTTCGCTTTGTTGCAAGTTTTATTGTTACAGAATTTCTCGTCTTTTTTGATGTAGACAGCAGCTGCTACAGACCAGGTGTGCCAGTCTATGGAGGCCCAAAGTGTCTGCATGCTCTCTAAGATCAGTGGGATGACTTAAGCAGGAGAGTTTTCCTCTGTCCTGGCAAGGTAACCAGTGCCAAACAATGTTTCTGTTGTGTGAGTAGCTTTGCCAGGTGTCCTTTTTATTTATTTATTTATTTATTTATTTATTTTAATGCAGTGTTTTGAAGTAGGAGAAGGAAAGAACAGGCCTAGTGCACCCATCCTTTCTTTTCTTCTCCACTGCCTAAGCAGCAGATTAAGTGCAATACATATGTCATGGATGAAAAGTCTAGAGTCATCTCATTCTGGACAAGACATTGTGATAAACATCCACAGAGTGTAGAGAAATGAATTTGGACAAGAAAGTAGGACGTGCAGTTTAATTGTCACATACCACAGGGGAGGGGGAGAGCTGCTTTTACCACTAAGAGTCAGTGTCAGTAACAGGATTACCATCTCAGCAGGGTTGGACTGAAGACTGAACCTCTTAAAGAGCTGGTTGTGGGCTGCAAAATCTTTTTACTGTAGGACATTTCAGTCTTTCTTAGTTGCAACCACTGATGAGCAATATCTGGGATTCTTGCAGATTTTACTTATGTTGCTGATTAATAGATTTTGCATGTTTTTGAAAATGGTTCACTCTACCTTGGCAGAAAATACTCCTGAGACAGTTTTTCTTCTTGCCCATTAGAACTGGAATTTTCATGTCTGTATAATCATGGAAAGCATCTCCTTGAGGGTCTCTGCTGAAAAGTTGCTAAGTGAATGACTTATCTGGCTAGATGTTGTGGTTTAACCTGGTAGGTAACTCAGCACCACACAGTTGTTCACTCACTCCCCCTCTTCCCAGTGGGATGGGAGAGAGAATTAAAATAAAATAAAATTAAATTAAATTTAAAAAGTAGAACTTGTGGATTGATATAAAACTATTAAGATAGAGAAAAATAAAATAATAATAATAATTACATACATACATGTGAATGTGTATAACAAATGATGCTGAATAAAAGGCCAGTATGTTATGTTGTTGAGTAGTTGAGCATGAACAATGGGAACAATATGGGGCCATTAGTTAGGGGTGGAGTTTGGGGCATAGAGTAGGCACAGAATATTGTACTAGAATAATTGTGATAACCACTCATTGTATCATAAATATGCATGTATGCCCTGTATAAGTAGGGATGTTTACCTGCTTTTGGTGTGCAGGCTAGGAAGGAGTCATCCACCCTAATCCTGGCCAGCCAATTAAAACCAACCTGCTCATGGTTATAGAGTTTGTTCCACAAGTCAGTGCAAAAGCAACACCCCAAAAAATGCCCAGCTAATCCCCAAAGCAGCAAAAGAGGGAGAGATGGACTCCTATACCCTTCAAAATTCCTTCCTCATGATGTCGTATGGTATGGAATATCTCATTAGCCAGTTTAAGCTAGCTATTCTAATTCTGCTCCCTCCCGGCTCCTTGGGCCCTGAGCTGGAAATGGCCTTGGATCTGTACTACACTTCTCAACAGCAACCACAAACAGTGATGTGTTATCAACGTGGTTTTTCTCCTAGAACTAAAGCACAGCATCATACCAGGCACTTGAAACTAAGAAACTAAGTTACAAGATAACCTCCTAACAGTCAATGTAGAGAAGGGCGTACTCCTAGAAGGGTGAAGAAGTACTTGAGCCACACAGGTTAATGAAAGTGAGCTCAATATAAACTAGGAATCATTGTCATACTTAGTGACCTACATGAAATGACAGTAAGTAATGAAAAGTTATATTACAAAAACATCTTCCAGAATGCTATTCTAGTTCATGTTGACAGACTCACCAGACAGGCTAAAGTCTGCCTAGTTCTAATCATCTACTCATCAGTAGAGTTCTGTTGACCATCCTCAATCTTTTTGCATTTATTTCAATATCAACAGATGGATAGTTTCCTGAAAAGCAGATTAATTAGAAATGTTTTCTCTAATTGGTGGGAAGGAAAAGGAATTTAGAATGTGATGTATAGCATCAATTTTACTGAAAATGTAGTATTTGGATTTGAAGCAATGAGGCAACAAACTGTTAGGGTGTGCTAGGGTATATTAGAGTGAAATGTGTTTGAACCAAATATTGAGGATACCTTTTTAAAAGGTACTAGGGAAATCACATTGTTTTTTAGGCAAGAAATACAATCAGATATTTGTAATATCACTGGAATCATAATAATATTGATAGTACATTAATTTCTTGCTTGGCATGACAAATAAACAAGTATAACATTACTTAGAGTTCAGATGCTCCACCACTGCATTTTCTTTGACAAATTCACATAAAATGTAATGTTTTCATAAATACAATACAAATTGAAACATTTATGAGCACGAAAATAATAGATAAAACTGATGTCCTTTATGTCAATTTTAAGTCAACCATTGCACAAGGAAATTACTAAAATAAACTGTTGTGTCTATATCTCTGATCCATGGCTGTTCAGCATATCAACATGAACTATGCAAGTGTGATAGTTAAAATGGTCCTGTGAGTTAGAATTTGACAGCTCTTTCTATTTATGACTCCTGGTGTACTCTAGCATCTAATTATTAATTAGAAGTAATTTGAGATCAGTTGAAGAGCGCTGTGTTTATTCTGGGCAGACATAACATCACATGAACTCTTCACAGACAAGCTGGTAATGAGTCACAAACACTGGGCAATAGGTTAAAATAATATCTCAGTTCTGATCCATCAAAAAGGAGGTGCAGTGTTGGTGTCATTTGCCTTTTGAATGTAACTGCCCCTAGGTGATCTGCAATTTATCTGTGTTTTTCTTCTCTCTAACTTTTTTTGTATTTATTTATTTATTTATTTATTTATTGTCAAAATAACTTGCTGTTAGGTGCCTCCAACCCTGAAGCAATGTGAATAGGAAAAGGATATGTATGTTTTATTCATCCATATAGAGACATGAAGAGCACCACTTCATTCATAGTGCAGCTGTTGTAGTTCTGTCCCAGCCACATGAGGTACTAAACATTTAAGAACGACACAGGAAAAGAAAATATGACAAGAATGGGAGAGAAACAGAGGGCCAGCTTCATTCAGCTGTTACAGAAGAGGCTGAGAAACCAGAAATGGATATCTGTTGCCATCTCTGTGGCCTCAGGCATGTAATTCAATCCCTCCTACCTCTCTGCTGAATAGTTCACCCAGGAGTGCCCCAGTAAGTAGTATGGGTCTGCACAGCTACTGTCACAAACGGCCTTGATTTCACTTGTTCTTCTGAAGGTACATTTAAGTTGTGCTGCCCAACATAAAGTTGTGCAGCCCAAAACATGTTGTGTCTTTTCCTAGGATAAATTTGAAACATGTATTCACTCTAAAAAATCACCTAATGCTCACATCTCTGCTCAAGATAAAGAACAGGATGTTCTGATATTTATTCTTCTCAATTTCCTTTTTTTTTTTTTTTTTTTTTTTTTTTTTCCCATTCTAGGCTACTCTGTGTATTTCCTCAGCCTGTACAAGCTTAAAAAATAGAAGTCCTTTTTGGGAAGAAGAAACAAACAAACACACATGTATGTTGATAGTTTTCTGAAGGTGCATGTTAAAAAATAATAATTGTAACTTAGGGGGGTTTTTTTCATTTGTTTGCTTGTACAAATTCAGTGTTTATTAGAATAATACAAATGCTGAACTACATCTATCTGTGATGTCATATGGTTAACTTCTCTCGTGCAGCATACTAGATGCATACTAGGTTATGAAGATTTACATGTGTAGTTTCATTCTAGTGTAAGATTGCTACTCCTTTAAGAAATCTGAATAATAAAGAAAAAAAAATCATGAGGTTGGCATACAGAATATGAGGTTTAATGAAGGAAATACATTTCAGTGCACTTTCACATTTTGTACTTTTTTTCTACAAAGTGCTCAGGTAACGTTTTTAATCTTTCCTCTGAAACTGTAGAGAGCAGAGATCTGCACTCAAAAGAGTGAAATCTGAGCTTCTCGCCTCTTAAAACATCTCTGGGATTTGGATCTTAAGAAAGAGCAGTAGAGACCAAGGACAAAATCATGAGAGCTTGCCAGGCTGCCTGTACTGAGCCAGCCTGTTTTTTTTGTTTTCTGTTTTTTGTGTGGATTTTTGGGGGGAGGCTGGGTATTTTGTTGTTGTTGTTGTTGTTGTTTTGTTGTTTTTTGGTTTTTTGTTTGTTTGGTTTGTTGTTGTTTTTGTAGAAGTCATCTGGCAGAACAAGCACTGCTGAAAGAGCAAATAAAATTGTATTTGAACACTGAAGGCATAAAGACGGAAACATGGAAATGTGGGGGGTGGGGTGTTTTTGAGTTAAGCACTTGCTAGAAAAGTCTAGTGGGAAGTAATGAGAAGGAAAGTTGGGGGGAGCAAAGCAAAAATTGTGGAATGAGTGAACCAACTCTTAAGTCAAGTTTATGGCCAATTAACATTTGCTATACTTGGGAATCAAAAGTTTAGCAAGAGTTTCTCAATACTAAAGGCAGTTCTTTGAACAATAGAGGCCTTTTTCTGCAATTCACAGCTGTCAGAGATCATTTCACTCCCTATATAATTCAAAAAATTGTTGCCTTTAATTGGTAACATAAACACTGTTGGGCAAGTGTGTACTGAGCTTGATTTAGATGCTCAGTGTATGGCAGTTTGCATCTGTCAGGATCTGTAAGGAAAAGTTGCATAAATAATTCTAGACTCACATTTGAAAACCAGAAAGAAAAATTAGGATTCTGAAGTGTCACATGCACTGACTTTAAACTGACATGAGGCAGAAAAGCAAGAGCTAGAGGTGAAACTCTTTGCCAAAGACCCTTTTAAAACAGTCATTTCCCATGTGAGGTGCCCCTATACATAGCATGGATAGCGTAGGCTGGAATAACACCTTAGCCTGGAAGTTGGTGCTCTTTTTGAGTTTATTTTGCCTTTAGTATTTTAACACAGTGTAGGTTTAACTTACTAATTGAGTTGCTGGTTTGCTTGCTTGCTTGATTTTAGTGCTAAAACAATCCAGTTATCAGTTCAGAAGCACAGGCTTAGGTTACTGCATCCCTGCTTTTTTGAATTGTACTTATCCGGTGTACTAGTGATACTGGAATTATATCTGGTCCATTCAGTCCATGAGGACTTCACAACACAGGTTCAATACCAGTTAGTAAAACAGCATGGAGTAATCAAACATGTGGTGCCTGTACCCCAGGTGAGATTCAAACAAAGTTTGAGCAGAACTTTGAATTCAACAGACTGCAAAATGACAAGAATACCATGGACTCTCTGAAGGAGAGAACTAGATTTTACTCAGATTATTAAGTATAAAACAAGCTTTGTTTTAGTTAGGAGGACATTTTCAAAATGTCAATAAGACAAGGTAAAAGTCCACCAAACAAAGACGTTTCACCTCATGGAATAAACATGTTTTTCTTTTTCTCCTCTCCTCTGCATCATCAATTTGAAGTATTATTTATTTGCTGAGGTTTGCTCCTGATATCAGTCTATCACCTGGTAGCTCCCTCTTTCCCCCTTTCCCCCCCACCCCCCCCACCCGCCTCCCTCCCCCCCACTTCCTTTACCTCAATTCAAGGCATAATACCCCGATAACCACATTATTAGCAGAAAATCCTCATTTTTCCCACAGATTGGTGACAAACAGTAACAAAAATTTCATTAAAGTGATAAAATGAAGTATTGAGAAACTAGACTCTCCTGAAGTGAGTTTTGTCCATGGAAATGGATCAGCTTCTACTTAGTTTTCCCAGAGTAGCATTTAGAGCTGAAATACTACGTCTCTTACTGAAACAGTAAAACAAGCTGCAAAATTTTAGCTCCCATTCCAGGAATTCAAAATTCAGTAACAGAGAGGGGTCATCAGTGAGCAGTGAAGGGAGGATCTCAATTGGCTTCAAGGGGCATTCAAAAATGAATGGTTTGAGGCTTTTGTGTTAGCAAGAATTGCAATTGGGAAGGTTTTACCATGCATAGGAACTACAAAGAAGAAAGAAGAGAGACAGTTTTTATTGGGTGGACCAGTGAAACATGAGGATATTTGAGTGGAGGCAAGAGAGACAAAAATATTAATTACAGAGCACTGAGAAAATATTAAAGGAAAGCATGTGATGACATCATTTGGGGAGATGAAAGGACTCTGAACTTGCATTGATAGACAAATATAGTATTGTTAGTAAGTTTGTAGAAGAATGGGGAAAATCAGACTAATGATAATGATATAGTTATTTTAGGCATTGGAAAGACTAAGAGAACAGTTATGTCCTTTGTGTAGAGGACAGAATGCCTTGAGACACTTCATATTTCTTGCGTCTCTGGTGTTCTTGTGTCTCTTATGTCTTGTACTACCTTAGCAAGGATCCTATATAACAAGCATGTTGTGTCACCACAGCACTGCCATGTCTCAGTGTGTCACAATGGATGGGCTCCCTTAGTCTATGAAACTGAGTTCTCAACTTAAGGGAAACCCAAATTATTTCAGTCCAAGCTTTCCTCATGAAATAAAATCAAATAATAAAAAAAAAAAAAAAAATGTGTTTCCAGAGACCAAATGCTCAGGGAAAGAAGAAAAAAGAAAAAACAAAAACCTCACAAATGTAATCCAGGGAAGGCTGGATATGATAAAGTGAGATTTCAGTATTTAATTTCAGTCATCAGTTTAAATAGCAACAGTTCCTGGAATTGGGCAGCAATTTGAAGAACATTCCCAAATTAAACATTGTTTTAAATCTAACCTGAAATGGGAACATGTTTTAGGAAGTACTGTCCCCTTCTTCGGCTATGCTGATTTCACACTTATCTCTGTGGAGTCCCATATGCCTGAGATTTACATTGGCATGAAAGCCCAGCCATTAGGTATTCAAGGCAGCCTGGAAGTATCAGTTGTGAGCACAATTCATGTCATTTTGAAATAGCATCTGTATGGCGTGGGCCATAGTGAGGCATTTACTTGTTACAGACTCATTCTTTAATGCTAGACTATCAGGCTGTTTTATGGGGAGTAGTCAAGATTGTACCACATGAGTAGAAATCACCTTATAATTAAAGAACCTCCCTTTCAAAAGCAAAAATGTATTTCTAAGAGTGAGACATGCTGAAATATTTGCAGGTTCATATGCAGTTCTAACCGTTTCCTATTGGAGAAAATTTTACCCTGCCAATCAATTAATGTTTTCGAGGAGTTGGTCACATAGAGGAAGTGCACTGAACACTGGAACCTTTGTTCATCTGGAAGTGCAGTTTACAAGTACCTGAACCCAGAAACTACTAACTGGGATAGTAGATGGCATGTCAGCTCAGTCTCCCCAGGGAGTTAAAGTTCTCCTGAGGGATGTACAGTAATGTTTGTGCAATTCAGAAGAGGTGTTCAGCATCCCACAGGAGCAAGCAACAAGAGTCCATTTTTAAACCTCCTGAAATTAAAATGCTATCTTGCCTTCAGAAGATTGTGAAGCTGGCATGAAAATACAGAAGTACATGTAATCAGTTTTTTAAAGAAAGTGAGTTAATATAGCCTTGACTATACAAAGTCAAACTAACTGTACCAGCACAGTCCTCATGTGAAGGAATTCAGAACAGTGCTACTCTTGAAGGCTGATCAGCCTCACTGCACCTTTATCCTGGTGTGAAATATGGGGGAACTTTATTATGCCTTACAGACCTTGCTCTCAATTATACTGAGGTCAGTACATAAGAGTCCCTTTGTTATCAGTGACCTCAGTCCAGATTTCCAAGGGTGAGTCTGTGAGCAACACTGGACTTTTGCCTATGATCTTATTGTTCTGTACTTTCTAGTGTCAAGAATGACAGAGGCAGATTCCTGGAATTACTTCACAGGTGATGTCAAATGGCCATTAGCTGACTACAGCCGTGGATTTAAAGTGATTTCTTGTTCAAAGGAATGGCTTCAAAACAAATAACTGTCAAGGATGTATTACACCTTGTGTGCAATAGAGTAATATGATGGTGAAAATAAGCATACTTTATATTTGTGTGCATGTATGTACATACGCAAATATATATTTCATTATAGCACGCGTAAAAAGAATTAACACAAATTCTATAGCACAGATTTGCAGCTACAGGGATTCTTAATTTTGCCACCTTAGTTATTTTTCCTTAATTTCTTGGCAACAACAAGTAGAAAATATTTGGCTACATTCTTTCAAACTTTCTGCCAGACAGGTCAATGAATTGTCTGATTTCCATGCTAAAGAATTGCAGAAAAAAATCTTCTATTTGCTTGGCTCTGAAATCCAAGTAATCTCATAAATGACATCATGGTATTAAAAAAGCTTCATGAAAATGTCTGACTCCCCAGGACACCTCAGTGTCTCATTCAGCAACTTCTTTTCCTATATACCACATATCAAACAGGTGGAATTATGCTGAAGAATCATTTTGCTTTGATGGGGTTGAATAAACCTTTCTCACAACACTGAAGTTTTCCTAAATAAAGGATTAGGAACAAGTAGAAAGGAAATGTGGTCTTGTGCTGCCACTCATCACTCTTGCCAATGGAAGACAAGGGAGTTGGTTAACTTAGCTAAGCTTCTTGTTGCATGTAATTTTCTTTAACCTGATTAGGATCATCCAGGCTTTTCTAATTATTACAGCAACCTCAGAATTCTGTGTCCACTGTATGTTTACCTATGAGCTTTCTTCTCTCTTTTTTTCTCCCTTTACAGTCTGTGCCCTGGTGGCGCAGTGGTAGAAGTGCCGCTTGCAATGCCGAAGGCCAGGCTTCGAATACTCCCTGTGGCGCAAGTGGTAGAAATGTCGCTCTGCTAACACAGAAGACTCAAATCCCGGGAGTTGGACTCGATGATCTCTAAGGTCCCTTCCAACTCACACAATACTGTGATAATATTCTGGTGTAGTCTGGTGGGATAAAAGAAAAAAAAAAAAAAAAAAAGAAAAAAAAAAAAAAAAAAAAAAAAAAACAGTCTTAAAATTTTACATCCATAAGGAAAATCAACATAAGGTTGTGTCACAAAATTGTGTAGGCACCTGTCTGCTAGTTTTTAAAGAGGCTCCTAATCTGTAGCTTTGAAGGAAACAGGCATCTCACTAATCCCAGGTCTCAGTCTCAGTGAGCAAAGATCCTAATGACAGTGATACCAACAGAGCTAACCCAGGGCCTTTTAAATCCTTGGGGTGCCTTATGCTTTGCTTAAACTTTGCAGAGTTGGGCTTTCTTTGCTTTTGTCTCTGGGCAACATGATTTCAGCAGCATTGCTTTATTTTCATAATGCATCCTGAATTGGCAGTTTCCAAAGACAGCTTCATTTCATCCAAGTTCTCTGCCTTCAGAAAGATGTCTGTTTTCTGCTGTCAGACATGAGGCATGATGAAAACGTGAAGCTCCCAGAATCTTTCCCTTCTTCAGAAGCACCAGTGTTAAAGATACATTTGCAGCTTCTCATGTAAAAGAGGTACATAATTCTGGTAGAGTTCCACAGAGCAGTAATGAAATCCCATGGAAGGAGAAAGGATATAGTATACACCTTTGCTTTCAAATCTGTTTTTAATCAGAAAATGCCTTACCCTTTCAGAAGAAAAGAGTCTATATCCTGTGTTTTCCTTCTCTTTGTAGTAGCTGGGACAGAGAAGATATAGAATTCAATAAGAAGTTTAACATTTAAGCATGTGGAATACTGCTGTGCTTTGTTTGTTTGTTTTTCAAAACTGTAATCTAATATTTTATGGATCAGAAAGAGGATTATCATTTGAGGGGATGATTCAGCACTCTTCTTTCTCAATCACCACTCAACCAACGTTCCAGCATAGTATTATTTCCAGGAGGAAGTATGATGCAGCAGGATAAGTTTTTTCAATCAAAAATTAAAAGGATATTCCCTGCAATTAAAATGCTAATAAAATGCCCCCAGTAAAGTTTTCTCTTTCTAAAATTTTAAACAATTATGTTCTTAAAAAATTCAGGATCCATTATGGCTTTTTTCTGTGCTGCCCTCCAGGCTGTCCTAGAGTGAAGGATGCAACAGGGCATAGCTTAGGCATTGCAAAAGCTCTATGTGAGTCATCAGAGAGCTTGAAAAGGGCATGTCTCGTATTTGTGAAATTGAAGGTTCTGCTTATACTCCTTGCTGTGGGCAAGTTTGTGGCCAAGATTTCCAAGATATCTTGCACCAAGAGCATTGCCCTGTTGTGTTGTCTGGGACTAGCTGCCTCCATGCAGCCAAGTAGCTCATGGTTGGTAATAAATGCATGTTTCTTCTCTGGTCCAGAAATTGCAGGAAAGTCCTCCTTTAATAGCAGTATAATCTGCCTCCTAGTTTTCTATTATTATCATTATGTGCTTTATCCTAAACTGCTGAGCATTACTTTTGACTTTCTGTTTTCTTGATTTATTCAGGTCTCATTCAGTCCCTCCATCACCTGTATTCCAACCAAACTTATGATTCTTGAATGCAATTTGCTTAGAAAAGTAAGTTGTAGTACTTATTCTGCAATGACTCATTTTACTTTTCATGCTGCTTCCTGAAATCCAGAGGTCAGTAAGGACAAAGAAGTTGTATTTAAGAGTAACACCAGTTTGAGAGTGAGTCAGATGTTCCCTTTGTTCCCTTTGTTAAAATGATCTAATGATAACAATGTGTTCTTTTCCTACCACAAGGCAGAAGATTCCAACACTTACATGAACTCCTTAACGGTTATCTGACTTCTTGCAGTGGATTTGCTCCTCAGCTAAGGCTCAAGTATCACATTTTTGAAGGAGGGCATGAGAATGTATCCTCAAGAAAAGAAGAGAGTTTCCAGGATATGATATCATCTTCTCACCCAGATAAGCAAGAGAATCAGAGCACAGCTTTGATGTTGTCAACTCTGGCTACATTTCTTGAATCACTTAAAGATTAAGATGATCCAGCTTCCTCTGGATCACTTTGGACATGGGTTTTGGACCTAAGATTTGGACACCAAATGTTATTTAATTTGGAAGATGTCAGACACTGCTCTCTGTGCAACACTGAAGAAAAACAGAGTCCAAGAAAATTTTCCATACAGTTCTCAGTAACAGGGAGGTCTGAAAAGGTTCCAGTACTTGTGTACAAAATTTAAACCACTTTTCTGTAGTCTCTCTCCAAGATACCTTCCAAGACTCACCTTTTCTCAGAAATGCTTACTTACATTTTGCTCCATTGCCATGTGTTCACCAGCACATATTAGCAAATTATAACTGTTTCGGATTCTATATTCTCATTCTCTAGCAGAGTGAGATGCTGCTAATAACAAAAATAAGATGGCTTATGTTCTGAAAGTAAGCTCCAGACTAGCCACAAGCTTGTTGGAAGCCTTTCTAAAACTTGTATACAGTTTGGGCTTTCATTGCTAGAAGTCTGAATGATGCAGGGAGGTTTGAGAGCACATTCAGTTGAAAGGTGTTTTTATGGAATTCCCGTGAAATTGGTATGATTTTGAAAGATTAAAAAAATAATAATAATAATAATTAAAAAAATACACAACAAATAGAATCCTTCTCAGATTTTGGATATTGCTAATTATTTCCTCATATATTATTTCGTTATTTTCGGTTTGCTCAAGTAAAATCCTTGGGAAGCAGTTACAATTCATGTCTGTGAGGTCACATTAACTTGACAAATTTCCCATGGTTTCAGTAGCATTATCCCAATTTGCTCCAGCTGAAATATCAACAGATTTTTTGGAAATTTCACCAATAAAATAACATGTTAAAGAGAAATAAGTCCAAGCCACAAAGTTTGATCTCCTTTTATTACAGCCTCCTTAAAATATAAATGTGTCTGGATCTAGAAATTTGGCTAATGCCAAAATAGAACTCTATCACAGCAGCGAACCTCAGATTTGTACCTCTGCATCATGCATGATTCTTAGTGCTAGAATCTGGCTCCATCTCCCATTTTCAATGTTCCTATGTGCTCTGGTTGCACAGTGTAAAGAAAAAGTCATATAAAAAAATCCATGAAAATCGTGAGCCATTTGAGAGCAAATCCAGTGTATTTAGAAGTAGCTTGGGACTGATTTTTCTCTCTCTTATCCTGCTTTTACATTGATGTTCTCTTGAATTCAGTGTAGTTCTTTGGGGGCTACACTAGTGTAAGCAATAATAGAATTAGGTTAATTTACTTAGCCACGTATCTTCCCAAAGGACACTTCAAGTTTTAGAGTGTATTTGTCTTTGACTTTTTTCCTTTTAATCCTTCTCAAAGCTCAAAGCATCCAAGAAGGATGAACAGAGAAAGTCTGTGTAACTGGTGATCTTTCTTTAGATATCTTACCATGAAGTCAGTGGGAATTTTTTATTCCTTCCACCCTGTCAGTAGAAACTGGCTCTGAGATTTGAGAGGTTAGCCAAGTTTTAATGACAAAGAAACACAAACAGAAAAGGGTTGAAAGAAAACAAGAGCCTTTACCCAGATCATGTTGATGGTAGTTTTCTCACTTCTCCATTTTTTGTTACAAACAAGCCTCCTAAAAGCATGTATTAAAGGGGCTGTTGAGTGGATCCAATCTGTTCTAAGTTAAGTCACTCTTCAAGATTCTCTACCTTATACTAGCTTCTTAAGTGTTTTTAGAACCACTTTGTTTCTTGATAGCTAAAATAAGATAAGAGAGACAATTTGTTGCTGTTTTCAAAGACAAACCATAAGGTAAGAACATTGGACTGCACCTAGCACTTTATAGCCCGCAGAAGTTGTAAACACACCTGGAGTTTAAATTTCCAACTGTTATGCAGTTAATCAGGCCATTGTTTTTGTAATCACAGAGTTCAGGTAGTGTTCTGACCACAGCATAATTTAAATTACTGGAACACAGTAAGTCTCACACCGAAACAATGCAACTGAAAATACAGCAGCTCAGAGCAGCTGCTGAGTTGCCTCATTAAACAGCCTTTTGACAGAAAGCAGCCAGCCGAATTCTAGCACTCACCCTGGCAGGCTGTGGCAGCTCTGCATAGCCGTGATACTTGAGCTCAGAAACATTCCAGAAAAGTGAAGAAGCAGAAGTCGCCTTATAACTGCAACAAGTGCCTTGTTCTTTGATGGTCTCAGATGTGACAGTGAGCTGTCCTGAGGGAATTCTGGTGATACCACTGCCAAGCTGTGCGTAAAAATTAGGAAATGCTTGTGTATCTCAACACTTGCAATGGTAAACACGGATGACTACAAATATTTAAACACCGTTGTCCAGTCAGGAAAAAAAGACATACTGTGTGGAAGGGCTACGCAAGAGCATGTGATCTATCTCAAAATAAAAAATGAATGAAAAAAAAAAAAAAAAAAAAAAAAAAAAAAAGAACATAGTTCAGACTTCAAAGGTTGAGGAGCCTCTAGGAGCAGTTCCTAAACCAGAAGAGTAAGAATCACCTATAGGAGTTATCATTCAAGCAATAAATTATTTTCAAGGCTCAGAATGTAGATGAGCAGTTAGGTACTCATTATTTGAGTAACTCAGCATTTGTTGACAGTTGATAACAAGCTTCCTTCTGACTAAAAAACATTTTCCCAATCATGATCAAGCTCAAGTAAGACTGTGTGTGCTACAGAGTAACAAATAGCTCAGATAGCTCTGAAGCATCCTTCAGAGGCCAAATGGTAGCTTTCTTCATTTCCTGGTGGAGGCAGCACAGGTGTGGTGGCCCACAGTTTCTGGAGCAGTTATACAGCTCCAAGAAAACCAACTCACATTCAAAAAAAATCATGACACAGACTCCTAGTTGTTGAAACTCCCTCTCTTGTCTGGCAAGACCCAACTCTGCCCACATGAGCTATTTCAGTTGTAACTAGCAGAGAATGTTAACTCCTAAAGCTTCTTTGAGATGGGCAGTCAAAGCAGCACAGAATAAAAAGACATCTCATGAGCCCTTGCCCATGGCGCTGTGTAGATGGTCCTCTGGCTCCACCCAGGAAGTCACCCCTTGAAGTGGGAAGGCTATGAGAAGGTATGGACTTGAGCAGAGGCACTGGTGAAATCCTAAGGCCACAAACTCATCCTGACAGTAGCTAGCACGGGAGCCTGGTGCCTTATGGGGACAGCCCAGCATTGCTGCCCTCAGGGGCAACACAGCCCTGCTGAGCTCAGCATGCATCTCATAGGCAGGAAAACACCAAAGCAATCTTGAAGAATGTGGCATTTCACTGCATGAGATCATTTAAGCTATTTTTTCCCCCTCCTAATGGATGTACCAGCCATCAAGGCAGCTTGGAGGTTAATCATGAGTGTAAGAAAGTACTTTAATTGTTTGCAAAGGTCCAAACACTCAAGGGATAAGACACACTATTCATTCCAGGAACATTTTAGCAACTGTTGACTAGTAGAAAGTAAACAGATTTCAAAAAGTGTCAGCATGCCATACCACTGCATGCCATTGCAAGATGAACATTGTTCCTAAATATATTTCTTGTGAGTGGAGGAGGAAAACAAATCTAGTTTTAAAGAAATAAAACCAAACCAGATGTGCATGAGTAAATATTTTTAGTTGGTTTTTTGTTTGTTTGTTTGTTTGTTTGTTGTTTGTTTGTTTGTTTACATTTTCTTCTAATAAAGCTTTTCTTTACTTTAGAAGTATCGAGTTAATAAATGTTATTTGAGAGCTGGCATGGCATTTGTTACCACCCTATTTAGTAACCCTCCTGTCCTGTGTAGCTGCACCCATTTGCCAGTTTCTCAGAACATATAACTGAGCGTGGGAATGCAGCAAATACTCAAAACCAAAACCACTTGTGCTTTCATGATTGAGCAAGGTGTGATGTTTAGCTTTGGCATATTATGAAAAATAGCCAAAGGTACATGCAACTCATTAGTCTATTGCCAAGTAACGTGTGGTGAATTCATTTTATGTTGAAGGTCATATGTCTGCTCAGTTCACTGCTAATGAAGACTTCTGTAGAGTTTTTATCTGGAATTAAAACTCCTGATTGACAGATCTCATATGGGCTGATGGCCAATGCCATTATACAAACTGTTGTTTCGCATCCAGTACAGGAATATGAATGTCTCTAAGTCTGAAAGTATTATTACTGCACTCTGACTGGAAATCAAAGACTTCTTTTAAACAGGAAGAATCTTCAGGAGAGTGTGAACACTTGTGCAAATTCCTTTTTTTTCCACGAGTGTTAACATGTCAGTTAGTGCATATTGTCTTCATTCCTTGCTATTTACCACTCCAGACAAAGGCTTTGGGGGTATGGTACTCTTTCCAGAGGATATTTTACTTGACTTTCAGACAGCCAAAGACTGGCCAAATTGGACTATGTGACACAAAGGGGGAATTTCCAGGTGCTAGAACAAAAACAGGTATAGTAAAAAAACAAAACAAAACAAAACAAAACAAAACAAAAAACAAACAAACAAACAAACAAAAAGGCTCCTAGGGAAAAAAAAAAAAAACAAAAAAAAAAACACAGTATTTCTATTGCTGGTCCTCTATAACATCTATACAATACTTGTTTGTGATTTGGACTTCCTTTCTGCAAGACAGGTCGTACATCTCCAGTGAAGGCGTGCACATGCACATCTACATCATTAGTATTGCCATGTCTGTACATCCAGTCTTAATGACTGCCCAGACAAATGACCACATGTACTTAAAAGACATATATGAAGTGCAATTTTGCACTCACTTCTGGTAATATATGCAAATTACAGAAACACGCATTTATTAAATTTTTACTATATGTATGTCCACTTCAGTTGCTATGAGATTGAATGTGGAAATTCCTATTTAACACTCTCATGTCTCAAGTAACAGCCAGTAGTGAAGAAACATTACAGATGGTGTTACATGGGCATTCCGATTAGCATTACAGAAGGAAGAGAAAACCAGAACTTTTTATCATGGTAGCACCACAGCAGGAAGAGGTGTGAATACCAGAGGACTTAACTCTGTTAGCACAAGATCATAATTTCTTTCATGTGAGAAGAACACTCCCAAATATAGCATATGATGACCATTAAGCTGGTGATACTGTAGTCATTAACCTAAAGGTCAAGAATCCACTAGCAGATGCCACTGCAGAAGGCTTTCGGGCTGGTAGCTGTGGGATGCAGCAGCCCTGGAGAGCCCTGCAAATGACACAGAGCATCTGATAAGAGGCAGGCTCCGCAGCTTCTAATCCCACCTCCTGTAATTGGTAACATAACCTTGCTATTGATTAATGTTTCCCATGGCTTGGCTTATGTCAGGTGGCAATGGATCAATAGCTTTCTGGCTTTAAATGTAGCAGCTAAACTCCCCCTTTGGATCTGCACGTACAGCCACTAGAAACAAGTTCCTGCTCCTGTTCTCTTGTGTTATTCCTTTTGACGGGTATGTTACCAAGTCCTGACCTCCATTGTGCCTTTAATTACAGATGGCAGGATATAATTCCTCTCTATTAGACAGGCAGCATACTGTAGCCATTTAATGATCACTTTGCCCTGTCCAAGCTTTTCACTCTAGCACACAAGAAGTGCTTACAGTGAGCCAGAAGCTCCTTTCTCCCTTCCCACTCCTTTCACTCTCCTTCTCACTAAATTGTACAATTTAAGATGAGGAAGAAGGCTGTTACCCTCCATGAACAAACAAATAAAACTTAATTGAAGCTGGCAGCTATTGATAGTGGGAGGCACTGGGAACTGGAGACTTTTTTCACCTGTCTGGCAAATGAGTCCAAGAACAAGTGGAGAAACTACGATATCTTCCTAAAAAGGAAAACTATACAAAGTGGCAACAAAGAGTTAAGCAAATTTGCATTACTGTACTTACGTGCAAGCCTAATGTGACTGCAGGCCGCCCTGAGCTGTGCTTGGGTGGTCCTCTACAAATTCGTATGCAGCAATCTATTACTGGTATCTAGCAGTGATTTATGCAGCTGTCAAGCTGCCTTCATCAGCACAAATGAATTGTGGGCACGATCAACTAATGCGAACTCTTTCGTAGTGTCTAAAGTAAACGAGGGCCAAATTAAAAGAAAAACAGCCCAAGGTACCACCCACTCATCTTCTCAGTTCTTTAATGACAAGTTCCCTCTACAAAATAAAATAAAATAAAATAAAAAAATACAGCTGCTCATATGAGACCACACTTACAGAGACCCCACTGTCTAATCACAGACAGCTTGTGAAAGTCAGCTTTCAGGGCTTTGGTTGGAGCAAGGAGAACACGAAAAGTTGGCAGAATTCCACCAAAAACTAACACACTATTGATGGCAAATAAAATTGACACTGTAGTTTTCATAATAAATATTGATGCATTATTTTGTCAGGGAATAATATGAACCACCTGATGATATAATACACCTTTGTACTGTGTGTCTGTACCTTTGTCTTCAATAGCATCCAGTGCTGACGTGTATCTTGCTCATGTCATGCTGGAGAGTGATCCAGACCAACAACCTCAGTTTTGCCACTTTGGGTGCTCAAACAAACAGCTGCTTTGCAAGCGGTGGGGACTAGACAAGATGCCTGAGTAATGCATGGGTAAATAGCAGTCCTCACTATCATTTTTGATGAGTTTATGTGAAGATGGAATGAGAAATACTTCTTGTTCAAAATGTTATACATGAACAAATGGCTCGTAAAAGCAGGTATGGGCACTGGGCTTTCCCTCTTCTTGGAAAAGTTGCTTATCTTTGCTTCCAAAAGGAGAAAATAAGTGCTGGTAGCAAGACTAATACCTCAGCCAATCTCAGACATAACTAATCTTCACTGATTTTGAAGTTACAAAAAAATATTCTCTATATTATAATACTGCCTTTCTTCATCATAACTGTAGATGAACTTTGAAGAGCTTTACATTCTCTTGAGCAAGCAGAATGTAAGGAACTTGAGATAATACAATACAGTGGCTCAGTTTCAGAGATTACCTTTTTAATATTGCACTTGTTGAGAAGGAAGAATGACAGAATTACTCATAGAGATGAGCAGGGCAAAGAGTTGTCCATAACCAAGATGTCCACAGCAGTTCTGTGCTGTACAAAATGATCTAAGTCTAAACAAAGTCTGGCCAAAGTCTGGTCTGTGCTTGACTAAAATAAATGCATCGATCCCCAGTGATTCTGGCTGGACTTCAGCAGATTTTAGCACCTCCCAAACCACAGACAATAAAGATGCTACCCTCCTAGAACTCAAGCAGACAATGAGTTGCTCTTGCCCTCAATCCTCATAACAAGTTAATCACATGTGGAGTAGAGGAGCAATACATCATGATACTATGCAGCATCCCTCCCAGGGCAGCTGGCATCACAAGGACCAGCACAGGATGCTGAAAGGAGGAAAACAGCACTTGAGACAAAGTCTAGTGCTAGACAGATGAAAACAGATGGAGACAGTTGTCTTTACATTCTTTTCAGCAGCACTGAATCTACTGTGCTGCCAGAGGCAGGAGGTAAACTCAAATTAAGAATTTCTTAATTTTCTTAATTTTCACATCATGATTTTGAGTGTTCTTTTGCCTACCACATTCAGACTACAAGAGTTTTTGTTGACAAGTACAAATGACCTTAAAGTTCTATACCAAGTGCTCTTTTCTTTGGGACATTTTCTTTATCTCTGGCACTGAACATAGTGTGAACAGCTGCAGGGTCTGTAATAGCAATTGTGGCCAGCTTTCTCTTTTGTGATTCCTCTCTTCTTTTCATTATTGTTCAGTCCTGAATTACAGAGCTTTGTCCTAGGCTGAAAACTGCAAGTATTTCTCTTCTCTCTCTGACGGGTCTCAGATGTAGCAGCACAAAAGAAATCTCCAAGCCATCCTAATTTTAGAAGGGACTCATTTGCTGGACAGTTCCCCAGTGACACAACACAGACAGCAAAAAGGAGCTGGGAAAGGCACTTTCCCCTGTTTGAAGCAGGCAGAAGCACTGAAGGGTCCCTTTTCAGTGCATTTAGTGTGCTGCTAGAGAGTGAGAGGGACAGAGCCATATGAAAACATATAGCTGAGGTATCCCAGTGTGTAGCCCATGTTGCTGAGACTGTAGTCAAATCTGAGCAACAGAAAACTGTGTTGTTTGTTTGTTCATTTGTTTTGTCATTCAACTTAAACATCAAACAATTTATTCAAGTAAAAAGAATTCCAATAGACAGGCCCTTTGTTTTAGTGTTAGTTTTGTTTTATTTATTATCAAAGTTTTTATTATGATTCATGAACTTGACAGTGCAACACATTGTCTTGCACGTTGGAGAAACTCCCAGTTGTGAACAAATATGAGTGGCATCTACCTCAAAATAAAGGACAAGGTATCTGTGAGCTCAGTCTTGCACGATGATAAGCACTGTGATCCCAGTTCTTCAATGAAATGCTCAGGAGCATAACTTGCTGACTAAATGGTGTTGAAGTAGAAGAGATTCTGTCTAATTAGATATGGTGGCTTCTTAATAAGGCAGTCTCATGTACTCATCAACTTCCAGTATGAGTAAACTGGTGACTAAGTATCTTTTCCAAACAGTATCTAAAACATATTGATAATGCAATTTTACAAAAGACCAAATAAATCAGTAAAACCTACTTCTCCCATGGCAAAAGTTTGTTAACTTTGTTTTGATAAACAAAAGCAATTACAGAGTAACCAGACTGATACCATTTTCCACTTCCCAGACACCACTGTTTCTGTAAAGTCCTAATAAATCATACCTCAAGAAGAAGGAACTTACTGTAATCAGACTGGCTTATGACTATACTATTTATACTATTGCAGAAGTCAACATGAAATGGACAGAGCTGCTGCAGAACCCTGCTGTATCTTAGGGATGTGTTCTGGTCAGCACTTTTCCGTTGCCAGTGATTCCAGGTATATATAAAAAAGAAGAAGAATGTTATTAAAATTTATTGAGATTTACTGTCTCCTGGGACATTTACAGAGGTCCTCCACTGGAGGAGATGAAAAAAATTTGCTTTGCATGGTTCTTGCAGTGCCATGCATATGTGTATCTATTTACATGATTGGCAAGAGAAGCTGAGGTGACAAATGTGGTGCTCAGGGACATGATTTAGCTGTGGATTGTTAGAGGTAGGGTAGTATGGTTTGCTTGCAATTTGACTTGATGATCTTTAAGGTCTTTTCCAACCTGAGCAATTCTATAATTCTCTATTAAATTGTAGGATTTGCTGTTCATATCTGCCAGATTTGTATTGCAGCAGAGATTTAGGAGTATGTTTAGGAACATGACCCGCACTATGGAAGATGAAGACACATATAAACTCAATTCTGTATTTCTTAGAGAGCTATGTCACTTACCACAATTGTATTTATTTGGGTTTTCATTCTAGTTGTAGCAACTGTTATAAATTGCAATTTTGTGTAAAACTTTGCAATTTTAAATGTATTCTTAAATATCTTGCTAGGATCCTTAGAAACATAGATTCAAATTTAAATGACAAGCTAAATGTTTATGTCTGAAGAAAACTGGTAAAAATGCATCCATGTATTTATGTGTGCATGTGTGTGACTGAAGGAGGGACTAAAAATTCAGGAGTGTGTCCACACTACACAGCAGAGATCAACACAAAGTTCCCTTGAGAACCCGTAGTGTCTTGATATCCTAGACCAAAGAAGAGCGTAGCTTAGCCAGCATAGAGCCATTCTTGGGCTACTCAGCCTATCAAGGTAAAACTGTCAAGTAGGAGTATGAAGCTGTACTAAGGTAGCATTACTGCATAAAATATTGTTCAGGTATGTTTGGAAGAAGTTCACAGAACTTCACCATGACTACACTAGCTTCTCCATGACTTAGAGCCATTAGACAACATTCACAGCATTGTGAATACATATGTCTTAACCAGGAACATTTGTGTCAGAGCTCAGAAAGAGGACAGTAGAGTCAAGTAGGGTGAAACTATGAGATCTTCTGAAATATCAACTGGAACATCAGATGGTACCAATGATCCAGAGACATATGACTGAGCTAATGCAGCTAACAGAAAGTAGATGGACTTAAGTATGAAGATACACTAGAAGGACCTTAAGGGGTTGGAGATGCCAAAAAGGAATAATGTATAAGGAGTGTGTTGAGTAAGAAGGGAAGAAGAAGAGGAATAGGAATTTAGAGCACAGAATGTAAAGTCTTACTTGTGAAAAGACTGTGTTCTTGTGTAAGACTAACAAGAAAAACAAGGATAATGCCTGAAAGTCTATGTGACCCTATCAAAAAGATCAAACTCAGCAGCAACAAAATGAGAAGAGAAATAGAGAGGGTTGAGTTCAGTATGAAGTATGTTTTAGGGGACAGAAAAAAAAAAAAAAAAGATGTCTAATAAGAAAAGTAAGGCCAGAAAAGTTTGTCAGAGTTTCCACACCAAACAATTTGTTCAGCCAGCAGAACTGTAAATCAGAGACTATTTTATTTTTGGCACAGATATAAATGAAAACTTCTAGTCAGGAAAATATTTTTCATTGTGTGCTGTGTAACCCTCCCATTAGTAGAGGCATGCTTTATCCAGGGCTGAAAACCTGTCTAGAATGTTCTGTAAAACAATCTGGTTTTACTAGCAGCTCTATTGATCTCTCATCTTTCCCAGCTTCTCTTGCTCATGTTTGTTTCCCACAACATCGTACTGAAATGGGACAGAAGGTTCTGACATCTTTCCAGTAAAAGAGGTCCAAAAAATGTATTTCACATTACTTAAAAATGGTTTACACTGTCCCACTTAAAGCAGACTTGCAGATACATTATTTAATCTATTAAAAGTGTAGAAATAACTTGAACTTTCGAATTTGCATCTGAATACAGCGAAGTTTCTTCTAAGAGCTAATTGTACCTCTAAAGGTATATAAAATGAAAAGTATCCCATGAAACTGTTTTATGACTGGATTCCAGAGCAGCAGTAAGATGAGAATACCAAAAATAGTCAGAGCTCCAAATACCTCTTTAAGAAGCACTTTAAGTCTTCAATATGTTTATTATTTACACCCCACCACACTCTCATTAAATAAACAGGCAATCCATAATTTAAAACATTTTTCTTATTGGAGAAGCTACAGTAGCTCTCATCAGTCTAAATATATGCATATATATTTCTCCAACAGCACTACCCACATTTTGACAAAAAGATAAGATTTGGATTCAACTCCAAATTTATTCCCATACCATATTATTTTGCGTGCTTCATGACTCCTACTCACAAGGATTTAAGACTGGATTTTGAACTGCTAATACCCGAGACACTAAACACTAGATAATATCACCCCCGCAGTCCAACTCAGGCATTTTCAGAGAGCCTAACATCAGAGAACTGAAGAATCATTTGATTTGGAAGGGCCCATTAAGGGTCATCTAGTCCAACTCCCCTGCAATGAACAGGGACACCCACAGCTAGACTGGATTTCTCAGAGCTGGTCCAGCCTCATCTTGAATGCGTTCGTGACTGGGCATTGGCCACATCCCTGGGCAACGTTTTCCAGTGCCTCACCCCTCCTACTGTAAAAAAATTCTTCCTCATACCCAATCCAAATCTCCTCTCCTTTAATTTGAAACAGTTTCCCCTTGTCCTATCAGAACAGACTGTTGAAGAGTCTTCTTTCCTGTAGCTCCCCTTTAGATACTGAAAGACCACTATAAGGTCACCTCAGAGCCTTCTCTTCTCCAGGCTGAACAACCCCAGCTCTCTCAGCCTGTCATCTTGGGGAGATGTTCCATCCCTTGCATCATTTTTGTTGTCCTCCTCTGAACATACAACAGCAGGTCTGTGTCTCTCCAGTACTGAGGACTCTACATCTGGATGAGGACTCCAGGTGAGGTCTCACCAGCATAGAGGGGAAGAATCATTTCTCTCCATTATCTAGCCACGCTTCTTTTGATTCTGGGTATAGCTGGCTTTCTGGGGTGTGAGGGCACATTACTGGCTCATGTCCAACTTTCCATCCACCAAATCTCCCAAGTTCTTTTCTGCAGGGCTGTGCTCTTACCTTTAATCTCCCAGCCCATACTGATAACCCCATGTCAGCCACACCTCATGGCTTGATGTCATTAATACAATACAATGCAGCCCCTGATCTCAGATGTGCCACCTAGCTGGAGCTCAGTCTCTCACCAAGCTGTAATAGCAAGGATCTTCTTGAGTTGCAGACTGTGCTATTTCCTCGTACTGTTGTGTGGTGTTTGAGTCTTGGTCCCAGCCCATCCTCCTATGTCAAGAGTCATAGCAAATGAGAAGCTTGAAATGCTGGTGCTTGTGGAGTGGGTTTAATTTCAGTGGTAAATAAACTGGGAAGCATTCCACCATCTTCCCCAGAAGCAGACATGGCAACCCTTCAGGTTTCTGTGATACTCTCATGTTCTCTCATGCAGTAGCACAGAACCACCTCATGCCAAATAGGTCCCAACAGTAGTCTGAAAGATTTGCCAGTATATGGTTATTACATACCCTAAGCTGCCAACTCCCCAGCAAGTCTGATCACTCTGTTGTTTCATTTCCTCAGGATTAGAACTACTTTTCTAACACGAGCGGATAACAAAATGCCTGAAAAGAGACAGTTACATCGACCAAAATTTTTGCTGTCCCCTGGCAAAGTCCGTCTCTGTTTTCCAACCAGTAGCTCATCAGCATGTGCCTGGGCTTACTCCTCCCTGTGGGCAGGTATTTGCATTTCTTGTCATAAGGCCCATTTCTCCAGCCTGTCTTAGTCCCCCTGAATGACAGCACAACCATCTCATTTGCCAGTCATTCCTCCCAGCTGTCTATCACATGCACCCTGTCTTAGTGTTCAGGTTATTAATGAAGAGGTTAACCAGCACTTGGTCCAATATCAATGCCTGGAAAGTACTACTAGGGACTGAACTGGAATTGGACTTTGTGCCACTGATCAATATCCTCAGAGCCAAGAATCCAGCTTGATTTCAATCCACCTCAAGGTCTGGTTATCTAGTCCATGTCACTAAGTAGCCTGGAAGGGTGTTATAGGAGAAAATACTGAAAGTCTTACTGAAGTCAAGATAAACATCCCTCACTGCTCTTCCTTTGTTCACTGAGCTAGTCATGTAATTGTAGTAAACTAGCTATTTTGTCAGGAGCTGTTCCTCCTTCCCAAGTCCATGCTCCCAGTCATCTCCTTGCCCCTAATCTAAACGGTACTCCTGATTTGCATTGATTAATTAATTAATTAATTAAGTCAAGTAGTCAGCCTGACTACTATTAGTTGAAAGTCAACCAGAAACACACCGAATCAACAAAATACTGCACATCATGATTTTTGTTATTTGAAAGTTCAAGTCTACGTGATTTGCCAAGTTCATTTCTGTTACTTCAGGTGACCATGAATTTTATTCTAACCTCCGTTCTTGATGCTTATCATGGGCTTTCTCTCCTGGATAATTTGGACTACTTTCTGTGTTACTGTTCATCTTTATCTAGAAGACTGGAAAATGTCTCTATAGAATTCCCGCCTCCAGCAGGTAAAGAAAGCAATGCATCCGTACTGACATATCTTCAAAATCCTCAGGAAGAAAATGTAATCTGCTCCAAAGTTTCCCATCTCTTAAGGAGTGATCTATTACATAAAAAGCAACAGGAGCTGCCTTTTATCTCCAATTTTAACAATTAAATACATTTATTTTAATATGAAACCTTGTCTACCACTGTCTCTGTTACAAGTTCTATTGTAGAAAGACATATATTTTCCTCAAATGCCTAACAAAATGTCACATCTTTGGTGACCATAGGTAGGATCTCATGGATGGGTTTTACACATAAATAGTAAAACCCATACCTAAGACGTGCTGCAACTGTCAGGAAGTCTTAGGGTTGCAATAGTCACCTTAGTTGTAGTTTAAGCATCATAATCCATTTTGATAAGATCTGATATGTGCTTTTGTCTGTCCGTGACACCAACAGGAAGACACACTTGGATGTAAATAACAACTGAAATAGGCTACTAATTTGTTCTGTGCTTCTGTGTTATCACTACTGTGTGTGTGTGTGGGGGGGGGGGGGGAAGGGGGGGGAAGAAACAAACAAACAAACAAATAAATAAAAAGGTGTTTTTTTCTCTGTGTATAATACATAAGAAATCCAAATAAATGCTTGGTTAATGAAGGGTAAAAATAATTATTTTAAAAAAAAACTGCAGGCACAACATGCAAAGCTTTATTTCTTAAACAATTCATGCTGTTAGAGGTCCTTTCACTTATTCCAGAGGACCCAGTGCAGCTGCTAAACACTACATTTGTCGTATCTTTCATGCAAGACACCCAAGACAACCTTCCTATGACAAGGTAGATCTGGTGCTGTTCTCTGACTGTAACTAGGGCAAGTTAATGCTCTGTTTCTTATCAGAGCGCTGTTATCTGTTTCTCCTTTCAGGAAGTTTGTCCAGCTGGCCTATGGTTCTCATGGCTGAGCCAAGAGGGTAGGTGGAAGAGGATTAGCCCAGTAGTTTCAGTACATTACACACATTCATCAGCCTCTTGACTTCTACACTCAAGTTCTTACCTTTTATGGCAGACCAGGGAAAATGATATAATGGTATGCCATTCAGCATATGTATGCACAGGGAGTTGGGAATATAATTCATATTTCTTTACAGGTCTTGCTCTGCACACTTTTCTAGGGGAATTTTGAATTTATGGTCTGAAAAGCCATTTCACTACAAAGTGTAACCAGATCTCCATCGTAAGCTATATACAGTGTCAAAGCAAAAGAAAGCAAAGGTGTGGGTTACCGAATGAAGCCCTCATCCACATGCAAGTGTGCATGCACAGCCCATAAAATTTTGCCTTTGAAAGCCAGTAGTAAAATTCTTATTAGAGAATTCTGTGCTAGAAAATGAATTTGCATAGCTGTTATTGTTTCATGCAACAACAAAAGTATTTTTTGAATGAAACGATAGCAGAAAGTTGTCTTCATGTGGAGTAGGCTATTGTTAAAAAAAATGAATAAATAAAATAAAAGAACTTGTAAATTAAATTTTTAACACTATTTCCAGGTTTCAGTGTGAGTTTTGGGATGGATGCGAGATTTGTCTCAACATGTTCCAACAGCTGTTCAGCCTACTTTTGTACTGTGGAGCTCTGAGCATTTGACTTTCTCTATTGGACTTCAACAGGGTGTCTCCAGTTTCAGCTAAATGTGGAATTGGCCAGGTGGAGTTACACAAAACAACAAACTGGGGATAATCATGCCTAAGTATGTGGGCACCTGGGATCTCATACAAGTGAATCCAAAGAGGAAGTTGTATGGGCCTGATTTTCACCTCACTCTTCTTCAGTCACCAAGTCACACTGTTATAAACCATCAATGGGTAATTAATTTCATTTCTAATTTTTTGTTAGCATACATACTAGCAACCAAATGCCTCAAGCTCTTCCATTTTATGCTGCTTCTACCAAACAGCTACAAGACCACCACCCCTCCCACAAACTCTCAGTGCCATATTTTCAAAATCATATTGCAGAAAAAGTAGAGCAAAACCAAGGCTTATTTGCTGTGTCCTATGCCAATTGTCTTTGGTCCCATACAGCAATTTAAGAGGATAAAAATATTTTAAGTGGTTAAGAAATGCCGTAACCTGACTGATCAATAAATGAATAAGTGCCAGGTAATGTAACATAAAACTCTTGAGAAAGGATTAAGGATGTACAACAGGTGAGCTGCCAACAGCTTTTGCCACACATATCATCCAAACACAGTTTGGGCAACTTATCTTTCTGAAAGTGATGAACAGTATTTCATTGCTGAAACTAGCAGTTCTTTAAGGTTTTTCCCACCATAATCTTCCATAATTCTTCTTCAAAGTACCCTGTTCATTATGGGTTATATCCTACGTCAGGCGAACTTCTGCAAACATCCACAGAACTACTGGTTTTGAACTTTGCCTTGGATTGTTTGAGTGAGGGGAAGCTGGATTTGCTCAAATCCATACATTTCTACACTTTAGGACCTGCAAATTCACATAAATGGTTTATGACAAAAAGCTGGCAAGCATGTTCTGGTAAAAATGAGAATGGTTCACACAGTTCCATCATAAAACCATTCTTTTTCACCCCAGTAGTATGTATCCCCTGCAGAGAGGACAATGAAAATAAATAGCTAACGTATGTCACAACTTCCAGTTATTAGGTCAACAGAAAAACAGCCATCCTCAAAGCTTTATACCCTGAGTCAGTAGCTTACTGCTCTTGTGGAAGAAATGACCTAAACCAGCAAAGGAAAGTGTGTGAGAACAAGCCACCACTCCTAAACACTAACAGAAACACTAAGAATACCATTAAAACAAAACAAAACAAAACAAAAAACTTCAAATGAACAGAATCATCATAATAAAGGGCAGGTAAAAAGAATTCTGATTAGAATTCCAAAATTGTGATAGGTAGCATCTGAAGGATGGCAGCTTCCTTGAGACAGTCCTTAGAGATGGCTGCAGGTTGTTGTGTGCTGGCAGAACACTGTGATGTGGCTTAAACCACTAACATCTTGGTCCCACAGAATCTGTGTGTCTCAAAATCAGTGAAAAAATAAAACAGACTTGGAACTGCTGTAGTGAAACACAGCCTTTCCAGAGGAAGTAGCAGGAGGTTTATCAGCTGAGCTTCACTGCGCCTCCTTAGATCCCAGGAGCATGTTCCTCAAAAGTGCTCTTCACCTCAGCAGAAACTTTGCATGGATTTTGGGTCATCTCTGCCCCTTTGGATCATCTGTTACCATCCCACTCATCTCCCTACAGTGACACAGGTGGGATTTGAGTACAGTCAATCCACTACTCCCACAGAAAGTAGATCCACAAGGGGCTGCTAGGGAAAGTTTCTATGTCATGGAAAGAGGACAGGGAAACACTGGTAGGAATTTCTGGGTGCACCAATGGCATGAAGGATGTCATGTCTCTGAATCATTCAGAAGTTGGTTTCAGGGTTGTTTTTTCTTCGTCATAAATGATTGCAGTAGACTGTCTATAATGCAGAGAGAGAAAACAAAAGGAAAAAATAGGGATCTGTATTTTAGAAATTTAGTTCAGATTTACTGTATTTTGGATGCAAAATCCACAAGCATATAGCTTCTACAAAATCATTCAATACGTTTGCACCTAATGCATACACCCATCAGTATCTTGCTTTCCAGAGTACTTTCTCATCTGTTCCCCAAAAGTTCTTAGAGTACTTGATACATGCTCTCAGCTTCTAGGGATTAGTGGTGGGATATACTGAGACATATTGGATTCAAGCATGTTAGAGATGTCTGGGGGTTCCTGTGAGTTCATGACGTTAAAGTTCACAGTTCATGCATGAAGCATGTGAATCCCATTTTAGTAAGGGGAGCAGCAAGACAAAGGGCTCGTCACACATGCTGAGTCGTTGGAAACACAATCACATGAGGTTAGAATAGTCATCATAACTGATGTTAGGGTCATATCTTGTTTCTGATGAGTTTCAGCTGGTCCTGCTCTGGAAATACAGAGCAGCTGTTTTTTATAAAGTTTTGTGAAATGCCTTCATATATACAGCCTATTTGGAATTTTGGAATAATCTTACCTAGAAGATCTCTTAAGCTTCACAATTAACCATAGATCCCCTTCAGTTATATTTCTGCCATGTTCATGTGGCCAACAGAAAGAGCAAGATACCTAATAGGACCATTAGGATCACACAGGCTTACCTTTTTCAAGCCAGTAAGTCTTTGCCTAGTATTTTCTGCACTGAGGTTATAATTTCTATTCGAGTTTAAAGTGTGTACTTCATAACAAATACCCACTTATGACTTAAAAGCATTAGGTGTGCAAAAATGCACCAAATCCAGATCCAACTTGCTTCAAAGATTACATAGTATTCCTTTAAAAAAAAAACTGTGCCTCTTTTTTCATCTGTTTTTCTCATTCCAGCTTTCAACAATTTTATCTTAATATTATTATTACTTTTTTTCTGGTAAATCAGAGTCTTCTGTAATCTGAAATATTTTTCCATGTAAGCATGGTTTTCTGGGCTGGACTTAATTCACTTCTAAATCTTTGTCTGAAAAAATAAAATAGACTAACATTTTAAAATCTTAATCTGTCAGGTCTGTTTTACAGACACTGAGTCATGCTTATAGACCTTTTCTGAATATGCTCCAGTTTCTCAGTGATCATTCTGATGTAAGAACATGAGGTCTATGATCTCATAATACCTCTTTCCTGTTTTGATTACCTCTTCCTTCTGCCGTCAAGGATGGCACTCAGAAGTTTAGCTGCTGTGCTACCACAGAAATATACACTTTGTAGGCTGCCTCATACAACTTCTATATACGGTAAGTTCTGTATTTTATGAACATGTTCCATCCCTAATGTTGTTATACTGTAGTCCAGTGTGAGTTTCCTGCTGTCCTTTTCTAAGCTTTCTAGCAGTGATTTCCTGTATTTGTGCTGCACACTGAAAAATTCATTGACCATCACCTGGCCAAAATCAGGCCTCTGAGAATTATCTTCTAGCACATCATTTCTTCATTTTCAGCTATCTTCAAGCAACCTTAAATGCATGTTTACTGTAGACAATGCTAAGTCCACAGTGTGTTTCGTCAAATGGGTCTAAGTGAACCATTCTGTTGTTTCCTGTGTGCAGCATCAACAATTAAAAGCTAAGCTTGTGTACATTATGCAATGTCCTAACCATGCTTACTGACTGCAGGGCACATCTCTTTTGCACTTCAATCACTCTGCAGGGACCAATTGCTTTCTGCAGTGAAAGACATTAGACCATAGACTGGCTGATGAGCTACCAAAGTTTAAACAGCTTTTACCAGTTCTCACATATTTCACTTACACATGTCATAGTAGAGCGAAGAGTAGCCCCTAGGGCTGTTTTGGGCAATTATGGTGAAAGACAATGATGATGATGACGATAATCTAGCAGCACTGCTATCACTATCAAGCATCAGATTTCTTCAGAAAAGACACCTAGGTTATGTAATAAGGCATGTTATATAAGAGCTATCTTAAAAGATCTGCTGTAGCAATCTTTCTGCAACTTCACCCATTATCTGTGCCACAGTACCCGTTGACACACATACTCTAATCATCCTGTGTCGTTGTTTTTTCAAGTATTCCCATAGAATCAGAATTTTCATTCCTCCACTGTTCACTCAGGTATTGCGTCAAAGAAAATCAGCATTAATGATCGGAAAAATTCTCTCCAGCAAGAGAACTATGGTAACATCATCCATTCTGTGTGTTTTAAACGACCATTTCACACACCAGTTGTGAGATTTTTTTTAGTTGCTCCCTTTATTCTAATCTTCTTACTCTTATTTATTTATTTATTTATTTATTTATTTATTTTATCCTAACTAACATTTTCAGCCAACATGAGCAGGTTTCTGACTTCTTATTATTCATGAATATCAGAGGTGATTTCCACAGCACTTTTTTTGTTTGGATCAAGTTATTTATTTGTAAATATGGTCTAATTATAACAAACTTGTCAAACTAAAAGAAAGAGTTTATTTTAGTAAAGAGCTGACAGTAGGACTCAGAGAAGAGGCTCTTGCAATCCCAGAAAAAACAACATTCTTATCCTAAAAGTATGCCACAGGTGTCAGCGCCTGAACCCTCACGCTACACCAGATTAACCCGAGGACAAATGGTGTGGAGATGGCATGTCATGTCCCACACGTCACAGCACACTCATGTCAGGCAGAGGGAGAGCCCCAGCACAGAGCTGTAAAAGTAACTTATTTCTCAAGCACATGCCTTCCTGCAGGCTTTGCTGACATCAGCCTATGAGATCTCATACTAGCCATAATCTAAGCTTCACTTACTCTGGATAAACACCCTGCAATCCAAGCGCTTATCTAACCCAATTCACAAAAAGCTGTATCCACCTGCACCAAGCTGGTGAATGACACACCACATATCTGTGCCTTCTCTGTCCGCAACAGAAATGCCATCAAATGCCATGGAGAATCATCCATATTGTTCTGAGTCTGGGCAGAAAATGCCAGCAAGAGGAGAAACAAAACACAGGTTTGAAGGAATAAGCCCTTTGTTGAATGAATTAATTCAATTCGAGCCATTTTGCTTATTTCTACCTCTCTACACAGTTTGGAGCTTTAATTTAGTTCACTGGTAACAAAGCACCAGTTGTATCTTCATATTATACCTTCAGCCAAAATCTGGAAGTCTTCACTGACCTTGAAACTGAATTATAAGGGCCAAATAACATACCTAATGTGCAGTTCAAGTGAGCTGCCTCAGAAAACTTCACAGTTTTATGTATCTGCTTGCAATTCTTTCACTGACAGGGACTGTCAAATCCCTTCAGAGATGGGTGGTAGATCAAACACACGGTAGAGGATTCAGCAAAGCTGAGATTACCTCCAATATTCTTTGCTTCTGAGATGCTTCAGTTAACATATCAGTTGATTTGTTTACATATTCTAATTATCTCAAATCAGTTCAAGGAAAAAAACACAAAGATTAACATAACTATAGCATAAATATTTAACAAGGTGCAATGCAGTTTTGTGGCATTATGCTGTATTAGTAATTAGGAGTGATGATCAACATTTTTCTTCAGCTAGAGGCACCACATAAAGTTTTGTATGTGATATAATGGAGAAACTCTTTCAACTGTACCGTACAGTTTATTAAAATCACCCATTTGTGATGTAACTGTACCTCCTCAGACAGACAAAACGGAAGTTGTTGGTAAGTATCCATTATGTTTAAAGTTTTGCAAAGGATTTGATTTCGTGACATTAAAAAGCCTACCTTTCCAGTCTCAAGCAAATAACCTCGTAAAATGCAGTACAGAGTTCACTGTGCCTCTTTCTGTACATTACACTGGGCTCTAAGATAAGCATTGTGTCTAGATGAACAGCGCATTACTGGACGCATAATGTGCGAAGAACTTCTTATAAGAATCAAGGAGAAGAAAGTAAGATAATTGGTTTTGTTTACTTACATAAGTCGAGCTGTTTTATTTAGGAACTAGTCTCAGGCAATGGTTTCCTTTTTCACAAATACCAAGCTGATTACATGATTTTGCAAACACTGAACAGAACTGAAAATCACAATTTTCTCTTGGGAGAACTTACATAAAATATTTCAGTATGTTGAACCAGAGATAAATGCTTCACTTGGGAGCAGCCTGACAGCAAACTGTGGCCGAACTCTGCAGCTTTTAGAAAATTGTGTTTCGGTTGTATGATGCATTTGTTCCTATGAGATTGGGTTGCATTACCTATTATATACCATAATATGACTGATCCCTCGTGGTACATTACAGAGGGATTTTATCCATTCTGCATCCCACCAAAACATCTGGACAGATGGGAGAGCACATACAGCAGCTGAACAACAATTTCCATAAAGAGTCATAGCAGTGTAGGACTTTTTAATGTTAGATGGAGCAAAAAGATAACATTTCCTACTGGGGGAAAAAAAAAAAAATTATTTAAAGTATTTTGATATTTCCACAATGAATGAGTTGCATCCACCTATCATGCTGAATTTTTCAGATTCAGGACAAAAATCTTGCTCAAAGAATGTTCTTCACATATTTTAATTAATACCATTTAAAAATATATATATTCTTTACTGAAGTGGATTCTATGTCTGAAAAATTCTAGTTCTGAAAAAGAAATCACTTTCTAATATTCAGTCTACATTTGTGTAAAATCTGAATTAGCTCAAAACACTGGGAAGTCTCAGCTGGGGTGTGGGTCCTGACACTCACCTTCACTCCCCAAACTCTTTCACCAGAGGACTCTTCTGACTAGGGCTTTTGAAAGAATTGCTGCCGCTTGCATAGCTGCAATATCATGGTTCAAATTAGGGATTACGTGAATTATTGAAAGCCACAAAGTCAGAGGAGGGGGACTTAAGTTCTTTGTGGTTTATTTAAAGTCCGTATGTAGTAAGCAATCATGCAGGTTTCTGCAGGAAGCTTACAGGAGACTGGCTTGGTCAATACCACTGTTTTTTAGTTTCCTAAGACTGACTCGCTGATGTTACTCTGCTGGCTTGACTTCACTGGAATGATTATGTATAGTGCCATCCTGCCAGAAGCAGATCCTGTAGCTGTTATGGGAAGAAAGAAGACTAACACTTCACAGGATCTGCCCAGAACAACAGAGGAGTACGATGGAAAACAGTGTCTGTTCATTACAGGCACAAAGGCTGGGAACAGGCTTTGTGTTGTAGCCACCATGGTGCAAGCTCTGGTTTGCTTATTCTACCTCTGCATCCAGTTCAGGGCTTCTCAGTTCAAGAAGAAGTGGGAACTACTGGAAGGAGCCCAGTGGAGGGCCAGAAAGGTGATTAATGATGTGCTGGAGCTTCTCCCATGTGAGGAAAGGCTGAGAAACCTGGGGCTGTATAGCCTGAAAAAGACTGAGGAGTATCTTATCGATACCAATAAACATATATATGAATAGAGTCAAGTGAATGTGACCAGGCCCTTTTCAACAGAGCAAAGGCAACAGGCAAAAAAACTGGCACAAAGGAAGTTCCATAAAACATGAGAAAAGTCTTCTTTTCTTTGAGGGTGACAGAATAGTGGACTAGGCTGCCTGGAGAGGATATGGAATATTCTTTTGAGATGTTCAAGACCTGCCTGTAAAATTTTCTATGCAACCTACTGAAGGGAACCTCTTTAGTAGAGAGGCTGGACTCATCTGAATGATCTCCAGAAGTCTCTTCCAACCCCTATGATTCAGTAATTCTGTGATCTCACCACCCCTCCCACAGCCTGCCTACAGCAGGGTTTCAGTTTGCTGACCCTACAGCCAGCAGGGAGTTTCTCATTGGCTTTAATGTGAGCTGAGTCAGAGCAAAGGGATCCTTTCAGCGGTGTCAGGGCCACATGATCATGATCTGTGCAAAACTGCACTAGACCATCACTTTGTTTGTCTTGAAGTAGGAATGATAGATGTCAGAAGTAATTATCTCACACTGCGTTAATCACCTATCCAGAGGGCATTAGCACTGCACAGGCAATCCTTCTTGTCTGCATCTGTCTGGACACAGTCGAGTGGAATGATTGTCTATATTTTGAACCCTTAGGCTCTCTCAGATTTAGAAGTAAGTATACATATGGTACTGCATCAAAATCGAAGATCAGGGAAGAATCATTGGCTAACAACTCACAACACATAGTCAGTTAGTTCTCTATTCTTTGCATGAAGGAACTTCTTGTACTGAACTAGGTGTCCAAACAAATAAATGAGATCTATTTCACTGCTGGTGTTCACTTAAGAGATTTGAAGCAATTGAAAAGAAAGGAGGCAGCAGAAGCTTACAGTTTTCTCATCAAGCCTCCTTCTCTTGAGAAATAATGTAGAGTCCTCCCTTTTAATTGAAGCAAATAGGCCTAGGCTTACAAAAAAGGGAGATGAACAATGTTTTTATTCCTTCTTTCAGTGGTGTTAGTTCTTCTAACTCAGTTTTACAATTTTACTTTCTGCGTGAGAACTGGCAGCTCCTGCAGCTCACCTTCTCCTTAATGCATGTTCATGTCTTCTTTGTAGAGGTCTGGAGAGAAGCCCATAGCAGTGCACAAGCCTCAGAGAACGCATGAGTACCTGCACCACCGACCATCCCTTCCTGCAGCATGTGGCGATGTACATAGCACTGGGGTAGATATTTCCATGTCCACTGAGACTGTATTTGCCCTTGCACTGCAGAATTTAAAGATTAATATACCACCCCAATATTTCCATCTAAGTGTCAGTGTAATGCCAATAGACTCATTTCAAAATGGCTCTTGGGAACAAGATGTATACAAAGGGACAATGGATAATACAAAGCACGTATTCACAAGATAAAATGTTACAAATGATATGCTCCTAAAATGACTGCTCATTAAGCCTTTTTTGTTGTTGTTGTTGTTTGTTGGTTTTGTTCATTTGTTTGTTTGTTTTAACATAATGCAGTGTGGCAAAAGTTGGTCTGAGGAAAAGGCTTTAAAGAAAGGTCATATGAAACAGAGCTGAGAGTACTTTGCACTGTGATTGGGATGGTGCAGTGACACGTCTGTGACAAACAGACACAAATCAGTGTTAAAATTCTACTTCTGCACAGAGCTGGCTGAATAATTTTTGGTTTTGTCTATAGCATTTTTTTTTTAGTGCAAGGGCAGCAGATGCAGTTAAAGCATTTTGATAATACCAATTATCAATCTGTTATTTGATTTATTTGTATTTATTTGTACGTATTTATTTGATAATACCAATTATCAATCTGTTCTGCTAGAAATAATTCCCTGGATCAAAATATATTTCATATTTAATTTTATTTCAAGACACTGGATTTTTTTTTAAGAGATCAAATTAAAATAGCTAATTCCACAGAATGTACACAACTTTCAGCCTTTCCAGCTCCACAAAAACCTTTACAGTTAAAAATATTTTTTCATATTTTTTACAATGTACATCAGTCACAAATTAAAGAGCTAGTTAACTGGAGTTCAACAGCAAAGGGCACTACCAAACAAGCTGGAGTGCAAAACACACACACCCGAGTGCAAATTGTGCCAATGCAATGGAGTAAAGTACTATGCAAAATACACAAGGAAGCTGTGAAAGAAGCACAGACCCTGTGCAGTACAAGTAGAACAGGGGTACATAACAAGAAATGTCATGGGCCATTAGGACTGCACAGCTTCTGATCTCCAAATCAACCCACTCTGAGGACAAGGTGAGAGGAAAACTGATAGCAGGTGTTGTAGGTGATGTGACCCACCAGCGTCAGTATCCTCAGCCCAGTGACAGGAGAACTGCACCAACCTATTAGTCAAAGGTTGGAGGAAACATAAACTGTTCACAATAATCTGGGCAGGAACAGTAATTTCAAGAGATATAACTTCCTATGAAAACAGAGATAAAACAAGCTTATGATATATAACATGGGGACTTGAGAGGACTTTGAGAGGCCCGAGTGCTCCGGGCAGGTCCAGAAATCCATTTTCAATGGAATGATGCTCAGACAAATGTTGCCTCCATAACAAGTTATATGGAATAGCTATGAAGTGCTGGAGGCTTGCCACAGTGAATATGCAAAAACTGAAAAGGTGTATTTGTTCAAAGTTTGTATTTGCATCTTTTCAAACTTAGGTTAAAGCATATGCCAGTGAGTATGTATATGGGATTGAGATCACTGTCTGGAACAGGAGACTGAATGGTTTCTGGATCAGAAAATACAGATTCCTTTGTCTTATTTCCAGCTTTTCACATCATTCTTCCTCCAATAATCTTTTTCCATCAAAATTCTCTCAGAAAAATTTCCAAATATTTCAAGCCAAAATATCTTCACAGGAGTATTTTTACATAGTCCTAGCCAAAATGCACATTTCCCAATGAAATTTTACACTTTTAATGCCCTGGCCTGTCATCAAACCATGAAGGAGTTAATTCCAGACCTGTTTCTGTTTCTTAATTCCATTTCAGAGAAAATGTTAATCCTTTAATTACATAGCATGTTCAACTGACAAAATGACTTTCGTATTGTTGAAAAGTATCTTGTTATAATGAAGGCTCTTGATAAAATGTGGCCACGGGGAAAAATGATAGATTTGCTATTGAGATTATTTTTTTATATTAAAATTCAAGGGAATGTGCAATCCTCTTTAAAGAGATTGTTATGTGGCCACAGTGGTTTCCCACTATGCAGAGCCAACTTCCTGTATTCCTGGAACTGTGAAATCTAGTGGTAAGCAAACTCTGCCCTCAGAGTTACAAAGGGGAATTTTCGATTACGCACAAGGAATTTAGCCTTATGTCCCTTCTGCATCTCTTAGCAAATGACCTCCTTCCTCCTGATAGCCAGGTTACATGGTGCTTCCAGCAGAACAACTTGTCCCTCTGATGACAGCGTGGAGTATGCTGCAAAAGGCTTTGCAGGTAATAAGCTCAAATCATGATTCCGTAACAGCACTTCTGAGACAACCATGGCAAACAGCAAAATCAGATCACATGCAGCACTAAGCAAGGGTGAAAATTTCCAATCACCACTCTGAGACTTCAGGAATAGTTAACTATGGGTATTTTTTCTTTCATTGCAAAGGATTACAGATAGCAACAGTCACTGACATGAAATACTGTCTCCAGAAGAAACTGAATTTGTGTGCCCACCATTTTTTAATGCTGCATGCAGACCTTTCCTATCCCAGAATTTTACTGAGTCCTGCTCAGTAAAGGTGTCCAGCCATTAAAGCTTTATTATCCTCTTCGAGCTAAGAGCCCAGACTTGGGTGGAGAAAATGTAAAGCACAAGTACTGCTTCATGACTATTCACTTTCGTGAAAAATAATGGTGCCTTTCCTACTGTGTGTGAACAGATATTCTGTTTCCAGTCTGCTAGATCTCATCGCCTGTTCCAACTGGTGGAAAATTGATTAAAAATTAGCACTGAGTTAAGCTCCTACTGTCTAATCTTATTACGTAAGCTTGATTGTGTTTCACACTAATAAGCTAAGAGGTTAGGACATTAATCTACTATAAATGAAATGCTCCTATGAAATGTGATGGAAGAGACAATATGGAACTCACTTCACTGCAGCTGACTTACTACACTGGGTGCTGTGCTGTTTACAGTGTTACAGCCTATGTTATTTGTGCTTTGAAGTTATTACCGACTTTGTAATTTTCCTTCAAAATCTAGGGACAAATCAACAAGAATACTAGCAAAGTCATTAAAAAATAACACAACATGCAACAAGTTTGTGACCTACCAGAGGTAGGTTTTGACTAACAACAGCAAGGGAAAGGGAGTAAAGGTGGCACAACAGGGTGGTTTGGAGCTTGGCTTCTGGCAGCATGGATTTCTGATCACTAATGAGTTATTTATCATAGCTGTTATTGAATTTGATCTGAATTCATTAGTTACACACAGACATTCATGGGAAAACACAAGAATTAATTTATCTCCTGCTTCAAAAACAGCACCTTTTACTTCAAGCTTTTTGGAATGAATAGATGGTTGCCTCATGGGTAAAGATTGGAGGGAAGCTGAGAAAGATCATTAGCATTCAGTCCTTTGCACACTTGAAAACAATTTTGAAACTGGGATTCGCTCATCTAGATGTTGCTCAGGAGAGTGGTACTGGAAGACCAAAATAATGCTGGCAAAGCTCTTCGGGTGAGGATCACTCTGCAGGTGCATAAATACTACTACTGACCCCATCTGAAACTATTTTAGCTACAAGTCTCTATAATATCGCTGTGAGAAATAACCACGGGATTTAAATAACTGGTGCAGTGAAAAGAACATCATTTTAAACTAAAACAAGGAGGCAGTATTTATTTATTCATTGTTCTCAAGTTTCTGGTGCTGATTTACTCACTGTGAAGATTTTGCATGTTACCAACATACAGCTCACCTAACAACATATGCTGCCATTAAAAAATAAATAAAATAAAATAAAATAAAATAAAATCTTCATTCTTGTAAATTATGCAGCTAGAGGCATACTGGACATGGTTCAGATTGAAGAAAGTCACAGAAAAACTAGAAATCAGAATAGAACTTCTTGTTCTCAAAAACAAGAATTCTCTCCATGGATGCTGAGCATAGTCCTGAAAAGTGAGTCTCCAGATATAACGACAGTACACTGCACAACTTGGTCCACACCAAACATCCATAGCCAGAGCTGTAGCCCCTCTGAGATCCCCTTCACTGTGTGCAGGGGAGCAAAGAGAACTTAGAGCTGATGCCCAAAGGAACCTCTTCTATGTCTCTGATAAAGCAGAATCCCTCAGCTGCACTGAGCTTCCCATCATCTGCTTCCCACCTTGTGCAAGAGCAGGAAGAAGCTGCTGGGGCAGAAGCTGGAGCCTGGAATGAGACCACGTGTTTGGTGCCCAGGGAAGGCAGCGGTCCTTGGAGGCTTTGCTCATGGCCTAAAACAGGGACAGCAGAAAAGGGCTCTGTGTTAGCAGAGGGGTTGAGCTGGCCCCTGCCCAGGAAGGGTTAGCACGGGTACAAGGGCTGCCTTGTCTTCACTGTTGGTCACAGCAGCTGGACCTACCGCACATGGCATGGCATGGAATTACCCTTCTGCATCAGGATTCTCTGAGGCAGTGCTCAAGCCCATTTTCTTCTGGTGCTCATCAAACACAACCAGCGGGATAAGGAGAAATCAAGGGTTCACAGCTCGGGAGGAAGGGAAAAGAAGACGGAAAGAAGAAGAAGAAAAAAATACTCTTCTGACTCGTGCCTTAAAATCAAATCCACTTTAGTGGATTTAGTTCATACCAACATTCTTGTAGCACGCCTCTGGAGTGGGGACTGGGGTTCCAGCTGTTTTATGTGGTGTTCATTATATCTGCCTGCTACAGCCTGATTTTTATTGCTTTGAAAACATGTAAACCTCTTCTCAGTACATAGGTAAGCAAATCCTGGACGACATTACCCAGTGTGAGGGGAAGGGAATGGCTTAGCGGCTAACCTTAGCACGGAGCAGAAAGGCTGTGGTGCAGAGCAAACAATCTCCGTGGTCGGGGTCTGTCAGTCAAATTCCTGGTGGACAATCAGCCCTTAAGATGTGATTTCTGTCCCGGAATAGCCCACACTTATGCTCTTAAGAGTTCATAAAAACCTGCGGGTGACGACTCGCCACGGCGGCTCCAGCCCCGCGGCGCAGCGGCGCTGGGTGAGCGCTGCCTGCCCCCTAGCGGGACGCCCGCCGTTCGTGTCTGCCGCCACGCGGCCAAGTTGTTCCAGCTCACCGGTACGGGATGGCTGCTTTCACAACGGCAGGGGCAGCCCTCGCGTGCGGGCGGCAGGCCTCGGCCTCGAGCCGGCAGCAAAAGCCTTCCGATCACAGGACAGTTTGTGACCCTCGTCTCAGACAATTACATTTACATGAAATACGCAGCTTATGGGGGACGCTGAAACAAGTTATGCTCTTTTCCCTGTGCACTACCAGTCCCTGTTGTCTGTTCGTGAGAAAAAGAGAAATCATGGAGCTGGTTTCACAAGGTGCCTAGATGGATTTCTGGAGAGGAAACCAAGGTCATGGCTTACATTCATCAGCTGGAGCAGGAGGCTGGGTGCTAGTTTTCCTGCTAGTTAACAGGAACATTAGCAAGGAGCCTCAGCTCAGTAAGTTTGCAGATGTCACCAAGCTGTGCGGTGCAGTTGATACAAAAGAAGGAAGGGATGCCATCTGAAGGGACCTGGACAGGCTCAGAATTGGGCCCATGAGAATCTAAAGAGGTTTAACAAGGGCAAGTGCAAGATGTTGCATGTGTGTCTGGGCAATTCTAGACACAAGCACAGTCTGAGAGAACTCACTGAGAGCAGTCTTGAGGAGAAGGGCTTGGGCTGGACGTGAGCCATCAGTGTGCTCTTGCAGCCCAGAAGGCCAACAGTATTCTGGGCTGTGTCAAGAGAGAGGTGGCCAGCCAGGAGAGGAAGGGGATTGTTTCCCTCTGCTCTGACCTTCACGAGGCCCATTTGGGGGTATTGTGTCCAGGCCTGGGGCCTCCAGCACACTAAAGGTGTGGAGCTGTTGGAGTGGGTCCAGAGTTGGGCCATAAAGATGATTGGAGGGCTGGAGCACCTTTCCTATGAAGGAAAATTTAGAAAGTCGAGCTTGTTCTGCCTGAAGAAGAGAAGGCTCTGGGGAGACCTCATTGCAGCCTTCCAGTATTTGAAGGGAGCTCATAAGCAGGAAGGGAATTTTTATGCAGTATAACAGTGATAGGACAAGAGGGAATGACTTTAAACTAGAATAAGGGCAATTTAGGTTAGATGTTTGAAGAAAATCTTTTCTCAGAGCATGGTGAGGTTCTGGAATGGTCTGTCCAAAGAAGCTGTGGATGCCCCATCCCTGGAGACAGTCAAGGCCAGGTCCTGCATACCTTTCCCACCAGCCAGACATCAGGCAGAGACAGCATGAGACCCAGGGATGGCAGGAGCCCAGGGGACCACGTGAGGCTCAGGAACTGCACAAGGCCCAAGGAGAGCACAAAGCCTAGAGGACCATGAGAGGCACATGGACAGCACAAGGCCCAGAAACAGCATGAGTCCCAAGGCCCTCTCAAGGTCCACATAGGTAGGACAGCTCAGTGCTGCCAACTATTAGCAGAACTGGCAGAGCCCCTCGGGAGCATGGGGGACTTCACTGCATCCTTTACTAAGGATGTAAAGCTCCTAAATGTAGTATAGGCCCACAGTATGGCTAATGAGTCCCTAAAATGTTTGCAGCAGTGTATACAAAAGGAAATCAGAAAGGCAAGAGGCATATCAATATAATCACATAGCAGCAGCGTTCTTTGAGGCAAAGAGAAAGTCTTCAGAATTCAGAAATTTGATACAGATCCAGGCAACGAAAAGAACAAAGAGTACAGTTTAAGAGAGAAAAGGACAGAGGTGGATTTTGCAAAGAAAATAAATACATAAATAAATAAAATACAGTTTTAAACATCAGATGTTATATCTGAACCAAGAAACCTGTGAGAGAAGTGGGAGAGGTCTGATGATTAGACAAGCTATGAAGAGTAATTAAGGGAGATAAAGATACTGATGACAAGTCACACTATTTCCCTGAATTACTCTTCATTGCTATAGGTATTGGCACAGCTGTTAGCTAGCAATAACAATGAAATATCAGCAAAGAGATATAGAAATAAAACAAAGGTCATTCTACCTTAAAATTATGAAAGAAAGCTTCTAAAAAACTCTCATCTACACCTTTGAATCCCCCCCCCTTTTTTTTTTCTACTGTTTTTCTCCCCTTCCACCATTCTCAACTCCTCCGTAAACTCTAGTGATTTTATTTTAACTTACTGAATTATTTTTATTTTTTATATCTTCATTTCCACTTTCCTCTCTGCCTTTCTTTCTCTCTACTGCCAGCCTATGCAAAACAAAATATGGCCTAAAATGTTGGGAGATCCATGTTTATTTTCAAATGCTAGGGATTATATAGTTAAAGCCTTGGATATTAACTCAATAATATATATCCTGGAATCATATGCTGCAGGATAGTTCTGAGATTAGTAGAACTGTCAGGCATAATATTGCATGATAATGGATTCAGTTTTCTTATAGTCTGTACAACAATATTGCTGGTGGTGGTGGTGGTGGGGGGGGGGGGGGGTGGTTTTGTTTTTTTGTTCTGTTTTGTTTTGTTTACATGTATTTTTAAAGTTTAAATCCAAAGTAATTTCTTTTTCATTGTGAAAGAAATAGACACTGACTTCTCTTTCCAAAGAGCTAAGGAAGTGTTTAAAGAAAGTTGATTTCAAACATAGCAGTCTGGTCTCCTGCAAATGATTTTTATTCTTCTTTTTTCTGCAGTCAACCAACAGCATTTTTTTTCCTTCTTCTGCAGATCTGCTGTCTGTCTAGTGTTGACAAATGCCACGCTCTGATGTGAATTTCCTTACTTGGTGAGTGAATCTCACCCAAATCCCCCAGCTCAGTTACTGACAGTATTAAATTGAAGTTTGCTTGGAGCAGGAAATATTTCCATAAATGAGATTATTTTTCCCTCTTCCAATTCTGCTATAGTAATGAACAGATAATTGATATAACAACCATCTCCCGGTGTTCTTGTCTGGATCTTTAAGCACCCCACATGTAATTCACAAGAGTGTTGGAGCACATTGCTGGTCCTTCTCATTTTCTGCCTCTGACCTTCCTTAGGGCAGTGATCTTCAACCAGCTCTCAGACTGCAACTCCACACCTACCCTCAAGTCCTAGCCCAGCTGAAGGATCACAGCCCTGTGTTCTCTCCGCTCTCCCCATGCCAAGAACTGTTCAAGAACCTGCACAAGGAGTCTAGTGCTGCTACCAAAAGAGTTCATTCAAAACAAAGACAACTGATACAACAGTTCCAAGTGTTTTGTGGCCAGTTCTCATTCATTCTGATGGCCTTATCCTGCAGCAGGATGATGCAGCAGCCAGCAGTGGCCACTGGGTGTAAGCAGCAGATTGGAGTACTCCCTCCTCTGCTTTTATCCAGTACAACCAGACAGAAGCCTGGGCACAGCACAGCACTCTCAGAGATCCACTGCAGCCGGGTTTTGGAGTAGCCATTCTCTGATCACTAGCACTGAAGCCCAGTGCTTGGTACTACAGGCTTTGGGGGAATTTGTCATTACACCCACGTAAAGTCCCAGGATGTCAGAGGAACAAAAGGCTGAAAACTGCAAGCACGTTCTCATGCCTCTACTCCAAGCATGCAGTTCTCATTCACATTTTTGGATCTGAAAGCTCCCTGGCAAGCATCCCTTTCTCATTTTACACCCACTGATGATGGATGTAGGCGTGTGTGTGTGTTACTGCTAATACCCAGAGAGAGCCCATTTTTGTTGTATGAGCGAATTCTGCTGAACTCATATTTTGGAAGTCAGCATGAGATGCTCGCCAAATGCTAACATTATTTTTTCTTCACCCACGTTCTTCTGGGAGCCAGGGAGGGAGGTGCTGCCTGCCTCCTCCATCACACTATAACTGGCACCTTGGTTCCCATAGCTGGCCTCCTGCCCCTTCCAGCTCCCTTAACTAATGCCAGTGTCTCAGGAACAAATTGAGCCTTTAGTAAAAATCCCCTTGGAGCTTTTGATTTATTTGCTGAATTAGACGTGTATTTCTTTCCAGAAGAAAGTACATCAGCTTAGCATGAAATCTGTAAGAGTCACCCTCATGCTTATTTCAGGGTAAAGGTTTTCAGCAGAAGTTGGAATTATATCAATAGCCTAATCCAGTGTGCTTTCTACATACAAATTAAGTTTATAATATATTTTTCTTTTCTACTTCAGTCAAGTGTACTTTGTGTTGTCAAGGTCACAAGGGACTCCCTGTCCTTCCTGTAGAACTGTTAGCTGATGTTAGTCAATTAATCAGAGCGTCTGTAGCTTCTATCAGTTGTTTTCTCCTTATCTAACCAAACGTTTGAATAACAAACAGACTAAGCTATTTTCTTCAATTACTGATGCATGTGCCTCACCTGGTGTTTGTATTCCTGGGCTTGGTTCTGTTGTTATTTTGCTTCTGATTGTGATAATTACAGAAATTAGAGGACAGGAAGAAATTTAGCTAGGTTTGTACCAAGAGCTCAAAGACCAGAGCACAGCTTTTTAAAGGCCTTAAAAAGAGAATTTCTATATATCAATCACTCTGACACTTCTCTCTAGCAGAGAGCTTTAATAGTACATAAGGTTCCAATTTGTTGTTAATATATATATGTATATATATTTTTTAAAATCCTTATTTAGAAAATCAACTAGGTAATTTGGAAATAGTAGTGGGTAATACTAAGCAATGTTCCCAAAAGAGCGTCTTACCTAAGACAACCAAATGAAAATGTGAACAGAAGAAAAAGTTATTTCAATCATCTGTTCCTTAGCTGTGCATTTTAGAAAGCAGAAACATGTAATTTCCAGCTGCTGTAACTGATAAATAGGGTATGAAACAGCTGGTCAGCATATTTTGGGACAGATTTTTCTGCACACTTTTGCAGCTGTGTGCCAAGCCCTGAGAAGACACAGTTAACAAGAGCCTCCATGTGTATAACATAGGCCTGTTTCCAGTCAAACCACCAAAGCTGTACTGTGACGCTCAAAAAATACCTGGTTCATCCTTAACTTCACTTCAAATGCGAGCTGTTTTGTGCTTGGAGTTCTGAAGGAGAGAGGAATATCTTTGAAGAAAGAAGTAATTGTAGTAAACGATAGAAATATCTTTGTAACTCATGTTTAAGCTCTGTCTCACCAGGTTGGAATTCCACATCTTGCACCTCCCTCGTGCAATTGGAACAGGGCAGCCATGTCACTGCCACTTCTGAAGAACCCTCCTGAGGCCATTTGGCTGCTTCTGCAAAATGGGTTACAGTATAAGTGAGAGGCTCCCTGCTCACTGCAGCACTGTCCTGTAGTCTCAGCAGTGTGCCTTTGCTGACTTTCAAAGAGCAGCTTTAGCTCTATGCAGGATTAGGGTGACCAGGATGGAAGCATTCAAAGAATGGTCAATTTTATTTAAATTTCTTGATATTATTCATATAATCACACAGATCTGAGCCAGCAGTCACTGCCTGCTCATTGCAGGCTACAGCCAGGAGACAAAGGAGCCAGGAATAGCCCTGGGGGCATCAGAGTCAGTCCCAGGGATTTAAAAGCCAAGGTGTAATCTAGCAAACATGCTACTTTAACCAAGTGCCACATGCTTTTTCATTGTTTTCCTTTTGCAAAATCAGTTTATAAGTCATAAGTAAAATACTTTTCCATATACATCTAACTTATTCTCAAGCCGTTTGCAAAGGTTTGGGTCATGCCCTTAGCAATCCACCCATGGAGAAAAAATAGGGATAAAAAGAAAGCAGAGGCTGTTTCTTGTACTGAAAGAAAAAAGGGTTGGATTTTTTTTTCTCTTTTCTGTGCTAGAGTCAGGCACAAAGCTCCAAGCAAAGATCAGTGCCAGCATCCCACTCTGGTGATGCCTACACTTCAAAATCCTTCCAAAGGGTACTCTTGGGTTTCTTCTTTGGTAAAAATGGGATGTTTGGGGGAGGGCAATGGTGTGCATATATATGACTGACACAGTGAGAAATGTTTTCACAAGTAATGGCTGAGGTCAGGAAGAGGCTGTTCACTTATCTGCGCTATTACTTTGCCACTTGTGTGCCTAAGAGGGCATATTTTCTTTAGATAACAAGTTCAACACAAGTCTATGGGAGGCCTGATTTCTTCTCCCAGCACAGGCACAATGTACAGGTTCATGTGTCCTGCATCTTGGAGCAGTAAGATACTCCAGGGCAAGTCACCTTCTTGATCATCCTTCCCCAGGATGGCATTGTTACTTATGGAGCAGCTAACCAGAGTGCCTTGATGTTCACTCAGTGTGGTCTTGTAGGTGGATCTGAATACCACATCCAGGCTAAGTGAGAGACCTTGGACACACAGAAGCTATAGTTACTCCCTGTTATACAATAATATTTGTATTTACAGGATGAACAGGAGCCATGAGCATCTGTGTGTGATTTACTGATTACTGACCTGTTAAATATTTGTTGCTAGGGAATGCAGCAATTGTGGCTTCACACAATGGAAGTGCCATGGTTGTAAAAATCACCTTGTACTACTTACAGTGCAAGGAATGTCATAGTTTCCAAATCCACTTAACCACCTAAGTAATATTCTTTAACATGAGAATCCAATTCATTTTGCACTTTAATAGGTAAGTGCAGTGAAAATTTGAGACGTAGCAGCAGGCATTGCATTTGTAGCTAATTAAGGAAAACTGGATTGAGCCCAGATGTGGATTATGCAAAGTGATTACTGGTGTTCCTTAGAAGCTGATAATTTTGAAAGCATTTCCTTGTGTTTGTTCACTTTTTGAGTTTGCCAAGATAAAAAAGCTTCTGAAGGGGGGAAAATAGGCTTCCACAGAATAAAGCTATCAATGGCAATTATTTCCATCATTTCAAACTGATGTGTATGGTAGTTAATGATTGGGTTGCAGCCATTCTTTAAACCAAAACCTGCCACTGAGATTTCCAAAGTGAGCTCAGCAAATAGTTTTCAGCTACTGAGAGTTAATAAATGTAGGGCTTGGCACCCACTCCAATTCCCACTGGAGCAATTTGTGACATAATGATATTTCATTTTTGTTCAAGAAAAAAAGATAACATAATAAAGGTGAATTGTTAGAGATAAGACTATGCTATGTCTAATTCCACTAAACAGCACAGTGAACAAAGCTGCTAATGGGGGACAAAGACAGTTGACCTGAGGAAAGGAGGCAGAATCTGGCTTCCTAGAAGCAAAAGAATGATAGCACTATGTCAGGATCTTTAATACATCATTAAGAGATACAAAAAACTTGCTATGTAAATAAGCAACACGATAGTTTTAAATTTCTTTTTGACATAAACTGATCTTAATATTTTTGATAGGTTATCAAATATTCATCAGAAACCTGGGGAAGAAACTGCCAGTAAAATATAAGCTTGAATTTATGCTGTTTCTGTGGTAGGGAACTTGCCAAGTGTTTGATTTTACAAAGCTGACAAGTGGTTTGGCAGTATCCATAGAAGTTTGTGCTTTTCTTTTCTTTTCTTTTCTTTTCTTTTCTTTTCTTTTCTTTTCTTTTCTTTTCTTTTCTTTTCTTTTCTTTTCTTTTCTTTTCTTTTCTTTTCTTTTCTTTTCTTTCCTTTCCTTTCCTTTCCTTTCCTTTCCTTTCCTTTCCTTTCCTTTCCTTTCCTTTCCTTTCCTTTCCTTTCCTTTCCTTTCCTTTCCTTTCCTTTCCTTTCCTTTCCTTTCCTTTCCTTTCCTTTCCTTTCCTTTCCTTTCCTTTCCTTTCCTTTCCTTTCCTTCTAATTTGTATTGATCTTGTTAAATGCTAGTGATTCAGCATAAGCCTTAGACACTTTCCAATTAAAAATACTGATATTCTGCAATGTATCCATTTTAAATTTATATGACTTTTAAACACAATACGTCTCTCCTGGGTCTTTGTATTAGCTATTGAATTACCCTTCTCTACTTGTTGTAATTATTTTGACAAATATTGCAACATACAAAATAAATTTTGGTGTTGAAGCAGAACAGACAAAATTTTCCATTTCATTCTGTCTTGTTTGCACTAAATTGGACTCCCTTATATTTTCTATTTCTGTTTCTAAAGATATTCACACCATTTACTATCATGCAAGCAAAAGGGAAATCTTTCACTCTACACTTTCTCAGGCTGTTGCCCCTCATCCACAGCTCTCACTTATCAGTCACGTTCAGCACACAGATGCTGAGAAGTCAAAGCGGACATGAAGGGACAGATACACCCACACAGCTCACTGCAACAGGGACAGTGCTGCCTAGGCAGCTTCTGCCTGGAAAACTTTGCAACAAAGGCAATAGGCAGGAAAGGGGATGCAGACAGAGAGTGAATGTAGAACAGCACTTCTCAGTGTCCCAGAAGTTCCACTGCTATCAGCTTTTTGGAGGCAGCAGGGAAAAGGATGATCTTGAAATAAAACAAGTATGTTTTGAAGCTGTTTCCCATATTTCTCCCTGAACAAGAGAACGATATCAGAAGAGAAAGTTCAAAGGCACTTGTTTGTTGTTTAGGAAAGTGTTGAAATTTCCCAGTCATCTGGGAAATTTTCACTTAGTCTGGACAAGGTAAATGTTTGGTAGGAAAGGACCGTGGGGAAGAAGGTTGCTGGATGTTGGTAACTGTTTCCTTTAGTAATTTTATTAAAGGAGACAACAGCGGACACAAATAACTGAATTTGCACACTACAGATATTTGTTAAGATTATAAAAGAATAAGCAGTGACAGGATAGTAAATAATCTCTGGACACTGGCCTGACCTATGTTTAATCAAAGTGAGTAAGGATGAAAACACTGCAGCCCTAAAGTATTTATTTCATCTGTGAACATAGCTATTGTTCTGACTTTGCTGGACTCACAGAACTGTACAGACAAAATATTCTTCATTAAACAGGGAAATTATACACTGCATTCCGTAACCTGATATGGAGCTATTACCTCATACACAGACATATACCGTTTTTCCATGCACTCTCGAAACATCTGCTTCCTCCTTTGCTTAAATTTTGGCATAAGGGGAAAGCAGCTTTTATTTTCTCAGCAAAAGACTCCTAAACATAGCAATAAATATGGGAAAATATGTTGCTATCTATCTGCATGCAATGAAGAAATAAACCTGTCTACAAGGGTAATATGTTTTCCAGCCCTATTATCAAAGCCTTGATTGTAAGTTCTCTGGCCTGTTTTTCATTTCTTGCGGTGTTTGAATTTTTAAAAGCAATTAGCAACAAAGACTGGTAGAGGTAAAATTGATTTTAAACCTTTCCACTTTCAGTAATCTACAGATGTGTTAATAGCTCAGCTAAAGATGTTTCTAGGAGTACACAAGAAAAAATACTATTCTGCTGTCCATCCCAGCAATCCCAGAATTTAACTTCTGATTTGTTTGTTTGTTTGTTTTATAGCATTTCTGGAGACTGTGGTTGCAGCATTAACAAGTTTCCTATACACAGCTCCTAAAAATATTCATACCTTTAATGGTAATTCCCAGGGTATTACTGCAGGACAACAAAGCAAATATCCTTCACAGGACTTGGCCTTTTAAAAGATTTCTGTGGACATGGTATCATCACAGATGCTGAGTTTGTTAACAGTCTTCCAGTTTCTTAGTCAGAGACCTCTTTAAGTAAAACAAAGCTGTGTTTTCCCTCCGGCTTCAAGGTTATCAACAAAAATCCTAGGGAACACAACATAGTGTGGGTGCAGTCCTGAAGAATTTGTGGCCTCCTAAACTTTATTCTCCAGTGTGTACTTGGAGCACCTGTAAAGGAGGAGTGGGATGCTTTCTGAGGGCCATGATGGGAGCCCCCCCGCCTCTCCAGCAGTGCATGTTATCTGCATTTCAGAGCTGTGTCCCATCACCGACCTCAATACAACTTCTCACTACAGTGCTCCACATTAGGAGACCCACCAGAACAGTGCTCACTCTCATGGCTCCAATGCTTCTCCCAGTGCCCATCTCTCATCTGCTGGGCACCACTGAGATTTCTCCCCAGGTCTTGCTAAACTGTGATTTTGAATGGTTTCATCTCCAACCAGGAATCTGACCAGATTTGGACTGAAATGGGACTAGTTTCATTCAAACCACGTCATAAACTTCAACAGAGTCTGGGTTTTGACTTTCTTGTGAAACTTGAAACCACATGTGTTCCACATGCTTTAGGGTTTTGTTGTGAATATCTTACACAGCTCTCTGGGAATAACCTTTTCTTGTGGGCTTTTAGCATTTCCTATCCCAGCCAGAACCATAAAAAGCAAAGACTGGAAAATATGAAAACTAAAATTATGTGGGAAAAGAGAGGACTTAACTTTTTAAGCCTCAGACAAAGTTTGTGTTCATTTAGAGCTCAGAGTAAAGTTTTGAATTAATCCATGTTTTATTTAAACTGTTAGCCTTAATTAGGTGCACTCACGAGAAATCACTTCCGCTCTAATACAAAATCATAGAGCTTGCAACACATGGAAATTATAAACACTTTGGAGTGACATGAGAGATGGGTGTTGGCTCTGCAACAGCAGAAGAGCAAATATTTACAGTACATTAGGCTTTGCTTCGCTCCTAAATTATTATCTTCCCCTCTGGAATAATCTATTTTCCAAAGACAGATTGCTACTAATGCCAGTCCCCTCCCCATCAGTTCTGTGGCAGGCAATTCCTTTTCTTTTATTTCTATATTGAATTTCTTGTTCTAGCTCTCCATAGAGCTAAACGAGAGCTAAGGAAATTCTTAATTTGCTGTCTCTTTTGTCCCCAAATCACACTTAAGCCTCTGGCAAATTATTATACTCCTCTGAGCTTCAGGTTTCTCTTTTTCAAAACAAAGATACCAAAAGTTAACCTCTTAACAGAGGTGTTAATTCAAATCCATAAGAGGACTTTAAAATAGAAAGTGATATATGATGTTAATTAGTGATATTATGATTGCTTATTCCAAAAGCTCAGAGAAGCTGTTACTTTACAGACTACTTAAGTTAATGCTAAAATATTCCCATCCTTGGTCTCACAGGATTCAGCTATGGAAAGTTAAATATAGTGAAAGAAACACTATGGCATGAAGGGGGAGAAATAATTACACTTAACATTTTTATTCCCCTAATATAAATTTGCAGTGCATGATGTGCTGCTAGGTTCTGCAGTAAATGTACAACAACCTGGCTTTGCTCTTACAATAGGTAAAACCACCTGCGTACGTGTAAAACTCTTGCTGGCAGGTTTCCATGTGTGGTTCATGCATTCCTTTGCCTGTGCAATTTGAAGCTGTCAAAAACTAATTAAATAATTATGTGGTTGTTACTGCAGCTGTGTGTATTCTTCATTACGCTATGAGGCTGCGGTTTGAGGCACTCTCCTGATCTGGGTTTCAAAATATTAGTAATGGAAGGTGTGTTGTCAGTGCATGCTCTGCTGCTGCCAGAAAAAGCAAAGAGGGAAGGGAACCATCTTTAATACCAGTTTGTCACTGCACTTTTTACTCTATTTTTCCAGTACACAACACAGAGGAGGAAATAAAAGTTAGCTCCTTGCAGCAGGCAGAATTCTTTGTGGCCTGCCCTGCATGCAGGATCTCAAGAAATCCCTGCAGGGACTCTCTGGCAGGTGTGCAACCAAAACACGGCTCTGCAGCATGGCCAGGCCTGCAGAGGGGGACTGTGGGTTGACAGCAGGAGAGTGAGACCAGGTTCTCTTCCAAGACCAGGCCCAGGCCACTCTTGGTCCCGCTCCTGTCTCAGCCCCAAAGGCCCCTCCTCCTTGTCACCGATTAGGGGTGACGCTGTGTCACCTCCTCCAAGAACAAACTGAGTGGGTTTAACAACTGTAATTAATCTTAGTCTGAGGGTGCAGTACAGATGCAACACAGCATTGCTTGTTTTAGTCTCTGGCCAAATGATGGCACTGTCACTCACTAACATAAGTTTTCCATTGAATAGCAAGAAACTGTCTCTGCAGTAAAATAATTCCTGGCTCCCCTACCTAATGGAAATAACTCTTGCAATGGTAACAACGTATCTATCATTTACATTGACTAAAATAGTCTAAGTGGGCAGCAGAAGGACAGAGTCAGTGCAACAGACATAACCCTGCCTTATGTCTGTTGACCATGTGCAACAGAAAAAGGGGAAACAACCCACTGTGAAGGCATGAGAGATCTCCTCACCAGAAAAGGTACTTCTCAGGACTTCTTAACGAAGCTGCTGAGTCAGTCCATATAGAATCATAGAATCACCAAGGTTGGAAAAGACCTAAAAGATCATCCAGTCCGACCGTTCACCAATTACCAATAGCTCCCACTAAACCATGTCCCTCAACACAACATCCAATCTTTCCTTAAACACCCCCATGATCAGTGACTCCACCACCTCCCTGGGCAGTCCATTCCAGTGCCTGAGCACCTCTTCTGAGAAGTAATATTTGCTAATGTCCATCCTGTATGTCCCCTGCCACAACCTGAAACCATTCCCCCTAGTCCTATCACTAATGACACGAGAGAAAAGGCAACCAGCTCTCTTGGACCCCTTTACTTGCTAAGACTGAATCCCAGGGGACTCCCCCTGCTAGTCTCTTGAACAAATCAAAGTCCGCCCTCTGGAAGTCCAAGGTAGCAGTTTTGCTATTCCCCCTCCAGGCTCCACCAAGAATTGAGAACTCTGCCATTTCGTGGTCACTCTGTCCAAGACAGCCCCCAACCTCCACATCTCCCACCAGACTTTCCCTGTTTGTGAACAGTAGTTCTAGCAGGGCAGCTCCTCTTGTGGGCTCTCTCAGCAGCTGCATCATGAAGTAATCCTCTATGTATTCCAGAAACCTCCTAGACTGCTTCTTCTGCGCTGCGCTGTACTCCTAGCATATGCTGGGGAAGCTGAAGTCACCCATGAGGACAAGGGCTAGTGACTGTGCAGCTCATGCCAGCTGTTTATAGAACACTGCGTCTGTCTCTTCATCCTGGTTTGGCAGTCTATAATAGATGTCCACCAGGATGTCTGCCCTTCCTCTGATCTGTACCCATAGGGATTCAACCTTATTGTCCCCAGTCACAATCTCAGTAGCATGAAAGCATTCCCTAACATAGAGAGCCACACCACCACCCTTCCTTCCTTGCCCGTCCTTCCTGAATAGTTTGTAGCCATCTATTACAGCACTCCAGTCATGGGAGCAATCCCACCACGTTTCTGTTATGGCAACTAGGTCATAGTTTGCCTGCCGCACAATGGCTTCCAACTCTTCTTGTTTGTGGCCCACGCTGTGTGCATTGGTGTAGACGCACCTCAGCGGAGCCCCTCACCTCACTCCTAATCCCAGTACTGCTTCCCCAGGCTGATCTCTAGCAGGCCTGGCTTTATCCCCCTCCCCCTTCCATCTAGTTTAAAGCTCTCCCTACAAGTCCCGCCAGCTCCTGGGCAAGTATCCGTTTCCCCCTTGGAGACAAGCAATTCCCATCAGCAGTCCTCAGGCCAGATGCCGAGTAGACTGCCCCATGATCAACAAATCCAAAAATTTTGTGTTTGCACCAGCCTCTCAGCCATGCATTTACAAGGTGGCTTTTCCTGGTCATCTCAGTGTTCTTCCCTGCCACCAAAGGAATACTGGCAAACACTACTTGTATGCCTGCTCCATCAACTAACTTCCCCAGTCTCCTAAAACCATTTTTTATAATCCTGTCAGCAATCTCATTGCTGCCAGCCTATCAATAAAGGATAATAATCAGAGGGGCAGATCAGGCTGGGGAGTTTTCTAGAAATATCCCTGACCCAGGCCACAGGGAGGCAGCACACCTCCCTATGGGTAGGGTCAGGCTGACATACTGGGCCTTCTGTTCCTTTCAGAAGAGAGTTGCCTATGTCTATCACCCTCCTTTCTTTCTTGGAGGAGACAGTCTTCAGACATGGAGCTGACCACCTCACCTTGGGCAACCTTGGAGGCAGTGCTCCCACATCACCGTCACTCACCTCTCCCTCAGGTTTCAGGGCTTCAAACATGTTACACAGTGGGACCAGGGGAATTGAGGTAGGTCAGGATGCGGGTTGCCTGCAACACCAGGCTGGGACCTGCTGCCTTTCCTCCTCTCCTCTCAAGTTGTCTCCCCCTGCTTGACTATGGCAAGAGAGAGGGTCCATTACCCGCTCAGTCTGGGAGGTGTAATCTTCGCGCCTTTCTCACAGAGAGTCATTCCACCAGTCAATATGTGCAGATAGAGCTGCTGTTTCCATAGAAAAACAGCAGATACTATGGATGCTTTCCATTGCTGTGGAAGAAATGCCCTGCTTCCACATGCAGTGGCATTTTAGAAACAGCACAGCTGTTGGAGTAACAGCAGCAGCAGCAAAGCTGACTATTACAGAATGTCTCTGATTTCTTATATTTGTGGAACAACTTTATTTTTAACAAGGTTTTCCTCTAATTTGTGGATGTGTATCATCACATCTACAGTTGTCTGCTTGGGTAAATGTTCAAAAATACTAATAACGGGAAAATTCCAGACACTGCCTTTTAAAAAAATATTTTTCTTGTATGCACCCACAGTATAATGCATCAGGGCAGATGCTTTCCTCCTCATGTTTTCACTTGATTTATAACTATTGGCCTAGAAGATACACAGTCTCTCTCCATCTGCTCAGCAATCATTTATTACCTAAAGCAATTTGTTTGGTAAGAGCACTTCTCAGATTTTCCCACAAAAAGCGTGGAGGTGAATAGTAAAAAAAATCCTGAAAACTAAAACTAGGAGACAAAAAAGGCTGCTTTCAGAAAATCCAGGCTAGAAGCTAACGGCTTCCAGTGGCCTATGCCTCTGGGTCCCCCTTGTGGCCAGAGCAGTCACCACACCCTGTACATAGTCCAGCACGCCGATACCCTGGCAAATCCCAGTCGTAGGAAGGACAAACATTCTGGTAATCTGCGTGAGAGCTGATCTGAACCTGTTTCTCATTAATCTTCCGGCAATTGAAATTCCAGGGAAATACCATGTAGAGCCAAATGGCACAACTTCATGAAGCTTCTGCAGATTACACAACGTGTTTAAAGGGTATCAGAACATGATTGCATTTCACATAGCTTCCAGATCTATATTCAGGGTTGTATATTCAGTTTTTCTGTACATTCCAGACTTGTGTGTTGTGTTTTTAGTAATTTGAAGGTAGTTCTCTCCCTAAGCACTGTCAGAGCAAACTTTGTTTGGGGCAATGTACATTTATTTTTGGGGGGTGGGGGGGGACACGGACTCTTTGTTGAATATAATAATCAACCTCATCTGCTTTCTTTGAGTTGAAGGTTTTTTACAAGCTAAAAGCATCAGGAAAATCCTTGGGCAAATAGGCAATAGTCTGAAAAGTCTGAAATAGTAAATTTGGGGAAGAGAGAGGAAATATGAAAGGCAGAAAAAATATCTTTAAAAACTGGTATCTTTGGCCTAAGCACCAATGGGCCTTTGGCACCTGCCTCCATCCAAGCAGTAAAAACTGACATCAGAAAACCAAATGTTGTGCCAGCATGTTCCTGATCCTGCAAATCAGATGTTTCAAGGGCAACAGAACTGTTCTGCTCAATCCACCCGCTCTCAGTACTGGTGAAGATGCTCACTGAGCATGAAAGACTTGAGGAGATACAAAGCAGCAGCTGAGCAAAAAGATCAGTGCAGCATCTGATGCTCCAAAAGTTAGCAACATGTAGGGGAGTTATGTGCCAATGAGAGAGGCTCATCAGAAAAAAGGCTACTACAGGCAGCCCCTCACTTCACCATCAGCCAGCTGCCAGCACCAGCTATGAACACACTAGCCTCTGCTAACCAGAGGGAAGGGGACTGTGGCAACCTCACATCTTTCTTACTGCCTGAGGGCCCATTCACACAGAGCCTTTAATTTCATTTCATTCTCTCAGATACCTGAACCATAGTAATTTTGATTGTGTTCCTCTAGAAATTGTACTGAAATGTCACTTGTCCCTTCCACCTCCAAGAGGGCCCTGAGCTGCCAGAGACTCTTCTGTGACACTTTCTTCTACCTCCAACTGATTCCTTCCAGTTTTCTTCTCCTGCCTGCATTTCCTTCCTAAACACCAATTATACCACTTTCACAAAATCATACATGCTTGTCCCCAGAGAGCTATTTTGCTCCCAGAAAGTAGAAAAGCAAAATTCAATTTCATCTATACTATGAAGAAGCCTAAAGTCACTCCAACTTATTTAAAGCATTGGCTTGCTGTACTTGTTGCAAAGAAATTGACAAAGGGCAAATATACTGGTATATTCATCAAACAAACAGGCAGCATCACATGTAACAATTTATATATCCAAGTTTGGCAAACAGATTATATACATGCTGTCTTGAAAACTATAAATAACAAAAGATATCAAAATGTCCAGGCAAAACCTCATTGTTTCTTTCCAAATACTCTATAATCCATTTATCTAATGACACAACAGCAAGAAGGCAATCTAAAGCTTTTGGCTTAAGACTTTCCACTTTGTTTGTTCACCCATTTCAGAAATATTTACCTCCTGACATTTCTCATATACTCAAGTGGCCTTTAAAATTTGCCCAGGTGAAAATAACCTGACTTGTGTGAAAAGATAATACAAGTTACTTAGAAGGTCTATTTGGGAAGGAGAGCATAAAACAGAGCAGAAATTGTTTTATTCTCATGCATAGCTGTTGTTCTGCTTCCTTCAGTAGGAGGGCAGACCCTTTCAATATAGAGATAACATGCTTCTACTAAGTGGAAAACATCCCATAACAATGCAAACTTCCCTAACTGCAGACAAAGCTGACTAGAACTAAACCTAAACTTACTCATGCCAGCTGCTCCCTTAAAGATACACAGACTAGCATGAGAAACCAGTCCAAGTGTGTCTGTATCCAGTAGTTCCCATAACAGCTTTTTGTAACCTCCCAACAGAGGTCTTTGAATTTCCAAATTATCCCCTTTTACAACCTGAGGTCTTTTCTAGGGAGATTCCCAGGACTTTGAATAGATTTTCAGGCGTCCAACAGCTTAGGCAGGGAAGCACTGCTTGTTCCAAATGTGTTTCAAGGCACCTGAAAATCCTGCACATACCCATCGAGCACAAGCAGACCATCAGGTCTTCCAGTGGGAGTGCTTCCCTTTTTATTGAAAGCTGCTGGAAAAAGAAGCTGCAGCTGCAGGGACATGGAAGACATTCTATGCCACCACAGGTGCTTGTGTCACAAGCAAAAATGCAGGTCTTCACATGCACTAGAGGAGACCAAATCCAACACTCTCCTACTCCAGAGATGTGTTGACACAGGAGATACTGCTAGAGAGCAGAATGATTTTCTAGGTCCTCCTGTTGTGCAGATGTGGATTATTAATGCTCCAGAAGTGTTTTCTGGAGGAAAATCATAGGAAATTATGGGGGGAAAAAAAAGACAAGAAAAAAAGAAAAAAGAAAAAAAAGAACTATATTACATAACATTATTCTTCACCTATCTGTAGTGTCTCACCTATGACACAAAGGCACTTTAAAATATAAACAAGCATTTTCAGTTTAAATAGCTAATGATAACATGTGGATCTTACATAACTAGTCTGATTTTATAGGTGCTAAACACCACCACGTAATGCAGGAGGGACTGCCTCCGATGGAGCCCAGTACTTAAGGCTACACAGAGTGCATGACTTAAATTTTACAGCCCAGTTGTTGCAGATGACTATCTTGAGAAAATCTTAGTGTAAAACAATCCATGTTTTTTCCTGAGCCATAGTGATTTTCTATTTCTGGTCAAAATAAATATGTCAGTTCCTGTGAATGTATTAAGTCTCTCCTATTTACACATCATTCACATACAAACAGATATCTATGTCTAGCTGTGTGTATGTAGGCTGTATTTAATGAAAGCATTTCATTTAATTCCTTTTATAAAGTAGTATTTCTTACAAACAGTAAATTAGTAATGTCAATACTATTTATGTACTTCTTAAAACAAGAAATTCTCACAATGAACAACTTGTCAAGTTCTGTACTTCTAATTTATGATGATGTTCAGAAATTCAGTCAACCTGGAAACTAAAAAACATGTGGGTGTTGTAAAACTATCCACTGTAATAAAACAGTTGCAACATTTTTAGCCAGCTGAGGAACTGGGAATTAGGTTGATGGAAGGGATTATTGCTTAATATTTTCCGTAACATCAGCAATCTTGTCAAAATCCCCTAGTTGCTCTGAGAGTAGGAGACGTCTGTTTTATGGGGTGAGCACATATCCTGGAATGTCTGCCATGAAATAGCGTCACAACCAGGCTTCATTACCCCTTCACACATTAAGCTTGGCTTACACTTTCAGAGTGCCATGGAAAAATCACAACTTTGGTCAACACACTTATGCCAGAAAATACCTCATTGTAGATAGTTCTGCAGATTGACAAATCCTCTGGCCAGTTATCATATAGTTCAGATTAAGAATGACTACAGGCTGTACCAGCAAGCAAATCATTTTGCCATTTACACTGCACTGTGTAAGCTTCTGCTAGAAGGATCTCCCTGTATAGCCGTTTCTTACTCAGATCTAGGATTGTAATTAAGGGCACAAAATCCAGTTGGAAGCCAGCCTCTAGTGGTATGCCCTTAGAGTTGATACTGGGACTAAATATACTTAACATTTTCACAAATAATCTGAACACTGGTATGGGGTGCATCCTCACCAAGCCTGCAGAAAATACAGAACTGTGAAGAGAGACTAACACAGCAGATGCTGTGCTGTCATCTGAGCTGGATAAATGGAAGAACCTCCTGAAATTCATCGAACTGAATGGTTCTACAAATAATTGAGTTGTTTTGTATCTGGAGAGGAATAACCCCATGCATCAGTACATTCCTGGAGTGAAAGGACCAAAAAGTAGCTCCACTAAAAACAGCCTGGTGGTACTAGAGGATGCCAAATTGACAATGAGCCTGCAGCATGCGCTACAGGCAAAGAAGGCCAACAGATAACAACACATTGCTCCAGGCTGAGGGAGGTGATCCTGAGCACAGCATTGGTGAGACACACCTGGAGAGCTGGGCCTGTTCTCATCTTCCCAGCACAAGAGAGACACGGACACACTGAAGCAATTCCTACAGAGAAGCATGAATATGGAGATGATTGCTGTATCTTTCATACAAGGAGAGGCTGAGAGGTCTGTGCCTGTTCAGCCTTCAAGAGAAGGTTCTGTGGGGGATCTTTACAGTGTGTATAAATATATGATAAAAGAACATAAAGAAGAGGGAGGCAGACTCTTCTCAGTAGTTCTTACTGATAGAACAAGAGGAAGTGGGCACAAACTAAAACATACTGAATTCCAATGGAGCATGAGAAAACAGTCTGCTATGGTGAAGGTGGTCAAACTGGCACAGGTTACCCAGAGTGGTTGCAGAGTCTCCATCTTTGGAGATAGTCAAAACACAGATGGACAGCCCAGCGTAACTTGCTTTAGGTGACTCTGCTTGATAGAAGGGCACTGATCTCAAGATGACCACAAGAAATCCCTTTCAGCCTCAGCCATTCAGTGATCCATTGATTCTGTGACAGTAGTACTGACAAACCTCCAGGACCTTTATACTGTGAAGTTCAAAGATCTGAGTCTCTGGAAAGACAGCTTCTTCTAAGTCCATCTTTATCAATGGAAAGGGTTATGCTTTGCATTTATAGCATTTTTTCCTCAGGCCCTTTATTTTTTAAATTGCCAGTTTTATAAGAATTATAAGCATGCTGAATGTCTGAGCTTAACAGACCACTCTCAAGAGAAGACAAGATATAGTGGTCATCTAGTGATTTGTTTTAAGTTTAAAGTAATTTAAGTTTTAAGTAATGCTAATTGCTAACTAAATACATTTCATTTACCTCACTTTTACAGTCTCTGTATTTCAGAGAAAATATTCAAGTGAAAGTGAGGGAGAATAAGAAAGTCTTCCAAAGAGTGTGGTCTACTATATAATATTCCTTTAGACACTGATGACATAGAGAACAAATACTTGGAGGTGGAACAGGGAGGCATAGAATTGCTACCTTTAATCAAGTGAGCCTAGGGAATGGCAGACATATCAGCAGGAATGTAAGCCTGAAAGTGCAGGCAAAGTTTCACTGTAATTGCCAGATGAAGCTGAAGCCTGTGCTGACATTTTTCTTCCACTGTTGTCCTTTCCCAGAAATAAATTTGTAATCACCTTATTATCATGCTTTTATTTTGCTGCATAAGAATGTGTTTAGGTCTTGATTTCACTCACAGTTCATTTGAGTTACAGCTTTTCAGCAATTCTTTTGAATCTGCTGCCATCTATTGAACGTAAATCAAGCTGTAATTTATGGTTTTTGTGGTCAGCAGTGTGTATTTTGAGCTTCTAAGACATTTGGGGTTTTGTCCCACTCCCCTTCCACTTCAAGGTGCAGCTTACAGTGTGGTAAGTTCTGCATGCATTTTCCTAGTAAGCTGCCAGATGTAAAAGTTAACTGATAAAGGCCTACTCTGTGTTATACCATATACCCTCTGTGTCCAAGTCTAAATCACTTTATTTTCAGCACCTGGGGATTTTCATTAGATTGCTTAAAATTCTTAAAAGCTGAGTATCTTGACTGGGCCAAGCTGACTGCACAGAAGTACATCAGTCAGCCACAACTTCTTCAGGAAAATCTCACTGTAAACTATCTACATGACAGGTTTGACTTATTTAGAAGTGGTGCAATCTTTCATTCACATGGACAAGCAGCAATACTTCTTAGCAGCTTTCAAAGCTGGGAGTGATGCAACAGTGAAATGTAGAGGTGAGAGACTGCAGGTGATGGGTGAGGCTGACAGTCAAAACATGTACTCTGCTTCCTGCCACTCCTGTTCCCAGGCAACTCTATTCCCTTTAGAACCAGTGCAGCAGGTTTCTGACACTGGCTTAGTTCAATTTAGCTTACAAAACCAGAGTAAACCCTGATTGTTCTTTTGCCATTTTTTGTGGGTTTTTTTGTGTTTGTTTGTTTGTTTGTTTGTTTTTTCCCTTGCTGGGAAAAACTTTCCTAATGGAAAATAGTATGTTTCACAGCACAAAAACACTATTTGAAAAATGTACTAAATACTTGTTTGAGTACCCTTGTTTTGGCTGAGATAGTAGCTGGCATGTTCTATGTTTCAGATTTTTGATGAAAACAGTGGAGCTAATACGCCACTTTTTTTAGTTGTTGTTAATCAGTACGTACAAAAAGCCAAGGACTTTTCAGTTTATCGTTCTGCCAGTGAGGAGGGCGGAGGTGTGCAGGCAGCTCGGATGGGACACAGCCAGGACTGCTGGTACAAACTGGAAAAAGGGATTTTCCATACACATATCACATCAAGTTCAACCATAAAACTGGGAAAAATTGGCTGGGGTATCTGCTTGGACACTGGCTGGGCATCACCCCACTAGAGGTAAGGAATAGTATCCTACATCAGTTTTTGGGGCTTTTGTTGTTGTTGCTATTGTAATCTCTTTGATGGGGTGGAGTGGTTTTTGTTCTCCTTTTCTTCTTACCTATTCTGTCCCTACCTCAACCTGTGAGTTCTCACACTTTTTCTTCAGTTCTTTTCCTGAAGAAAGAAGAAAGGGAATGTGAGGAAGGGTTGTGAATGAACATTTGCATGGTGCTTAGCTGTCCACTGGGTCAGAGCACAGTATGGAGCTAAATATATGTAGTTATGGAGGAACTGGAAATGTAATGACCTGCTTAAGCTGGAGCAACAGGTCTGTGTAACATTCAACATCAGTGCTAAAGAAATTCACCAACTAGATGTGTTTAAAAACGAAATGTGGTTCTGTGATAGCCAGTAGTCTGACTTACACGTATCTGGCCCATTTTCACGAGAGATGGTCTTCCAGTATTTTTATTTATTTATTTTAGGTGAACCTAACAGGCTCTGCAAATTCTCATTCACCACCAATTACAACATAGCACCTTTTTACCATGACTACTCTTGTGTTTGTCTGACAGACATCTGTCTCCCCAGTCCTGCAGAAAGGACCTGGGTGTACTGGTGAATGATAAGCTGGACATGAGCCAGAAATGTGACCTGGCAGCCCAGAAAGCCACCCATATCCTGGGCTGTACCAGAGGAAGTGTGGCCAGCAGGCTGAGAATTCCTGCCCCTCTGCTCTGCACTGGTGAGGCCTCACCTGGAGTACTGCATCCAGATGTGTGGAGAAACGTCTCCACCTCGACGTGTGAACAGCACTGCAGTCAGTGCAGTATGAATAACATGGTATTCTCCATGGAGATATATATGGAGAAATACCATGTTATTCATACTGCACTGTTTTTGTGACTGTTCATACCAATGTATTTACTCTTTTCTTACAAGGATAATGACTGAAGTACAGCAAAAACATCTTTTCATGTTAGCTGCACTGCCCTTGCCAAGGCTGGCTGTGTCACTGCACATTTGCAGCAAGGAGCCTGTTTGGTGACCTCGAGTACCTGCGTTCAGTTTTGGGCCCCTCACTACAGAGAAGGGCAATGAAACTGGTGAGGGGTCTGGAGCACAAGTCTTATGGGGAGCTGCTGAGGGCGTTGGGAATGTTTAGCCTGGAGGAGGCTCAGGGGAGACCTCATTGCATTCTACAGCTTCCCGAAGGGAGGTTGCAGTAAGGAGGGGCTCGGCCTCTTCTCCTAGGCAACAAACAGGACCCAAGGAAATGGCCACAAGTTGTACCAGAGGAGGTTTAGGTTAGACATAAGGAAAAACATTTTCTCAGAGAGTGGTCAGGCACTGGAACGGCTGCCCAGGGAGGTGGTGCAGTCACCGTCCCCGGCAGTGTTCAAGGGGCTTCTGGATGAGGAGCTACAAAATCTGTTTTAGTAGCCTGTGGTAGCAACGTTGAACGCCGGTTGGATCTTCTAGGTCCTTTCCAACATTGTGATTCCATAATTCTATGCCCTACACTGGTAACCCCGCGCTCAGCTAATGGCGACGGGATACACCGCCAGCCGCAAGAAACGCCAGGCGAGCGGGAGGCGGGGTCGGGCTGCCGGAAGAGCCGCGCGGACGGCGGCGCTGAGGGACCAGCAGCGCTTCCGCCGCGACGTAATGGCGGGGAGGAGGTAGGGGACGGAGTGTCGGCGGCCGGTGAGTGCCCTTCTCTCGGCAAATGGCGGCCGGGAGGGGCCTCCCGCCGGGTGCCCAGGCGGCCTCTCCGGCGGCCCGGTCCGCGGTCCTTACTCTTTCCTTCCCTTCCTCCCTCCCTCCTCTCAGCGCCGGGGTGGTTGCTGTGGTGGCGGAGTGGGGAGGTCTGAGGCGGGCCGGAGCTGTGTCTGTGCTGCGAGGAGAGCTGGAGGAGGCGGCTGCGGGGCGAAGGAGGGTCCCGGGCCTCGCAACGTGTATCCTGCGTGGCGGCGACGGCGCCCTGCCCGGCGGCACCCGGCCGGTTTTGGCGACACTGCCCCCCGCGGGGGGTGCCTCTCGCCCCGGCGGCGTTGTTGCTGACCCCTGGCTGCCCGGGGCCCACGCGAGTGCCGCGCCCTACCTGGTGTCAGCTACGGGGTGAGGCCAGGGCACGGCGAGCGTCCCGCCCGACCCGTGTCTGGGCGTGGGCTAAGTTCTCGAGGTGACTGTGGAGAGACCTGTTTGTGGGCCTTTCCAAAATACAGAGTTGATGGCAGCTTCTTTCCTAACATAAGAACATGTTATTAGCTCATAGTTAGAGTAACTGCACCTCTGCAGTAATGTGCAGCTGACTGAGTTTAGGTCTTGGGACAGGGACCCAAGAGTTGTCACTCTTGTAGGAGTGGAACAGTGCTTATGTGGGGGTTAAACGCTGTAAGCTTCAGGCTGGTAGAAAGTAGACACTGAGATCTGTAATGGTGCCTTTGGGGCCTGCAGAACTTTTCTATATGTATGTATATGCATGTTTGTAAATTTGCGTGCATACACATGTGAGTGTGTGATGTATATAGATATCTATAAAATCAAGCATTCTATACCCATGCTGAAGACATCAGAAGTGGACTGTCTACTGCTTATTAGTTCTGTAGCTTCCTCTGCAGCCTTAAGCACGTACATCTTTTTTTGAAAGAGAAGAAAATTACAGTTTGGTTGCATACGGTTATATTTCAATCATGCAGTATACGGTGTTGTTGCAGGGACTACTTTTTGTTTATTTGGTTTAACATCTCTTCCAGATAACACTCCTTTCCATGTGTCCCAGGTTTAAGCTAGCCCCTCAGTTACAGTACTCTGAAAGCCTTTTATGGTAAGAGCACAGTGATGAAGTCTGGGGGGCATATTGGCAGCCCACGTTTTTTAGGCAATACTGAAATAGTATGAAATATGCATGTTTACTATGCAATAATGTGAAACCTCTGAATGCTGGAAGAGGTAAAAAGTGCAAAGTGCATTGGGCAGCTCAGTTTTTTTTCCTAATCACTGGGTGATGTTTGCCTCACAGACCAATTGTTGCTCAACATCTATAGCTCTGATCAGTTTTAATTCTTAACAAAGTGAATAGTGTCTGCAGTGGTGATGGTGGGGGACGATATTTGGATGCTGATTTTAATTGACTGTTCATAGAATCATGGAAGTGAACCCATCTTCAAGTTCCAACCCCATGCCACAGGTAGGGCCACAAGCCTCCAGGTCTGTTACTAGACCAGGCTTTCCAAGGCCCCATACAGCCTGATCTTGAACACCTCCAGGGACAGGGCACCCACAGCCTATCCAGGCAGCCTGTTCCAGCACTTCACCACTCTATCCTTAAAGAGCTTCCTTCTGACATCCAGTCTAAATGTTCCCTCCTTGAGTTTAAAATCACTTCTTCTTGTTCCATCACTTTGGATCATTCCCTTTATTGCTTTCTAAGTATTCTGTGTGTACCAGAGTTTGTTCTGTGACTCCTTAAAAGTTCTTCTGCACTGAGCGAAGACTGATGAAGGTTCTTCAAGTCTTTATTTTTTCCAGTGGCCTCTAGAGCCATGAAGTATCATCACATTTTGTGAACCACTTTTAGGCTTTAGGCATTTCAAGAGGAGAAGCTTATATTAGTTTTGAACTGCATTTTATTTGATTGGAATAAAATTTTGTTTTCCACCAAGATGTGCTGGCCTTTGCATTATTACAGAGACAGGGCTTTTATTGCTGAGATTTTCATATCAAATAATAACAAGAACAGCTATATTTATTAGTCGATTATTTTTAAAATACTGCTTTTAACTTTTTGTTTTCTAGGTGTGAACCACAAAATTGAATAGCAATAACTATGGGAGATACTGCAAAGCCTTACGTTACCAAACAAAGTAAGGGAATGGAGATGTTATTTGAAGAAGAATTCAAAGGAGGTCTCTTACGGAAAGACTACCAAGTAATGGATGAATATGGAAATGGCCATAGCAATAAAGTGGATATCAGCCTGCAGAAGAAGAAGGGAACACCAGGTCACTACGGAGGTAGTCCCAGACGAGGATCACGTAGTGCTTTTAGTAGCCCAAATTCTCTTAAAATTTTAACTTATAGTCAAGGGTCAAAGTTTGGTGATACCCAAAAAGACCAAGTAAAGAAGTGGATATCTGAAGACCATCGTGGTACTTCTGACAGCTGGAGGGACCACAGATCTGGAATCTGGATTCCGATGCATAACAGAACAAGAAAGGACTCTTTTCATGAAGTTGAAGGTGCAGGAAATAGAAATGTAAGACGACAACTTCAGAAAGACTTAGCAGATGAAGACATGCCAGACATGCAGAGAGGAAGCTCTGGTAATCGAGATGTTTGTTATTTTACATAGCTGCTTGGTACCTTTCTGTATATGTTACTGAAACGTAAAATTTCTGCAGTCACTGTTAAATCAAAAAAATGTTTTTGTTCTGGCATACAATGCAGATTTACTGTACTACATTGAGGCAATTTACACAAGTTGGTACAGCGTTTGGTACAGAAGTTGTTTTATAAATTGAGCTGACTTGGTAAATTAGCTTTTACGTGGTAGTACAAAAATTATGACAACTGTATGTTGTCTCTGTTTGCAGTTTTCCAGGAATGGTTTGATTGAATCTCTTAATGCTGATAGAGGTATTTCAGTTAGGTTGGAACAGGATAAAATTTTAGATCTGCCAGTGAAGCCCACAGAAGTGTGTCTTAATGAAGACTGAAAACAACGTGTCAGAGATGTTGTGAGAACTTAATGCTAGCAAGAAGTAGGAACAAATAACACATTTCCCATGTGTATTAAGCGTTTCTAGGAGCAACTGATGCTAATATTGAAAGTACAAACCTTAAATTTTGAAATGCAGAGGAAAATAGGCTGGGCAGAGCATAAAGTCATCCGTATAATCAGATCTTCAGTAAATGTAAGTACAAGAAGAAAGTGAGTAGACCAAAGTAGTGAGAAGCACTGTAGAATTGTTCAGGTTGGAAAAGACCACTAAGGCCATCTTGTCCAGTCATCAACCCATAGCCAGCATGAGCACTAACCAGGTCCCTCCTTGCCACATTCACACAGTTCTTGAATGCTTTTAAGGGATGGTGACTCAACAGCTTGTGCCAGTGTGTCACCACTCTTTCTGAGAAGATCAGAGATCAACTGCCTGTTAACAAGAAGTCTCTTATTCAAGTTAAGGCTATGTACTGATCTGCCCCTCTCCTGAGAAGGGAGGGTATTGCTAGTTGTTGTATAAAAGTCTGAGAATTTATTGTCCTTTTTCTTGACATCAGCTATGACAGGGTGAGCTGTGAGCAGGTGTGCAGTGTCTCTCATTGTTAGAAATCAGTCACAGAGTTAAGCTCAGTCTTAGGAGGAGGAAAGAATAGAGCAGTGTTTACACAGGTGAACTGAGTTAGTAGTGTGTAGGAAAAGACTCTCTTCAAAAACTGTATCTAAAAGGGTATACAACTTTAATTTTAGGAATCCACTGTGGAACAAATGATGTAACCTAGTGTAGTTATCTGCAAGATAGCGAAGAGATAAGTAGGAGTAAGTGTGGATTTGCCTAGAAGAAAGTGTGAAGTCTTTGTAGTTTATTTCTTAGAAGTGATGACATGGTAGAAGGCTTGAATACTGTTAGTAGCATTCTCAACACTTTGGTGACAGTCCCAGAATAAGGAAACCATAGGAAAATTCTCTGCATGAAATTAACACAGTAGAATTGCAGAGCTATAAAAAGTACCAATGGTTTTGTTAAAATCATATTAAGCATCAACCAAACTTCTGCAAGAGCTCTGCTCTGTTGAAGGTTTATTACACTATTCCAATAATGCATGTAGACAGTGTTCTTAGTAATATAAATGAGCTGCAGAGCTGATAGGAGCTAAATGCAGAAATGCAGTAAGGATTGAAATTATTTAGCAAAACTGAAGAATTGACCTACATACAGGTTGAGATACCAAATGAATATTTGCAAATGCTGTTATTTAAGTTGGAATGTGTAAATGAAGAAGATAGAGCTAATAAGTACCATTTCTTCAGAGAAGTATCTGGGATCATAAAGAATAGGAAAATGAAAATCAGTAGTCAGTATCAGGGTGCTGTGAGGTGTAGGAACTCAAAATTGTAGCCTGAAGTACACTTTTTCTTATATGTTTTTGGAAAACTGAGTCTAGCTTCAACAGCCTTCATGAATAAATAAAGCAGGAGCAGTCTAAAAGAACAAGATTGCCAGGGCACCTTACAAAACATCAACTAACACAGGGTAAGCCTTTCTTCTGTAGGCTAGTGGGAAATGAGCATGCTAATAGCTTTCAGCTATAGAGAAAGTTATTAAAAATATTATGGTAATCTTGTTTGAATCTTTCCAATAGATGAAACAAAAATTAGCAGGCCTGAAATTCAATAGGAAGGATTTAGATGAAGAATAGAGGGGAAAGTTTCTCTGTAACACTAGTGAAGTACTGAGGATGTTGTCTTAGCAACTTTTGCAGTCTGTGTGAAGGCCTTGGAGAATAGGTTGGCTGAGCATCACCTAGCACTGACAAAGCTCATCCTGCTGTGAAGCATAGGCACAGATTAGCTCACCTCTTGAGGTTCCTGCATAAACGCTATATAAGATAGCAAACAGTTATTAATGCTTTTTTTGATATTTCCTTTTGACATCATCTGTGCAGTTGTCTCTTCTCTTTAGCTTCATGCCTTTTTACTGTAGCTCACATAGAAAGTTTACCAAATCTGAGGCACTGATTTTTCTGCATAATCTTTAACTTGGACACACCTTTAGTATCTTGTTTACTTGTTAGTCTATAGTTAGATTGTCAGTATTGCAACAAGCAATACCATAAGTATTGATTTACTTTGCAGCTTTTTCTGGAGTTACTTAGTACTTATGAAGGTAAATGATAATTAGGTGCTTGTCACGTGCTTTCCTTCAAAGTCATTCATTTAGTGCACAGTTTTATCCAAGTCCCACCAGCATTCATCAGTAAAAAAATGTGGTCAAACAGCTGTTGCGGGTCTTAGGATTCCTAGCAGGAGAGCCAGTATGGAAAACGGAAAGGATATGTAAAGACAAGGCTGTGACTTCTGTTTCTGTTCTTTGGAACTTCTTCTGGAGTAAGTTAAGACTTGGTTCTGTTTATTCCAGCATATACTTGTGCTACTGCTGGTGAGGGGGCTTATATTACCATTCTTGTTCTGTTCCTGTTTACAGCACCAGCACAAACATGCTATTCAGTGAACAAAATTAGACAACTGGTTAAAAATTCACAACCAGCTTGTTTTGCTTTGCCAATTATTAGAGACAAAAATTGTGATTAGTAGGGACAAAACTTGACAAATATATTTGTTAGAGCAGTTGTCTTCTTTTTTTCTGACTATTTCAAATAAACTTCGTGGTATGACAAAGTTTTGGAGCCCAAGAAAGTTACATAAGCTTTGTTAGGAGCAGGGGAATATTGACACTCCATGCATCTGGACATCCTGTGTAACCATTCAAGTGAAAATTAATCTAAAGTCTTAGATGAAAACCCAGCCAATGTGTTTTCATTCCTGAGGTAAGTTTTACATCTACTTTACAGACTAGAAGTAATTCCTGCTTCAAAATGATAACAGTTGTGTTTGGAGTTCTTTGATACAGAACTTGCTGTAGATATAATAAGCTTTCTAAGCATGTTGATTATGCAAGTTGTGTAGCTTTATTAAGCAATGTATGTAAATAGTTAACCAGCTCTTTATTTCTTGATGTGGAGCCAAAAGGTGATGGTACTTTTTTTTCCCACTTGTTTTTTTTTTTTTTTTTTGATAATGTGAAGGCAGTAATGATCCATGCGTTAGTTTAATTGAAAGTCAAGTATATATGTACTACTAACAGACAGTTACTACTGATGATTTTGTTTTATGTCAGCTAACCCCTGACTGCTAAGTCAGAGTGCTGTTAGCTTTTATGGACGATTCAGATACGCCTACAGTCAATTATTCAGCATAGTCTTAGTGACCTGTGTGGTGCTTTGCTTTATTATTTGTTCATGTACCAAAGCTTCATTAAGCATCCTGAAATCTCTGGGCTTGTTCTGTCTTTTCTTCATAGTGTTACCAATAGGTACGTCTCAAGTAGGTACCTAAATCTTTTACATTTAATTTTTTTTTTCAACTTTAGCAAAAAATAAGGGTGCCAGTTATTTTCATTGAGATGAACAGGTGTTTCATAGTCATTTGTAACAGATGATAATCTAGGCTCTGACCTAGATAGATGCTCTTGTTGTTATCAGACTTGCACAAAACAAGCTATGATACCATGCGTATTAGGTGTTTTTTTTGACTTACACTTGCAAGTATAATGGAAATTAAAGAAGAAATGAAATCCATAATTTTGTGTGCTACTTATTTGATGTGTTTGCACTCATAATTCTTTCTAAGAAATGAGGAAGCTCAGGAAAACAAGGAGACCAAGAAGAAGTAGAAAAGATGAGTATGATCAAGATGATGAAGTGGATGGCCCAGTCATCGATGAATCTGTGCTTTCAGCGAAGGAGCTTCTAGGTTTACAGCAAGCTGAAGAACGATTGAAGCGAGACTTCATTTACAGATTGAAAAAGGTGCCACTGTTCTTTAATTATGTACTCCTCCCCTGTATTTTAATCTTTGGATAAAATGTAGAGAGTGCATATTGAGCAATTTCTCTGGCTATAGCTAGAAAGTCATTAATGATGTAACTGACAGAGTGGATGAATTGCCAAGAGAAGGCAGTTATCCTTTTTTATTGTATTAAGTTTCAATGTGGCAGCCAGATAACTGCAAAAAAAGACTGCCCCACTAGAGGTTGGGGCAGCAAATCAGAAAAATTTAGTAGTATGCTCAGTTAATATGTTCTACCATGGTTTTGGGGGTACTGGACAACAAGGTACTGGACTTAATTGTCCAGCAGCCCTATTCTTCTGGCATTATATTTGATGTTTGAACTTTTTGATTGTAAAGATAGAGTTGGGAGAGATACAGTGAGCATTCCTGGTCCTCAGAGTTAAGAGTCTTCCTGTTAGCAAAGTTATTGAACAAAATTACGTTAGTATTAGTCTTTATTTTATGGTGGTTTTTTTTTCTGTCTTTATTTTAGCAACCTCGAAGCTACCCATCAGCAAAATATGCCTGCAAATTATGTGATGTTTTGATTGAATCTGTGACTTTTGCTCATAAGCATATTAAGGAGAAAAGACACAAGAAAAGCATAAAGGTGAGTTAAGAACAGTATATCCTCACTCGCTAATAACTGTGAAACTGCACTGTGTTTGAAATCACTCTTCATATATTTTTTTACTGTATTTGAAGCTCCTTGAAAATGGTTATGTATTGAGGCTCATAAAAAGAGTAAACTTAATGCCTGGACTTTACTTCTACTCTTACCTTTGGAATTTAATTTATACTTTTTAATGTCCATCATTATAGGAAGTCCTCATTTAATTTGTCCCTCAGTAGTATTTGGTACTGGTGGTTCAAGTATAACAAAAAAAACTAAAAAACTTGTTTCAGCTAACTCTTCTGCTGTTCTATAACTCTTCTAATAAATTACTTATGTGTATTCCTTTTGGTGTATATTTGGTATGTCTCATCTGTTAAGTGTTTTGATAAAGATCAGAACAGTGAGGTGTAATAATAAGCAAAAATCATAAGCTGTGTGTCTGAAGATTACCATTCAGAATACCGTAAATTAATTAAGTGCCTATGGAGTATTGCAGGCCTATTTAGATGCAAAGGAATATGTTTGATCGTGTTCAAAACAAACCTCAAAGTAATTTGCAGTATAACCTCAATGATACTACTCTTTAACTAATTTTTCTTCTGTTCATCCTGCTTTCCCAGTAGAAGTAGACAGTAATTGTCTTGATGGTGTTTTCTGTTTTTTCCTGATTAACTTCTAGCCTTCATAGATTTTGGAAGAGTTAGTGTGGTTTTATATATTCCAAATACACGTGTACTTGTACACACACACACACACACACACACACAGCTGATGAGAGAGTTGGTGACATTTTACATTCCAGGTACATATATACATACACATGTATGTACCCCTGCAGGTTATTGAAGCTTCTTGGAGTATGTAAATGTTTTATACCTATTGCAGTTTTTTTCTTTCACATTTACCTTTGCTGTCTTGAAAAGCTGTGGTTATGTTAATTGAAATAAGTTGCATGCATGCATTCTAGCACATTAAGCAACTGAACAGAATCATTAGTCTTATTGTTTTAAAGGAAAAGCAAGAGGAACAGCTGTTGAGTGCCCTGCCTCCGCCAACACCTTCACAGATAAAAGCTATTGATGTTGCCATTGAAAATGTAGTAAGGGAGTTTGGCTTAAGCAATGAAGATTTACAAGAAAGACTCAAGATTAGAACAGTAATGGAAGATTTACTGCATCAGAAATTGCCAGGTATTTGCATTTTCTTCTAATTGCTAGATATATTGATTTTTATAAGTTCACAGAGGTGGAAACTTGTTCAAAAACTTGGCCAGTTGGATACTAAAATACTGTATCTAGTTACTAGTCTCTTTAAACAATATGATGTGGCAGATGCTCATGACCTAAATAGACCTGGACTAAAAAGTAGGGATGAACAGGATGTGGTGAGTATATTAATTTCATCATAAGCTTTTACTGTTTAAACAGTGGAAGACAGGATTTACTAAGTGCGGACTATGCTGTTGGTAGATCTTTCTTGAGATTTTGTTGTTATATCTAGCAGCAGGTGTAAGATGCGTTGCCAGTGTTGTAAAGTAGCTACAGAATTAGGTATAAAATAAATGGAATGTTCTTTTCATTGCAGAGTGCTCCTTAAGGTTGTATGGATCCTCTGTTAGCGGATTTGGTTTCAAAACTTCAGACATAAACATAGACATCCAGTTTCCTGCCAGTGTAAGTAAGACCATTTTGTTAAATATGTCATAGTCGTTTGCATCTTTATGTATAATATAACTTACAAAATAGTAATAGCATTATTTAAAATGGAAGTGAATTGGGTAGAACGGCTATCATGCTAACACTGTTGTAATATAGCATGACTTCATATTTCATTGAATCCTTTTCTAAAAAACAGAAAGTACCTAAAGCATCTGGAGTCCTCGTGGTCATATGGGGCAGATCAAATTATTTGTCTTGCATTACAGCTGGATCAAATGTTATTTCCATGATCTTGCTTCTGTACACATCTGTGCTTCAGAGTTTCTGATTGCTATGTCATTTTTGAGCCATTAAGCCATTTTATATGTGAATTAATTTAAAGTCTAAATTTGTCATGCTAGTAGTTTTTTTTTTTTTTGTTTTTGTTTTTTTGTGTTGTTGTGCTTGAGACATTGAAAAGAAATTCAGGACTGCAAAAAGTTTGTTTCCACGCTAAAAGTTATTCCTGGTTTGACACTCCCGTAGCTAAAATCTGGTGTTTCCTCAGATGAATACTGAAGTGTAGTGGGGAGAAGAGTGATCTGTATTCATACGATATTTATAGTAAGAGCTGTATTCCAATCTTTGACATGTGACAGGTCAACTGCTTTCAGAAAGCAATCTGATTAAACTCACTGAAAATGTATTTTTCAGTGTTTCAATTCAATGGAGATAAAAAATAAAGTTACTTACAATTACTCCAGGATATTTTTCCATGTTCCTTCTGATACAACCTTGCTCTCTGTTTGCCTCTTGCTGTCTCTGGAAGAAAAACAGAATTGAGCTAGAGGTATTTTTTAAAAACGAACAAACGAAGGGATGTGGGAAATCACCTTTTTCACTGCAGCAAAAACAACTTTATTATTTTTATTCACAGATGAGTCAGCCAGATGTTCTCTTACTTGTTCAAGAAAGTCTACAGAACAGTGGTAAGAAACAGTTGCTTCCTATTCAATTCCATTTAACAATTATTGCTATTCAATTCCATCTCTGTTGAACATGTAAAACAAATTATGCTGTTTTTTAATTAATTTGAACCTGAAAATTATTGCAGAAAATAATACACTGGTAGAGGCAGAAATTGCTCTTGTTTTTATGATTAGTTTTATGAATTCTGGAGTTGTTGTTTCTGTTGATATGAGAAATTCCTAATGGGATGTTTTCTTCTACATCATAATTGAAGAAGGCAGAATGTGGTGCATTTTTTTTTCCCTAACTGCAGTATGAACCATGTATAGTACCTGAAGTAGACTGAACTTTTCTAACTTGATCAGACTGCTTTGATTGTGGTCTGTTTTCTTGCAACTGTATGCACTTGTCTGTTAATACAGTGAGCTAGTATACTGTTGACTGTATACAGACACGCTTTTCAAGGAATTTATACAACTGTGCATACTGATACATAGTCATGCAATACTGCTTTCCTAAATGGCATTTTACATCTTAAATGTACACAAGCCAGATAGAGTATGATCCAGACAATAAATAAATAGACAAATGGGAAATAAACTCTGTTCTAAGTGCAGATTTTGAAAAGAAATTTTTTTACATTTTACCTTGCATTTTGTTCATAAATGGGAATTCAGTCTGTGTAGTAACAGGCAAATACAATAATCTTGTGTGTATTTTCTGGTCTAGCTTTCTCATCCTATCCTTCCTTTCCTCTTTCTTTACTTCCATTATATATATATATATTATTTTCTCTAACATCTTGTGGAAAGTCTTTTTCTATGAGACTGGAGATACAAGGATGAAATATTAGGCATTTGAGGTAGTTCAGTACCAGCCAAGTGGTTAGTTGTCCCAGTGGCTAGAGCATAGCAGAACTTCAGTCTTACAGTCTTTGAGTATTCTCTCTGCACCTATCTAATGAAACAGTGAGGCATCAAGTTTGCATCAATACACACTCCAGTTGTAGGAGGGGCTGGTATTTATACTTCTTGGTGTTAATGAAAAACAAACAAAAAAAAAATCTGAATTAAGTTTGAAGGGTTATATAAAGAGTAAGAAAGGGCAAAAATAAAGTCTAGGAGGAAGATAATACCTCTTGTGAGCAAGCCATTTCTAATATTTGCACAGAGCATTTCTAGATTACAAGGTGTATAGGTGGCTAGTATACAGATGTTATAGAAGATGATAGTAAATGTACAGAGGTTATAAGCAAAAGGGAAACTCACCAGTGGTGATGCCTTAGCCAAGGAAGCTGGTGCAGTCTTCACTGATGAGCAATCTCCAAGAGAGATGCTGCCTCAGTGAGGGTCAGCCCTTAAATGAGGTCTCAGAGGAGCTGGAATCACAGAATCACAGAATCACCCGGGTTGGAAGGGACCTCAAGGATCATGTAGTTCCAACCCCCCTGCCTAGCAGGGCCACCAAACATACGCCTTCACTAGATCAGGTTGCCCAGAGCCCCGTCCAACCTGGTCTTGAACACCTCCAAGGACGGGGCATCCACAACCTCCCTGGGCAGCCTGTTCCAGGACCTAACCACTCTCCTAGTAAAGAACTTCCCCCTAACATCCAACCTAAATCTTCCCTCTTTTAACTTAAAACCATTTCCCCTAGTCCTGCTATTATCAGCCCTTTCGAAGAGTTTGCTCCCCTCCTGGGCGTAAGTTCCCTTCAGGTATTGAAAGGCTGCAGTGAGGTCACCCCGCAACCTTCTCTTCTCCAGGCTGAACAAACCCAACTCCCTCAGCCTGTCCTCATAGGGGAGGTGCTCCAGCCCCCTGATCATCTTCGTGGCCCTCCTCTGGACCCTTTCCAAAATCTCCATATCTTTTTTGTACTGAGGGCTCCACACCTGGACACAGTACTCCAGATGGGGCCTCACAAGAGCAGAGTAGAGAGGGACAATCACCTCCCTATCCCTGCTGACCACCCCTCTCCTGATGGAGCCCAGGATCCCATTTGCCTTCCGGGCTGCCAGAGCGCACTGCTGGCTCATGTTAAGTTTCTCATCTATTAGGACCCCTAGGTCTTTCTCTGCCGAGCTGCTCTCAAGGACAACTCCTCCCAGCCTGTACAAGTGCCTGGGGTTCTTCCGGCCCAAGTGCAAAACCTTGCACTTTGCCGTGTTGAACCTCATTAGGTTCACCCGAGCCCAGCTTTCCAGCCTGTCAAGGTCCCTCTGAATGGCATCCGTTCCCTCCACCGTATCGACTGCACCACTCAGCGTGGTGTCATCAGCAAACTTGCTGAGGGTGCACTCCATTCCCTCATCGATGTCATTAATAAAGATGTTAAAGAGCACCAGTCCCAAGACAGACCCTTGAGGGACACCGCTCGTTACCGGCCTCCACCTGGACATAGAGCCATTGACCACCACCCTCTGTCTGCGGCCTTTCAACCAATTGCTTATCCATCTAGTTGTCCACCCATCAAATCCACTTCCCTCCAATTTGGAGATGAGGATGTGATGGGGGACCATGTCAAAGGCCTTGCTCAGGTCCAGGTAAATGACATCGGTCGAGCTCCATCCCTTCTGGGAGCACAGCTACATTACTCTCACCTGTGCTTCCGCAGCTGACCCCACACTTGCCTCAGCTGATTAATCAGAGGTTCAGGCTGTGATTACCAATCTCCCATACACAAGGGAAATTTAATTACTTTATTTCCACCTGGTACTGAGATAAAGTTGTGTCTAATCTTTCACTGTACCATTGTTTTATGGATGCTATTGGTCTGTCTGTATGCCTGCAGTACTGAAGTTGTTCTGAAGTTTCATCTGCCTACAGTAAAGTTAGTACAACCAAAATATTCCCACTTAAGCATGTCCACTGTATTTATAAATTTTGTAAAATTATTTTTTTCTTAATTATTTTCTTAAATAACAACTCATCGTAGAGTACAGGCCATGCTTTTCTTACCACATGTGAAGCACTTGCATTAAGAGAGTGGTGGAGTTGATTTATCAGATCTGATGTACAGCATCCTTGGATGATTGAATAAAATAATTAATTTTGAAATAATCAAGAAATTGTCAGAATATAGCTGAACTCCTCTAATTGCATCCAGTTCAAAATATTTTATGTCAATACCATACTTAATATGCCTTTTTCTCTTTTCTCCCCCCTAGAATCTTTTATTGGAGTTGATGCAGATTTCCATACTAGAATACCAGTGGTGGTATGCAGAGAAAAGCAAAGGTCTCAGTTGTCACTTTGTGTGTTCTAATAGTATATAGCAATGTAAATCATATGTATCAACATCTGAAAAATGATGTTTCTTTACTAAATTGTTACAGTTCCATGGATCTTGAAACACAAACTAACACTCATGGGCAAGTCATTCCTAGCCTAGAATAAGAGGGTAAGGGTTGTTCTGTCCTCAGCTGCGTATTTCCCAGTCCTTTCAACCATTTTGGCTTCCAGCATGTGCCTTTACCCCTCCATTTGGGTTAACTGCTTAAGAAGAAACTCCCCTTGCTTCCTTATAGATAACATAGATGCCATATTAAATTAAAGATTTCTCTAAGGGCAAGATCAGCTCGCGTAGCCTCACTACTATTTCATGCACGAGTTAAAGACATTTTGTTTTGCCCATTCAATGGAGATCACTTAAGATTCATGAAACATTCTATAAATACTTTCTGGTACAGGAATATTACCAGTTTCTTTTCAACTACCTTGTTTATTCACTGTTTGAAAATGTTTCTTGTTCTGTGGAAACAGCATAGAAACTGTTCTGCGATGGGTGTGGTATGGGAAAATATTTTTGATACATGAAGGAAATCAGAATTGAGGTTTTAGAGTTCAGTAATTTAATATCATTAGAATTGAACACGTCAGAAACAATTAACTTAAATTTGGAATGTATTTGAACACGCTTCTACAGAATTATGAGGTGTGCTTCCAAAAGTAATGTCTCCTATTTATTATTTTGGTCCACAAAGTTAGGCAGATGTTTATGGTATGGCAGTAGAGGCTGAACTTTCCCAGCAATTTTTTGTTGCATTTTGTTGCTGTGCAACAGATGGCAGTAATGGAGCAGTCTGACCAAATGGCATGGAAGTGGCCTATGAAGTAAAGGTGCAGAACTGAATTCTCTCATGTGGAAAAAATGGCACCCCTTGACGCTTTTCAGTGCCTGCTGAACTTTTATGGAGACCAAACAAAGGATGTGAGCCCACTGAGGCTATGGATAGCACCTTTCAGCTGCTGGTGCAGACTTTTGCAGGCTCAGTATGCCAACTCTTACTGATGAAAATGTATAGCTGATGGTGGTGAATATGTTAAGAAGTAGTATTTTTTAGGTGAGAGTTTGCTTTATCATATAGTGTTACTGTGGTTTTGTATTGGCTAAAGTTTCCATGGAAATAAATAGAAGACATTACTTTCAGAACAGCCTATGTATAGTGCATTCATTTTCAATCTTATCATAAATCGGTTTTCATGCTGTCTTGGAAAGGCTGTTCAATCTTCCCTTACAGCTGCCTTCTACACTGTTTTATGAGATGTTATCTGACCTCTGTCTCTTCTTACAAGGCCTCCAAGATCTTTTGCTTTGTTTCTCTTTGGTTTTTAGTGGCCTTATTTGTAAAGTGAGTGCAGGGAATGAAAATGCTTATCTGACAACAAACCATTTGGCTACCATTGGAAAACTAGAGCCTTCTGTTGCATCTTTAGTGATTGCCTTCAGGTACTGGGCAAAGGTAAGAGTTATTTTTATTCCTCCATCTGTGAAAATATTTAATGAATATTGGTACCACACCAGTGAGACTATACATATGATTTAGAAGACCATTGCTGAGGCTGTTCTAGAGAGAGTACTGGAAAAAGGATGTAATTTTTGTTTAAGTTATAAACTGTATAAATTAGATATGGAGGTTGGCGGCCCTGCCTGTGGCAGGTGGATTGGAGCTTGATGATCTCTGAGGTCCTTTCCAACACAAGCCATTCTATGATTCTGTGACATGCAAAGCTCTAAATGTTCTATTCGTTTATGTTACCAAACAAATCAGAAACATTTCGGTGTAATGCAGTTAGAATAAACTTAATACATCATGAAAAAAGCTGGAAATAAAGTTTTTCTTCAATATGTAGATAGAAATTTATTTTGAATTAAAAAGAAACAAAACCTACAAACTTGTTTAAAAATTGTGTGCATGCAATTAAAATGCAGTCTTATGAAAAACATTTTAACTTTGGTTACATCTATGTCAAATACGACAAACTTGTTTAAAAATTGTGTGCATGCAATTAAAATGCAGTCTTATGAAAAACATTTTAACTTTGGTTACATCTATGTCAAATACGTCATTGTTTTGCACATCTGCAATATGCTGTCTGTTTTGACAGTCTGTGTACTCTGACTCTGTGGCATATTTGCAGCAGGACTCTTAGCAGACCTTGATAACAGAATCAATCTCACAAGAGGAGCTTAAGGATACATTAGTTTTTCTCACTATATACAGTGACAGATTTATTTATTTTTTTAACAGGAAGTAAAGGAATATTTTTTACTTTATCTCTTGAAACTGCAGTTACTGCACAATTTATTTTACAGCTGTGCTGTGTTGATCGTCCTGAAGAAGGAGGTTTGTCACCCTATGTGTTTGCATTAATGGTTATCTTCTTTCTGCAACAGAGGAAAGAGCCTTTTCTACCTGTTTATTTGGGATCATGGGTATGTATAATATTAGTAAAATGGGTACTGTGAGTGAGTGGAGGATCCACCTTTTTGCTTGTGGTGTAACCTGACAGCTTTTCACTATGTTGCAACAGCTGTAAGCCACTCACTTCTAAAGGAATTCAGAGAGAACATGAATTCAGCTGAGTTGAGCTTAATGTTTCTATATGTACTTGCCTATTAGGATGGAATATTAGGATGGAATGTGTGATCATAGTCATTGAATTAGGTGCTGCTGCTGCCCCTTTAAGGAGTAACGTAATTGAACAGTGCTGTGCTTAACAATCTACTTACATATTTCTTCACTTTCTTCCATACTCTTGTCACTCTTTCTTCCATACTCTTGATAGTTCTGAATTAATACAGCTATTTCCCAAAACAGTGTCTTGAACTTTGACAACTGGTTTTCTAATGATGAAAATGTGGACTACAGTTCAAGAGCACATTTGGGCATTGGGATCAGACTATTATGGATAGAAACTAATACTCTATTGGATGAGTCACTGTGCAGGTGTTACAACCATGGCATGTGTTTTTGTTCATACAGTCACTTGTTAACATTTAATGTGGATGTTCCAGTTTCCATAAGTAATTACACAGGCCTTGCAGTTAAGTTTTGTTTCCTATGTGGCTGATGCTTTCCCAAAGTCTCTTCACTCTGCACTGTATGTGAGCAAAAGTCCTATACAACATGACATTAAAATACATACATTTATTCTTGTGCAGGATGCTAAACAAGGTTCATTGAAATATGGAGACCTTTTCAAGTGCACTGCTCCTCAAGAGCTTTTAGTAGAGAAGTGTAGGGATAAGAGAGAAGCCAGATATGTTATCTTCTAGGGCCTGAAAAAGCTGATTTTAAACTTTGTTCTAATTTGGCTTACTATCCTGGGAAGAATGCTTTAAACTTCATGTAATGTTAATCTTCTTTTCTTTTATTATCTCCTTTAGGTTGAAGGTTTCTCATTAAACAAATTAACTAATTTCCATCTTAAAGAAGTTGAGAATGATGTTGTGGTTTGGGAATATAACCCTGTTGACAGTGCTGATTCGCCACAAGAAAATTCCCCTAAGAGGGACAAGGTGAAACATTTAACATTTCTTCTGTAGTTGTGTAGTAGTTTTTACTGCTCTCGAGGAAAAAAATCCTTGGTTTTGCTTTGATTTTGATGTTGCCATCAGCCATAAGAGGAAATGGAAGATTACATGATTGCTTCATGCAAAGCTTGCTATGCTTGTCACTTGGTGCTCAGAAGCTGATAGGTATTACTTTAAGTCTCATTGATGAAGCCCTGGGTTTTTATCTGTTAAGGGAGAAAATATAGACTTTATAGGCTTAAAGCAACTTTATTTCAGAATTAAGCCAAGTGTATGGCTGGGTAAGGAGGTGGCTGGAGGGCCAGGCTCAGAGAGTGGTGGTGAATGGAGTTAAATCCAGCTGGCGACCGGTCACGAGTGGTGTTCCCCAGGGGTCGGTGCTGGGGCCTGTCCTCTTCAATATCTTTATTGATGACCTCGATGAGGGCATTGAGTGCAACCTCAGTAAGTTCACAGATGACACCAAATTGGCTAGAAGTGTGGATCCCTACAGAGGGATCTGGACTGGCTAGAGAGCTGGGCCGAAGCCAACGGGATGAGGTTCAACAAGACCAAATGCTGGGTCCTGCAGTTTGGCCACAACAACCGCAGGCAACGCTATAGGCTTCGGGCGGAGTGGCTGGAGGACTGTGTTGAGGAAACAGAGCTGGGGGTACTGATTGATGCTTGGCTGAACATGAGCTGACAGTGTGCCCGGGTGACCAAGAAGGCCAATGGCATCCTGTCTTGCATCAAAAACAGTGTTACTAGCAGGAACAGGGAGGTAATTGTCCCCCTGTACTCGGCACTGTTGAGGCCGCACCTCGAGTACTGTGTTCAGTTTTGGGCCCCTCACTGCAAGAAAGACATTGAGGCCCTGGAACGCGTTCAGAGGAGAGCTACAAAGCTGGTGAGGGGTCTGGAGCACAGGCCTTAGGAGGAGCGGCTGAGGGAGCTCGGATTGTTCAGCCTGGAGAAGAGGAGGCTCAGGGGAGACCTCATAGCTCTCTATAACTTCCTGAAGGGAGGTTGTAGTGAGCTGGGGGTCGGCCTTTTCTCTCGTGTAGACAGTGGTAGAACTAGAGGCAATGGTTTCAAGCTGCGACAGGGGAGATTCAGGCTGGACATTAGCAAATATTACTTCTTGGAAAGGGTAGTCAGGCATTGGAATGCACTGCCCAGGGAGGTGGTGGAGTCACTGACCATGGGGGTGTTCAAGAAACGTTTGGATGTTGTGTTGAGGGATATGATTTAGCTGCGAAGTATTGGTGATGGTTGGACTGGATGATCTTTTAGGTCTTTTTCAACCTTGATAATTCTTTGATTCTGTATGATTGTATTTCCTCTTTGCTTTGAAAAATTCCTACATGTCCTTTATTTTAGAACTGCTATGCAGCCTGTAGTGTTAATCTGTAATAGCATGTTGCAGCAGTTAGCAATAAAATTTAGAATCTGTAATCTATTTTTGTCATGTAAGATTTTCTGCTGTTTTCTTGGAAATTTGTGAATTATAACAAATACACTTATATAGTCAGTTGCTATTAGTCACTGACACTATTCAACTATTGCTACAGTCTTTTATTTTGATGTCTTGTAGCTTATGATATCTCATCTTTTTGTTGCATGTGTTGTTGCAATTGCTGTATTACAGAAGTAGTTATAAATTTTGTAATATTACTTTACAGATGGCATATGAAGAAATCAAACTATATGACACTGTTTGCAAATGCATGTTCTAGATAAGCAGTTTTTTTGTTTTACTATCTGAATATCTATATATGCATTAAGTATTAAGGTTTTGTTTTTTGTTTTTGTCTTTGTCATTTTTTTCCCTACAATTGGCAGGTTCCCTTAGTATTTGATTCAGTACAGAAATGTTCAGCACCTATAGGACAGCTTTGGGTAGAACTGCTTCGTTTCTATGCCTTGGAGTTCAATATGGCTGATTTGGTTATTAGCATACGGCTGAAAGAAACAGTATCGCGTGAATTGAAGGACTGGCCTAAAAAGCGCATAGCTGTGGAAGGTACATTATATCAACAGACTTCAAAGAACAGTTACTATTAACTTTCCGGGGTATTTTCTTTGCTGTTGAGATAAAGTGCAATAACTTTGGATTTTTTTAGCTTTGAACTGTTATTTCCAGCAGTGTTGTGAAATGTTTAATAAATAAATAAATAAATAAATCAGCTTGGGGCAGTCTTTCATTGTTATCAGAAGTAATGTAGATTATGCAGATGTTTTTTAAAAATTAAAATAAATTGTCTGTAGTACTGTTCATACTTTTTATGCTCCTAGATGTTTTAGTGCAACTAACAATAGTATATTTGAATTTTTTTAAGTATCAAAGTATATTGTTTTTTAAGAAGTTGACTTCTGCACTGCTTGCTCTCTTTTTCTTTCTACTAGACCCATATTCAGTCAAAAGGAACGTTGCAAGAACGCTGAACAGCCAGCTAATGTATGAATATATTCTCCACTGCCTGAGAGCAACTTACAAGTATTTTGCTTTACCTCACAAAAAACCTGTGCGATTGAGAAAAGAGTCCCTTCCAAATGCCAACGAGGAGAAATCCCCAAAGCTGGACAGTGGAAATGATACTGTAAAGCCTGACAATTCTGAGTTGCAAAACGTCAGTGGTAGAATTAACACAGCAGTAGTGGAAGATTATGTAATTGAAACTACAGATATTCCTCAAGTACGTGGAACTTTTCCTCCCAAGTTGTGTGATGGCTCAGAAAGTGTGACAGAAGAAGAACTGGCCGATGATATAAGTCATTTGGGAATTGCTCAAGAAGATTCAGATTGCATAGTTGAAGAGGTGATTTCTGGAGATAATGAGGGCTTTAAACCAAGTTGTGAAGAGATGGAGAGTGGAAATGAAGAGGAGGAAGAGGAAGAACAAGAGCAAGAAAGAAGATGGAATAATATCTTGTCTGCTGATCGGGGAATAGATGAAGACAGTGATGGTGGAGATCTCCTTGTAACAATGACAGATCATGATATAGAGACATGCAGTACTTCAGACTTGGAAGGTTTTCAGAATGCATCACTTATAGAGAGTGATGAGTTTGGCTTAGAGTGCACAGGTATAGTGGGTAACAAGATTGATGTTGATGAGGAGAGTACTGAAGGTACTGATGAACTGGATGAATCCCCTCAAAAATTTATGCATTTGACAAAGAATCAACTACCTGAAGTGATTAACTCAGAGGAGGAGGAAGAGGAGGAAGAACTGAGTCTTCTGAACCAGACAGCATGTGGTGGTATCCTAACAGCCAAAGGTGAACTAGACAATACGTACCCTGGATCTGGAGATGAGAATGCCCTATCTGAGGAAGATGATGATTTGTCCATCACCAATAAATATGAAGAAAACCGTTTCAAAGGCAATGTGCATGGATCTCCAAGGATCAATTTCAGTCAAGAGGATCTTACTGAGAAGGGAGATCTTTGTGAAGAGAACACAGCAATAGAAAAGTGTTCAGAATCTGAACTCTTTTATGAATTTAGTAAACAAGCTTTTACAAAAGGCAAGGTAAGCAAGCTTTAACAGAACGTGCTCATGTTGTTTATGTTCTCTGATCAGTTATTTGAAAGTACTGCTCAAATTCATTAAGGGGCTATGCTTTTTAAAACCAATTTTGCTTTTTGTTCACGCAGTCTCCTACAGTAGTTTGTAGCTTGTGCAAACGGGAAGGTCACTTAAAACGAGATTGTCCAGAAGACTTCAAGAAAATTGAGCTCGACCCACTGCCACCACTGACACCCAAATTTTCAGCTATTCTAGACCAAGTCTGTGTCCAGTGTTACCGTAAGTTTTTCTCCTTCATTTATCATTGTAGGAAAGAAAAAAGAAAAGCAACTGCAAAAAGCAATGAAATAACCAGAGGCTATTATTATAAAGGTGACTAGTTTATTTTCTGCACTGGCTATTGTATGACAACACTTTATAAGATTTATAGGACTACAGTAGGACTGTGTCTAGAGTTTATATCTTGAGAAGTAAAAAATGTTTAGGCTTGCCTGTGTGGCACTGGCTTTTTGACTACTAGTTTAGGAATCTTAATATAAATCTAAGAGTTTGTTTTTTGGTGGAGTGTTTTGACTGATTCTTTTACATTAAAAATTCAAGTAACGATTCTCAACAAGACTTCAGTGTTCTTGAAAAACTGGAACTGGAATACTGTTTTATAATACTTTTCCACTTTTGTTCTTTTCAGAGTGACCCAACTTTCTTCCTTTCTCTCTCGCCATTTCTGACCAGACAAAATGCATTATTTGTGTAATTAATGTTTTTCTTTGAACAGGTATTTCCCTTCTACTTCATCCTTGTTATCTTTCCTTCACATTTGAATCTTTTCCTGCTTTTTCTCTCCCCCTTGCTGTGCTCCCCTCCCTTTTTCATTTGAATTTTTGTTGTTGGCTCTTTTTATAGATCAGTTTACCTTAACTGTCTGTTTGTTCGTTTTTAAAGAGGATTTTGCTCCAAGTATTGTAGAGGATCAGGCTCGGGAACATATACGACAAAACCTGGAAAACTTCATTAGACAGGAATTCCCAGGTAATGAAGCTCTGTCTTTATATTCATGCTTTGATGCGTTCATACTTGAGTGTTTTCCAAGAAAATGTGTAATGTCAGCATAATAAACATTTTAGTTCTGAGCATTTAATCTATATTGTTGTTTATTGTATATCTTATTTTACAATGGTCTATTATTAACACATCTTAATGTCTCCATCTTGTGTATGATGCCCTGGACTTCCTTCCTGTTGATGTGAATTTTACTTCTTTTAACAAAGAAGAAAGACTTGAAAACTACATTGGTTGTGTGGTTTGTTTGCTTGAAGAGTGGAACAACAGGTTCCCCACAGATTTTATTTTAGGCCCTCTGTTTATCATGTTTGCAGTGCATCTGTACAATGGAACAAGGACAAGTTAAAGAGAAAACAGAAGCAGCAGTAGGGCAGCTTCAAGATAGCTGTTTTAGCTTTCTTTACCAGGCTTCTTATTATATCCACTGTCTCTCTCCCCAAAAAAGAAAAAAAAGAAAAAAAAAAAAAAAGCTTTTTTGTTTTAAAGAATTCTGGTAGGGGTCTTGATTCCATGGTCAAAGAACAATATTTTAGTTTATATGCATGTTTCTGTTTTTTTTCATCACTTTTTTTTGATTTTGTGCTTAATAAGACATGGAAAACTTGGTAATGCATCAAAACCTGTCCATCTATCTGTATATATGTGCACTTGCGTACATATATTAGTCTGTATGTGTGCATATATATATACTTAAATTTGTGATAGGGACAAATGCATTTGATTCATATTGTTCCTGCTGCAGATTATTGGCTTCGAAATATTTTTAAATTCTGTCTTCTCAGATCCTGGCTGTTTGAAACTGTGGATTCTTTTATCTGTAAGGCATGGGCTTCAGTTCACAGTAACATTCAGATGCGCCTTATCTAGAAGATCTCTTGTAGAAAGTAATCTTATTTTAATCAGATTTCAGTCCAGGCCTGAATGCTGATAATTTAACTGTGGGAGCACTGAATTTGTTTCTGGATCTGTCAGACTTCTCATTTGAGCTAATAGAAGCAGAGATCATTTTGAGTTTGATAGGAACTAAGTTGTGAAGTACCATAAAAACCAGTAGTGTTTCCATGCCTGTATTAAAAAGCGTGCAGTGGTTTCAAGCTGTTTTTTGACAACATGTGGTTATAACCCATCACATCTCTTACAGGAACAAAGCTGAATTTGTTTGGCTCTTCAAAAAACGGCTTTGGTTTCAGACAAAGTGACCTTGATATCTGTATGACGATGGATGGGTTGGCAACTGCTGAGGTGGTTTGACAAGATTTCTTTTTTTCATTGAATGCAAACTTTGCACTGTATGTATGTTGTAGTCTTATGAAAGCTTTTCAGATAGAGGAAAACACAAGTAGGTGTGACAAAAGGATGTGGTCTTACCTTTTTTTGTTATTGATCTGTGTGTGAGTTTAAGAACTTTCAAGTCTTAGTGGACAGTTTTCTTCTGAATTAGGGCGCTAGAATAATTTCTAGTATTAGCCGTGCAAATAGATAACCTTTTTTGTAGTACAAACAACAATGAATGGGAAACAGTGGAAAAGGATATGAATCTTTCGTATATAAAACAAAACTTTTAACAAGCCCTTGTTGAGGTACTGTCTGTCTAGTGTTGAGGTTGTAAGTGTTATTTTGAAAAATTTCTGATATATATCTAATTGTTTTAGATGAAACCTGGTTATGCAACTTCAGACTTAAATGGCAATCAATAAAAGATTTGTTTTAAACACTTGTAGCAGATTTTGAGTTTTGACTTTTTTTTTTTTTCTTGCTGTCTTAGGGACTTGATTGCATCAGGATTATTGAAGATTTAGCGAAAGTTCTCAAGAAACAGTCAGGTAACTCTTAAAAATTGAAATAAATTATCCTGCTTTTGACTTCAGTTGATATGTGACAACTTCGGGCCCTGCAGATGGAAAATCATGAAATTGTTGTGTGAAGTTAATATTGATAACTAAGGGAATATGTTGTGGACATTTGTATTTACTTGTATGTGTAGTATCCTAAGTTATAGTGTTATAAGACTGCATCTGAATTGGGCTGATAGTAGATTCATAACCTTCATGTGTAAAAATGAGCCTTGAGGTGAAGTTTGAGGCTTCATGTTAGTAGCTATATTGTATTCATGTACCCTAATACAAGCTTGCAACAGTCTTGCTTAATCTACAAGAAAAAACAGTTTCACAGTGCTTGTTTTGGTTTATCTCACGTGACTTTAGCATAAAAAAAATGAACTGTAAACAACCTTGTAAGTTTATTTTGCTGTTACACTTAGACTAATCTTTGTTTTATTAGAGGGGAGGGCACAGCTATATTTGTATACGTAATATGTAGTATTCATAGTTCAGAGTGTTTGACAAATGCCTGAAGTCATTTAATAATGACGTATTACTGATACAATTTTTGTATTTTATTGTGTAGCATTCTTACTACAGCTTGGGGTTACTTGTAGAGTGATCCATACTGTTATAACTCTAATACAGACATTTGGTAATGAAATATTTCCTCCTAGGTCTACGAAATGTCTTGCCTATAACAACTGCTAAAGTCCCAATTGTGAAATTTTTCCATGTCAGAAGTGGTCTTGAAGTAGACATCAGTTTATATAACACTCTGGTAAGGTTATCTGTTTTTTAATAATAAAAAATGTGGGGCTGCTCCTTGAGGAAGAAATGATTGCTTTGTCTAGGTTCCAGTTCTACTCCAGTTTTAGATTTCCGAGCACAAATGCCTTATTTTTGATTGGGTGCAGTCAAGACTTTAGTGTTATTAAATCTGTAAGACAATGTAGTAGTTCTTCAGTAATGGTACGTGATAATGTTTAATTCTTTCCGTGAATCAGACAAAATAATGTAACTCCAGCTTTTCCATCCCTCAATTCCCCTCACAACTCATGCTTAGCTTTTGAGATTTGGGATAGTAATTTGGAATCCAGCTTGCCTGAACTGGAAAAGAACACAATTTAGAAAAAAGTCATTGGCCAAATATTTAAAAAACAAGTCTCATTTTTTAAATTTTTTTTTTCCTAATGTTTTGAACATCAATAGCCAGTTCATTGCAGTATCAAAGGAAAGTAAGTTTTAGAGACAAGCATTAAGCATTCTGAAGTTTCTGTATGAGTCTGAGGAGAGCTCAAGTAGAGAAGGATACCTCAACTACAAATCTAAAAAGCTATTGCTTTAAAAGTGTGTACTTGAAGTGTTGCATCCACATGGGTAATTTGATAGCTTTAACTTTTTTGGAATGAAATCTCTTAATTCAAGACTTAACCCCCTACCAGATATTTTCAAAATGCAATAATAGATTAATACTTCACTTTCTGAAGTACTGTTCTGTGAATTCTGCTTTTGGAACTTTGAGAAGTTCTCAAAGAAAATTTCTGCTTTTTCAACTTTGAGAAGCATGAGTTGTTCGTTAGCCTTTCAGCAGAGTAATAGGTGATAATCTCATTGTTGAATGTTCTCTTTCTCAATATACATTTTACTATGCAGGGCTTAGGACCCAGGTAATTACAGGCCACTCAGCCTCATCTCTGTCCCAAAGTTCCAAAAGCACTCTGCCCTGGTGAGGCCTTATCTGGAATACTGTGTCCAGTTCTGGGATCCCCAGTACAAAAAAGACAGGGATCTCTTAGAAAGAGTCCGGCCACAAAGATGGTGAAGGGCCTGGAGCATCTCCCCTACGAGGAGAGACTTAGGGAACTGGGTCTGTTTAGCCTTGAGAAAAGAAGGCTGAGAGGGGACTTGATCCAGGTTTATAAATACCTGAAGTGTGGGAGCCATAGTGGCAAGGCTGGTCTCTTTTCAGTAGTGCATGGGGACAGGACTAGGGGAAATGGGCTGAAACTTCAGCGTAGGAAGTTCCGCACGAATGTGCGCAAGAACTTCTTTACAGTGAGGGTGACGGAGCACTGGAACAGGCTGCCCAGGGAGGTGGTGGAGTCTCCTTCTCTGGAGATATTCAAGACCCGCCTGGACGCCTACCTGTGTGATGTGGTGTAGGGAGCCTGCTTTGGCAGGGGGGTTGGACTCGATGATCTCTAGAGGTCCCTTCCAACCCCTACAGTTCTGTGATTCTGTGATCTCACAGCTCTGCTGTCTGTTAACTCAAACTCAATAAATAAATTAAAATTGAAGAAGTATGCATGTTTACTTGTGATCTCTGAGTCTACAGTGCTCTGAGTCATTTGTTGTCTTATTTTGACTAAAAAATTTTGTGTGTTTTCAGCTCATTCTCTCAACTTCTTCAGACCTCATATATTTTATACAGGGATTTCTTATTTTCATAGGCTTTGCATAATACAAGACTGCTTTCATCATATGCAGCCATTGATCCTCGAGTGAAATATCTGTGCTACACGATGAAAGTTTTTACAAAGGTGAGTTTATTTCAGACATTCAGGAGGCAGTAGGACCTGCGCCATGAGGTGATAATCATAAAAAATGTAATTTGTGTTACAGTGTAATTTGTGTTCCTTTTTGTAGATGTGTGACATTGGAGATGCATCTCGTGGTAGCCTTTCTTCTTATGCATATACTCTTATGGTGCTCTATTTTCTTCAACAGAGAAATCCACCTGTCATCCCTGTTCTTCAAGAGGTACAGTATATCAGTAAAGAAATCAATAACTGTACACAGTATTGATCAAAAGAATGTTAGTGGTTAGTCTTAAAGGCTCTTCTATTGAATTTAATACTATGTTTTCAGATCTACAAAGAACCAAAAAAGCCTGAAATTTTAGTTGATGGCTGGAACGTATATTTCTTTGATAAGATAGAAGAGTTGGTGAGTAATGGTGAAATGGTATACCTCTGCAAATGAAAATTTAAGAAATGTCCTCAGATATGTTGATTGAACACAGTAGTGGAACTGAAGTAGCTATTGCTTTAAAAATCCAAATGTGAAGTTTTAAGAATGTGGTTCTGTTCAACTCAGCAGTGCAAGCATCTGTGCATTTAAAAACACGCAAACAAACAAACAAACTCCTCTGCATAACCTGAAAAGAATTAGTTTTAAAATAAATTGCTTTAGGATGTTAATGATGTTTAATCACTATGTGCATCACATTACTGAGTAGAGAATTCCTTTAAATTTTAGTTACATTTATGGCCATAGTTGGTCAAACCTATTGAATAATTTTGAATTAAGTGAGCATTTACAGTGAATTAAGAAAGGCAAAACCTGATGTTAGAAGTATTGATTCCCCAGTTCTGTTAAAGTTTAAAGGCACGATATTATAAAATCAGTAATTGGGTTCTTAGTGGCCGTTTAGAAAGAAGGTATCCTGGAGTAACTGGATTGTTTTGGAGGTGAAAGTTGTTAAGTTATTCTGCCTAGCGTAAGTATAGGAAATGAACATCTTTCTGTCATTTTCAGCCAGTTGCTTGGCCTGACTATGGCAAAAACACTGAATCTGTAGGGCAGCTGTGGCTGGGACTTCTTCGTTTTTACACAGAAGAATTTGATTTTAAAGAGCATGTCATCTGCATTAGGAGAAAGAACCTGCTTACAACTTTCAAGAAGCAGTGGACCTCCAAATACATTGTTATTGAAGGTAAAATCCTAGAGTGTACATCCATGTATGAAATGTCTGTAATGTCCACATGAAAAACTTGGTCATTCTGTGTTGGCTTACTCAGTTGTCTATTAATAGATTATAAGTTTCTATTTTCTCATGTTTTAAGACTTCGCAACATTCCCATTCAGTTTCAGTGGAGCTAAAAATTATTCTCTTTTCCTACCTGCAAAAAAGCTGCAAAGCAGAAATGCTTGTGAGATTTTCCCACTTATACTAGGGTTAGCAGAGTTCATATTTGAATGATCAGTTTAATGCTGTAGATGTATTACAGTGTTAATGCTAAGATCTCTATAAGGAAAATCCAGTGATACATTTTAGAAGTGTTCCATAGGTCATTTGCTGGCCCATGTGACTTTCGTAGGAAGAACTTCTGCTGCCTGGCCCTGCATACAACTTAAGCATATTCGTTTGTAGAACCACAAAATATTCCAAGTTGGAAGAGACCTACAAGGATCATGGAGCCCAGTTCCTGGCTCTGGATAGTACCATCCAAAATTCAAACCCTATGTCTGAGGGTGTTCTCCATACACTTCTTGAACCTGCTTCTGGCAGGCTGGGGCCATGACCATTGCCCTGGGGAGCAGATTCCACAGTTTGACCACCCTCTGGTGAAGAACATATTTCTTATCCCTGGCCTGACCTTCCCCTGATGCAGTTCCATGCCATTTTGTCAGGTCCTGTTGTTGTCATCATCTGCTCCTCTGCTTCCCTCATGAGGAAGCTGTAGGACACAATGAGGCCTCTCTTTTGTCTCTTCTTCTCTAGACTGAAGTATCGAAGGGACCTTTGTCACTTCTCATACACCTTGCCCACCAGACCCTTCATCACCCTTATAGCACTCCTTCTGACGTTCCCTTATAGCTTTATATCCTTATATTGTGGTGCACAATCCTGCACACAGTGTTGAGGTGATGCTGCGAAATTACAGAGCTGACTGGAACAATTCCTTCCCTCGACTGTCAATATATACTGTGCCTAATGCGCTTTGGGCTATTTCATTCACTTTTCATCTGCACTAATGTGATCCTTTGTCCATGAAGTTAATTTATTTTCCATAAATTCACAAACAGTCTAATTTTGCTGTATTAATTCTGTGCTTCTGTGTCTTGGGTTGTTCATGTTGTATGTGTGGATAAATGTGTATGTAAATATTTCAGTCATGTCTCTAATGCTTTCCATACAGACCCCTTTGATTTGAACCACAATCTTGGAGCTGGATTATCAAGAAAAAGTAAGTTTCTTGTTGAAAAACTTGGGTATGAAGTGATAATTCTTGCTTTACTGGCTAGTCTGATGCTCACATGATGTTTTCTCTTTTTTTGTGTGTTTCTGTAGTGACAAATTTTATAATGAAAGCTTTTATAAATGGCAGAAGAGTATTTGGTACTCCTGTAAAAATATTTCCTAAAGAATATCCATCAAAAATGGTAAGCTGCTTCTAAGGGCAATATATGCATTTTTTTCGTTGTGTGACTTACCACTTTTAAGAATATGGTTATGATTTCTTAATGCTTTTCTTTTCGTAATTTCATCAGAGCTCTAATAGATCCTTAAACCGTTATTACTGAGTACTGCTTTCATATCGTTTGCCTATAAATTGTGGGAGCATACAGAATGCTAATCAGGGGGGATATTCATTGTTGTAGGCTTATAGACAGTTCAGCCCCCATCAAAAACACTTGGGGTTCTTTAAGACTTGTTTATGAAAGAATCTGCAAACCTGGTAGTCAGCAGGCTGCCTGTAAGGAGGAGGAAGCAGTGGACAGTTTTATTTTGTCAGGTCTTTCAGGACTGTACATAAGCAAAATTTCAACACCTTACTCAGTGTATGAATTTGCAATTTATATGCGCCTTTTTTTTTTTTTTTTCAGGAGTACTTCTTTGATCCAGAGGTACTGACAGAAGGAGAATTGGCACCAAATGATAGATGCTGCAGAATTTGTGGTAAAATTGGCCATTTCATGAAAGACTGTCCCATGAGACGAAAGTGAGTACAGTTGTGGGACCTCTGACATATTTCCTTAGAAGGAGGATTAGAATAGCAATGCTAAAGCTGTGCGTTCACGGCTATATTCCATACAGCATTCCATAGAACAGAAATCAATGGAATTTCGCATTTATGAAAATAAACAGTATAAGACCATTGATGTTTCTTACAGTCCTTTGTCCAGCCATTGCAGTAGGAGATGCCCCTTATGACAGGTATACATATACAGTTGGCTGTCTTCTGGGGATCTCTTGCATTCCCACACCATCTCCAGTTGCTAAATAAAAAATGTTTGAGTGCATGCCTGCTCTGGCAGTATTTGTTTTTGAACTGGAGTTTTGTATGATTTTACCTTTTTATCAGTTGTGTTGAACGTGAATCTCTTGTTTTCCTTAACAATCTTCTATGGTGATCAGTTCCAGAGGTATGCTGACTACTGTGTGAAGTATGACTTTGTTTTATCTGTTTTAAACCAGACTCAATTTTAGTTTCATAAGCATTTCATAGGGGGATTTAGTGAGTCATGATAATGCCTGGATGAGATTTTTAAGTCACGATTGTGTTCACCTTGTAGCTTCTAGCCATATTCGTGTCTGTGCCCTTTTTGTTCTAATATTTTACGTGCTTTTCTCTGTACTTTCTGTAACTGTACTGCTTCCTTCTTTAAGTATTCACATCAGGCCAACACAAAGTACATGGATAGAGGCATGACATGGTTTTACATAGCACAATAAAAAAGGTCCCTTCTATACTGTTGTTAATATTTTATCTGATTACACCAATATTCTGGTAGACTTCTTGGCTACTACTGTTAGTCAGGTTTTCTTGTTTGTGTCGGAGTGGAGTTTTTTTGTTTTTGAGAATTCTTTAATTTTTTTTCCAAGATATTTTTCCTTGTGTCTGATTGCCAGCTTTCATTCGTATGTTGCATAGCCATGGTTTAGATTATTTTTGCCAGAATGCATCATTTACAGTTTATCTCTGGTGAAGCTCATCTGCCATCATTTCGTCAGTTTATTCATTTTTATGAGTTTTCTCAGGTTTCTTGCCATTAGTGCTGCGTCTGACCAAGCAAAGGAGCGTGTTATCATCATTAGACACTGACTGTTCATTCTCTGGTTCATGAGTAAATAAGTAAAATGAAACCAGTTCAGTAATGGCACCTAGGTCCTCACTGATATGCCTCTAAGTCGCTCTGAATGCTAGATGCTTCTTCCTTTATTCATGCTTTGTAGGGAGAGTGAATATACACCATTTTGGAAGGAAGGTAGATTTCTCCTAGAATGGTACAAGAAGTAGAATGAAAACAATATTTTTATCTGTTAGCATTTAATTTGGTGTCTTTTTTATTTCTGCTGTCTTTGCAGCTCCAGCACCAAGATCTTCACATTGATGCATTTGTATTTTAGATAAAAAAGTAATTAGAATTTCAGCTTCATTGTAATCTAATTGTAAAGTTAAATTGTTACTATTTATTATATCAGCGTAGGACTGTTTCTTAAAAGAGTCAAAAGCATTCAGCTTTGTTTAACCCGCTGAAGTGGGTTAAAAGGAGCTCCATTTATTGTCCATATGCAGTGTTCATGTTTTTGTCTTTTATGTATATAAGACATGAACTTTGCAGCCTTCTTCTCTTGCAGACTAAGGCGACGATGTGATTATGAAGACAGCAAAAACCAGAGGTACACAGAAAACAAAGAGAAAAGCAAAGAAGACAAAGAAATCCAGAACAGAATAGCAGAAAAGGAAAGCTCTGTCAAGGAGGGGAAGTTGCATCAATTTACACATCAGAAAAGCAAAGTAGCAAGGGGAATAGTGGAAACTGGAAAAGAAAAGTCTCCCAGGCAATCAACAGAGAAGTGGAAGCGACTAGAAGACAGAGAGTTAAAAGAAAAACGTTGTTTTATCTGTGGAAGAGAAGGCCACATTAAAAAGGAATGCCCGCAGTATAAAGTAACTGCAGGTATGACACTGATCAAGCTGAGTAGTTAAAGAACTTCCAGCTACAAGGTTCACTAATGGGTAAAGATTTCTCCTTTGAATGGCGCTCATGTAAATACTGACTGACTTTCTAGAAATAGAGCCAGACATGATCAGTTTTCCCTTATTTTTACCAATCTCTCAAAACCGTTCTGTCCTGAGAATTGCGGTTTCTGTTAGCAGGTTGGGTGGTAGCTGTAGATAGTGTAGAGTGTCTACTCTGTTGAAATTGCTTCTGTTGTCTTCACTACTTAAATTTGTTAATGTTTCAAATTATGACTTCTATTTCAACGCAAGGGAATAGCAGGAAAGGCCTGTAGATCCCTCACATCATGTAAAATAGACCTTCTTCTTAAGGTCACTAAAAGTTAATTGCTCAGATAAAATATTTTGAGTGGGAAGAAATAAAGATTGTCCTTCCTAACACAGTAATCAGGTAGATAAAATGTCTTATTTTTCTTGGAGTCACGTTGCAACTTTGAGTTAAACAAAAATAAAAAACACATAACACTTCAAAAATAGCCTAAAACATAGAACTCGACTGACACACTTGAAAACAGTGAACCGCTAAGTAGTATCTAAGTCATCCTTTACATTGGACACATCTCTAGTCACCCTTTTTGTAAGAAAATCACTCTAATATAAAGTAAACTTCTTGGCATGGTGCATGGTACTTTCAGCTAGCTTGCAAAGGAACATCGTATTGCAGTTTTCCCCTAAGTAAATGCAGAAGCATTGATATACATACTATAGAAAAAAACAAAACCAAAAACACTACCGTTTGCTCTTTACTTGACAAAGTAATACAATACAGGAATCCATTGCATACACAGTTTCAGATCATTTCTTCTCTAGTAGAAAGTTGTTCCTTCTGGCTCAGATAAGGAAACTGTCTTAATCAGGTATATTTGGTAGGATGAGGCATAAGATTGTGCTACCAGAGCACTGGGTGTGGTAAGAAAATGGTTGTACACACACTCAGAATTTTAAGGATATTTGCAAGTGTTCTATTCTAATAGAATTGGGTGGATGAAAAATTTTTATTAGGTTTTTTATGTTTAATAATTTTATTATTAAAACATTTTATTAGGTTTCTAACAGTTTGAAGATGCATATCAAGTCTAAACTTAATTTTTGAGTTTCTTTGAGCATTTTTTGCTAACATTACCTTTGCTGTCATACTGAGTTTGCTGAGTTGAAAAGGAGTATACCTGACTGTGTTGTAGTCCCTGATGGGAATTATGGGTATTTTGGGAATTAATATATTTGTAGAAAAGGAGAATTGATCTGGGATCAGCTTTATCTTTTTTGCTTGTCTAGTGCCTGAGCTGTTCTATAGTTCTATATAGAACATAATTCTATAGTTCTATATATAGTTCTGTAGATCTCTGGACCCAAGCGATCTGGTTGTGTGACTTATGGTGCTATAAACACTTTGTGGGACTTTGGTCAATTCATTTAACCCAGTATCATTGTTCATTTTCTGAAGGCTCCAGTCTTAATCGGTGTCTTAAGTTCTCTGTGCTGTGAAGGTAGAATGCAAGTATCTTTGTAGTTTTTGTATCTTAGGATACCTGAGATGGAAAGTAGTTTCAAAATAGTAAGTCTTTGCTATATTATGACTTTTTCAGGAGGTTCAAAACCAGAAACTGTGTGTGGATCCCCTCTACCTCCAGCTGCCAAACATGCTGGTCGATTAAATCAGGTAAACATTAAGTGTTCTTTTTCCCGGATCTCTTTAAATATTCTGAAACCCTTGTAAAGGAACTTAAAAGTAGCTTTACTTAAGCTTTCAAGGAGAACATGCATTTGTGTCATTCAGTTTTGTAGATTCATCAGTATGTATGTGTTGTTTATAGGGAATGCTTCCACATGAAGATAAAAAGAAACAAAAAGGAAAAGTACTTTTGAGTCCCCAGTCAGGTTTGTCTCTCTTAATTTCAACTCAGAAATTCAATGTAAAAGCATGCATTTTCAACTTACTTTCTCAATCAAATCAGTCCTTACGGAAACTCTGCCTAATTTGTAGAACACAGCAGCAGTCTGAACAGGTTGCTAGATAATCTGTAGCCACTCCATTTTTTAATTAATTTATTTTTTTTTAAGCTGGAAAGGTACATCTTGTCATTTGTGTTTTGGGAACGAAACTTACAAGGCATGTCAATTCTGACAGCCATTTGTTCCTTAACTCTGATAGATTTATTTTGCAGAAAAATAAGGTGTTTTATCAATCTTTTTATTCTCTCCCTCTGTTTTGGCATAGATGGAGTTCTTTGTTTCTCTTCAGGGGCGACATGTGGAGCACTTTCTTGTGAGGCTTCCTCAGAGTAATCATCTAGAATTCCACATGATCAGCTTACTTAAGGGAGACAGTGAAAGGACATCCTTTGTCTGAGCTGCCAAAACGGGAGAAAGTTAAAATTACACTTACAAGTAGCAGACAGATGATGACATAGAGGCCTTTGTATGGATCAGAGCTGTTTTGTGCACTGTGTTAGATGCATGGTTGCTACTGCAGCTTCCTTACAGAAATTGCACACATTTAACATCTTTAGTGGCACAATGAAGATTTTTCAACTGACTTTTTTCTAATTACTTTGAGTTTTGTGTGCAACTGCAAACCATTCAGCAGCTTGCGTTTTTCCATCAAATACATAAACCTCTTCTGAGGCATCTAAAGGGAGATTTGAGAAGTCTTTGCAAACTGCTATTCAGTATCTTTTTAGGTTTTCAGTTTAGTGTGGGGCGGGGAAAAAGTCATTGCAAGGCTGGCGGAATTAAAACACAAAGCAATTCGTCTCCAGACATTTAGTTGAAAAGAAAATGTATCTTTTTTTATATTCTTATATTTCCTGCTGTCCTGATACTATAAAGTTGATCTGTGTGTGCTTTCGTTATAGTTTGACTTAACAATAATTTCTTCCTGATTGTTTCAGTTAATTGGTTTCTTTGTTTGTTTCTGTTTATTTGTGCTGATGGTGGTTACTGGGATGGTTTTTCCTGTGTCTGTTTGTTTTCTTTGGTTGGTTGGGGGCTTTTTGAAACCTTTAAGCTTTTAAAGTGTGATGCTTTTTTTTCCCTCCTGATCTCAGGCAGCCTTTCCAATAGATACATGACTCAGGGAAAAGCCTCGCTAGAGAACCCAGCAAGAATCATGAGGGATGTGAAGCACTGTTAAATTGCAACACAGTTGCAATTTACTTCATTCACTTAGAAACTTATTTTGGCTAAAGCATCTGGATTCACAGGACAGCAGCATAAACAACCTTCAACTTAAAATACCTATGTTTCTTTAACCTTACTTTACATTGCTAATAAAGGATTTTAATATGGTGTCATACCATAGACCCCTTGCTCCTAAATAGATTGTCTGAGCATTTTAATAGAAAGCCATGTTGTTTTGTATTTGTTTAATAGATAAATCATATAGATGAATGCAGGTACTGAAAATGGACCAAGGTTTTATCATTCAGCCTGACCATTTTAAAATGCACTAAAATTGTGTGCAAGCCAAATAAATGTATTTTCTTCAAAATCTGATTTTTTGAAGGAGCAAATATTATTTATATATGTTGATTGTTACTGAATCTTTGTGCAAAAGTGTTTGAAATGCTTGTAGACTGTGCTTGCAAACAGGCTTTTGTGGTGTTTTTATTTTCCCCACGTGGAGGACTGAAATCACAGACACTAGTAAGCATATGTTAAACTGTCTCTGCAGCAAAGCAGAGTGAGTACCAGTGAGATTTTTTAGTTTTTAGCCCCGTCTTTGATTTTGTGACATTTTAATTTGCTGCTGTGCTTGTGTACAAGGGAGGAGAAGGGAGGGAAAAAAAAAAGAAAAAAGAAAAAAAAAAAAAGAAAAAGGAAAAAAAAAAAGACAAAAAAAAAAAAACCAACTAAGAAACAGGTCAGTCCTGTTTGATGCTGCTAAGAATCTTTTTCATTACCTTGGGGATACAGACATAACTGCTTTATGGAATAGAGAAATGATATATGGCATCTGGGGAAAACGCATGTGCATTTTCATAAAATGTGAATGGGATCCTTGGACCAGCCAAGAATTTTAGTAGGTTTATCAACTTGAGCTTTACTTGAAGTCTTTCCAGAGCTGGTAGTGTACTCTCTGTCTTGTTCAGGAGATAATTACATGGTAAAATTGAAACCACTGTTATTTATGACTTTGAAATAAGTAAATAAAATCAAAATCCAGACTTACGTTTCTGTATTTCTTCTTAAGTTGTGGCTTTCAGTATTCCAGACTTAAATGTAGAATTAATCATTAATTTATTGGAGTGACATGTTTTATAAAATGCTGTATTTAATTTTTTCCCCCTTACCTGTCTGTTTTTCACTAAAGGTGAAGGCTAGAATTTCCAAAGTGACCTTAGTTAGCTGGGATCCTAACTCCTGGGTTTTTTTTCATCCACGTGCAGCCAGCTGTTTTTATATTTCTGGATGTTTATCTTTCCCCCTAAAGATGTTTCTCTTTACCTACTTTCAATCTTAGCCAGCACCACAAACAGAAAATAATCCCAATTTATTTCTCCATAGCATATTATTCATATTGTTTTAATCTTTTTTTTTCCTCTGAGATTTTTTTTTCTATACTTCCACATTCATACCCCAAAAATTCACATGCAGGGCATTTGCATGCCTCATGTATAGTTTATTTAGCCTTCTGTTTATACTTCGTGTTTTGTTGATGAGAGCAAAATGTATAAACCTCTGAGAGACTACGGCATAATGTTACAGATAAAAGGTATTTTTAAAACTAAATAAATTGTTTCTGCATACTCAGCACCTTCCCATTGTGATATTTTTTAGTTTTACAGTGGAGCTTTCGATTGTGAGATTTCTAAACTCACATCTAGACCCTAGAGATTACACTTACAACTTCCAGCTCACTGAAAATACTTCTCATTTCTATGGAAACTACAACAGAGATTACGATAGCGCTGTCTGATGGAGCAAATTCTCAGCTACAAAACACCTCTTTCAAAAGTCATTGCCATTAGCTGTACGTTTTCACCGGCACTGAAAAGCCCGCTTGCTGCACTCATAAAGATTTGCACCAGCAGAGCTGGCCTACTGTTGGCACTGCTGAAACACACCGCACTCCTCGCTACTCACATCCACTGCTTGGGTCTCCATAACATTTATACCAGGAGGTAAATGTGCCTCCAGTGGCGCAGTGGTATAAGTTGCTGCTTGCAACACCAGAGGCCCAGGGTTCGAATCCCCCCTGTGGCATAAGTGGCAGAAATGCTGCTCTGCTACACAGAGGGCTCGAATCCCGGGAGTTGGACTCAATGATCTCTAAGGTCCCTTCCAACTCGCACGATACTGTGATACTCTGTGACTGTGGTAAAGCAAGCTACTGACAGAGAAACTGGTTCTATTTGCACACTTGCTTCCAGCTTGTACTTAACACAGGCATGGCTGACTGAGGCCTCGGGTTCAGTAGTGCATCTAAGGCCTTCCACTTGTCAGTGCGTATGTTTCAGATGAGGGTATGTGTACCTCTTGTGTGCCAGATCTTTTGTGTAGCTAAGGACAATGCAATGTTCTTACACACTTGGTATCTACTTTCCTGTTTGAGGTAAGACTGTGTCTTACTTGAGTACGGGCACAATCGTATATGTAAAAAAACGGTAAATGCTATACTTTAAGACTCCAAAGCAGGGCTGTAGCACAGGATGCAGAAAGGCAGCCTGGATGGAGTGCATGAACTGTGCTCCTTAGTTGAGAGCACAGTGATGGATGCGTGTGGAATGTACCCCGTGTTGCAGGTCACCATTCCATGTTTCTGCATACTTTTGTAGAACCTAATTAAAGTTGGTAAAGGCCTCTGAGATCGGCAACTCCAACATCAACCCATCAGCAGCATGCCCAATAACCACGTTCCCATGTCTTAGTTTCAGCTGGGATGGAGCTGTTTTCTTCAGAGCACCCAATTCTAGGAGAAAAACAACACTGGTGGCGCACTGATACTTAAAGTTGCTGCTGAGCAGTGTTGCTCAAAGCCAAGGCCATTGCCAGCAAAGGTCCCAAGGATCTGGGAGGGAGCAGAATTAGGACACCTGACTCAAACTGGCCAGAGGGTTATTCTGTACTCTGTGACCTCATGACTTCATGCAGAAGTAGTTTTGAAGGGCATGAATGTTCATCGCTGCTTTTGCTATGCAAGGGTCTAGCTGGGCATAGGTGGTGGTAACTGCTTGTGTAACACTTCTTATATATGTTCATATACATATATAAATATTCATACGTAGCCATAAGCGTTATCCTTTTCTCTATCTTAGTAAACGGTTTTATCTCAAACTACTTTAATTTTTTCCAGTTGTCTCTGTCCTGCGTGGAAGGGGGCAGCGAGCAGATGAAGGTCTGATGCTCGGCCATCTGCTGGATAAAAGCACAACACCCTCAGCACCACATCCACATGCTTCTTAAACACCCCCGGGGACAGTGACTCCACCGTCCCCACGGGTAGCCAGTTCCAACACCTCACCACTCTTCCAGCTTGAACCTCCTCTGGTGCAACTTGAGTTAATTCCCTCCTCATCCTATTGCCATTACCCGAGAGAACAGGCCAACCAGTGCTTTACCACACTCTCGTGGAGCTGTAGAGAGCCTGGCTGACTTATCCCACCCACTTGCCGAGGGCCGTATAACTCATTTTGGATATTTGGAAATATTTTTTTATCAGAAAGAGCGGTCAGGGACTGTCACAGGCTGCCCAGAGAGGCGGGGCAGTCACTGCCCCGGGAGATGTTCAAGAAATGCACTGAAGGCCGTGGTTAGCGGGCGTGGCGCTGATGAGCTGGTGGCTGGAGCCCGTGATATCAGAGGTCTTTTCCAGCCTTGGTGACCCTCTGGCAGTGCAGAGACGCCTGCTCCTGTTTTCATCACGCTGTATCTGCATTCCCCGGCCGTGGTTCCTGTGCGCAGGGTCGGTGTGGCCCCGCGGGCACGGCCGGGCCCCGCACGTCGCTTATCTCAGCGCACAAGGCGAGGAGCGGCCTCCCGACACACACCCCACGGGCCCGCGCGGACGGCGGCGGCGCAGCACGGCCTGCAGCGTGGGGGGGGTGCCTGGCGGGCCGCCCGCCCATCATTCTCCGCTGCCCAATGAGGGCGGACGGCGGAAGCGCGTAGAGAGGGGCGGTGTCGCGGCGTGACGTCAGCGGTGCCCATGGCAGAGGGCAGAGGACGGGGCGGAGGGCCGTGATGGCATCGTCGGTGGTGCGGGCCACGGTGCGCGCCGTCAGCAAGAGGAAGATCCAGGCTACCCGCGCCGCCCTCACCTTGGTCAGTGCCCCGGGCGGAGCGCGCTCGGCCCCCGTTTACCCCCCGCGGCGGTGCTGTCGGAGTCGGGCCGGGCGGCGGGGCCTGTTCCCGCGGCGGGCGGCCTCGGGGTGACAACGGGCTCGGAGGCGGCGGGCGGGGCGAGCGCTGCTGGGCCTCTGGGGATAAAAGGGCGAGCGAAGGGCTGGGTGCGGGCAAGGGCTGGGAGACACCGCCCGGGGGCCCGCGGGCGGCAGGCTGAGGAGCTGGGCACGGCCGTGCGAGGTGCGTGCGTACCTACAGACAGGTGTCAATACGTCGTGTTCTGAAAGCGAAGAGCGGGCTGTGTGCACGGAGGCTGGCCAGAAACGAAAGGCTAGTCCAGGGGATTTAGGTACCTGAGCTGCTGGCAGTGGGGAGGCGGCAGGAACTCTGTTCGGCACGGACTGGGCTCTGCAGTCGTGAGGTGCTGCTGAGGGCAGGCAGCCGGTCTGCAGCAGGTGGGCTGGCGATGTGACAGGTGGCTGTGCCAAAGGTGGCCATGCAAATGGGGAGCCAGAGCGTAGTGTAAAGCATAACTGTACTGCACAACGTCAGAACAGAACTGTGTATAACACAGTTCTGTTAAACACTTGTTTGTGCAAGCGCTTACTGCAAATAAACAAGAAGTAACGATTTGAAATAATGTGTGTATTTTTGTTTTTCAGACCCCGTCAGCTGTCCAGAAGATAAAACAACTTCTTAAAGACCAGCCTGAGCATGTAAGTATACCAGGGCTGTCGTTCTGTGCAGCTGACGTTCACAAAACACTTCTGGCTAACCTGGAAGTCTGAAGTAAACACCCAGCAGCTCAGAGATGCTGGGGGCTTTTTTAAAGGAGAATGTTTTTTAAGCACTGTTTCGCTATGGAATGAAATGGCTGGAGGAGGTGGCTTGCTGTAACGTTGTGTCACTGTACAGTTACTTTTGAGATAAAAAAAAACACGAAAAGAAGTTGAGCTTGGAACTTTTCTTGTTCTCTTTTAATGAAGTCTTCTCATATGGCGTAGGGGTGACTTAAAAGAAGACTTCAACTGTTGCTTTAAGACAATAATTAGTTTTTATACAGATTGTCATGAGATGTGTTACTGTCGTGCTCGATCATTATCTATTAGAAAACACACAGTACTTTAGAAATCTGATTAAAAGTTCGTTTTTTGTAAGTTAGCATCATTTCACCTAAAAACTGAGCTTTTCAGAGGAAAGCACGGTCTTGCTTTCTAACCACTATAAAAACAGACACTGTTTTTATTTTGCCTTACAGCTAGTACTATTTCAAGAGAAATATTCTCTCTTAACTTCAGTGCAATTCCCATTGTTTCTTTTTCTTCCTGTACATCTGTAAATAACTGGGCTTTTTGTTCAAAACACAAATGATGGTAAGGAAGCCCAAAACCTGCAGCTCAGCTGGTCAGTCATCCTTGCGTTATAAATGGTGTTCCTGTTTTCCAGCGTGCTGCACTGTATCTAGTGTTTCCTGTCCAGAAGTGCTCAGTCTGAGCAGATCACACACAGTTTGTTTGAGGTCCCACTTGATGGCATTTGATAATGTTTTGGTAGATTTTTATTGTGACGCTGATTACACAGGTATACAGAGTATAACTTATATATATATTTCATAACTTATAACTTATATATATATTTATAACTTATTTATAACTTATATATATATTTCATAACTATTTAGTTATGAAATAGTGGTTTGCTGGAAATGGAAGAGTTATTTTTGAAAGATTACTGGACACATGTCTTTCTGATTCTGTACCACATTTTCTTAGTTCCTCACTTACATGGCTGCTTTTTTTTCTGTCGAACATAGAAGATCATTGAGGGAAGCTGTGAATGATTACAAACATATTGTCTTGGTTGGGTTTAACATGGATCAACACAGCAAGCAAATGGTTATATTTGATGTGAGGTTGGTCTTCAGTTTTAATGGCAAAAGGCAGTAGGAGTAATGAAGAAATCAAAGTAAATTCTTTCAGAACTTTGAAGTCGTTTTCTGATGGTCATTAGAGAAGGAGTGTAAAAATATAGCAGCTGCCCTTGGCCTGCCCTCACAGCTTCATAATTAATCATAATAATCTTAAAATAGTGCCCAAATTAGCATCTGAATGAAGTTTATATTGAAGTCACAATGTTTTTGAGAAGTTACTGTCTTTATGAGACTGGGCACTTACAGAAGTACCAGTAGTTTATTATCACTTCAAAACTTCTTTTTAAGAATATATTAGAGCAAAATGTCATCATTTTGTTATTCCGCCTACTTTTATATCTTGGTGTTGAAGAACAGGTTTGAAAAGAAAAATCATGTATGTTTGTGTTTTGTTTTGTTTTTTTTTCAGGTAGGTGTAAAAGTAGGTGTTCGTACAAGGGGATGCAATGGACTTTCTTACACACTAGAATATACAAAGTCTAAAGGAGACTCTGATGAAGAAGTAGTTCAAGATGGTGAGTTTCTGCTGGAGTAGAGCAATCTTATGTGGTTAGAAAGCTGGGTTAGAAATTGCTTTGAGTACTAAATTATAGCAAGAAGTTCTAGCTTTCTGATGCTGGAGTTACTGTTGCATTGCAGCTTTGCAATCTGTGGTTCAGAGGTTACTGCACAGAATAAGTAGTACAGCCAATTGTTCATGTTTTTTGGCGGTGGTTAATCTTAGGTATTTAGAGAAAAAAACGGAAAAATGCATATAGAAAGGGACACTTTATCAGCATACCTAAAACCAGAGTTTTCAAAACTAAAATCCTTATTTTGCCAAGTCTTCCCTGACTCGTCTTCTGTTTTACTGATCTGTAATTTGTTTTTAACCCGTTCGTGCTTTTGATCTTCAGATTGTTTTGTAACAATCATTGCTTCAATTTTAATTAAGCGTTAGTTGAAAATTATGTCCATTCACTGATGTTTAAGCATGCTGCCTGATAATTTTGTTGAACACCCTATAACAGATAGATTGACAAAATATTGACAGTTCCATGGCTTTTTCCAGCCTTCAGAATTTCTTTGTGGTCTTTCTGTGAAACAGGGATTTTCACAGAATCAATATAATGTTTGTTATCAAGAAGTTTCTAAAATATTCCTCTTTTTTTTGTTTGTTTGTTTGTTTGTTTTGCTTTGTTTAAGAATTACTGAGTTTGCTTGTAAATACTAGATTTACATTCAGAAAAAACTCTACTGGTAGAAAAGTAGGAGATATGAATAAGAATGGGATATTGGAATTGTTTCCTTATAAATAGCATGCTGCTAAGCAGAGCCCACCTTCCAGCCGTGTCATAAATATCTGTGACCCACAAATACATTTCATTCTCGTACACAAAGAATTACTTGGGACAACAAATGACTAAATTGAACTGGAGCACTTGAGACTGGGACTACCACATGATTATGCAAGTGCCTTTTGATTTCAGTTGCTTCGGGAGTTACCTCTGCTTGACTCAGAGCTGCTCTGGCTTTATAGAGCTGAAAACATATTTTCTGGTTTGGATCTTAAGGAAGATAAAAGTCGTTTCTGTTTCTCTCAGTCAAGAGATACTTTAAGCTCCAAAGACAGACAGCATTTCAGATGTCTCTGCTTTCTGTTTTGTTTGGCTGCTTCTAGACAGATTTCCACAAAAGGCTTTGACTTTTATATAGCTCTGTACTCATCAAGCTGGTGGCTTTGGATGTGAGCCCAAATTTTCTGGCTTTTAGGTAGCAAGTGACCGCTTCAAGGATCAGGTCTGTAAAATTTCGCATTAGGTTTAGCCTTCTGTGTCAATTGCTATCTAAATTTGCCCTGAAAATCTGTTTAGGGTAAATTCAATGTAGTTGCCTGCAGACTTGTGTTGTTACAGCAATGTGTTTTATCTCAATTTGTAATGTAATAGAGCAGCTTACTGACAGTTGCTTATTTAACTTTTAACCATTTTTTGCTGCTGTTTGCTGCTGTTATTTCTGTTATCTCCTACCCTATAAACAGATAAAACAATCTACTCACAGCTTTGCATCAAGATTTCACCTTGCATGCTTTAGAAAAGAGATCTCTTTTTGGTTCGTAAGATGAACTGCTGCTAAGACTGTTATACAGATTTTTACATTAGGATAAAAAATGCTGTGGAAGTGTCACAGGTTGAGGAAAAAGTTGTGTTGATGGTCTTCAAATTTTGCTTCTACTTTTTTTTTTTTTAATCAACGTTGAAACTGAAAGTTCACCATTTCCCTTTTATTTGAAATACAGTTCAAAGTTAACGATGGTTGATTTTGCTCTATGTAAATTTGTTTTTCTTTGTTGTCCTTAAGGGGTTAGAGTGTTTATTGAGAAGAAAGCGCAGCTGACTCTTCTAGGAACTGAAATGGACTATGTAGAAGATAAATTGTCCAGTGAATTTGTCTTCAATAATCCGAACATCAAAGGAACGTGTGGCTGTGGAGAAAGCTTTAACATTTGAAATCTCAGGACTACTTCTTTGACTTTAAACATCACAAGACACTTGCTGTTTGGCTTTCCAGAAGGAGATAAATTTCCTTCAGGTTCTAGGGCGTGTAGAGTCTGGGCACCACTAAGGAAAATAAAGTTAAATCACGCTGAATATGTAACTTGTGTGTTAAATTGCAGCACTGATGCAGTTATGGTGTAGCTTTTGATGAGTAGGAATCCAAAAGGTAAGAACATGAAGTGCTACCATCATGTCACTGTACTTTCACATGCCAAGGAAATAAAACTCTGCTGTTCTTTTCCTTTGCAATTTTCTTTGTCCACTCCACTCATTCCCCATCCAAAACTGATGCAATTTGAGAAAGTATATTGCCAGTATATTCTGGTTTGAATTAGGGGAGGGGAAAAAAAATAATAAATCACCACTTACGCGTGTTTTATGTACACAGACATATGGTCTTCAGCCTCAAAGTTCACTGATTATGTAAATGCTTACTTTCCTCTCTTAGATTTCTGATGCTTTTATGTTTTTAATGTGTCTGGTAGCCTGCTTTCCTCTAAACCCAGAGAAGTCCAAAAAGGAGTTTGTATACTGGTGTAGTGTTAGGCTGCTAAAGCACTGCTTGTGGAGATGGTAAAAAATGTGCTAACTGAACTTTAATCCCGTTCCTTGCATTGTTGAAGGCACAGCCTATGCTGTACTCAGTGATTTTCGAAAACATAAAATATATTCAGGTACTGGAGTGCTAAGGCAGGATATAGCCCATGTTCCTCACATTTCTGTTGTTTATCTCTCGTGACTTAAATTACAAAGGTGTTAAAGCTTCAGATTTTGATTCTGTGTTCACAGGACATGTCTGTATTCTCATTATGGTATCTGCCTACCAAAGCTGTAAGTCGCTTTTTCTGGGAGAGAAACCTTTAACTTTTTGTTTTAACCATGTGTGCTATTCCTTCTGTTAGAACTGTAAACTCTGCTTAGTAACTGTGTAGCACTAGGATTTTTCATTTCAAAAGCTTACAGTAACTTACGTGTAACAGCTAACTGAAGGTTAATTTGGTTACAGGAAACCATTTATCATTTAAAAATATTTGTCAGTAATTAAGAAAATAGATTGTTCCTAATCAGATTATCCCCCTTCTGAAGCAGTGTTTTTCTAGGGGATGCTATTCCACTGGAAATCGGGCAGTCTCACAGACTTCCCAAAGGTGATAGGAGAAAAGTACAGTTCCATCCTTTAATTTCCCTGTTTAAAAGCTACTCCCTTTTGTGGACAAGACAGTAACTTGTTAGGGTTAGTTTCCCAGGTTAACACTTAGTCAAAAGGGTGGAAATAGAAAGTAGAGGATTCTGGGGACTGGGCTCTTAGCACCATGCACACTTGCCTGTGACAACTTGGCAACAGTGACATGCTACAGATGTAGGATTGCAGCCAGTTAGATCTGGCTTGAGATAATATGTAGAGCAAGAAGAAAAATGAAAAAAATTAAACCATTCTTGGTATGTACTGCGTAGGAATTGAAGGCCGGGATTTCCAGAGCTATTGTTTAATATTAAATGCTTGAATTCTAGTTGTATGCTATGTCACCTTTCGATATAAAAACACTTCTTCCTTTAGTAGACAAGTACTATACACAGTTACTTTATTTTATACAGTAATTCAGGAGTCACTGGTGTAACACTGGTTAGGTGAATTTATAGTGCTGTAAACCCTTTTGTCTTGCCAAACAAAAATCCGGTTAATGTCACAGTATGCCTAAAACTACAAGCTAAGGGCATTTCTTCAGACTGCATTGCTATGCTCCTTGTTAGCAGATAAGACTATGAATGTAGTAGCGCTGGTGTTTGCTAAGAGTGCTTTGATTTTACTCATTTCTCTTGTTTTAGTGTGCATTTGGTTTTGGGGATGTTTTTGGACCTGTGCACACGCATTAATCTTTTTCATGTGTTTTGTGTATGCCTTGAATGGAAGTTTGCATTTTCATACTCTCATGAAATAATCTTTTCAAATGTGTTAATTTACTGACACACAACGCACAGTCTGTTGAAGTAAGCTTCTGCTTAAGTGCTGTTTACTGTTCTGTAGGCACATGGTTTTGTCAGTTGATACAATTTTGTGCAATACTGTATGTAGAGTTCCGAATTATAATAATAAATATTGCCTGTTGGTAAATGTGAAAGATTCCTATCTTGAAATGATTCTGCTTACAATTTATAAATATGGGCCAGAGGGCAGGGCAGAGAATTAGGCTTGTATGCCTGGGTTAAGAAATAAATGCAGTGTTAATGTTACCTGAATTAATAACTCTAAAAATATTAAATTCTGAGAAAGTGATGGAGATTGTTGATACAGACGTAAATTCATGATGCTTGAGAGAAAGAACCAAACCTTTCTTAGAACTGGGAGGCTGGAAATGCAGCAACTGTCCTGATGGAGTTCTTACAGAACTATGGGGGTGGGCGTGAAGTAAAACCCTAAAACAAACACAAAAAACATCCTTGCGCACCAGCAAGTTGCTCATGATCCACTCCTTTTTGTAGCTCTCTTCGGATGTCTCAAGGAGGAGGACAGTTTGTTCAGGAGAACCTTAAGCAGCTCTGTATACGAGCCATTCCTGCAGCAGATGACAACACAGAATGAATTCGAACTTAAAAAAAAGTAAGGCAGGTGTTAGGACTGTAAAATCTGATGTAAAAATATTATTGTTCTGTGTGTGTTGAATCACATCTGCTGGTCTGATTATGTTGTTTATCACTGTAATTATTATAATATTATTTCCTAACTATACCACTTTGGTGCTAACACTTTGTTGTTGTCTCTAGGCAGGTAATTCTTTTATGATGCAGCAATTTGGCAGTCTCTCTTGACAGGAATCTGTAGTTTTCTCATGTGGCAAAGTGTGCATTTATGTATCTGTCCCAGAAAAGCTCTGAAAAAATTACTTGAAAAATTACTTTTCAGCATGACTAGCTTTTTATCTGTAAACACGCAGAGGTTACAGATAAAGCTGTAAAGCCAAACAGTGAGAACTTTGGCCTTTTCTTTTCTTGTTCTTCTAAGGTATGTGAGGAATGCTGCTTCACGAAGGTGAGTTAAAATGCAGGAACTTAGCAGAGCTCAGTTGGGTTTGAGTGGCATTAATGTTAATCCTGTTTTTAGCAGGAGCTGGCATTTTCCTTAAAGATGCACTAAGGGAAGCTTATTTGCTGAACTGAAGCAAGCTCTGCCATCATCACTTACTGTCCCTTTCAGTGGGTAAATTATTTAACGTGAGTGAACCTTCCCTGGTACAACCTGTGTTCCTAGATCAGATCTAGAAACGTGCCCTGCTTCTTTTCTTAACTTTATAGCCCCGCTTAATGGAAACAGATAATTACTGCCATAGGGGGGCAGTATGTTTACTGCAGCTACCGGTCATTCAAAATGAGAACTGGTCTGCCTGTTCCCCACGTTCTGTTTCCTCTTGTGTCTCATAGAGAACTTTTTGCTGATATTGATGAAGATATTTGTTGTGTTGTTCACCCTAATTTCCCGTCCTGTACTTCCCGTTTGTTTCTGAAGAATAGTAGCATGCTAGTGTACTTCATTAATGTTATGTCTAACTACAAGTTACTGTGGATGTATTCATCTTCCACGCCTTATTTATCTGGGTTTTAGCTATTGCACAGTGATTTTACTTCACATGGTTTGAACAAAAAGTTCCTTCTTTATCTTACTGAAACTAAATCTAGACAGCAAGAATAAGTTCCCCTGGCTAATGAAGTGAGTGAGCCTGCAGAAATAAATAAACAAATTGAAATAACCTGAATAGCAGAATTCATTACACAGAGATTTCCAGCCAGACATTTCCCTTTTTTTTTGATCATGTGTTTTGATCTTTAATTTGTTCATAACGAGTCATCCATGTAGACCTTTAATTCCTAATTACAGTATTCTGAATCGATACTAAATTGTTGCATGGAGTAGCAAAACTGTTTAAATTAGAGTGCTTTACTGTTAATTGTACTCATTATTTTTCATTGCACTCGTTTCATATTAAAAGCTTAAATGCAAGCAAGTATTCAAATAAGGAGAAAAGGCCAGGTGCTAACAGACTTAATGTTGTAGGATCTTAAGAAGCACACAAGCAGTAGGGAATGGGAAATAAGCTCCTTGTTGTCCTTCATTTTCACAATAAATGTGTGCAGTGTGATCCTCCAAATTAGAGCTGGTTGAAATACGTTGTCACAGTTTGTTTTCCAGTGAATAGCTAATGAATAATGCCCCCTCACCAAATAAATAATAATAAGTGGTCAGGTCTAGCAGTTTGCTGAAGTGCTTTTAGGAATTACTGGAATGCTTGTGTCCTCCGTTTGAGGCTGCTACACCTACAGCAAATTTGTAAACACGTGACTGAACACCAACTGGTGAGGCTGAGTTTGTGTTAATGCATTGCATTTTGCCTATCAGTACTTCAAGGGAGGAACCTGTGTTCCCTTGCTGGAATATGGGAAATCCACAATACAGTAATAAGCTGAGATAAAGTGGTAGCCAGAGATAATCTGCTCATGTTGTAGGGAGCCTGAAATGCCTGCTACAAGGTAATCTGCATTCTGCCACTTCAGAGTGTTTGTGCAATCCTTAAAACTAAAGGCTGTCACACATTTAACAAGATCTTTGCTATCCTCATCGTGGACATGGTCCAGACCAGTGAAGCAGTATGCAAAGTCTCAAAACAACTGCCACAAACTCCCTGTTTTGACCATTTTCAAGGAAAACTGTTCATATTAAGTCTGTACGTGTGCCTTCCTTTGCCTTAATGAAATTTGTGCTGCCTGGGCTGTCATAAAACTTGCTAGAACAGCCTTGTGCTATAATTAGGCCCACATGTCTTAATTAAGAGGCTTTGCCTGTAGCACTTCTGAAAACAATACTCTTGGTTTATTATTACATTGAAAAATCTTCCCTGGCAAACAGCATTCTAGTGGGAAGCTGTCTGAGCTGTGCTTTGCACAGAGGAAGTTCTATGGAACTGCCAAGGTGGTGGCTTTGGTTTTGATCAGCTCAGCTGCCACCCAGCTGAAGAATCTTGCCTATGGTCGATCACCTGCTGTGGAATGGAAGTCTACAGCTCACCACTGTGCTCCTAGCTCCACAAAGTGGAATCACGTGGAGCTGGTTAAACAAACTTAGCTTGCAAGTATATGGTCAGAGATGCTGGCTTAGCACCTGCTTGTGAACCTGGTTTGCTGGACAGAACAAAGAGAGACTGACTTCATAAGATACAAAGATGGTTCTAGTTGGGCAAAATAACAAAAACTGAACCCGGATTACAAAGTATGTATAAAGAAAGGAAATGTAGGGGCACAGGATACATACTGGGTGGGATGGCTGACTGAGAAGAAGGTGAACCTTCGGTACCTCAGCCAACAAGGAGAGGACAAGAGGCTCACTAGCACTGGGCTACAGAGATAAAAGGGGCTCTGTCCCCTAGTACTTTGAGAGATCCATGGGGTAATGCCCCAGTGGACTCTTCCCTGGTCCAAGTAAAGGTGGTTGGCTTACAGTGCGTGAAGGGGCTGGGCCGGTCGGCTGGTGGGGAAGGCGCAGGCAGGCACCTGAGGGGGCCTCTACTGCTGGAACATGGGCAGCAGGAGAGCAGGGGTGTTGTCTGTGATAGGAAAAGGGAAAGCAAGGGAAAAAGAATGAAGCCAGAGAAGGAAAAAAATATAGTGTTCTGGGCATATTTGGTGTGAGAGTTCCTTGGACTGGAAATCATCTTGAAAAGACAGAGATGCTGCCCTATTTAAGGTTGTAAACTGGCAGGCAGAGTACCGTTGTGCATGACGCAGGAGAATCATTGTTACTTCACAGGCTGCTGGGAAGTGAGGGGCTGACTTAATTTTGGGTGTTTGCATTTTCCTGCCAGTATTTTCCCCACTTTCATATCTTATAACTTCTAATTAAAATTGCTTTACTTTTCTCAGCAAAGTGAAGGCAAATGGATCAGACTGAGGATGGTATGCTGCTGGAAGATACAGATCAGAAGCAGTTGTTCTCTGTGGGCTGGAAAGTCAGAACTGTAGCAGTGTAAAAACCATTTATAGGCTTTCTGTGCTCTCCTCCTTTATCCTCAGAGTTGTTTCGCTATGCTCTTCTCCCCCTTGTTGATGTTTTCTTCCTTTGTTCCTCCCCAGAGAATTGCCTGGGTACCTCTACGGTACCAAATTATTATTATTACATTATTATACCAAAGTGCTCTTTGCTCTATGCAGCGGACCTGCCAGAATGAGAAGATATGCTAGGCTTTAATGGAATGATGCTCTGCAAGAAAATACAGAGATTTTATTTTATTTTATTTTATTTTATTTTATTTTATTTTATTTTATTTTATTTTATTTTATTTTATTTTATTTTATTTTATTTTATTTTATTTTATTTTATTTTATTTTATTTTATTTTATTTTATTTTATTTCTTAAGTGTCACAAATACATTTGTGCTGAATTTTTGTAGCTAAAAGAAAAAAGAAAAAAAAAAATAGAAAGTACCAGAATCTACAGTAGTTGAACATTTCGTGGTCAGTATTTCGCATATGCATGGTGTTCTCATTACGGTCATTTGGTTCCGTTCTTGAAAAGAAAGAGGTATTTGTTCATGATTCATTTCATAAATCAAAAAGGTGAATTTGTTTGTTTCTCATTTGTCCTGTACATCAGTGCATTTGATGGGAATACTGGTAAAGGCCAGGTGTCTTAATCTGCTTTGTCTTTTACATTATATGCCCTTCAGTACCTATTTATCTTAATAGAAGCAGCTCTCTTGCTTTCTTCTGTAAATTTTGAGTGTTGTTTGAATAAAGCAGAAAGCCATTGCAATCCCAGCAATAGGCATTTTGCCTCAAGTAATTTTTATTCTAAGTGATGCTACTGACTTTTCTGCAGAAATTATTAGTCTCTCTGAGTTTTGAGTAAAAGAGGATGACTCAAGAATGACTCAGTGCATAATATTTGGATTCAGTGGCTGTTAGTATATGACATCAAACAAACAGCACATCTTTTTCATTATTTGATGCATCATCTTTGCAACTTCCTATGTAATAAACTGACTGGCCTTAGGTACTGGACGTAAGTTGAGGGATGCAAAATGCTACAGATCCCTAGGCTCACTTTCTTACTTACTAGGCTCATTTACTTACTGTTAGTGATATGTTAGCCTATGTAGCAAAACATACTGTTCCAGTCAAACTACATTTCAAAACCGGTTTTGGACAGGTTTATTTATCAAGGCATGGAGTGAAAAAAATAAGAGAATTTTTCATGTTGTCCTCTACAGCACATTCCAAACAGTAGAAAAGAAACTTCTATGCATATTTATGCAAACCAGTTCAAAGGGATCTGTCACCATTGTGAAGTGCTGGGAACACCATTTGTTGTATCACACATGGTCATCTTGCTTTTATCTTCATCTGTAGTCGCTTGCGGAGTATATAGGTTATGAGAAAAAGGGAATAGACCCTTAAGCGGGGCGTGTTGTGATAGGACAAGGGAAAATGGTTTCAGACTGATAGTGGAGATATAGAATGGACATAAGGAAGTTTTTTAAATTACAGCTGATAAGGCACTGGAACAGGTTGTTCAGAGAGCTGGCGGATGCCCTGCTGGTGACATTCTAGGCCAGGCTGGATCAGACTCTGAGCAGCCTGACCTAGCTGTAGCTGTCAGAGCAAGGGAGTAGGACTAGATGGCCTTTAAAGGTCCCTTTCAACTCAGCTGATTCTATAAATATTGTTTGTTGTATGATTTTTATGGGAATGATGATCTGTATTGTATGAAGATCACCAGCTACCAAACTATGACTCATATCAAAACTTAAAGCCTTTCAAAATAGAATAGTATTAATAAAATAAAACTTCTTTCTATAGTTCTGAGCATTTTCATTATTGTGGAAGGTTTCCCTCTTTTTTTTCCCTTTTTCTTTTTCTTTTCAGGTGTCAGAGTTGTTATCTTTCACAAATGTCAAAAATGAGCGGAAGGGTTACCTTTCACTTCTGAAGCAAACACACGGCTTTTTCTTCCATACCATACAGTCAGCAGTGAGATCTAATGGCTGGGATGCTGCAGCATGTAGCAAATGCAGCTTTCTTTATGAGAAGTCTGTTAGTAGTAGTTGTTCGCAAATACGTATTGCAAAGGAAAGTGCTGAGTCGTTAAGAATAGGAATGAGAATTGCAGACAGGTCCATATCTGAAGATGTCAAACAGCTGTCTAAATCAAAGCCAAAAGTATCTGTTTCTGGAGGACTCAAAAAATGCCATGCTAGTGACTCACTGCAAAAACATTCTCCCTTATGTGTTTTTGATAAAAAAAAATGCCTTCCAATGCCACTTTCTTTGATCCAAGACAAATGTTTCAGTGGAGAGATATTAAGCAAAATACAGTATTTAAGGACAGAAAAATGGATCACGCCAACATCAGAGACTCCTGTTACCAAATTACGTGCTTCTGAAGGTACGTACTCTGTAATGATACTTATATGTGTCTCAGAATTGCTCAAATGGGAATAGCTGAAAACCATGGAAGAAAAAAAAAAAAAAAAAAAAAAAAAAAGAAAGAGGAAAATAATTGAGACTGAATTTCAAGATATGGCTCCTAAATGTAAAATTTCAGGTATTATGCTCTGAAATAATTTCCAAATAATAGAAGCATGAATATCTGGGACATGCAAAAAATGTTTGCCAAAGCAAAAGCAGGCAGTCTGCTACCTTAATTTACACCAAACATCCAGGAGAGCATGGAACAAATACCAGAAGGTCATACAAAACACTGCACATTTGATAAGGTTAGTATTTGGTCCTTAGGCACAGAAGTGGTTAATTTTTACAGGCTTTTTAGTTGTTCTTGATGTTGAGTTGAATTCAGTGGGAATTCTGGCATGGATTTTGGGGGAAGTTGAGTTCATGGAAACTGTTTTCTTCTCATTTAAACAAAGCAGAGGATTTTTCTAAGTAACAGCTTCAATAGCTCTTGAATTACTTAGTTATTTTTATATAATTTTTTTTAACCCTACATCTGCTCTGATGTATAACAAGCTTTTTATGGGTCATGGCTTGCATACATGGTAAACATTGTGCTTGGAGAGTCTCACACTAGGGTACCTTTACTCCCACTCATGTGGCAAAATACAAAATGTGAGCCTTATGGGATGTTCACATATCCCACCCCTACTCCCCATCCTCATACTTTCAATGTACTTTATGGCCTCACACCAATTTTCCTGTCTTTGTGTGTGTTTCTCACTGGAAAACACTAGTTAATGATACTTCCTGGATAACTAAGGAGAAATTAAATCCATCTTTATATCTTCTGGATTCTCAGATAATAGCTTCAGGTCTCCAAGAAGCAACTTGGAAGAAAGATGAATTCCACTGTTAAAATTTTTCTAGGTGGTTTTGCCTTTCCAAAACAACCCCTGTCTTCCAGTTGTCCCAGACAGCTCTTCTCCTCAAGCTACTCTGATACAGGTTGCTTTGCTTAGCAATAGATTAGCAATAGATTAGTTTAAGAACCAATATATTAGTTTAGCAAAAGGAATCCATAAATGATAGTTCTAAAACTTTCCATTTCAGTTTTAGTGGGTGAACAGTCTTGTTTTTCCTCAGTAATTTTGCACTGGGGACACAACAGAATACTTCTATCTTCTACCTCAGTGATTTTGCCTAATGAGAAGTACTGGAGTCACAGTACTTTTTATCTTTTGCTTCAAAACATGCAAGGACATTTTCCCTGGGTTCCACATACATTGTTTTAAAAAGTGGTTCACTATGGTCTAATAAGCAATGGAAATCTTCCAAACCAGGTGAGTTAGAGGCTTCAGTGATGAAGGTCCTGGTGAAAAAAAAGGGGAAGAAGTAGGTGGGCACTCAACCACCCTGAATACCAGTGAGTATGCCCAAAGGGATATTAGCATATATCTATGATACCTTGAAAAAGAGTGAATTTGTATGTCAAAGTACTGCATATGTATGTCTCAGATATATAAATATAAAACCTGAGCTCTGAGAGTGCATGCTTGCTTGTCAAGTTGTGCAGTGTGCATCATGAGGAATAAAGGAATGCCACTTTCTAACGCTACATTGGAGTTAGAGAGTTCTCTTCCTGGATTTCAGATGACAGCTCTGTGTTTTCCACTGGTGGTAGCTGCCTAACTATGCTCTTCTGTCTTCTCTTCTGCAAGCAAATTGTTCCCTGGAGATACAGGTGACTGTTGGCATTCTATTTAACAAAAGACAAAAACAGCCATTTCTTCATGGATGAGATACTAAGCAGGGAAACCCTGCTGCTGCACCAAATGTTGTTTACTGAGATACCTAAAGAAATGGGTGAAATTGTTGTAGCTACCCAGCTGTAGTCATTCTCACAGAAATCTCACTGTGTAGAGCTAGGTAAGTATTTCAGACACCCTAAAGCTGTAAAATATTTCTCTCAGCTGCGTAAGAGTTTAAAGACAGAGATGACTGAAATATTCAGCTTGCTTCTGCTTTGCACAGCTTTTGTCATATCCGCACCCAGAGGCTGGCTTCCAGGTGGTGGTGCACAACTTTGTTTCTTTTTCAAAGATCTGATCTGAAATGAATCTTAATGAAAACCCACAAGCTTTGGTGAACTTTGGGCTAGGAATATAAACCATGAAATTGATTGCTTCTGATGTCTGAAAGATAACTATTCAATGAGTTTCCTGGCTATTTTCTGATAATAGCTGTCCCTGCTTTTGAGTTGCAGCTTGAAGGGACACATCATTTGATTCCCCAGACACATGCTGCTGGAAGAAGGCACAACTTTGGAAAAAGTCTGTGCAAAAGGGTATCTAGGTGAGGAAGGATAATAGAAATTTGCTATTTTGTTTAAAAAGAAGGCCTAGACTGGCCAAAATCAAGACTATGTCAGCTCCGGGAAAATCTTGCATTGCATGTGACGTTGCCATCAAATAACCCTGTCATCCTGGAACCTTGACAGTCCGGGGGAGAGAGACACAGCCATGGATGTCACAGAGCCTTCTCACAATTTACTGCTGCATTACTCAGCTTATATACCAGCACGGCTTCCATGCATGCATGTCTCGTACACCCGCTACGCAACCCCATGCACACATGACCCTTCCCACTCCCAGAGTCCTCCCTTGCATAAATCATGTCATCACGGGGCATCTGGCAAAGTACTTCTTCATATCCCTGTTCCATGGTTCCACTTCAGCTGCTTTGGCTGTTATTATCTTAGCAGTTCCTTACTCAGACCCATCCCCCAGTTGACCTTATTCCCCAGCAGCATGCTTGGTGGTGGTGTCACGCTGGAGACATGTCAGACCTTCAGAAAATGACTGGCAAGATGATAAAGCAGATAACTATACTTCTGATTCCTGAGTAACACAATCAAAATCTGAAGTTTGATTTAGACTATGTCAGATTACTGGAACAGAATTTGTATCACAAATAAAAGCTCATACGGATCTCAGAAGAAATGTTTTTAAAACAAAAGGAAACAGCAATTATAGTGCCATTCCTTCAGTTTCAGTGCTGTCATAATGGTTCAGTGTCTGCAATTTGCAGGGAGGACAGATTTCCCAGCACAAAACAAGTATTTGATAATGCTGAGGAGATCTGCTTAGGTTGTTCTTATTTGTGATGAGTAAAATTCTCTGATGAGCTAAAAGAAGTAGAATTTTTTGAGTAGTCTTTGAACAATTACTGGAGGGAAAAAGAATGAGAGAAGGGACGCAGTCTTACCTGCATTTTGTATCAATGTTTTTATTGATGTAATATTTTTTATAGCGAGTGAAATTGAGTAACCAAGAGCTACGCAGGGGAAAAATGTTTGTTAATGCTTTTAGCATCTTCAACATCTTTTGAGGAGTCATCTTTGTTATGCCTATTAGAAGTTGTGAAAGTCCAACTGTTAGTGATGGTTGTGACACTGGATGTTTAATTCTGAAGAGCTTTATGCCAATCAAGGTGCTGAAACTGGCTCATCTCACTCTGCTGGTGCAGTGAATGGGGAACCTTGCAGTCTAATGTGCATCTTGGAATTCTGCTATGCAGCAAGATAATTAGAAGTTAATGCCCTAAAGTTGATCTTAAACCACTCCTATTGTCACTGATTATACCCCCCTGCACCCCTCAGGTCACTTTAATCAAGTTTATTTAGCTTTCTGAAATTTCAGGCTTAAAAGAGCACTGTGGGTTCTCATTAAGCCTGTAGAACACTTTAAACAAAAAACATGGGGGAGATCTGTACTTTTAAGGGTGCCCCTGTTTGACCTAAGAACACGGCAACACCAGGTTTCTTTGATTTGAGGTCAGTACTGTAGCAGCTTGCTTATTTAGGAATGGCTGTGCTACTGTTATAGTGGTTGTTTTTTGTTGTTTTTTTCCCCCCCTCACATTTGGAGCACAGTTTCACCATAGAATAAGATCATGGAGGGAACAGAAGATAAGGCTCTTTCTGAATTGCATATAGAATATAAAGCCAAGGACTCACCTTGGAAAGAAGTTGCCCACCCCATCAGAACATTAAAATCCTCACTGAAATCTTGCTTTATCAAGCAAGAATTACGTGAGGTGCTGGCATGATGCATCAGAAGTTTCCTTTCGTTTTACAGTGAAATAGCAACTCACCTCATACCGATTTGCTAAAATATCTAACATATTAGTGTATGTAGCAGTTTGTTCTGACATGTAGCAAGTTTCCATAGATTTTTCATTGTTTAGGTAAAGATTGACAGTGACACTGCGCTACATTACTGTGCTTGTTTAGAAATTGCAAGGTGGCTTTCACTGGTTATTCTCAGGAGTGCAGTGACTCGAACTGTGACAGTGAACAGAGGAGTATTTGAAGGCAGAATGTTTCAAGACCCTTTATGAAGTTATGTCAGTTTTTGTTATTTTCTCAGTGTACAAGTAAATATTCTTGTCTTACTAGCTGTAGCTTAATGATGTCTTGTTTGACGTGGCTACTTATGATTTCTGTTGTGTTATATATTGCACGTGAACACACCAGACAACTACTGGCATCACCCGCTAGAAGGCATGCATGGGAACTTAAATAAGTGAATGGGAATACATGTAAAAGACTGTCACACTTCACAGTTCTAAGTCCTGTGCAATGCAGATGTAAGGCCCTGTCTGTGTTTTCTGGGGGAACTATGAAGTATAGGAACAAGAGATTGCTAGTTCTTGAAAAAAGTGCTACAGCCTGAAACTGAAGTTTGAGATGTGGACAATTCACAGCAGATACACAAAAATTCACATAAAATTTTCTTCCGAATGGCTGAGTGAATTGTCTTATGTACTGAGGGGAAAGATTTAATGACCTGAAGATGTCTTGGATCCTCTGTCTCACCTGAAATGGCAGTCACTCAGACAGGAGGTATAGGAAAGTGTTACAGGTCTAGCTAAGAAACCTGTGCACTGAATGGCACACAGATTATGTCCAACAGCAGGTCTGCAGACTTGGAGTACTGCTGGGCCACCATTGCAAAGTAAGTGAGAACATCTGCTCTCTCCCACATCCTAGAAAATTCTGGGGGCAGCCACAAGTCTGTTGGCAGCAGTAGGTTGGGAAATAGTCCTCAGGCCTGTAATTGTTTGTACTTGAACTGATCCCAGACTCTTAGATTAAAAGTCTTATGTTCATACAGTCAGGTGTGAGAAATAAGCAGTGCAATTAGTCCCCGGTAACTGCTTCTCAGGCACTGAGTGAGACAGTTTGTGCTGAGCTATTCTCCAAAGGGCTGCTGCATTCTAGTCTTGAGTATATTATTTCAAATGCATTATTTTTAGAGCCTTCAACTCTATAGAAGCCTATGAATGTTGGATTAGAGCCAACTTTGGCTGCATTTCTACAAGAGCTGGCCACAGATTGCTGTTCAGGGTGGTGCAGGGGCTGACACACAGATCAGATGAGCTCTGAGACTATTTTGGGTTGTATGTGCTTTTCTGTGCTAAAGGGCAGCCGCCAGCTTATGAAAAGTGCTTGTGTGCAGATTAGCATCAGAACTAAGGCAGTCTGTGGCTGTGCAAAAGTGTACGAATGAATTCCAGGAGTTAGTCTTAACAAGCCACGAGCAGGCAAAATAGCAGAGGCCTGACCATAGCTGTGCTTCAGCTGCATGGCTCCTTCTGACATAAAGCAACAGGACCACATCTTTTGTTGTGCATCATATCCTCATCACTGCTGCTCTGAAGAGTCTTTTGCTTGCTGTTTCCTAAACAAATTCAGTGAGAGTATTAGCACTGCCAGCATTTTTCTTTCTACCTCTGCTTCTCTGTGTATCAGCAGCCCCCTCAAAGTAATCCAAAAGAAGTAATCTAATCTAGGAGAAAATCAGTACATTATATTGAACAACATTTCTTCTCAGTGGTAACTGAGAGAGAAATGGTGGAGGAAGATCCAAGAAAGCATGTTGCACTCATATACTCTTACTCAGTTTCCTGGAGATGATGTTCTGGTGCTTGGGGAGATTGTAGCTGTAGGTATCTGATGCACTTTTTTGTAGCTGTGTAAATCAGCCGATTGAAACACAAGAACTATAGTATCCAATTAGGATCTGTGTATTTGTATATAGAGGGCAATATAGTGCCACCAATGGTAGGTGGATGGTTGGGCTAGATGATCTTTGACGTGTTTTCCAATCTTAATGGTTCTATGATTCTACTTAATTTTCAGTGGGACAGGGCAGATCTTTAGGTTTGTCTAGAACAGCCTGGAGATCTCAGTCTCACCATTGCTATTATGAACAGCAGATATTAAGGTAAAATTGTGTATGAAGCTTCTCAAAACATTCTTACAGTGTGCGTGTCATGGTTTTATGACATTTGGTTACCAATATTACACATCATAACATCATGTGGTGTACTGGGAGTCAAAGAACTCCAGTTCTGGGTACCTGTCCCAGAAGAGAAGACCTACATACCCCAGAGGACTTTGCATTCAGAGAGGAGATAAAACCCCTGGCCAGGTCATGAGACTTGCCCATCTTCCTTTTGGTCTTGGTAGCATGTGAGTTCCCCAGGTCGTCTCGCTTCAGCATTTGAGTAAGGCCTTCAGTTTTCAGACACTTTCCCTCATTTTACTTGATTTATTATTTTGTATTATATTGTGCTATAGTGTGTTATCTTGCATTCTGATATCTTATTTAGTAAAACCGTTTCTCCTCAGATCATTGCTCCTGTTTGCTTTTTTTTCTAGGCTCATCTCTCTACCCGTTTCCCCATTTTTTCCCTGCTTCCCTTTTCTGGGGCACAGATCCACAGGTCCCTCCACCCTGCTGTCATAGAACCAGCCTGTAAACTGTTGACAGTGTACTATCCATATTTTCATAGAATCATAGAATGGCTTGGGATGGAAGGGACCTCAAGGATCATCAAGCTCCAACCCCTTCTGCAGGCAGGGCCACCAGCCTCCATATTTAATACCAGACCAGGCTGCCCAGGGCCCTATCCAACCTGGCCTTGAACACCTCCAGGGATGGGGCATCCATAGCCTCTCTGGGCAGCCTGTTCCAGTACCTCCCGCCACTCTCTTGGTAAAGAACTTCCCCTGGATATCCAACCTAAATCTTCCCTCCTTTCCTCTTGTCCTGCCATTATCTACCCTCATAAAAAGCTGACTCCCTTCCTTTTTGTAGGTTCTCTTTAGGTACTGGAAGGCTGCAATGAGGTCACCCTGCAGCCTTCTCTTCTCCAGGCTGAACAGGCCCAGCTCCCTCAGCCTGTCTTTGTAGTGGAGGTGCTCCAGTCCTCTGACCAGCTTTGTGGCCCTCCTCTGGACTCTCTCCAACAGCTCCCTTTCTTTCGTGTGTTGGGGCCCCCAGACCTGGATACAGTACTCCAGATGGAGCCTCAGGAGGGCAGAGTAGAGAGAGACAATCACCTTCCCGTCTCTGCTGGCCACCCCTCTTCTGATGGAGCCCAGGATACCATTTGCTTTCCAAGCTGCAGGAGCACACTGCTGGCTCATGTGCAGTTTTTCATCCACCAGGAGCCCCAAGTCCTTCTCTGCAGGGCTATTCTCAAGGATTGCTCCTCCCAGTCTGTATATACTGTTAGGACTCCTCTGGCCCAAGTGCAAAACCTTGCACTTTGCTGTGTTGAACCTCATTAGATTCTCCTAGGCCCACTTTTTGAGTCTGTTGAGGTCCCTCTGAATGGCATCCCCTTTCTTCCACTGTGTCAACCGTACCACTCAGCTTGGTGTCATCAGCAAACCTGCTGAGGGTGCACTCAGTTCCATCATTAGTGTCATTGATAAAGATATTAAAGAGCACTGCATCCAATACAGCCCCCTGGGGGACACCACTCATTACCAGCCTTCACCAGGACCTGGATTTTCATGCACAAGATTTCAAACAAAGAGTTTAATAAGCACCACAGGTTTTTTGATTTGAGATTGAAAATCAGATCTAACAATACAATAACCATCTGACTGAATAGTACTTCTAACCATACTGCTTATTTTTGCAAACATCCTAATTTTGTAACATCTGTTCATCAGAAGGAATAAAAAAGGGTGTGTCCTGCTAACAGGAATGGTGACTCTGGAGAATGTTTCTTATTGGTGTTTTGGGTGTGGAAGTATTTGAGCACTTGCTCACAGTTTATGTAGTATTGTACAGTTCATCTTGTTCGCATGTATAAACACATGACTGAATGTTTACAACCTCAAGAAATCCCATATAAAGAAAATTCAGTAGATACCCATACTAATGTGATTAGTACCACCTCGTGGTTATCTCCACAAATTACATTTTTGGTTTGCTGACTAGCTTCATCTCCTCAGATAATAGTGAGGCAAAATCAGTGGATTTTTATATATTTATGTATTTAATCCTGTTGTGCAGCACCAATTCTTGCAGGTTTGCAGAAGTAGCCGGCTATCATAAGGGCTATGTTTAGTCTGAATCTTCAGATTTTGCTCTGGTACCCAAGTTTGTACAGCACAGAAGCTAAAATAATGTTGTGTCATGTTTCAAAGGCGATACTTCCTTACTCCTGCCACTGTGATGGAAGTGTAGTAACCTTGTTCTCTTAGTTTCAATGTCAACCTGTACATACTGTCTTCGACCTTCTGATAGCAAAAAAGATATGTGAGTTACGTAGCCAATGAGTTAATTTTGGTGTCCGTATCAGCGCAAGTGTGGACAATTAGCTAGTAGCCCTAGTGGAAATAAGTATTTTGCTTTGTTTTGGTGCTAAATCACTTGTAAGGCTGTCATTCTCTATTAGCTTGCTCTTGTGAACCATGAGATTACAAATTAGACACTGGTGTCTCACAGGAACTAGTTCCACAAAGCACTGACTTCACATAAATAACTAGCCATGTGAAACTTGTGATTTGATCTTCTGTGAATTTAGTAGAAAATAGGTGTGTTTGTTTTTGTCTTGATAGTAGTCCTAAATTTAGACCCCTCAGTTGCTAGATAGTTCTCAGTTTCCCACCTGCATTTCACAAGTACAGCCATGTCATGCCTGACAAATTTGGTGGCCTATTATGATGGATTTACAGCACCAGTGGATAAAGGAAGAGCAACTGGTATTATCTACCTGTGCAAAGCATTTGACACTGTTCCGCATGACATCATGGTTGCCGAAAAAATGGATTTGGCAGATGGAACACTCCCTGGATAAGGAATTGGCTGGATGGTCACACTCAGAGAGTTGCAGTCAGTGGCTCAGTGTCCAAGTGGAGACTGCTGACGAGCAGTTCTCGTCAGGTATTGGTGTTGGGCCTGGTGTTATTTAACTTCTTTGTGGGTGACATGGACATGGATTGAGTGCACCCTCAGCAAGCTTGCAGATGACACCAAGCTGAGTGGTGCAGATGACACACTAGAGGGAAGAGATGCCACTGAGAGGGACCTGGACAAGCTTGAAAGCTGAGTCCATGCCAACCTCATGAAGTTCAGTAAGGCCAAGTACAGGGTCCTGCACCTGGTTTGGGGTAGTCTCAAGCAAAGATACAGGTTGGGCTGAGAGTGGCTTGAGAGCAGTACTGAAGAGAAGGATTTGGGGGTATCAGTTGATGAAAGATTCAACATGAGCCAGCAGTGTGCACTTGCAGCCCAGAAAGTGAACTGTATCCTGAGTTGAACCAGAAGTGTGACCAGAAGGTTGAGGGAGGCAATTCTGACACTCTATGCTGTTCCCGTGAGAACCCATCTGGAGTATTGTGTCCAGTTCTGGAGCCCCCAGCACAAGGACATGAAATTGTTGAAGTGGATCCAGAGGAGGGCCACAAAGTGATTAGGGAGCTGGAGCACATCCATTCTGATGACAGGCTGAGAGAGCCGGGGCTGTTCAGCCTGGAGAAGAGGCTTTCCAACACTTCTGAAAAACAGCCTGGATTTTAGATGTTCTTCCTTCAGAGAAGGAGAGAAGAGGCAGGGGACATCACTCATCTCTCATCAACTGTCATCAACCCTTTCTGATTTGGTATACAGCCTTGACTTAATGAAGCAGTAAAATGAACCAGAAAAAATACACAACCAACTAAACCTACTTTTACCCAAGTATGGGTAATGCCTTTCTCCAATAATTTGAAACTTTGTGGCTCTGCTGATTGAGGATAACCGGACATTACTCTGGTAATGTGTCTCCAGAAGATGATCTCATGACTTGTTTTGAAGCTCTTGTTCTACCAGGAGGTTTTCAGAAATGGAAGAAGCAGACTGATGTTTTTGATTCCCCTATTTTAAATTGTTTTTACTAAACAGATAAAACCAGATGGATTGTTTTAGCTTGCCATTTGGCAGAAAAAGCATATTAGCAAATAAACAAATGAAAGAAGAAAATGAAGAAGAAAAAAGAAAAGAAAAAAGATCTTTGAGGATGAAGCAGAAAAGAAACCAGGATGTGGGACTGCCACAAGAAAGTCTGAAGTCAGATCTACTTCAGTTGCTATTAGAGAGTAGTAAAAATCTCAGGCAAGACATGCACAGATGTAGACTGCTTTGTTGATTTAAAATCCTTCTTTCTCACAGTTTGATTTGGAAAGGGAGAAAAGCATAGCAGCAATAGTGTTGATGTCAAAAAATGAAATCTGCATCTCTAGCACAGTGAAACATTGTTTGTTTTTCTTGGTCTTTTGCCAGTGACCCTTCTGGAGATATTTTGATTAGAAAGGAGATAAAATCTTAGACTTTAGCAGGAGAGACCAAACTCTTCTGGTAGTGGAAGGGATAGGTGTCATGGTTTTGCAATTCTGTAATTTTGCTATCAGTATTCCACATCATAACATCATGTAAAACATGAATAATTTTAACGAACGTGCTGCTCACAGAAGAAGACTGAATGTCCCAGGGAACACCACGGTCAGTCATATGACCAGGACTATATAATCTCACTTCAGTGCTGAACTCGCTCTTGGATCCTGCCAGCCAGGGGGAGAGCCGTGTGGGAGCGTTCCAGCCATTTCGCCTAGAGTTACAGTAGGCCTCTCGGTTTCGGGACTCACTCTCTCTTATTTTACTTGATTCGTTAGCCTTAATTCCAATTATATTGTATTATATTGTGTTATCCTGTATTCCGATATAGTATTTAGTAAATAAGTGTGCCTCCTTAGGTCCTTGCCGCTGTATTTATTTTCCTTTTCCCTTTTTCCCTTTTCCTTTTGGGATAGCAGCCTGCAGGCCAGCTGTCCCCCTGTCACAGGCACAGGTAGATTTTCAGTTAAACCATGACAATAGGGTTACCTGGAGGAAAAGTGAGCCCAGATGACATCATAATTTAACTGTTTCAGTTAAATTCCAGAATCCTACTGCAAGCTTAGGATCTACTTCAACAGATTTTCCTTGCACTTTTATCCTTTCTGCCTAAATTCCTTTCAATTGTGATTGTTTTGTTTTAGTGTATTATTTTCCTTCTTAGAGGGGAGAGGAGCAGGACGAGAATTACGCTTAAACTGCATTCGATCTGGACATGCAGAATAAGCCCATCATAATGATGCTCTCTGTGTGACCAAAAAAGTGAGTTGAAAGTGAATAATACTCTAATATTTGCTTTTCTTCATCTAGGCCTGAAACTGGAGTTACACTTACAGTTCTTCTGCATTTATAATTGTAAGACACTGCATTTTTTCATTAGTTATTGTGGCATATATTTTGATATGAATGTATTGAGTTTTCATAATGAGAAATAATACAAAATTTCAATTAATAACTAGTAAGAACTTCCATAAAATCTTTCTATAAAAACTGTCCACAAGAAAAACAAATCCTTTTACATCCTTTTGTTGCAGTAAGGACGTAAGACACCACCTGAGATAATGCCAGTTCAAGGGTTTGTAAAATGTAGGATACGAATTCTGTACATGGTACTATTAGAAATAGTTAAGATGACATAAAAACATTTGATTTCTAATTTCATTTAAAAAATACCAAGGGCCACTTGTAATATATACAAAAGAAGAGTGAGTGCCACAACATACTCTGCACCATAACTACACCTTTTCCCTGACTATGAGATGGATACTCATTTTCAAACCTGTGATTTTAAGTGATGTGCCAAGGGCTCCACAGAAATTAATGGCAGGGATACGATTAGAATCAGAGTTCTTAAAATCTGTTATCTCCCTCTAGACTAAAGCTTTCTCGCCTGACTAATGCTGTTGCAATGGCAATTATTTTTTTTTAATTTCTACTTCTGGAAATATTGGAGAAATGACCTGAGAAATGCAGCTCATGTCTAACAATTTGTGTGAGAGAAAAATTCATGGAATCATTGAATCTTAGAATAATAAAATTACTTGGGTTGGAAGGGACATCAAAGATCATCCAGTTCCAAACCTCTGCCATAGGTAGTGCTGCCCCCCACCAGCTCAGGCTGCTCAGGGTCCCATTCAGCCTGACACTGAATGCTTCCAGGATAAGGCATCCACAGCTTCTCCGGGCAGCCTATGCCAGTGCCTCACTGCTCTCTGAGTCAAGAATTACTTCATAACATCTAACTGAAACTTCCCCTCTTTCTGCTTAAAGCCATTCCACCTTGTCCCGTTCCTATCCACTTGCACAAAAGTTGGTCCTCCTCCTGCCTGTAAGCTCGTTGTAAGTACTGGAAGATTGCAACGAGCTCTCCCCACAGTCTTCTCTTCTCCAGGCTAAATAATCTCAACTCCTCCAACCTTTCATCACAGGAGAGGTGCTCCAACCTTCTGATCATCTTTGTGGCCCCCCTCTGGACCCATTCCAATAGTTCCACATCTCTCTTCCTGATCAAACAAGAATGCTATAGTGTTCATAGGATGTGTGTTTACAGCAGTTATGTATTACCTGTGTACTTGTAGGTATGTACAAGTGATCATAGTGAAGATCAGAGACAAAGGTAGACAAATTTGTGAGTAAGCCTCTTGGGGTTGAGGGCATTTATACACTCATTTTCCAAGGAGTATCTACAAAGCTGTGTGACTTAAAAATGCGTACTTCCTCTCAAATAGGCAGAAACCTACGGAATTTGAATCAAGGTCTACACCTCCATCTCTCACACATGTTAAATAAACATTGCAGATCAAAATAGAGGATCAATTACTTGCATGATCAGTAGATCTTGCAAGCAATCATTACATGAAGCACAGGCATGAAGCATGAAGCCTGTGCTGGTCACATCTAAGAAACATGGGCTGCAAATGTCAGACAGTTACACCTCACTCCCTCCTGTTATATTGGTAATTCTACACTTCAGAACAATCTTTCTACATGAATTAATTCTCCAAAAGTATAAGAAAAACTGGATGTATTATCTCCATAGCATCAGCTACAAAGTACTTTGTACCTGAGGCGTTTTATTTTTAGGGAAATGTTAACAACTATCAAAACCCACTGTTTATAGTCAAGTTTCCATGCAGAGTCCTAGCAATGTGAGAAAACTTATACAATGAAGGCTTGTGATTAATTCTATTATCTCTCGGCTTTAATGTTTATGACTGTTTGCTGGCTTTCCCTTTGTGACTGCATCTTGGTTTCAGTGATATGCCAGCTATACACGCAGTTATGTCAGTGATGGCACATCTACTGCTGTGTTTCAAGTTAATTTTAAGATTGATAACCATTAAGATACAGATTTGGGTCGTTTAAATCCCTCTTTCTCAAAATATATCTAATTTTCTTTCATTTAGTCATCTGATTTTCTTTAGACAAGAGTATATAATCTACTAAGTTCAACAAGACCTAGTGCTGGGTCCTGCACTTTGGCCACAGCAACCCCAGGCAACACATGAGCTTGGGGCAGAGTGGTTGGTCAAGTGCAATTTTCCCTTGGTGAATCCATTCTGACTACTCCTGATGACCTCTTCCAGTTGCTTGGAGATGGTATCCAGCACGAGTTGTTCCATCACCTTTCCACGGACCAAGGCGACACTGACTGGCCCGTAGTTTCCCTGTTCCTCCTTCTTGCCCTTTCTGAAGAAGTGCAACTCTGAAGAGTGCCATTGGCTATCTTCCAGTCTTCAGGCACTTCTCCCATTCTCCAAGACCTCTCAAAGATGATAGAGAGTAGTTCAGCAATCACCTCTGCCAACTCCCTCAGTACATCTGGATGCATACCATTAGGGCCCATGTATTTATGTACACTGATCCCACCTAGATGGTGGGATCTCAATTTCCCAGACTCTCTACCCACCAGGGCCCAGGAGCCCTGAGGGGAAGTCTTTGAATTGAAGACTGAAGCAAAGAAGGCGTTCAGAATCTCTGCCTTCTCAGCATCCTGTTACCAGGACACCTCCCTCGCTCAGCAGGGGACCCACATTATCCCTAGTCGTCTTTTTACTGTTAATATACTTATAAAAACAAGCAAACAAACACAAATAAAAATAAAAAACCTCCTTATTATCCTTTATCTCCCTTGCCGGCTTCAGCTCCAGGTGAGCTTTAGCCTTCTTTGTCTCTTCCCTGCAGGCCCTGACAACACTCCTATACTCCTCCCAAGAGGACAGGCCCTTTTTCCACATCTCATAGACCTTCTTGGTCCCTTTTATCTTATCCATGAGCTTCTTGATCATCCACGAAGGTTTCCTGCCACCTTTCCCTGATTTCCTACTGTTAGGGATGCACCAGTCCTGAGCTTGGAAGAAGTGCTGTTTAAATGTTGCTCAGCTCTCACAGGCCCCCTTACCTTCAAGCACTCTAACCCATTAGGTACCTCTAAGTACGTCCCAGAAAACGCTGAATTTGGCTCTCTGAAGGTCCAGTGTAGCAATCCTACTTTTTGCCTTACTTCTTCCACGCAGGATCTTGAACTCCGCTGTCTCGTGATCCCTACATCCCAAGCTGCCCCCAGCCTTCACATCCCTAACAAGCCCATCCCTGTTGGAAAGAACCAGGTTGCTGAGTTACTGAACTCCTCTGCAGTTTAACCAAACGTTGAAGCGCACCACTGTTGGCTTCAAAGAAATTAGGATACAGTTCTGAAAGACCACAGAAGCATTGTGAATACATTGCAATTGGGAAACCATGTTGACCTCTCTGCTGCTATGTCCCACCCATTTTGTTCTTCCAGACCAAAATGAGAGGTTTTCTTCCAAGAATTCTCTACTTTACTACACTTAATCTTAAAGGCAAGACCTTTTTTCTCAGTTTTCTGTTAAAACGCATTTAAATTCATTAAAAGAAAAAAAAAAAAAGAAAAAGAAAAAGAAAACAAAACACGATACATTTTTACTAATCTTGAATGTTCAACCATCTTTTATGCAACACCAGTTGTAGCTTTAGCCTAAGCATTAAAGAGAAAGTAAAGATGACCATCAGTGGACAGAATGCATAAATAGAACAGGGTTTATTATGATGACCTATTTTTAACATAAGAGCCATTGCTCTGAAGCTTCTGAGCTATTCCCAATCTCCTCTGTCAGTATCAGTTACTGATACTTCCTAATGCACCACCAAGTGATGAGTACTGGTAGGTATTTTGAACTAGTTCTGCCACTGTCACTGCCCTTCAATGTCCTTAGGACCACTTGGTGCAGACTGCATAGTGCTGCAGCAACTGAACTCAAGTAATTTATTCTCACTGGATCCACACTGCAGACAGTGCTGAACCTGCAATGTTCCTGTTGAAGACAGCTTTTTGTCAATGAGCTCTCGTGAGAAAACAGAAACACCGTTTCTGTGTCTGAGAGACCTTGTATTTGCAGTCTTTGGGCAGAGCTGCTGCTCATCAAGAAAATCTCCTGAGGCAGGGAAGTAACCGAGTTACATCTGCAGAACTTCTGGCTGTAAGGAAAGAGGAGTCCCAGCTGCAGGCAGCCTTTCTAGTTTCTGCTTGCACAACGATTTCTAGTGAGTATTTTTACTGGTGTTTATTTTTACCATCTTTCTGCTCTTAGACAAGTGAGCCGCTTCTTTACTGTCACTGTATTTCTATAAATCAAATGACTGCACCCAACCCATTGAGAGAATTTATCTCAGAATAGTAACTTTTGTTGAAGACGCGTAAGTTCTCCCGCACAGCTTGTGAATCACAGCTGCTGCAGCTCCGTGCTCTGCTCTCACTCAGCTGTGCATGTTCTACTCAGAGAAGCCAGCGGGCAGAAGCAACGTTCAGAACCAGACGGTGGAAAGTATTCATCTGAGTGATTAACAATGGAATCGGACACGTTCCGCAACCATTTTAGCTTCAACGTTTTGGTACCAAAAAACACCAGCTCCACTCCTTTACCTTCGTGAACGGGTATTAGAACAGCTCTGCTCGGTCTCACCTCGCTCTAGTTTTGGCTTTCTGCATGTGACACGGCAGCACCTGCGGGCACAGCCGGACCGGTAGCAGGGAGCCCCCGCCCGCAGTGAGCGGGCGCCCGAAGCCGCCTCCTTGCCCGGCGCAGCCCCGATTCTGCTGCGCTAGGTGAACACAGCCCCCACCCCCGCCGTCCCGGCTATGCCACTGCCCGCCAGACTTCCTCTCCGCGCCCCGCTCCGCACTTCCTGCCCCTCGCCCGGCCGCCAGCACCGCCCTCGCCGCGGGAGGTGCCGGGGGCTGCGGGGGGCGCGGCAGCGGCCGCTTTCCTGCTCCGGCCGAGGCAGCCCGACGGCTGAGCGCGGTGAGGTGAGCTTGGGTCGCTGGCGGCAGGCGGGGCCGGGCCGAAGCGGGGCTTCGCGAGGCTTCGCAGGGATGGGGCAGTGCCGGCGGCGAAGGATGGCGCTGGGGGTGGCTGTGCCTGCAGGTCCCCCGGCCGGACCCCCTCCGGGCCGGGGGGGAGGCGAGCGGAGTCTGCCCCGGACAGGGCCGCGGGTTGTGGCCCGTTTTGCTCTGTGCCCGCAGCTTCTGTGCTCTGGGGGTCTCGCAGGGGCTGGGGCGCCCCGAGCCCGGAGTAGCTCCGCTTACCGCAGCGGGCTATGGATAACGCTGTGATTGAAGTGAGTGGGCAGTGACGGGTTCCGGCCGCTGGTCCTGCCGGAGCCTGACGACTGTGCGTGGAGATGCCGTCTTGCCACGGGGACTGCCCGCCCCTCGGCCCTCTTGGGGCGCTGCACAGTCTGCCCATCAAAGCGCATTTTAATCGCTCTGTGCTTGATGAACGGCTGCTCGAGATGAGGTGGCTTTCTTCTTTGTTTATTTTCTGTTTATTTTTCCAGTGTGGGGTTGTGTGTTTTACAGTGAAATTGTACTAGTGGTTTTACAGGGTGGAGGGGATGATGTGATGTTATGGTTCCCGTGCTGTGCATATAAGCTTACTCTATTCTTTTTACTTTTATTAGTTTTTATGAGCAAGCAGGGGTCTTTTCAGTTTTGATACTAACAAGATATTCATTTTATATGGAAAAGTGCCTAAAACAAACCATGTCCTTAAAAAGAAATTAGCAATCTGGCTAACAGTGAACTGTTCTCATGTGTAACTTTTCTTGCTCACTGTTGTTCCCATATGGAAGTGTTCTGGATGCCACAACTGATGAGTAGCCCGAGAGTCAATGTGCAAGTGTCACAAACCATAGCCCTGCTGGGAAACTCTTCTTTAGATGAATCGAGTGAGGGGCAGTGCATGGTGGGCCCTGATCTGAAAAGTCACCACTGAGGTGGTGGTAGCCATCAGCCACTCCCCCTTAGCAGGAGCTTTCTCCATCTTATCATGTTCTTCTGATCTGTTATTTGTGCCTACAAATACACTTGGAAAGGAAGACCTGAGGTTCATTCTGGGTCTCAAGTGGTGTTTTTTCCTGAGAACGATGAACATGCAGTTGCAGAACCTGTTGGCCGAGAGCTGCGCCCCTTCCTGTGGAGGGTGTAATGTGATAATTTGGACAAACAGTGACTCAGGGGCCTCTCAAGGCTTCATATCTGAGGCCTGTGGACAGGGGATGGCTCCCTGGGTGAGATGGTGGCAAGTGGCCTAACCCACTCTGACTTGGGGATGGCTACCCTGGGGGCTGGCTGTGTCTCTGCTACCAGTCCTCAGAGAGGCTTCTGGGTCCTGGCTGCTCGGGAGGGATCTGCTTCAGCTGGCAGTAGGGCAGCACAAGAAGCAGGAGGTGTTAGCTTGCTCAAGCATCCATCGCCTTCCTAACGAAGTGTCACTGGGTTGGGGTCAGAGGGCCAGAATGTTCAGAGGTCAGGAGTTCTGTGCTTTACCAAGTGTACAACATGATGCATGTGGCAGAGCATCTCATTCCACAGCTGTAGTAAACATGGATGAGAGATGGGTTCCTTCATTTTTGGTAAAATCACATTCTTACAAGGAAAATCAGAAACATGTTTTCTTTTTTACTTAACAGCTGTGCCAAGGTATTTCCTGGAGAACAGCATGCACAAATACATTTCCATATCAATGTATTTCCTAGGCTGATTTGCATATCTTTCCTTCAGGATGCATATCTCCCCAGGAGAAAGCCACACATTTCTTGTTTGTAAGCTGTAGCAGGAGGAAATGCCAGTATTGCATCTGGGGTTATGCCCTGGATCAGATTGGGTGGATGGAAGGTCTCCATGTGTCCTGTCTCTTCACTCCTTCTCCTTTTTCTCCTTCTGTTGACTACAAAACATATTTCCAATTGACACAAATGAGTTAAGGACAAGCAACACTGGATTTTTTTTTAAGAGGGAAAAATGCATGGAAGTTAAGTGAGGAGTGCTTCAGTGAAACCAGTGCTTGCTCACCCATTTTTTTCTAGTAGGGGCAGCTCAGGCAGCATGACACTGAGGTATCCACCGTCCTGTGGCACTGTGCTCCAGGCAAGACAGTCACTTCTGTTTGTGCAGTTGCTTCACCTCCATGACTTTCTGAGCTAAGCGGCAAACTCAGTAGTTAACTTTCCAGCAAGTCTCTGAAGCTGGTGAGGTGGGTGCTTCCTGTAGGAGCCACTGGTTGGGTGTTGGGTAGATGCTTTTCAGCAGAGGTTGAGGTTGGATGTTTAGGAAAAAATGATTCCCAGAATGAGCGGTGAGTCATTGGAACAGTCTGGAGTCACTATCCCTGGGTGTGTTTTAGAACCATGTGGGTAAGACACTGAGATACATAGCTAGTGGGCATGGTGGTAATAGGTTGACGATTGAACTAGATGATCTCAGAGGTCTTTTCCAGCTGTTATGATTCTGTGTACTTCTTACTGCCAGGAGGTAAACACAACATGTTTTATTCAAGCAGAACTTGAAATGGTGCACTGTGTCTTGCAATTTGTGTTTAGTTACTTTTCCATGTTTTCAAGTATACCAGCTTGTACCTTTACAGTGAAGAGCAGGACACAGGTGACTTCGGGCAGATTTTGTTATACGTTTTTTGAAATGTAATGTTTGTAAATAACTCATCTTGTCCTTAGTTGGTGTGGTTGTCCCTGTTTCATAGAATCATAGACTCACAGAATGACTTGGGTTGGAAGGGACCTTAAACATCATCTATCTCCAGTCCCCTACCAGCCACTAAATCTGGTATTTCCTGCATTTTAATTTTGTTTCTGAGGTTCTGTGGTTTTAGATTTGCAGGGAATCTGCTCTGTAAATCTCAAGTGTTCCTCTTTGTGTACCACAGCAGGAAGTGGATCTGCACTGCAGCATGTGCATTTCCGTGGCCTATACCTTTGTACTGTTAGTGTGCGATGCAGGTGGTGTGGCTGTGCTACTGAGGGAGAGTGACAAGGAGTTGTGTCTGACACTGAGTTTGGAAGGAGTGTTCCAAAGTGCACGTGGGTGCACATGCTCTGGGTGCACATGCACGTGAAATGTACATGTGCTGTTGAAGGACTTAAGCCCTGGGCATAGAATAATATCAGCATCTCTGTTTCCTGCTAGCGGTTGGAATCGTTATCTTCTGTGATCATAGCACGTCCCCATGCAAAACCCTTTGACGGTTGCTGCCATTTATTAAATTATAATACATTACAACTTGTGAATTGCACGCACAGGGAAAAATAAGTTGTTGTATTTAACAGCACGCACCTTGAATGATTGCATAACAGATTAGTAGCAAATGTACCCATTTCACCTTGAGATAGTGTCGTGTAGTACACTGGTGTTTGCTGTTTGATTTTTGACTGTTTTTGCTGTTTTTTGTCTGCAATAGTACCGAAAGGAAAAGAAAAAAAGAAAAAAAAGAAGGTTGATCTCAATTTGCAGGAGAGCAGTCTTATTGCCAACTGTGCCCAAGGTTCCCAGTGGTGTTGGGGGATTTCTTGAGCTAAGTGCTGTTGCACTCCTTAAGACTGGATTTTATCAACTCATAGGATATTATGGCCTGTTGTAAACAGAATCGCAGCTGCCCTTTGCCCTCACATCGTGTTAAAATGGGCTGCTTCACAGTGTGAGACTAGGCTCAGCAGCAGCCAGCGCCTTCCATGTTGCTCACTAGCTAAACCTCATGCATTAAGGCAAGCTACTTAATTTTGGTCAAGAGCAGCAGAAAACAGCGGATCAAAAGATATAGCACTTCATATGATTTTCCATTGAAGTCAACAGCGTTTGCTTATTTACTTAAATAAATAAGTTACCCTTAGGGTATTTATGTACTTACTTACCTAATAACTAACTAGCCTGGAACCAAATCATTAGGTTCATATCACCAGTTGAAAGCAAGACGTTAATTACTTCTGGAAGGATGAGACTAAGGTTCATTATTGACTGAGTAGGATGACAAGGAATCTGTCCTCTTACTCTAGACGAGTGCTGTTAATTAGCTTGCTGTATGGAATATGTGATAGAAGGATGGCTGGTTTGTTCTGTTTGGTTTTGGTTGTATTGTTAGGAATATTTGAGATTTTTGTGCAAAATTGATGTGAGGCTTTCTGTAGCAGCTAATGTTATAATGTGGCTTTTTTCTTCCTCCAGGTGGAAATATCTGCCCTCCTTGCTTGGTGGAGTCCAGCTGAGAGCTGTTGCATTACTGCAGTGAAGGTTTGATTGCGTTCATATAGTAATCTAAGTGGGGGATGTAGTATAACACACATAATTTAATTTGTTAATTAATTTTAATTTAATTTTGTGTTTCTGATTTTTTGCTTTTTTTGACATGGTAGAGGTTGGGAACAGCTGCTGAGGAATGAAATCTCCACCTCTTCTCGTGGCCTCACTCCTGGCCTGCATTGTTGTTTTGGGTTTCAATTACTGGATTGCAAGCTCTCGCAGTTTGGATCTGCAGGTAACGTTCCTATTGCTCTGCATGTGGTCATGCACATCTGCAGTTGGCAAAGGTAATTCACAGTAAGCAGGATGCTTCCACTAGATGTGATGAGTTTGCTTTGGCCTGCTTTAGGGATTTTTCACAAATACTACAGCCAATACTTACCAGTACAGGGAAAAAAGGGAGGTCAGGGGGACCCAAAGCCCAAAGACCTGAGTATGGTACCTCAAACATTCAGCTGCTTTCTTCTGCTTCAGTTTTTTTCTCAGAGTACATTAAACTTGCAGTCCTTTTTAATATCTGAATGAATCTCTGAAATTTGCTCATCTTCCTAAATTATTACTCCATGTTGCTGCCACTTCCATTGCTGAATATAAAGAAAGATTGACCCCTTTCAGTATGTGCTGGATGAGTAATGTGCACTTGCCCTTTACAGGGTTTATTTGTTTTAAATAAACAAAAAAGCCCTAAAGCTGAAGGAGTGTTAATTAAACGTGACTGATGAGAGCCACTGCTTTGTTTTTCTACTGAACCAGTGTTTTCTTTGTAAGTGAAGTGACTTTAAACACTGAGTTCTTGACTGTAGAAACTGAACTTCTGTTTCACCCCAGTGTTCATACTCTTCATTCAGGTTACGTGTCTGGGGCCATGCAGCTGAGTCTTAGTCTTCCAGTGGTGGGAGGTTATGATGTCAGTGTCCCTTGGGGCCTAGGGCATCTTCATCAGGGTGGCATCCAGCCCTTAGTAGCTGTGTCTGCACCACTGAGGCTTCGCTGCGTGGTCATGGAGCAGCTTGGGGGAAAAGACACTGGAAAGCAACCATACCAGCTGGTCTCGGTCTCAGGAACATACAGGCACAAGGTGCTGTTTGTTGTTATTGATTACTCTACTGTCTTGTACCTTGTCCACAAAATACAAGAACTGAAAATTCTTTTACTTCTGTGTCCTCAAGCACTCTGAGTAATATAAGAGCAGAGGTACAAATCAAGCTTCTAAACTCTGTCAGCCTATCCATTTGTTGGCATGACTTTGTTGCTGTTAAGTCTAAATGGAATAAATGCTTTTCATTGACAGCATCTGGCTGGATTCCTTTTCCTTGTTTTTGTATGCAGTATTTGATGGTCTTGAGTTTTCATCTTGTCGCTGTTCTTTGACTAGTCAAGAATAATCTTCTTGTTTATAAGTATTGTATCTTTGTGCAACAGCTGGATGTTACTTAAATGTAAGTTGGACAGTATTGTCCTTTTTCCACTTTTTCCCTTGTCTTGCAGTAAAACTTACTGATGATTTCAGAATTGATTTTTCCCTGTGTAAGGTTTGAATCAGTACTGGGAAGTGCAGTGATGTCCACATTGTCTGGATGACATTTGGAAAATGTTTTGGCCTTGTAATTCAGAGAGATCATGGATTGTCATTTCTTTCTTTTTTTTCTTTTTTTTTTTTTTTTTTTTTTTTTTTTAATTATTTGTGTTTTGGTGTGGAGGTACTTAGTTTAGCCTAGGACTTTGTGACTATGTAGTTTTGTGGGGTTTTTTTTGTAATCTTTAAATGAAATTTTGATGGCCTCTACAGTATATGATGTTTCAAAAGTCTGTGTAAGACTGATGCATGTGCTGTGTGTGCATGCCAGTGTCTGGAAGACATCACCATCTGAGAAGGTGCTGTGATAAGATTAGTATTGTTAGCCTATTGTTTTCCCTGTGGTTGGGTATTCTTTGAAAGTACTGGAAAAAAGTCCAGCGAGAGGGAAGGTGGATTTGCTTGTTACTTTAGTTCTGCCTATGTGAAGTTTGAAACCATGACCCTTTTAAATAGTCTCAGGGAGAGAGCATTTCTTTGCCTTTTCCCCTTGCTTTCTCAGAGTCGGATCATGGAGCTGGAAGGCAAGGTCCGCAGGGCAGCGGCGGAGAGAGGTGCGGTGGAGCTCAAGAAGAATGAATTCCAGGGAGAGCTGCAGAAGCAGCGAGAGCAAATTGATAAAATACAGTCCTTGCATAGCTTCCAGATGGAAAATGCCAACAGAGAACACTGGAAAGAGAAGGTAGGAGCTCTTCTAGCTACACTGTGCCATGAAATTGTGGTTAACCATCACACTTTCTGCAGAAGAGTAAGTTTGCTCAAATATTCCAGCTAGTGGAATTACAGTTGGTGTTTGCATGACAAAATATTTAATGTATGAATTATCACTGAATGCATCTTATAGCCCTAAAAGTGGTAAAAATCTTGCTCAGGTGTTTGTACTGGAGAAAAACTTTAATAGAAATGTGTTGATGGAGGCGGGGGGGGAGGTGCAGAAAGAGAGAAACAGAAGTAAGCTGAAATCTGGATTTTTCTTACTGCACTGCATGAGCTTTTAATTGTGAAATGTTAGCAGCTACAACTGACAGCACTTCTGAATAATACCTTTGCCTCCTATATTGTTAGAGTTACCTTGGGTTGATCTCTGGCTTTCTTTTCTGTACACTTACATTTTAAGACTTCTGGATGAGAAGAAGCTGCACTGATAGATATGCTTGTATTCCTTTCTCAAGTAGTTATAAATGATTAATATTTATTTCTAAATGCTTTGTAAGTTTCGGGGCATCTTCTGCCTCCAAAGCTCAGCAGAAGTGAGACGTGTTTGATAAAAAAAATAAGCAAGTTACAGTTCGATTGTTTATATTTTAACGTGTGTAGGTGTTATAAAGATACACTAGGATATTCAGGTTACATTCAATTGAAGAGAATTATAGAATTGTTTGTGTTGGAAGGGACCTTTAAAGAACATCTGCTCCAATTTCCCTGCAATTAACAGGGACGTTGACATCTAGATCAGGTTGCTCAGAGCCTGGTGCAGCCTGACCTTGAATGTCTCCAAGGAAGGGACATTCACACCCCCTCTCTGGGCAGGCACTGGGAACTTTACCTGACTGCCGTGATTTCTCCAGTATGATGGAGACTGGCTTGCCAGTTAAATCAGGCAGTTCCTCTGTACCTTGGGTAGTACCTCATCAGGTCACAGAATCCTAGAATCATAGGGCTGGAAAGGGACCCCTGGAGATCACTGAGTCCTTGGAACCCGATAAAGCATGTTCTCTACAGCACACTACACAGGAAACTGTCTAGATGAGCTTTGATTATTTCCAGATAAGGAGGCTCTGAAACTTCTCTGGGCAGCCTATTCCAGTGCTCTGTCACCCTCATAGTAAAGAAGTTTTTCATCATGTTTGTAGGCAATTTCTTATGTTCTTCTGTGTCCTCAACTGCCACTTGTTCTGTCACTGAGCATTGTTTATAAGTGCTTGGCCCTATCCACTTGACTCCTGATCATTAGATATTTATAAACATTGATAAGATCTCCCTTCAGCCTTCTCCAAGCTGAACATCCCAAGATCTCTCATCCTCTCCTCATAGGGGAGATGCTCCAGGCCACTCATCATCTTTGTGGTCCATCTCTGGACTCTAGGTGACCCCTGTCTTTCTTGAACTGGGAAGCCTAGAACTGGACCCAGTATTCCAGATGTGGCCTCACCAGGCATGAGTAGAGGGAAAGGATCACCTCCCTCGACCTGCTGGCTACAGTCTTCTTTATGCATCCCAGGATACAATGGTCTTCTTCGCCATAAGAGCACACTGCTGGTTTACAGTCTACCTGTTGTTTACCAAGACACCCAGGCCCTTTTCTGCAGAGCTCCTTCCAGTAGGTCATCCTCTAAACTATACCGATGTGTGCAGTTACTCCACCCCAAGTGAAGAACTCTGTACTTGCCCTTGTTGAACCTCACAGGGCTCCTCCCTGTCCAGTTCTCCAGCCTGTCCAGGTCTCACTGAATGGCAGCACAGCCATCTGATGTGTCAACCACCCCTCCCAACTTTGTATCATTATCAGATTTGTTGAAGGTTGTCATGGTCTTGTAATTTTTGCTATTGGTATTCCACATCATAACATCATGTGGAGCACAGAGAAGAAGAACTACATGTCCCAGAGGACCTCACGGTCAGAGAGGGAAATACATCATGGAAGTGATGCTCTCTCTCACTGGCTGGCAGCAGGTGTGGGTGTGTTTCCAAGCCTGGCAGCAGGTGTGGGTGTGTTTCCAAGCTGTGCACCTTCAGTTTCAAAGTAGGCTTCTCGGTCTTTGGAAACCCCTCTCTCCTTCTTATTTTACTTAATTTATTAGCCTCAATTTCAGTTAGATTGTATTATATTGTGTTATCTTGTATTCCAGTATCGCAGTTAGTAAAATAAGTTTTCCTTCTTAGGTCGTTGCCACTGCTCCATTTGCTTCCTTGATTTCAGCTTCCGTCTTCCTACCTCTTTCCCTTTTCCCTTCCCATTTTTGGGGTCAGGGAAGTTTTTCATCATGCCTACTGTCCCCGTCATCGACATAGATTGATCACAGTAACTCCGTGAGACTCTGTCCCTTTGTCTGGGTCACTGATGAAGATCTTGAAAAAGACCAGACCCAGCAATGATCCCTGGAGAGCACTGCTAGCTTCAGGCCACCAACAGAACTTTGTGCCACTGATGACAACCCACTAAGCTCTGCCAGTCAGTCAGTTCTCAGTCCACCTCACTATCTATTCACCTGTCCCACACTTCCTGAGCTTACCTATGAGGCTGTTACAGGAGACGGTGTCAAAAGCCTTGATTTATGCTCAGGTTACACAGCATCCACTGCTACCCAGTCACCTACCCAGCTGATGGTGACATCATAGAAGGCCACTAGATCAGCAGTTTTCCCTTGCTGAATCCACACTGTCTACTCTTGATAAACCTCCTTCTCTTCTACTTGCTCGGAGATGACATCCAGAATAAGCTGTTTTATCACCGTCCCAGGGGCAGAGGTGGGACCTGTAGTTTCCCAGCTTCCTCCTTTTTGCCCTTTTTGAAGATTGGAGTGACGCTGGCTCTCCTCCAGTACTCAGGTACCTCTCTTGTTCTCCATGTCCTTTTGAAGATGATTGAGAATGGTTTGGCAATTACTTCTATGAGCTCCCTCTGCACACATGGCTGTATCATTTGGGGACTCACAGGTTTGCATATATCAAGTTTGTCTAAGCAATCTCTGTCCAGATCCTCCTCAAGCAAGGGCAAGTCTTTCTTTCCCCAGACTCCCTACCTTCCTTATTCAGCGGTGGGCCCACATTTTCCATCGTCTTCATTTTTCATGTTGTCCTTGGCCTCCTTCACCAGATTCAATTCCTGGTAGACCTTAGCCTTTTTTGTTCCTTTTCTGCGTGCCCTGACGATGTTCCTGTATTTCTTCCAAGTGGGTAAACCCCTTTTCCACGTTCTGTAGACCTTCTCTTCTGTTTGATTTTTTTCTTGAGCTCCTTGCTCACTCATGCAGGTCTTCTGCTACATTTGCCTAATCTCTTGCACTTAGGAATGCGTTGATCTTGGGCTTGGAAGAAGTGGTGCATGGACTTGTGGAAATTCAGGTTCCTCATGTGATTTCTAGCAGAGTCTTCTCCTATGACAGAGTGGACTTATTTCACCCAGGCTCTGTCTTCAGGTTTGAAGATGTGGGAGATTTGAGAGAACTGATCACTGGTGAAAACTGATGCAAAAGAATTGTTGAGTCTCAGCTTTATACATGTCTGTCATCACCAGCTTTGTCTAGCAAGGATGGTACATTTTCTTTGTTTCTCTTTTTCTAGCCATCGTTCTTTTTTTCACATCTGTCAGCAGGTTCATTTCAGCTATGCACTGGTGTTCCTAATCCCATCCACACGTGCTCAGACAACATTCCTAAATTGTTTCCAAGATGTGAGTCAGTCCTTGCTTCCAATGCTTATGCATTTCCTTCTTGCTCTTCAGTTCAGCCATAAGATGTTTATACCGCCATGCTGGTATCAAGTCTTCCTTGCCTGATTTCTTGCACTTGTAGATCAGGAGCTCTTGTGCTTGAAGAAAAGCATCCTTGAGGAGCTGCCAACACTCTTCTGCTCCAGTGACGCAGAAAGCAGTTTCCCAAGGGTTTGCATTGACAAGTTCCTTAAACAGGTGAAAATTTGCTTTTCCAAAGGTATTTGCTTTGCTCTTGGCCCAGCCGGTATCCTTTGTGATCATGAATGCCAGGCGAAGTTCAGGTTGGATATAAGGAAACATTTCTTTACTAAAAGAGTAGTCAGATGCTGGAATGATCTGCCCAGGAAGGTGATTGAGATGCCATCCCTAAAGGTGTTGAAGAAGCTTTTAGATGTTATACTAAAAAATGTGGTTTTAGTGGGGAGATATTGGTGGTAGATCGGTGGTTGGACTAGGACTAGGTCTTTTCCAAACTAGTTTTTTCTACGATTCTGTGATTTTTGTCTTGACCCTCCAATAATGAGACTATTTGTGTTGGTGGGCAACAGGCCCATTGAAGCTCCTTTTCTGGTTGCAGTATCTATCACCTGTATTAAGAAAATTGTTCTTTAATTCACCTGGACTGCTTGCTGAGCTTCTTTTCCAGAAGATGTTAAGGTAGTTTATATCTCCGAGCAGAATAGGGCCTGTGATCATGGTGTTTCCTGAAGCTGAGGAAAGAGCAATTCGTTGATCTTCTCCTCCTGGTCAGGTGGCATATAGTTAATGCCAAGCATGAGGTTTCCTTTGTTGTCTTGGTCTCTGACTCCCAACCATCAGCTCTCAACCTGCTTATTGCCATTTTTCATAGACAGCTGTACACGTTCAATCCTTTGTTTTACACAGAGCACAACTTCAGACTCATCATTTCCCCATCTTCTTAATCATTGCTCAGTAGGCACATGTGATCATATCTTTTAGTAGCAGGCGTTGCAACTGCATGTTCTGTGTACAGTTCAGTTTTACCAGCCTCTGTGCAAATACCATTGTTTGCATCTCAGGGTATAATTTGTGGTTCAGTGGTGCTTGGTGAAACCCTTCATTCTGTTTTGGCGTGCATTTGCATTCCACATCTGTCCTGCAAGTAGCAGAGAAAATTTATGAGGGAAGAAAAAAAAAAAAAAAAAAAAGATATTTTTCAAAAGGAAAATGCATTTTCTGCTTCTTTTTCTTTAGTAGAATTTCCTTTACCAAGGTAGAATTTCTAGATGTCAGTGGAAGTGTCAGTTTGTTGGTAGACTAGCACAATGGGCAAATATCAGGAGCTAGTGAGAAGAGCTCACCCAAGAAAGCTCCATGGATGGAAAAGTGCTTCCTTTTGCCAAGTGGAGTGTGCACTTTTTCCTTTAAATTACCGTGGTAATAGCCAGTTGCAACTGCCACCACACAATCATTTTTTCTTGTTGCTTTTTTCCTTTGAGTTTAGAGGAACTATCATTTATCAAATCCTGCATTTTTGCCAGAAAAAAGTCATTTAAAAAAAAACAAAAAACCCCCCAATCTTGTTATGTGATATAGGATGAATGTGTTAATTTGGGGAAGGCTTAGAGGAGCTTACAAAAAAATCTTGCCCTGGTGTCTCTTGGAACTTCTGTCTTGAAAGAGTCATTGCAAAGATGAGAGAGATTAATTAGTGTATACACATCTAGAACTGGAAGTGGCTGTACACTCACTATCAGAGCAATTTTGCAGCCATGTGATATGTTATTGTTATAACAGGGCTGAATGGTCAGGTAAAAATTACAAAATGGCTTAGAAAACAGCAGTGGGTGGAGGAGCTGCTTCTCTGGCTACAAACATATTACATCCGCGGTGCCTGATTACATGGCATCAGTGATGGTTACAGTCAGTAGGGCCCACTGGAGGAGCATGTGCCCTCTTCCTGAAGTTTTCTGGCTCCAAATGTTCCTGAGCCAGAAATAGTTGCTGCTGGAAAACACTGTGCTTTATGATGCCTTTATGTTCCTTTGTCAACTGCTGTTGGAAGACAGGATGCTGGACAAGGTGGGGCTGGGACTAGCAGAGGTGATCTTAACCTTAAGATCACCTCTTAAGTTCATTCTCTTCCATCATCCTAAAATGCAGATGGTATTCAGTAATGGAATCGTCAATGAAGTTTGCTGTTAGAAACCCAGGAGCTGATACTGTGGGAAGCATTAGGTGTAAGTGGTGTAATGGACTAATTTCCTCTTCTGTTTCATGTGACTGGAGAAGAGCAAGTCTTGGATGGCTGAAAGCTGGAACAAGCATGCTTGTGTCTGTGCACTTGCTCTTGCTGTGACACATGAACAGACATCCCACGTAGATGTTGTTTGCTTCCCAGGTCTGCAATTTAAGAGTATGGAGAAGTGTTTTACTGGAAAACTGAATTTGTAAAAAAATGCCATAAGCAAGTTGGCATGAATTCATCTACTCTAAATTACAAATGCTCCTGATATGACCATTGTGGTGGAGGAGGAGAGCTTAGTTTTCCTCAGTAAGGACCTTAATCTGAACAAGCTCTCCAGGGTCAGAGATTATATGATAATGGAATGTATAATACAGGAAAAAGCTGTTTCTGAACATTTTCAGTGTTTGTCTATATATAGCTATATATAGTGTATGTACTATCTTGTGTTCTAAATTCACATGTGTGTATGTGAATATGTATGCATACACAAACATATATTCTTAGGTTTTGGCTCAATGGATTCCAATGGAATCTGAAATTCCTGGGTGGCAGATAGTGAATGCAATCTTTCTGCTTATACAGAACTCATTTCTTGAGCTGAACTTTATATTCCCCCTTTATGGTGATTAGCAGTGAGTGTTTACCCAGTCTGGGAGGGACAAATGCAAATCCAGACCCCGGGTGTCTCAGCTTTCTTCCCAAGCTAACACAAACTGTCTAAATGTAACTAAACAGATCTTTGCATGTTAAACAGGGTTTTATTTAATTTTCATTGTTGTCCTTAAATAAGAAAAATGAAAAGGCCATTAGCTGATTTGCAGAAGTGAATGGTTTGTGTCTGAAAGCTTCCTCTTTATTGGAGAGAAGTTATAGAGCCTCTGGATATAGAAGGGTAGTACTTAGCAAAAGTAACTCTCAAATTCAATTTGGGACTCATCTTAATTTCACTTCATCTCTGGTCACTGCATCTTATTACTTTGATTATAATATGAATAAGGATATGGTCCAAACTATTGGACCAATATATACTGAACTATTACAGTGGTAATACACATTCTAGGTTAAAGTAATTCTTGGAGACAGTGTGACTATCACTATTTACATCTGCCTTCTTTTCTAGTTCAGTTGCCTCTGTGCTGCTTTGGGAACAAGAGTACAGAAGGAAGGCTCTTGGAGCATGAAATACCTCATGGTCTCACCGTCCATCGAGGCAATGTAATCCTGGGTAATTGCTCTCAGAATTGTGGAACTGTAGAATCATTGAGGTTGGAAAAAACCTTTGAGACCAACTAGTCCAGCCACCAACCCATCCCCACCATGCCCACTAACCATGCCCTGAGTGCCACATCCTCAAGGTTCTTGGATGCCTCTGGGGTTGGTGACTCTACCACCTCCCTGGACAGGCTATTCCAATGCTTCACTGCTCCTTCAGAGAAGAAATTATGTTTCTCTCATGTCTTGAGTATGTATAAAGCACTTCTGTCAGCAGACTGTGTTTAAAAAAATCCTTTTGAATTATTGAGGATTTAGCCAATGGCTTCTGGAAATCCCATACAGAAGTAGACTGAAGAGCTCAAGAGACGTTACAGGAACTCTCAGTGACAGCAGACAAGGAATCAGGAGTACAGGAGTGCTGTTTTTAATCCATGAGTAGTTTTCTAAAGCGGAACAATATCCTGCATGGTTGTTATTCAGAACTCGTAGCTTCTGGGTTGCGCATGCCCACAATAGTTTTTTGAACAGTGGAGCAGCAGAACAATACTTGTAGTCTGTTTCATGTTAAATTCCTAGAGTGTGCGTTTGCAGTTTGGGTTTCTGTAACTCTTCCCAAGCACACATCTTGCTTTTTTGAGGAGGGTCAGCAAGCTTTCTTTGCTGTAAGGGAAGTGCCTGGCACTGTTGCTTGCTGTCTTTTACCACTGTTCACAGCTGCTCTCATCGCTTCACTGGGAAGATCTCAGCTCCCAGCTCAGCCTTCTGAGACAGGACACCTGCTGGCATGTGGAGTGTGGGTTCTGCTCAGAAAGAGTGGCAGTGGCCAGAGGGAGAGAGAAAAAAGCCTACCATGGAAATAAGGAAATGCCTATGTGTTTCTGTTTTAAAGCAGTGTTGCACCCAACAGCTCTGAATTCTAGTTTATATTGCCAGGTGTTAGGGTTCTAATTAAACATAGCTATGTTCACAGGAGTCCTGTAGCCTCAAATGGAGTGTTGTCTCCAGTCCACCTGCTGCTGGCCTGCAGCTGCAAACATCATTTCTTCCTCAGATTTTTGGCTTCTTTTCCTGCTGAGAATGTAAGGAAGAAATAGTCTGTAACTTCTTGATGAAACTAATTTCAGTGGAAAATGAAATCTGCTCCATTCAAGCTCAAGATTTGTTTTGGGCTTTACCTGAGGTGCTTCTACTGAAGTATTTATGAGCATTTTGCACAGAGACAACCTGAAAAGAGAAATATTTTCTTAAGGAATCATTTTTATGAACTCTTTTCCTTTTTTCCTTACATACTGATATGTGCTTAGCCATGAATCTGACACCTTGGAATGAAAAAGGCTCTGCGTTGGAATCATTCCCACTTCTTCAAAAATTATTCCAAAGAGATGAAAAAGAGGAGTACAAAGGGACAAGGACCATGCTGGTGGTAGAGAAGGTGTTTTTACAGAAACAGAGAAAGACATTATTGTGTATCATTAAGACATGAACAGGCCCTCATTTGGGCTGTGCTACTGCCTTGGAAGTGTGCATGATAAACTGCTCCTTTTGTTTGCCGTAAGGACACACGTCAGTTTGCATTGGTCGTGACATAGCTGCCTGTCTTCTCCCTGGTTATATTACAAGTACTGGTTTGTGCGAGTTTCTGCCTGTGTAAGCCTCACCCTGCAATTTGCTTTGTTCCCAGCACTTTGCTTGGGAGGCTGGGGCAGCCGAAATCTGCTTCTGTCCTCAGATCTTGGATTAGTGACACCGCTGCTTGCCTCTCTCTCCTCTTGAGAGCTGTGCCTCATTAGTGCCAAACCCCTTTCCGTTGCTTTTCACTATGCTTGGTTAGTGTTGGAAAACATGTACATCAGGACAGTGTGCTGGGTCTGGCTGGTTTTAGGGTGGTATCAAAAGCCATAGACAGTCATGCTGAAGGAGCTGGACTAGTAGATTCTCCCAAGAGAGTGATTAAGGAGACCTGTTGTGTAAGGCACTGCTCTGATTTAATGCATGTATATAGCTCTGAATGTGTGCTCAAAATACACATGCTTTAGGATGATTTATCTCAATGCCATCATTCAGGTTTTTATGTTTGTGTACTTTTTAAACCAATATCCTTAACGTTTGTGCTTCTTAAGTGGAATATGACTTATGTAGATCTTATTTGGTAAATGATATGTATCTCTGGCAGTTTTCACTAAAGTATTTGCTGTCCAGCAGGAGCAAGATCTTTTTTTATCACTGGTATTAGCCCTGTGGCTTTTGGTTTGGTTTCTGAAGACCTGCTGTCCACAACACTGACCCCAGTCAGGAAGCTGACTGTTCCTGCCTGATAGTGACAAGGACTTCTTTGCAAGGTGTATTGCAAACACAGAAATCTTGCTGTGTTTACAGAGTTACTCCTATGCTCTCACAAATTGTTTTGATACAGTGAGATACTGAATTCACCAAAACTGAATAATCACTGTCAGGGATTATAGTTATTGTTGTTGCTGAATGAGATTTAAAATGTGAATTTCCTCCTAGGTCCGGATTTCAGTGTGTGTTTGCTGACTGCTTCCTTGCAGTTTGAAAAATGAGATAAAATAATACCAGCCTAATTCCCAGGTATGAGGCAAAGACTAGTTAGTGTTTGCCTGGCAGGAGGAAGAATGGAAAGCCTGAAGCTATTGATATGGTTAGGTAGGGAGCTGGCAGTTGGAACATTGCCCTGTAAATTACTGAGCAGCATTTCCTGCTCCCATTAAACACGTGGATGGACTTTAATGATTCCTTCCTGGATTCTTATTCTTAAATTCAGAGAGATAGGTGTAGCACTGTCAAAAGGAAATTTCATTCAATTTTATTTTATGTGGTCCAGAAGATTAGGATCTGTAATTTTTTTTTTTCCTTTATGTTTTAAGGAGAATTTTCCACACCTAAGGAGCTGAACATCCAGCACTTGTCTGCTTCACAGCCGAAATGAAATAAATGGTTCTAGTGCTGGGGGGTTCATTAAAGAACAGTAAAAAAACAAACAAACTGAAATACATGTGAACATAAAATGGCTGTATCAAATGGTATTATATCTGTTCTTCTGTTCTGTTGATAGTTTCTGATAATAGCCATGGTTGACTGACCTCAGTAAGGGAAATCCTGATGGTGATGATCTCGAAGTAGCCTCATTAGGCTGAGCAGGCAGTAGCAGTAATTTACATTTCCACTGAAACATAAAATTCCTTTCTATAATAAAGCAGTGAAAACAGATCCAGAACCTTTTTTGCCCTGTCTTTTGAGAAAAGAGAAGGAGAGGAGTTGACTGATCCTAAGTATGTTGCTTTCTGTGTTGTTTTTCTTTGTTTCTTTTCATTGAAGAATCAAGACCTTTGCTCTTAATATTTCACAACAGTGTTCATGGACTGACATTCTGTATGGAGTGCTCTAGGAATATTTCTTTTATTGAATTGAAAAGGACTGCCTCTTCATTAAGACATGAATGGCCACTTCTTTGAATTGTATCTTTTTAAAAGGTTGACAAAAGACAAATCCACTTCTTTACTCTGTGTATGCTTGGATTAATTGAACACTTCCCTCTTAATCAGCTGGTACTTATTACTGTTAGTCTCCAAGAAAATAGGTGCTGTCAGCTTCTCAGCATGACACGGGAAGACAGAATGAACGCAAGTATTTCTTTGCCTTGAAAGTGATGTGAGTGTGAGTATGCATCACTACTTGAATAGCAGCATTGGAAGCCACAAGTTTGATGTATCCTGACCTCAGACCCCTGCAGAGCACATATATTTACTGAGAGAAGGGAGGTTGAACTGATAGTTAACTGTAAGAAAACTGTAGTGAAGCGTAAGAAAGATGCTCCTGAGAGTATATCATCTTTGGGAAGACTCTTGCACCAAGCTTTCTGAGTGTTAAGTATTAGGCTGAATTATGTGAACATTTGGCTCAGGGGAATTATTTTCATATAATCATAGAATGGCCTGGGTTGAAAAGGACCTTGAAGCACATCTAATCCAACCTCCCTGCCATCGGCAGGCTTGCTAGTAAGACCAGGCTGCTCAGAGTCACATCCAGGGATGGGCCACCTGCTCCAGTGCGTCACACACCCTCTGTGTGAAAAACTTCCTCCTAATATCTAACCTAAACCCCTGTCTCAGTTTAAGACCATTCCCCCTTGCCCTATCACTGTCCGCCCTTGTGAGCAGCTTTTGTCCCTCCTGTTTATATGCTCCTTTCAGGTATGATAAGGCTACAGTGAGGTCTCCAAGCTAAACAATCCCAGTTCGCTCTACCTTCCCTCATAGGAGGGGCTGTCCAGCCCTCTGATCACCTTACTGGTCCTCCTCTGGACTTGTTCCAAGAGCTCCATGTCCTTCCTGTACTGGGGGCTCAGGCCTGGAAGCAGTGGGGCCTCACAAGAGCTGAGTAGAGGGGGACAATCACCTCCCTCTCCCTGCTGGCCACCCCTTTTTTAGTGCAGCCCAGAACACAGTTGGCCTTCTGGGCTGCAAGCACACGCTGCTGGCTCACATCCAGCTTCTTGTCTACTGGGACCACCCCCAAGTCCTTCTCCCTGGGGCTGCTCTCAAGGGGTTCTGTTCCTAGTCTGTATAAACACCTGGGACTGCCTTGGCCCAACACCCTGCACTTGGCCTTGTTGAACTTCATTAGATTTTCGTAGGCCCACTTTTCCTGCCTGTCCAGGTCCCTCTGGATGGCTCCCTTGCAGGCAATGTATCCACTACACTGCTCATCTTGGTGTCATCTGCAAACTTCCTGAGGATTCATTTAGGCTTGCTCTATTTCTGCTATTATTAAGGTGTTTCGGGGCACTTAGGATCTTGCAGAGGGTGAGATGGAGAAAAATTGGACAAATCATAATCGTATATTGAATGCTTCTTCAGAGTGAGAGTGAGTGCAGTATGAGAGGATGGAGGGGCATTAATTAGGGCTTTTTTATCAAAGCAAGGGTCTGGCTAATGAGAAATGTGATGCAAGGCAGGAGCTTCGTGTTGCTTTTAGAGTTTGTATTTCTTTTTCCATGGCTAGTGCTTTCTGGCTCATGCTTGTGTTCCTGATGCTGGTGAGCAGGATCTAACAGTGAGCTGTTCTACACTATGTTTTTCTTCAGGGGGTAGATACAGCGAATCTGACCGTGACTGTAATCATGAAATTAAACCAGCAAACAGTTTTAGTAGTGGGCTCTTTACATTCCTCCTATTTTCGTTTAAATGGAGTGATATCTACTTTTAGCCTGTCTATACTGGGAAATTTGGGTTAAAACAATTCTTTATCAGTTTTAATAATAACTCTCTAGAATAGCAAATAAAGTTTTTATTTTCAGCTACGACCCAGCACTTCTAATGTTAAAAATCTTATTACAAGTGCTTTGGTTGGTGTTATTTATAACATTAACATTAACTCAGGCCCTTTGCAATAAAAACATTGTTTTCTGTTTTGCTCCTTCCAGGCAGTGCTGATGAATAACATCACAACAAATGAACGATTGATCCAGAGTCTACAAGGTAGGACACAATACCTCTCTGTATGACTCTTTATTTATTTGTTTATATATTTATTAAACATAATGCTTTTAGGACTTGTGCTATTCCAGCATCTTCTGAGAATGCTGCCTTTCTCCAAGCTGTGAGGAATGTGCTGCAGCTGCTGTGGTTTCAATTCTGCATCTACACAGTTCTGGTTCAGTGAACTGTCAGTCTGCATATGCCTCAGTACCAGAGGGATTTGTCCACATATTGCTTTATGTAGACTTTTGACCCTTATCTACTAATGATATACAAACAATGCAATATAAAACTAACTTCTCAATGTATTATTAAAATGTTTTTAATTCCACCTTTTATCACATGCGCTTGTGTTCTTCACTGAGATGTTTTGGTCATGTATTTTAGCACCAAGATAATTAACAGATTTGTATTAAACAAGAAAACATAGTCTAATTCATTTCACTTCATGTTGATGTTCTAAAAGTGTTGTTAACGATGTATACCCCAGTAGTCTTGAGAGAGAAATCTTAAGTTCTGTAAACAAGCAAATATATTACCAGTTCTTCTGATGTCTTCATAGAAAGCTTTCTGTCAGGAGGCATTTATAATGATGTGGCATGACATTGATGCTTCTGACATTAAAAAAAAAAAAAAAAAGAGAATTCCAAATCATAGATTCCTGAGGAATACAACAGTAAGCTGTATGTTGCTCAGGAAAGAATTGTAAACGCATTTTCTGGTAGCTAAGAAGTATGAATGCTGTTTCATACTACATTCTGATAAGTCTCTTTCTCCTGTACCTGAAGGTTTTTGGGGCTGAAACCTAGCAGACAAAGAGTTTATAAACAAACTAGAATATTCTTTGTGAAGAAAAGGAGATCAAAATCTACATTATGCAGATTTTATTATCTATTCAGCCGAGAATGGTATTTGATCTTACTGAGTCAGCCCTGTGCATCTTTCATGTGTCAGTTTAGTAACTGTCAGTGCATCTGCATGCAAATGTAATGAATGTGAAAAATTGATAGAGCATGCGTGCTTACAGTAAGGTTTCTTGTCTGATATACGTGTTGTAATAAATCTAGGTAAATATATGTGTATATTTTAATATATATTTTAATCTTGTTATGATCAGAACAGTTGAAAAAGTTACAGACAGAGTATGGAAAGCTGCAGCTGGATGTTTACCAGTTTCAGAAGAACCAGACTAACCTTCAGAGAAAGTTTTCATATGACCTGTAAGTAAACAAAGGCTTCTGGAGTTGTAAGTGACTTGGTTATAACCCCAAGAATTCTTGTGACAGCTGTAGCACTATCAGTAGATGTATCATTTTAAGGTGGAAGTGACACTTGACACATCTTCTAAAATTGCTCAGGGTTAATCTTGGAGAAGAACACACGCCTTGCAGTGACTAGCATCACGATATCCGTAGGCTTATTCCACACTTCTGGATGTTCCTTCCAATGCAGGAGGAGAAGGGTAGTTATATTCTCATTTCATAAATGGGAGAAAGTGGATCATGAAGCAGCTAAGCACTGTAGAAATTTAAGAACTGAGATATGGAAATGCTTTTGAGAAGCTGTACCTCATGAAATCATTGGAGGTCAAACAGGAAACTTTTCTTCCCCTGCATCACATTGTGTCCCACACAGCTGGCTCACCTGATCTGCTAGTCACCAGGTCTCAGAAGGGAGTAGAGAAGTGTAAGGTAATGAAACTAAGAAGATTATGAGGTAGGGGGGAGCAAAGGAACAAAGAAAATAATTCTACAAAACAAAATTTTAGGAGAGTTCTGAACATGGATGGAAGTTCACAACTACTCACTTCTTCATGTTCTCTCCAGGTCACAGTGCATCAACCAGATGAAGGAATTAAAAGAACAGTGTGAAGAAAGGATAAATGAGATCTCAAAAAAAGATAGTGATGTACCACAAGTCAAAGAAAACAGAGATTTCTTAGAAGATTCAAAAAGAAGTACCCAGGTATGATACCTTATTGTAAATCTTTTTCCCTGTAATTCTTAAGAGGTCCTCCTCCTTTTTGCTATCTACAGCTAACATTACTGTATCTCATTAAACTGTTTAGTACTTTCATTTGCATCTGTTGAATGCCTCTGATTTATGTGAGATTGATTGAATCTGGGGACAGAACAAGGCAGGCATCCTGGAGAGGTCTTTATTGTTTTCTTTATTGCTGTCCTCTGAGACAAGCAGAATTGTAGAGGCAATAATGAGAGAATGGGAGTGGTGAGAAGCCATTTCAAGAACATTTGTGCTGCTGAGCTTTGGTCCACAGCTCCTTTTGACTTTGCTAAAGAACTTAATTGCCTTGTGTATTGAAGTTGTATGTTTAAAGATGAGGATATATTTACTGTCAGTCATTTCAGAGTAGTAGAAAGCCTGAAGTATGATACTGAAGTCCACAGCTCTTTACCTGGGACTTTGGGGTTCAGCTGTTTATTGCAGTACTCTGAGTTTCCAGGGGAGTTCATATTTCAGCCTTCTACAGGTGGAGTTTTGCTTTTTTGTCTGAATCAAAGAGCTGCAGAAAGTGTTGCTGTATGTAACACATCATTCAGGTGGGCTTGCAGCAGGGGTTGGCCCTGTGCAAGCAGAGGTGGCTATGTGCCCACCCACTCTTTCTTTCTGAGCTGTGGAGGGTGGAAGGAATGCTGAAATTTCATATGATCATGTTGTCTTGGCACGTAAATTATTGACATTTCTTCAGTATAGCAGGATTAGATCTGGGACAGGACTTGAGTAGTTAAGCTTGCCACGGATGGCCCTGGAAACAGGAAGTGAAACCCCGAGATAAAGAGGAAACTAATACATTTAATTTAACTTGCCTTTTCTTCAAGAATACAGGCACCTCTGACAAAAATTTTAACAGATGATTGCAGTTGAACCTATTTGAGTAGCCAACTCTCATTGCAAAGACAAAACAGTCTTGGTAGTATCTGCCTTGAGCTGCACGAAGAATGTATTGGAGACTGTAAATGCTATTCTTGATCCCTGCAGAAAAAAGGGAGAAGTTCTTGTTTGTCTCTGTAATTTTTGTCAAGTGTTAGATAAATAAGAAAATAACAAGCCCATCATTTGGGCTCAGGCAAGGGGACTTTATAGAACAAATGTGTCTCGCTTGGTTGAATGATAGAAAATAGAAACCATCTGTAAAATTCACATAGGGAAGAGCATACTAAAGAGTCAACTGAATTTTCAGTATTGCCTTGCAACAGATTCTCATTTACATTACTCATACCAGATGAGGTCTATTTACCAATTCCAGAAGCCAGGAAGTTTGGCTGAAGTCCAGGACACTTAAATTCTTCAACAATTCCCATGTCTGAAGTCATTGTTTTCTCAAAGTAGGCTGTAGATTACCTGCCATCGTTTTAATCTACAGATGGGTTGGTCCCAGCTCAGAGAACTACAGATAACTATTTTGCCCGAAGTGCTAACTTGTGTTCCCTAACTAATGTCTACAGCATAGCAGTATTTCTTATGTCAAGTTGTAACTTTTTCAGTTACTTATTTGCCCAACTATTGCAACTTTTGCATCTGCAAAAGCTGAGTTACTTTACACCACGTATGTTTTTATCCAGAATAATTCCCATTTTTTGCAGATCACCGTGGCTAAGCTACTGTGATTTCTTTTTTCCATGCTGAGTTTCTGAAATGTATGTGCTTATGTAATGGAAAGATCAGTGTTAAAATAAATCAGAGAAAGAAAATGTGTTGTTTGTTAGTTAATGAATACACAGCTGTTCTTACAGTTCTGTCTTTTAAGTACTGATGTATACTCCTAGGTTGAGAATACAGAATGTGTATATTCATTTCTCTTTAACAAGTTTCAGTTATCTTTTCAGACTGAAGACCAGCTACTTCAACTTGCAGCACACACCCTCTTTTATTTGACATTATCATTAAAAATTACTGTGTTGAATATTTAAGATAATACAGCTTAAGGCTTACTGAATATCTAATTAAGAGATGAATTGTTGCTATTAATTTCAAGCTTGATATTTTTACAGAAGTATGTTTGCCCCAGCTTAAAATGGGAAGTAGTTTAATATTCAGTCTCTGGTGATTTGTACTGCAGAGACACTTAGCTATGTATAAAAAGTTGAGAGGAACATTTAAATATAGTATCTTTATGTCTTACTGACTAAAGAAACACAGGCTTCTTCTGAATGCCCTTATTGCAGTATCTTTACCAGATTTTCTGTGGTAGTAATTGCTTCTCATTCTGAGGTGTTAAGTTGTTTATTTTTGATATTGGACTCAGTGTTGTTGACCCAAGGTCTTTAGATCTCCCTGGCTTTAATTGAGCTTAAACAATTTCAAAATAGCCAAGTGTCCAACACGTCCTTTCCAATTTTAGTGTCTTGGTTATTTTATCACTTATTTCTGCAGAAGTTTTACCAAATGACCACATGAAGATTTGGCAGCCTAGCAGTTTATTGACCTGCTTAGAACAATAAGCAGTTACAGTTCACCAACAGTTGGAACAGGAAGATTTTTGTGGACTGCATGACTTTCTACACCATAAAGTTTCCTACTAATTTGCATAGTACCAGCTATTAGGAAGGTTTCTCTATATGTCTGTACACTTTTCTGTGTGCGTCTTTGAAAAGATGAATACATAGAATCATCACAGAATCACAAAATGGCCTTAAAGATCACCCACTTCCAATTCCCCCTGCCATAAACACTCACCAGATCAGGGCTGCTACCCACCAGATCAGGCTTTCAAAGATCCCATCCAACATAGCCCTGAATGCCTCCAGGGACGGGGCATTCTCAGCTTCTCTAGGCAACCTGTGCCAGGGCCTCACTGCCTTCTGAGTATCAAATTTCTTTCTAACATTTCACTTTAATCTCCCCTCTTTTAGATTAATGACATTCTCCCTCATCCTCCCACTATGAGACTGTTTTAAATGTTGGTCTTCCTGCTGCTTGTAAGCTCCCCTCAAGTACTGGAAGTATTTCTTTTCTCCAAACTAAACAAGCCTAGTTTCCTCAACCTTTCTTCACAGGAGAGGTGCTCCACCCCTCTGATCATCTTAGTACCCTCCTCTGGACCCTTTACTACAGCTTCATGGTTTTTTTTGTGCTGGAGGCAACCTCCTCCCTCTCCTTGCTGGTCACTTCTCTTTTGATACAGCCCGGCATGCAGTTGGCGTTCTGGGCTGCAGGCATACACTGATGGCTCACGTCCAGCTTTTCATCTTCTTGCAAACTGGATACATGCTCTAAACATTAATCATGTTGGGCACATATACGCTGAACAAACTATTTTGTTGTAGTCTGGGTTTTTTTATGCTGATGAAGGGCAGTGTGGGCTCCAGGCACATCTCATGTTCGGTTTTTATGTGAATTGAATTAACATAGCTATTATATTCTAATAGGAGTAAATATCACATAGAGAATTGTAGTTGTTCAGTTGAAAGATCTTCAGGTTAGTGGATTATGATTCTCTGACATCTTAGCCATTAATCTTTAATCAGATCTTACAGGTCAGAGTCCAAGACCAGTTAAGTACCAGTATTCTGTACGTCCTTAAGTTAGGTCTTCCTAATAATGTTGTCTAGTTGTTGATATTTTTTTTTTATTTTTTTTTTTCCTTCTCTTAAAACCACCATTCAACATACTTATAGTCCAGTTCTGTTCAGCAATGATTAGCTGATTATGTCTGAACTCAGTTTATCTGTTCCTGCACTAGCAGTAATTAATGCCACCTGTTTTTGTTGTTCTGCTGTCCCTGTTGTGGTAGCATTGCTACAGTGGAGAAATGTGTGGTGCTACGGTTCTGTGACCCTTGCTGAATAACAGGAAACACTAACCAAGAACTGCAATCTTAGCTGCAATTAGACAGAAAAAAAGCATTAGATTCTTGTGGAGTATAATGAGCTGTTACATAGAAACACTGCTGCCTATTCAGGATTGTGTGGTACTTCCATCATCAGTAAAAATTTCAGTTCAGTTATCTGAGTATGTTTAAATTTCTTCCACTGAATTCTGACCAAATTTCAGCTTCCAAATCCAGGACTGGGTGTTCAGAGCAACGCATGTCTGTGTGCATTCACTTTACAGGCTGATGGTCAGTTGCCAGCTCTGAAACAAACTGAGTTCGTGCAGACTGATTTGGAACAGCAGAGAGCCAATGAAGATGTGCCAAAAGCAGTGCCTACAGTAAAAAGGATAGATGCTGTGCAGCCTATTGGTGAGACAAAATCATTGATATCTAACCAGTCTGAGTAAGAAAGTTTGCAGCTTGACAGCTTGACACTGAAAATATTTTTGCAGTATTTTGTAAGAAGGAAAAAAGTGACAGCAGTGCACTGAATTATAACAAATTAATAACTTGTCCTCCTGCTGCAGTAATTTGTTGAAGTGTTTTTTATTACTGCCATTTCTGCTAGTTCAGCTATACTGGGAAAAAATAAAGTAAAGTAAAATAAAATAAAATAAAGTAAAGTAAAATAAAATAAAATAAAATAAAATAAAATAAAATAAAATAAAATAAAATAAAATAAAATAAAATAAAATATTAAATTAAATTAAAAATAAAATAAAATAAAAATTCTTGTAACCATTCATTTACTGTTGAGAAAATGTTTTGCTTTTGCATGCAAAAATTTTTAAGTATGTTTTGAATTTACTTGTTTAATAAGTTTGGTACGTCTCATCTGCTGCCTCTCCCTATCAAATACCTGAAAGTCTGGCATTAGGCAAACACACTCCTGTACTTTCTGTGTTGTCAGTGAGCAAAGTGACATAAGGGAAATCAGAGATCAGATCAGGTAAGCCATGGTTGCCTTTGGCATTCATCTCTCACAAGCTATTGACTTGAGTGAATGTCTCAGTGCACTACTCTCATGGACTACTGTGCATGTGAGAAATCCAACTTACTATTAAATTACTCTTTTGTGCTATCTTTAATAACAGGCTTAGGTGTAATTGTAGAGAGCTAGCAATCCACGGTAACAGCTCTGTTTAGTTTATTCAGGTGGGTTTTATCATGGCATTTTTTAGCTAAAAATACAGATATGTGGCATGGTGATGCCTACTGAAAGCAGCAGCTCACCTCTGCTTTCTCTCCACACCTAAAAGTGAGAACAGCCTTCATTTACTTGAAAGTCTGTTAGGTTTTAATAGAGCACTGCTCAGTTCCACCTGCCTAATTGTTTTTTAACTCCACATACAAACATTTAAGTCAGCAGCAGTGTGAATCTGTTGATGGTGGACACTGGACTTCACAGGTTTTATATTTTAGCTTTCCCTGGTCTGGAAAGTATGGACTCTCTTCTGTCTTTCTCTTTGAATCTAATGTGATTGAAAGAAAAATAAGAATTGAATGTGAAAAATGAAACAGTGTTTATTCAAGGTTTTTAATTTGTGCTGCCACCTGAAGATTTATTTGTTTATTTTAATTTGGAATTGTTGATGTCATTCACAGAAGGAGTAAATGACCTTGCTGCCATCAGAAAAGAGGACTCCAAAGCAGAGGAGGAGAAGCTTTCTGTTGAACTGAAACACTCACAGGGTTTGGCTATGGCTGACACGGGCCATAAGGAGGTGCCCCCTGAATCTGAGAAAGAACTGAATCCAGCCAGAGATGGAAAAAACTTAGCTGAGCAAGAGGCACCACAGCCAGCTGCGCAACAGATTGCTGATGAGGAGGTGGAGAGGGAGCAGCTCCTCAATTACGATGCTAAGCAGAGTGACTCGCCTCCTGGACAGGATGGTTAGTAACACCTTGTACTGCAAGTAAGGGAATAAAGATGAGGAATGGGGCCTGATTTCTGAAACTGTGGTTGAAGTTGGCCAGACTGAGTGTAAGGCTTCATGAGGGTTGGTGCGAGAGGCTAAAGATCAACCCTCAGCACTCCTTCACAGTCAAGTGGGTGAAGATAGAGGCTTCTGTTTGTGCAGCATGGAACTGCCAGTCTGGATTCCTCTGTGTCACTGTTAAGGCTGTTCTGTCCTTCTCCCCATTGTCTGCACAAGGCATTTGGGGGACTTCAGTCACAGAAACCTTTCAGTATTGAGACTTAGTCACGTTTTGGAAAGGATGTGACATACTGTGCATACAAAGCATTGATGGGTAGAATATTTTGCAGATAGTCAGTTTATAGCTACCCATTTCAAAATATCTTGGCGTGAATAAACCTGTGCTTGACACTTCTGGTATCTGAAGTTTATTACTGCGAGTCAGGAAAACTGCAAATTGGAATTCATTAGCAAAGGTGACAGTTTTGGTTCTACCATGTGTGACCATGTCTGCACCATGATGAATATTGATGTCATATCTAAACCTGACCAGAATCTGGACCAGACATCTCGAGGAGCTTCATCTTAGGTGGACTTTAATTTATGTATGCAGGGTGGTGCTCCTAAAATTGTGGTTGTCAGCAACTATTTCACAGAAAAAAGTGGTATTTTCTGATGCAGTAGGAGCTTGCAGCACTGTTAAGGATCAGCTCCTTGCTTTTCCTGTACTCATTCCATCCTCTGTCTTCCATCTTCCACCAGATTATCCTAATTACCTCGCTGCCGACTCTTCTGAGTGAAGTCTGTCAGCCTTCCTTATGTAGTAATTCAAAGCAGAGTCAGTAGCACAGACAGTAAACAAGTAGTACTGTTTATGTTCTCTAATCCAATGAAAGCATTTATATAATGCATTATGATATGATATTAGTAGAGTAGATAATTTGGCAAGGATAAGTAACTTGCATTGCTAAAGTAACACTTTTCCAGCTGCACCAAAAAGACACTTAACCAGAGCAGGCAGCTCTCCAATGAGATGTAATTGTACAAGCCAAGTGTTTCCACTTTAACTGAGATATAGAAAAACCAGATAGCAAAATCATCCAGCAGCACAAGAGAAAGCCCTGCAGTGCAGCCTGTGGAAGGTCAGAGATCTCTGAGTGCAAGAACAGCACAGTATTCTTCAGGCTTCAGCAAAAATAGTATACCTTATAGTGTGGATTCCTTTGGCTGCAAGGAAGCAGAAATGGATTTCTTCTCCATTCTTTGAGCATTCTCTGTTTCTCACTTAGAGCTTCCTCTAAAAGCTTGAGATCTTTAGGTCTATTACTGAAAAGTATTTTTGATGTTCTAATTGTGTACAATACAGTGTAAATTTTTCAAGCCTTCTTCTAATCAGTTGCTGTTGAAGTTTGGCTTTTCCTTTTCCTTGAGAACCACAGACTCCTCTCTTTCTCTTAACTGGTCATTATGGTTTCTCTTGTCTGGCTAACTAAAAAAATAAAGGTAGGGTTCTTGCTGTCAGAAGTAATTTTCTTCTGAACCATCTATATTAATACATTTCAAGGTAGTGAAATTTGTTCCAAGTGAAGCCATATGGAGCAGGACAGTAACAGAGTGAAGAAAATAATTTATAGAAAACCACTTTTGAGCCAAGTCAGCACATTAGTAAAATATTCATTTTATGCCATCTGCAGAGCTTTATCCATTGCTGGACAAGCCAAAATGAGGAGGGGGGGGGGAATCTGAGATACCTTTCAGAGGAAGTGCTAATGCATTTAAAGGCAACACCATAGCCATGTTTTCAGTATAATCTCCAAGTTTTACTCTTCCATAGGCTGTCACTTAATGTATTCTGAAATTGCCTAATGCTTTCCTTGCTGAAAGGAAGGCTGAACTTGGTTACACTTCCAAATCCCCAAAGATTGTTATCTAGCTCCTTATACAACACAGGCAGCAAAGGCTTTCCATTCTGAATGAAAAATATTAAAACTCTCTCTTTAAACAGAAATTCATTCACCAGCAGAGTAAATTCTATCACAGATTTTTTTGCAGTACCTGTCTTGTGCAGCGTAAAACAAATTAACTGTAATATTTTTCCAGACCAACAAGCACGGGAAGCGTTGAATCAGGACAAAGATGTTGACTACAATTTAGATGAGAATGAAGCTGAATCAGAAACAGACAAGCAAGCAGCACTTGCAGGCATTGAATCTGGTAAATAAATAAAGAATATTTTACTTGAAGTACTATATGCTGCAAAGTACTATGATGATTTTTTTAATTTTATGCTTTAGCAGTTATGGATGGGTAATTCTTCTTTGTTCCCCTGTTTTCCCTACTGCTGAGTGTGATGTATTGTTGCATAGCATTACTGAAGCTACTTTAGGGGAGTGTGTGCAGCCTTACTGTTCAGCACTAACAGTCCTTTCAGAATTTTCTGGATGAAGACCCACCACTCCTGAATCTTAAAGAGATTTCTGTACCGTTTTCTTTTATCCTTATTAGTTCAAAACTCTCAAGAAAAATTATGAAGAACCACTTACTTGACCAAAGTGGGACACAATGGAGGCTGTGAACAAGGAAAATGTATGATGCATCTTAATCAACTCTTCCTATAAATGCAGCGGTGACCAGAGGAAAGTGACTTAAGACTGTCTGATTATCTTTTTGAGGCTTTGATAAAGGCTCAAATGAAGTAGTTTGTTGTGAAGTTTTAGTACTGTTTAAAGGCTGAAAAAATTATCTCTCGAGGCTTGTTTTAAAGTGGCGTGACCGCTGTAATGAGACTTTTTTTCCTCCTGATTATAAAATGAAAATCAGCTAACAAGCACTGTAGTAACTGTAGTAACTTTGAATTCAGCTCACTTGTACAGTCATGCTACAGTGACATTATGCGTGGACTGGTGGTAGATGGGAAAGAGTCCTCTGGCAAAGATGGAATTGTCCCCTGAGCATTGCAGTAGAGAAATCCCCGCCGTAGTTTTGGAGGAAGGAGCTAATTTAATTTGACAAAACATGGAAAACATGAAGAACGTCCCATGCTGGAGTCTGCCCTCATACTAGTTCTGACACCATTTTACTGCGGTGTGGATGGACTCAAAAAGCATGACTGTAGTTCTCAGATATGACATGGTGTTATATATTTTCCTTTATTTCATAAATGAATCTTCTGCTTACATAATCTGTACCAGGAATGAATCACTGTCTTGGTTTTATTCCTAGCTTTGGTGTTAGAAATAGACTCTAGTAATAATAGAATATTCTTAAGAGATTAGCAGGAGTGTTCCCTGAAAGCCTTGCTGGATGCCTCTTCACAATGTCAGGAGTGCCACTAGCTTATGCAGACATCAGTCAGACTGACTTCTGAACTTGTGATTGTGAGAGGCCTCTGGCAGTGGTGTGCTACTTCTGCCATCCCTCCGCTGAAACAATATCTTCCACTAAAGAGCAGAAAGGAAATGCCTGCCTCATGCAACAGCAGATTCAGCTGTTGAAAAATGTCTTCTCTGCTGGACTTTTGAAGGAGGCAGACCAGGTTGTGCATTTACCAGGCATTTCACGACTGCCCACAGTCAAAACAGAAGTTGATGTGGAGTGCTGTGTTACACACCGTTATCATCTTAGTGATGTTCTGTAGTCTTTGAATTTTCTGCAACTTGTTGAATTAGTTTACCTGGGAGAGCCTAGAATACCCATGGCTGCCACTGAAATACCTTTTAACTTCAAATCTCACCTTTGTTGCTCGTGGCCAACTATTTTGAAGGTTGCATTTGTGTCTGCTTTTTATACCAGCACCCATGTGCTTACAGCAGTCTCCATGAATATGAACCAACAGCCACCATGACAGGATGGGAGCAGTCAGGCACAAATAACTTCCCAAACAACAGTTTCGTTTAAGGATATAGAAATCTGTCATGGCTTTCTCTAAATGTACTTCATATCGTAAAGTTATAGTTTATCAGCTCTTTAATGTGCTAGTTAACTGCTCCTTTACCTTAAGATGCCTGACTGTGCAAATAGAGGGCTGTGGTTTTGTTTTGTCTTGTTTGTTTGTTTGTTTCTGTGTAGGGAAAAGAACTGTCACTCAGCAGAAGAAGCAGGAGCCATCAGATGGTGTCTGGTCATCCTAAGTCCACAAATGGTTCACTGACAGACTTGCCAAGTGTGACATGAATTGTTTTGAGAGAAGAACTACCCTGTGTTACTGAGTTACTTGCTACTGTTTATTATCACCGTTTAAGTCAGGTTTTACTGTGCCGGACTATTGCAGTCAGTAATAACAGAGAAAGCAGACATTGTTAAGCAGTAGAGGAAATATGAGCATTTCTTCTAAATGACAGATATTGGAAAACTTGGGGATATTTCTGTATTGCTGGTTCTTTTGCTTTATCTTTTGTCAAATATGGTATGCTTTGGCGTCAGAATGTTTACATGCATTCAGAGTAGAGTGAGCTTTATCTTAGGACTTACTTTGTAAACTGTTACTTAGCTGAGATTAAGTTAATCGGGAATTTCTGATTGTGGAACTGTACATTTTAACACTATGAAATGTGCAGTGAAATGCAGTATTCAAGTTGAATGGATTACTTTAACTTGAGACGCCTAAGATCCTGAACAAAACCCACAGTTCCTTAATGTAATTAGTATATTTCCAGAGAATTCTTCTAGAATTAGAATAGTCCGTCTGCCCGTCCACTTCAGGGCTAACAGAATGGTAAAGCATATTTCTGAGGGCACTGTCCAAACGCTCTTGAACACTGACAGATATGGGGCGTCAGCAGCCTGTCTGGGAATGCTGTGGCAGAGTCTGACCCATCAGGGTGAGGAAAGTGCTGGCAGCGTTTCCATACAGTGCCTAAAGCCTGACTGGGCTTCTTGCTGGACAGCCAGGTGGCGTCCTTCCCAGGAACATGACCTCCTTTATGCAAAGCACAGTTGCTGTACCTCAGACAGTGGAAGGCTGAAAGCCTGTGTAAAAGCAATGTTCAAAATCACAGCAGAATAATCTTACTCTCAGTAGCTTCAAGTGCTATATAAAAATGTACCTGGGGTGATGCATTCTTTAGACAAGGGACCACTGTGTCTACTACATGGAACTTTAAAGGACTTAATGTAGTTGAACAAAACAAGATTCGCTTTGAACTGTGATTAACATAATGTTTATCACTAAATTTTTTACATGCGTGAGGGAGGGGAAGCTTCTCTGTTCTTCCTGGGTTAAATTAACACTTCTCCCCACTGTTCTTTAAAAACTAAGTCTGGTCCACTTAAATAAGCATTTTAAAATAAAAACAATCCTCTCTATGGTCTGTTACCTTATTCTGTGCTATTAATCCACTTGTAATATTAATGGAAATGGAAAATAAAATCATTCGTTTTTTTGAGTTCTGTGAATGTTGTAGAACTTACTTGGTGTCTGTCTTATTTGCTGCATCTTCTGGAGAAATACAGAAGGCTTTCCTTGAGCCACTTGAATATAGTTAAAAATTCCAAAGACTGGAAGGATTTCTGTAATTGCTTACAAGGCAGCAAAAGGCAGATGAATTTTTAGAGGCCTGCAGTACCACCAGTTGGACATTTTTGCAACTACATGTTCCAGGGTTTCTGTTGCTCTGGCAATGATGTAGAAGCATTCAAGTGTGTAAATCAAGATGATAAGCAAACATGAAGAGGTCTGCAATCTCCTTTTTCACATGTCTGTGCTAAGCATGTCTTGAGGGTTACTTATTCCATGAAGATACACATTAGGTGATGGAGTGTTATTGCTCCACAGTACGAAGATATTTGATGAGAAACAGAAGGAAATGTCCTACATGCCCAAAAGTTCATCGCTATGCAGGAAGCCACTGTGCATTTAAACCAAAGTTTTGTCCTCTCCAGCAAAGTAAACCTGGAAAATTAGCTTTTATGATCAAGGAAAGACTAGGTAGTGTGGATTCATCAAAGGGCTGGTACAATGTGGACAGATATTGCTGTCTAAGTAGAGAAACTAACTGTAAAAGTACATTATGTAGATGCCCAGATACCCAAGAGTTGCGCCACTGAACACCCAAACAACCAACAGGTGGATTTGGCCACTAGGATTGAAGTAGCTCAGGTAAATCTGGACTGGCAACATGTGAGTGAATTATTTCTAGCTTTGTGGGCCCATGATCATAGGATCATAGAATGGTTTGGGTTGGAAGGGACCTTTAAGATCACCTAGTTCCAACTCCCTGCTATAGGCAGGGACACCTCCCACTAGACCAGGTTCCTTGAAGTCCCATCCAGACGCCTTGAATGCTTTCAGGGAGGGGGCATCCACAACCTCACTGAGCAACCTGTTCCAGTGTCTCACCACTCTCACAGTAAATTATTTCTTCCTGATATCTTGTCTAAACCTATCCTTATCCAGTCCAAAGCCATGCTACATGCCCCTATAAGAAGTCCCTTCCTAGCTTTCCTGTAGGCCACCTTCAGGTACTGGAAAGATACTATAAAGTCTCCATGGAGCCTTCTCTCTCTTCTCCATGCTGAACAGTCCCAGCTCTCTAAGCCCATCCCCATAGGGGAGGTGCTCCAGCCCGCAGATCATCTTCATGGCTCTCCTCTGGACCCACACCAATAGCTCCATGTCTTTCTTGTGTTAGGGGCTCCAGACCTGGACACAGTACTCCAGGTGGGGGTCTCATGAAAGCAGAGCAGAATGGCAGAATCACCTCCCTCAGCTTCTCTTGATTCAACTCAGGATATGGTTGGCTTTCTGGGCTGCAAGCACACAATACTGGCTCATGTTGAATCTTTCATCAACTGACACCCACACATCCTTCTCTTCAGAACTGCTCTCAAGCCATTCTCAGACCAACCTGTATCTTTGCTTGTGACTACCCCAAACCAGGTGCAGGACCTTGTACTTGGCCTTGTTGAACTTCATGAGGTTGGCATGGACTCAGCTTTCAAGCCTGTCCAGGTCCCTCAGTGGCATCCCTTTTCTCTAGTGTGTCATCTGCAAACTTGCTGAGGATGCACTCAATCCCACTGTCCATGTCATCCACAAAGATGTTAAATAACACCAGGCCCAAAACTGATCCCTGAGGAGCACCAGTCATTAACAGTCCCGCTTGGACACTGAGCCACTGACTGCAACTCTCTGAGTATGACCATCCAGCCAGTTCCTTATCCAGCAAGCAGTCCTTCCATCAAACATTTTTTCTTCCAATTTGGTGACTAGGATGTCAAGGGGAATACATCAGGCCATGGAGGAAGAGACACAACGTACAGAAGGTCTTGGGATCAAAGGTGGGAGCTGGCCATGGATGCTACTGCACAGGTTGTCCACAACATGCCCTGCCCTGGAGCACAATGGCAAACTCAGGGAAGTCTGGCAGGTGGATTATACTGCACCCCCAACAAAGCTGCCATGGCACTTGCCAAGAGCTCAAAATGGTGGAAGGAACCAATGGCTGGTTGGAAACATCTATCGTGGGTCTTAGAAAGCTATCTTGGATTACTATCCTGGGTCTTGGAAAGTAGGTCTTATGGGGACATGGCACCCCAGAAAGAACTGAGTCAGACAATAATCTCATTTGTATATGTAATTATCATTACTATTATTTTTTCCCCTTCCTTTTCTGGCTTAGCAGATGGTTTTCCTCTCAACTCATGTGTTCTACTCCATTGTTTCTTCTTCCCTGCCTTCTGTCTTCAAGGGCACCTCATCCATCTGATGCAAAATTGCTCCAGGACAATTGACAAAACTGAAACAAAAATCACTGAATTCAGTGGAGTGGGAACCTTATGAATAAGTCTCCTTTTCATCTGCTTTTAATTTCTATAAAGACTGTTTAAGTTGACTGGACTTGGCAAGAAAAGAATTCAGCCATCTTACTTGCAAAACAAGGGAACAATGCAGCTCAGGTGAAAGTATGGAAGATGTTTTTCCAAGTGGTTTTGCTAAAAGCCTACCTGCAGCAGCTCAGCTGTGCCCATCATCAGACATACTGCTGCAGAGCATCATTTTTATTCAGCAATGAGTGTTTAAACACCATTTTGTGACAGGGTTCATTCATAAAAGTGATTTTTGATTAAATCTTTATTTAAACTCAATGAACGTACAACATTTTTCAACAACACAGTTGATTATAATCAGCTTCACCTGTGTAACATTATAAAACACCACTTTAAAACAGCAGTTGTCATTCAGTCCATATAAAGAAGGCAGGCTAGAGATACTCCATAAATCAGTACTTTTATCCCAAAGATCCCATTGAGCTGGTACACTACTAGATATTCCATCCTACTGCTGGTACCTGATTATGCTTCAGGTATCCTAACAACAGTCTCATCTTTCAAACAAGCTTCACAACTGGAAAATATTTATGAGGAGAGAAGTCAAATTCTGGAGGAACCTAGAAGGGGAACATTTAAAATGTTACACTCAAGCAACAGCATGAGATAGAAAAAATAATCCCAGCTCTTTTCTATCTATCTGAAAAATGTTCCAACCTAGTGCTGGATATACCAGTAATTCCTCTCTAGTGGCCAGAGGTACAAAGCAGTAAAGTGCTGCTGTGCATTCCTTAAGCATCATCTTTTCCTCTTCCATGCCCACCCTTCAGCAAGGAAGTCTGAAGGCCCTCTCCTCCCTCTGATCTACTTATCCTAAAGCCAGCCACTCTCCTGGTTGTGTTCACACAAGTTGCTGGCACACATATCAATTCCTGCTCTTGAAGACAAATTTTGTACATGCCATCCTACACATACTTTACAATTTTGTTTCAAAGATATTTAAAACATAAGAGTTTTCTTTATTTAAATAATTACAACATACTTATTTTCAAGGAAAAATGAACTGTTGCTTCTCAGTTCTTTTGACAGAGTAACTATGGCCTGAATCTACCAATTCAGCTGTGGTATTGTTGCATATATGTTTCACACTAATTTAACCTGGCATTTTCTTACCTTAGAGTCTTTTTTGTGACCTCCTGCCAGAAGCTTCATGACCACAATATTGGGTTTAGCAACTTTTAGAATTCGACTGACCTATTCAGAAAACAGCACATAGTTTTCAGTTGAAAGCATACGACTTCAAGATCATTTCAAGGATAATAGACACACTTGAATACTCTAACTTTACTACAGTCCTCTTACAGCGTATTTCACCAGAGATCAGTGTTCTGAAATTACTCAGAATTACATTAAGTGGATTAGTGACATTTAATAAAGGGTACATTTTATTTGTTCAACAGACCATAAGACCACTGTCATCCATGCTTAAGTACACAGACTCTTGAGACTGCAACAACTTCTGAAGTACTTGTCCAAAAAAAAATGTTTAGACAGACCCTAGGTATCTACCCTATACAGCGGTCCAAACATGAAGTGTTTACAGTCTAGTACTGACAAACCTGCTGCCAGAGTCAAATATACTTTCCAGACATTCAAACTAATTTTTCCATCTCTCAGGGAAAACTATCAGGCTCCAGGTGAGCTAGGAATGCGTGGAAGTTCACTTCCTAGTAAAACCGGTGTGTTTTTCAAGTGACACCAGCAGGTATCATACAAGAAAGAACCATGTTGCTGCCTGTCTTTTAAGATACTCAGCAGACAGAAGCCTTGGAAGGGTGAGCACAATCCAGATTCCATTACCAAATGGGATGAAATGAACTTCTGTGTAAAATGCCACCACACTATTCTGATCAGTCCTTAATAAAAACATTCAGCTTTGCTCAGCGTTTTGGAAGAGTACATGTAAGGTACCCTGGATCAAACTCATTCAAACAAACACATTCCATCATTAGCAACCATTAATTTTTCTAGTATTTAAGTCTTACCTCGTGGTCTGGATTAGGAATGTTCTCAAGAATCATTTTAGCTTGCTGGAAGTGTTTGCTAGCTGCCATGTAGAGATCTGCTGACTGAGGAGGGGGGCTGTACTTATTTAAATCGGACATTTCCTATCATATTAAAGAAATATATAAATACATGTTAAGATCAGTTGCCAGTAAGTTGTATTTTTATTACCCTGACTGAAGATGATTGTGTTGAAAAAGATAAATGGTAAGAAAAAGCAGTAAAGTTGAAAACATTTTAATAGGCAAATACTAAGCAGCAATACTTTGCTTAATTGTCATTGTATACTGTCACAAAATGTTGCTATAAAGTGATACCTGTTTTCAACAACTTGCCATTTCATTTGGTTATTTAGTAGGGAATAAAATTATAGGGAAAAAAGGTGAAAAAAACAACAAACCCAAACCAAGAAGTCAAATGGATTAAGACTCACTTTACTCAAATCTTCACTTTATAGAATTTTGAAGCTCCAATGCGTTTTTTTTAGAGATGATAAAAACTTCAGTGACAGGGGAGAAGCCGCGTCTTAATTGCCACAACAGCTATTCATGATAATATATTAAGGAGTGTGGCTGGTATGCTATATATTACAGTTTCAGTGCTAGACAGACCTATAAAAGCTTAATAGACTGGCTAACAGATACCTAAGTTCAACACAACATTTCAAAATTGCTGTGACTAAAGCAGAATAACCCCACATCACTGGAGTATAAGTCACCAACTAGAGGAGGAGCGCCATTGCAGCGAACACTAAGTTGAACACAAGCCAACTGGGCTCTCTTAAGCTTCTTTGTAATGGCAGACTAGTGGGGGAAAGACCATAAATTGCAGCTTGGGAGATTTAGACTGTACATGAGAAGAAAATGGAAATAGTGCAGCCCGGAATCAGGTTATCCACAGACTAAGTGGAGAAGAAAAAGTAACAGGATCAGGTTTTCCAACGAGGAATGTGTATCTCTGGATTTTTTCTGGACTTGACTAGACACAGATACAGCTGGTCTGATCTGTAACACTACTGAGGACGAGACTGAACAAAGGTAGACCTCCACATATCGTGCTTCCAAACAGCGCTTCCATTATTTAAAAGTGAAATCTGGTTTTATTCTTGTTTCCTTTTCCTAACTATTGCAGTAATAAAAACATTCTGCTAGACAAACTACAACAAACAAGTCTGTCAGCTGACTTTCAGCAGACTTCATTTTAATACAAATCAACACAAGCATCTTAAACTGCGAGACAAGATCCATTTCCAAGTATCTAAAAGTCTTAGTAAGAATTTAAAACAATTTTCCTTGCATACAAAAGCTAGAACTTCCTGCAATTTTGATTTAAAGCATTATAGAATGCCTGGAGTTGGAAGACCATAGAGCCATTCTGCAACCCTCTATCAAGAGCAGGAACACCCATCACTGTCTGAGGATGCCTAGGTATGCCTTAATGCAAACTCCAAGATATTAAGAGTTCTTTTTGTAATTACAGTAGTGTCTAAGTAAAAGATTATTTACAAAAGCATGAGTGGTGCTGCATTTTAAAATTACTCACTTTAAACTGCAGGTAGTGCACTGGGGGTGGTGTTATAACGCTGTTGAATGGAGCAAATCTGTGCTCATACCGCACCTGTTCACTATCCAACTCAAACTTCGGTTTTCTTACTTTGCCATCCATGTCAAATGCAATCATTGTCTAAAAAGGACAAGACAGAGTACAGTGAGAAGCATTAGCTTTACGTTGTCTTTTGCACAAGCAAGATAAAAGATATAATTTAGCACATAATTTAGCCTAGATAGAGGCAAAACAAGTAGAGAATTTACTGTACCACATTAAAAACCTGAATTTCATTTTTAGTTCCACTAAAAACAAAGATGGCATGCAATCTATACTCTATTCTCGTTAAAAAAGAAAAGAAGGCACTGATCAGTAGAGCATGTAAAAATTACCTTGTACATCCCAGCACACATATTTTGGTACGCTTGGCTCATAGTGATCTCTCTGCTCAGAGGGCGAACTGCAAATTTTAGGTAAAGAAAATTCCATATAAGCAAGAGAACTTATTTCAGATTATTTCCAAGAGCACTTTCCAAACATGACATGTGTCACTATATTATATGAGCTGAAACACTTCTGTAAATTACTCCTTTTCATTAAACTGCCTCTTACAATATACTGCTTGTTGAATTGCATATGTTCTAGCAACACTGTATCTAACACATTTCTCACTTCCTCAAGTAAGTTTTCTCCCCTCACTTGCAATATTTGTGAGCTTCGATGCAATTACCAATTACCAAATGTGTGCAACTGTACTTCCCAGTTTCTTCCTAATAAATACAGATAAGCCTCCAAGTACTGTAATATGCATAAATGTGCTAAATATCAGCTGTTGGCATTCAAAAATTTTATACAAAATTGAACACCAAAACACAGCAATAACTCACCTACACAGCAGAAATCAATACTTACATCATTCTATTGCAACTCACTATTTACTTTCATAAGAAGGTGAGAATTCTTCATGTGCTCATTCAGCACCCACTTTAAGACCAGGAATTAGTTTCTTGCTCTGTGTATTACGATAGCGTTCTGTACTGATTTCAGTTTAACCGTTTCAACAGCATACTGTGCTCAAGTTAAAGATATAAGCTAGCTGGCTTGGACTGATCTATTCAATGAAAGAAGCTACACCTTCTGCATTGTAAATAATGAAAGACAACTGGTGCATGAGCACTTCTGCTCACCTGGCTCCTGATTACATAAAATATCACAAGACATACTTAATTACAATCACGTGAACGCTACATTGCCTTCAATGAAATAAATTGATTCTAAAAGTCAATAGAAGGCTGAAGCTTTTTTAACAAGAAAGATTTTTTACTCAAATATTATTATTTGAACTTCCCCTTTAGCTTCCTCTGTATAACTAGTGCCAACTGGCCTCATATTTGGCACTTTTTTACAAAGTGTTAAATTTTCTGAATTTACAGAGCAAAGAAAATTCAGTTAAAATAATCTCAAGCTGTTCAAATCTAGATGTTCTCCTTGACTGGAAGACAAGGATATGCATACACAGAAAAGAAGGAACAAAGAAGTAAAGAGAGAGCAGAGAAGTAGATTGTCTGCATGGTGTTCAATCACAAAGTTAATGCTAAGGTAACTCCAACTTACTGCAATCTTACTAGCCACTTCGGCATGGCAAAGCCATATTAAATACTACTTAATGAGTGGGTTTGGCTACCTATTTAGCGGGCATGCTTATTGCTCTGACTAGCGAGTAAGTCTGCTATGATACTGAAAGAGATAAGTCTCACTTTCTTTCCTGTGGAAGCATCAGAGAAAGACTGAGTTTCTAAACAAGATTTTTTGCACAACACTGCTACCACTGAATTTAAACAGGGTAACTCAACATTTGAAAATTAAGCAACATTCTGAACACCAAGAGAAATTAAATATATCGAAAGTTTGGTCTTTGAATCTAGCTATAGAGTCTAGTCACAAAAAGCATACCTTCGTGTCTATAATTACTTTGGAAAGGCAGTATTTTTCAAAGACAATTGCTCTGGGCCTGTTAACTACATCTCACAGCATCTAATGTATAATGCAACTGCTGAAGCTATGAATACGAATGAGTTTGGGTGTTTTTAAACTTAAATAAATAATAAATGGAAAACTCTTGCGCAGAGACATTATTTTAGTTAAAAATTTTTATTTTTAGCCTTCATAAACTTCGGGACATTCTTCCCACTCATATGTTCTGACTCAATTCTTAATTTCAGTTTGACATGGTCACAAGAAAAGGAGAAAAAAAAACCCAACAAATCTGAATTACACTTTACATCTCAGATACCTTTTTTCTTTTTCTTGGTTTTCTTGCTACTACGGCCTTTCTGTTGTTCTTCCATTATTCTCTCTTCTGCCATTTGGGAGCTGTCAGCACGGCTCAGTGTTGACATCAGCCAAGCATAGAGGAACTCTGATAGGTACCTGTAGAAAAAACAGTATATTGTTGTAAAGTACTACAGCGTAAAACATAATGCATGCTTTCTAATTGAATGCTAATTGGTTTACTCAATGAACCTACTCACAGGGACAACCTTTAGGGCAATTAAATCCATCCAAATCCATTGAAAAATGTGCATGGATGAAAACAACAAATCATTCTATATTCTGTTTTATTAAGTTTCAGGCTTTAAATTTCATGCATTACCAAACAAAAGCGCCATAGCTTACATAGCAGTTTATTTGTAGCTTGATCAAAAATAAATAAATAAATAAGAAACCCAACCAACTCACCCCCCAAAAACCTTCCCTAGAGTACAGAAGTACTTCACAGTGGATAGGATCAACATCAAATTTTTACTGCTGCACTGAAAAACTGAGACATTTAAAAATCTCCTCTCATTTGGAACAAGTCATCTACTATGAAAAATAACTTTATGTGGATAAAGCACAGTGGGGGAAAAAAGAAGCACTTTCACTTCAAAAAGGGTGATCATTTTCAGTAACGGCATGAAACTCATCAAATACGTTTAAAGAATATGACGTTATTTTTACATAGCCCCACAGTCACAACTTAAAACACCAAATTCTTTAGAAATGCTAAAGGTGGCCAATAAAATGACTGATCTTGGTAGGACAAAGACAGAAAACACAAAAGTAACATCTTCCTGCATTGTTTTCTCTGTCAATCAGTGTATTTTCCACCCATTTCCATTAGAATACACTGTTTCCAAAAGTTAAATGAAAGCCAATTACTACTTCAGTGAAAATAAAGTACAATAATAACTAGAAAAGAAACCAATACATTTTTCTTGTCCATTTGTAATTTAATGAATAGGAAATTAAATAGTGTTTTGAACCAGCTTAAGACTGAAAGAAAGAGCTGAAATCCATTTTTTAAAATGTTCACATTTAAAACTCAGCAGTAGCATCCCTCCCCCAAGAACTGCAAAGAAAGCATTCTCTTACCAGTATATATAATAATATTCATGCATACTGTAAAGTTCCAACTCAAACCCACTCAGAAGGTACTGTATCATAATACGGAGGTTATGATATAAGACCCAGGTGCCCAAGCATGCCAAATGTTGTCTTTGTGGTTCCTGCTTCAGTAACATACTATGGAGTGCTGCATCTACTTTTTCTGCCTACCAAAAAAGAAAAACAAAGGCAAACTATTCAATGACAAGAGGAAGAACATTAGACTGAAAGTACATTGAAGTTCTCCCAGAAATAAAGAAATCTGAGTCCAAATGCTGCCATAGTTATGCTCCAAATTTAAAACAGAAGTATTTCTCCAGACATTGTTGTGTCAGTGGTCTAGAACTGGTGAAAATTAAAAACATTTTTCACATGAGTATAAGGAAATTCTACTGAATGGAAAAAGTGTTTAATACAATAATTCAGGGAGGCAAGTTTGTTAACCAGAAATACCTCTGCTCATATTAAAATTCCAAATTTTAAACTGATTAACAGTCCTGTGAACAGTGGAGCTCAGAAAATACAGTAAACTACTGCTTGTCTGTCTGTTTTTGCAATCACTCCTTCATTTTATTTTATTTTTTTAAACCTGGCTGCAATGAAGTACTGTATTTCTAAGCTTGGTCTGCAAGTATGTTTACACTGTGGCCTACCAGAGAAACTAGAACATTGGTAAGACCTATTCAGTCTTAAAATGTAATTGTACAGAAGATGTGAAGTCTCTCAAATTAGGAATATTACTAGCAGTACCAAACAAAACATCGCATTATACACTGCAGAATTTTTTTTTTTAAAGTGTCTCAAAAGTGCAGCATTTGCAGCAGTATTGCAGTAAACACTGAAACAAATCATCTTCAGAGACATTAGAATACGTAAATTTTCCCCCACCTCTAAATGACTGTTCTTCTTAGCAAGAGGGTCCTGAAAAATGCTTTATTTCATTACCTCAGACTACCAAAGGAAACATTCCCAGCAGAAAACTCACCTTTTTTTGTTGTCTTTTACTGTCCATTCTGGAGAAAAATCCCAAACAAGCTGGAGTACATATTTTAAATAACTATTGTTTACTACACTTATGCTTTTTAAAACTTAACAAAAATAAAGCCGTTTTCTGCTCTACAGAGCTATAAATCTGAATTTTCAATAGTATCTTGCAAAGATGTCTCAGAGAATCACAAAACAGCTCCACTGGAAAAGGACCTCTGAAGATCATCAGGTCCAAACTTCAATGGAGAATGGGGCCTAGATGAGACTAAAAAGCACTGTGCCCAACAGCTCCTTGAAAGCCTACAGTGATAGGGATTTTATCACATTACATGTTGTTGCATCAATGATTGTTCTCACTGTAAAAAAAAAACCAAACAAACAAACAAACAAAAAAAAAAAACCTGCTTTCTTATATCAAGGCAAAACTTCTCACAGCACAGCTTGTACCTTTTGACACTTGTTTTCCTCCACTGACTGTAGGTTAAGAATTGTACTGTTACAGCTATTTAATCCTGTGATCTGGGCTCCAGTTAAGCTGGCAAAGAAACACTACCTGAAGGTAGTGCTTTGCTGTTCTGTTCTATCAATGGGCATATGCCTTCCCTGTGCACTTCTGCTTTGCTTATATAACTAAAGAAACTTCTCTCATTTCTGTCATCTAAGGCAAGTTCCAGTTTTGATCCTTAGCTTCCCTGATGCAACTTTGCGTGCCCTAGCAACACTTCTGTAGTCCTTAGGCCACTTTTTCCATAGATTATATGTTTCTTTTTCACTTTAAAGCACAGACAGAAGATTATTTAGAATTTAGGAAGAGGTGGCCTCCTCCCTTTCCCTTTATAGGGGAATAGACTGTTGTAATTATGGAAAATTGTTACTGAATACTTCCCAGCACTTACAAGCTCCTTTGACGTACACAGATGCTTACCAAGGAATCCCTCATAGCTGGATGCTAATCATCCTGAAGTTGGATCTTCTAAAATCTAGTTTTAATCTAGTTTTTTTTTAAAACTTGCTTTCAGTATACCATACCAAACCTCAAACTCCACAATATTATGATCTCTGTACCTAAGGCCACTGCTGGTAGTTACATTAAGTATGCCTTCTCAGTTTGCCAGCAGTAAATTCAGCAGTGTATTGGTTCCTACTAGGCATGTTGAGGATGTATAGCAAGCAGCGCATTTCAGGAACCTGATGGATTTCTGTCTCATCCATCTCTCTCTGCTTACATACTTGCAGACTAACAGTTACAAAATGGACAGAAGAGTACAAGAAGTGGAACTGTCACTGAGTTACAGACATAACAGTAGGTTTCCACAAAGTTTACTGATATGACAAAATTAATCTAAAATAAAACAAAAACCCTAAAATGCAACATCTTTTGTTCAACAGATCTAACAAGAAGTGTTTGGATTCATCCTATATACTTCTTGGGTTGAACCTTAGGAATCCTAGTTTTGAAGTTGTCTTAAAGACACGAGGACAGAGCAGTTGCTTCATTTATATATAATCAAATAATGCTCCAATCTGGCAGGAATATGTCTGGAAAGAAAGGTTTGCTGGCCTGCTACTTAGGAAACTACCTCATCCTGAAGGGTGGCAAACTCCTCTAGAATGTGACCCAGTTTATCTCTCTGACGAGCTCTGTTGTGTCCATGGATTTGAATCAGACTACAGAATGGCTGAAAGAAACAAAGCACAGTTTTAATTTCTCAACACAACCTTGCGGAAGGTCACTAGGCATGTTTTATACATCTACCATTAGAAGAATGTGATGACAAGAAACTGATGTAGGAAGAGATTTAAGAGTAAGCGATAAGTCTTCCATTATTTTCTGGTATTTTCATTGCTCTGTCATTGCAATACAAACAATCTTTTCACTTTTGTTTTTTAATCAGAGAGAAGGTAAAAATAATTCAGGTTTTACTGTGTATTTCTTATGGCATGTAAATACCCTGTAAAGAGGTAGGCTAGTGAAGATTTCTTGTAACATCAAATGTTAACGGAAGTGTTAGTGAAAAAATCTGGAAATATACTACAAGAAGCAAAAAAACCAACAGTTTTCTAACTTCTTAAGTGTTACCATTTTAAGATGGCCAAGTTTTCCAATTCTGCCTTCACATCAGTTAATTTAGGTAACTGGTTTCATTTTCAGAGGTAAGTTTAATCTTGAAAGTAGTCATATGTGAATGCATTCAATGTAATTGGAATGAACACTTACCCGAACACAATGTGTCACAAAGGAATCAATGTAGTCCTTAGCCTGGTGATTGTTATAAAGACAACATCTAGAAGGGAAATATTTACAGATGGACCCATGAATTTAAAATGTCACCACTATGTTGCACAAAATTCAACAAGAGATATAAGTATAAATACGTCTACATATTAAGCAACAAATTAATACAAAATTTGTACATTCTTCAAATTACTGTCTTTGTAAAAAGAAATATTTTTCATCATATTATGTACACACTTGCAAGTCAATTCAGACACACTTACTTTGGTGAAAGTACTGGAGGACTGACAAAAGATCTTAAAGCATCTTTTACCATGTCTTGCATGAGGTGAGTACCAAACACCTTCTTATTATCTACCAGAAAAGTTGTCTGAAAATGAAAATGTATTTTTAGAAACATGTGTTAAGTTAAAAGCAATGCTTCAGAAACAGCAAACAGGGAAGTCTTTAAGATATCTAAATGTATTAAAATTGCCTTAAAATATTCAGACAGTCTGGTTAGGTGGCAATCTTAAAAACAAAGGCATACTGAGATCAGTCATTTGTATTGAATTCACACAAAACAAGGCTCCGTTTTTGCGTAAGTTGAGACATGGAAAATTATTTCATTTCTTTTTTTCAACTATGATTCATCAGACAGATGTTTCCAAAGATTAATAGAAAATAGTTTGCACAGTTTCCCTGGAGGCAAATAAAGTCAAATCTGAAAAGAAATGGACCAATGCAGAACTTTTCTGTCCTACAGATGCTACTACTTTCACTGGTCACATTTGCTGCTTATTCCTCTTTCATCCATAAAAGCTTTGCCCCTTTTCTACATGGCTCTCCAGCAACTGGAGAAACTGTGCTGCCAGGCTCCCCAGGGACTGTACAAATGCATGCAGTGCAAAGCCTGAACATATGTATGTTATGGAAATGTTTTCTTGCCAGTAGACATTCTCCATCAATTTTACACATTATTTACATGGGATAAAAGGGAAAGAAGTTCTCACATCCAGGGACACCCTACACAGATCAAAGCCTCCTACAAGGAAGTGTACTCTACTGAGTTAAGGAATACATAATACTTTTTCAGGGCAAACAAAGCAGCAAGTAAAAAACCCTGCTGTATCCCAGTCATCAGCTACTGTTGCAGCAACAGAAGTAGTTCACATATGATCAGTCCCAAACTAAAGAAAGCAGATGCAGAACAGTAGAAAAATGCTTGTACAGGTCCAATATTAGGGCACAGGAAAAAGTTCAACACTGTTTTACCCAGTAGGTACTAACATAGTCTAGATAATATTTTAAAAATGTTTTTAAAACAATGAGATCAGAACATGTATCTGATACTTAAGTAGCTCCAGAAAAATCTTACAACCTGTATTACACTAAGTGGTGAGCAAATAATGTAGATATGTAAAGCAAAAGGATGAATCCATATTTGTCATGAAAGCTAATCACTTTGCTCAAAGACTGGAACTTACCTGTAACAGAGATCTTGAAAGAACACATGGTGATTGCTCGCTAAATTCACAGAAAAAATCCTAATTTGTATTAAGGAAAAATTAAAACAAAGGTCAGCTTAATATGGCAGCTCCTCTACATGGTTGCATTTTTTTATGTACATGTTGTATGCACACACACACACTTAATGTGTATGTGTTACACACACAAAAATGCACAGACAAAGATAACATAGCTTATACAAAATGTAAGAAGGAAGAAACAAAAACTATCAAAAAAGCCTTTTATGAACTTAAAATCTATTTCTTCTGTATTATCAATTACAGAAGTTTTAAAATTTATTTTTCTCAATGCAACACTGAGATAGTACTATTCAAGAAAGAAATAGGATACTGTGAAGCTGTTTACATCTCACCAAGCCAGGTTTGTAATAAAACTGCAGGGTTTAACTAGTAGCAGATTCTTCATGCAAACACCGATATAATCTATGTAACAGGAGATGGGAAGACAAAGCATTTTTACGTGGTCTTTGAACTATGCCTGACTTAACTGCGGCTCCCTTATCACTTAGTGAACATACACATGTCAGAGAAGCATTTAAATCTCTTATAACCCAAGTAAACAGCAACTGACGGCAGCATGTCTTATTCAAAAAGAACATGCACAGTTGCTTAGCTTTATTGCTATTCACGGAATAACCTGCTTAAAGATTTGTGCTCTAGAATACATGTATGAAAAAAATTGTAGCAAGAGACTACGTTCCACTGTGGCAGACACAGCTTTTCAGATGCAGAAAATAAATTACAAATAAATTAACTTCCTTGTGTTCTGCTACCATGATGCATAACTACTGTCTAACAAGTTATGGAAAAATGAGAAGTTTGAGAAGAAAGGAGGCCTTCATCCAGTAATTAAATAAATAAGATGAAGTACTAGGAGAGATAGCAGATACTGAATTGTACACAGCAATGCCAGATAAATACACAGAAAATACCAAAAGATTCATTCATACAGCTCATTTTTTTCTGCAGTGTGCAATAGCGATGCATGGATTGCATCATTTTTTTTTCTTAAGTCTGACTGTAAGTTTTTATATTTGGCTATAAATATGAAATATTCATACTTACCAATATACAGTGCAAATTAGTTAAGTTTACCACTTCACATACAGTTTTTATTCGGTCTATTAGTTTGGAAAAATAATTGACCATTTCTTCCCTTTTAATTATTTTTGCATACCGAGGGAAAGTTGGAGGCAGCAACCTCTGATTAACAAGAGGTTCAAAGCCCATCATAATAGGGTGATCTAACAAGAGATGAGAGAGAGAAAAGCTGCACATAAGCTTACTTTCCAGAACTCACTTTAAAGACATGGTATTAATGATTCAATTAGCCTAAAAGAACTTTTTAGCTGACATTAACTTCTGGTGACACTAACTATGCAACTGAGATAATGATTACTATTATAAAACCCTCAACACTTCAGCAGTTACCTGTACAGACAATGAAATGCTGCTTCTTGTTCTGAAATGCATATGCAGGGATTTGAAATGCAATGCCCACTATTCAGTATACACTTAAATTCTGGCTTTGAAGTGACATGACTGATTTCAGAAGAAGCAGCACTCAGAGCTCTAGCAGTTTGTATAACAAGCAGTACTAGCTCTAAACGAACTTTTAAAATGTACTTTAATATTGAAGCTTATCAAGATACATATTTACAAATGGAAAAAAATACAAAACACAAACAAAAGCAAACCTTACCTCCTTTAGTGGTATCATTCTGTGCCTGTATACCATGATGTAATGAATTATGAATGGCAGACAGCAAGTCAGCTGCCTGAGTCATCAATTTCTGAGCTTCTGCAACTGCACTTGTCTAAAAAGCACAGGACAGTTACTTGAATGTAAAACCAACATATTTTGACTACAGAATTCATCTTAGTTTTGGAAAAAAAGTATGACAACGAAATTCAAATGTTTGAACATAGCAGTTTTGAAGAGACGAGCTCTCTGTGCAAAAAAAGTGATATTTTACATATCTATATGTACAGAAGGCTGTGCTTGTATCAGCTACTGCACTTTCATGTGTATTTTGCAAAAGATTGAAAGAAAACTGCGCAGTAGCTACTATCAGGGCTTACTTAACCCCACAGGAAAATCAATTCAGATTTACATAGTATTTGTACTATCGTAGAGAAAGGACCCTAATGTAAACAAAACGCCATAGAGACATACCTCTTTTTTGGTAAAGGCTATTAGAACAGTCAGCAGTACTCGGGTAAACTTTACTCTGCTGAATACAGCTAAACACTGTTGATGCTGTAATTAAAAAAAAAACACAACAAAACACTATAAATTACTAAGCAATATACATTAAATCCTGAAACTTATTAAAAAGAAAAATTATAGATCCATTGACTTATACTCTCTAGTCGTAAAAAGATACAAAGATACTTTGGATAAAGCATAGCTGCTGACTGTAGCTCCTATGCAAATTGCATTTCAGTTTCAGCTTAGGTGAACAGCCATGGCTATTGAAAATAATTAAATAAAAGGTTTCGACTCTTCTTCTTCCCCCTGGAAATCCTATTATAATTGCTTTCTGAAGAAAACATGTCACTTGGAAAGAAAACCCATACCCTTCTATATCAACCACATCAAATACATTAATTACCATCCTTTTTAGAAGGAGCTACACTGTTTCCACCTTCTGTCAGGAGTAAAAGCTATTGGAAGGAAACGAGTTGAGAAGGCATAAGACTGTTAGGACCTTCTACTTTGCTAATCATGTTTTCTTGAGAGGTAAGCAGAAAAAGGGAAGCACTACAGCAGCACTATTCTGCCACCAGGACTTCAGGGCTTAAAAGTCAATGTACTAAATGTGGCTATGCTAAGGGCCACTCTTGAAGAGTAGTTCATATACAACAGGTGTACAAACAATGGTGACACACACTCCCCACAAGCTGAGCTACTCCTTTAAGTAACAATGTACTAAAGTGAAAGTAAACCAGTTAATTACTTCAAGTTCAACTTCAGGATCTCTCTCTTCTCCTTGTCGACTTCGAGTGCTCTAAAAGGTTAACAAATTTGAAATAATTTATTAAAAATTGCAAGGGAAAGTTACTGATAAAAGCCCTTTATCCTCTACAGAACGCCTTATGAGTTAAAAAAACACTAAAAAAATGAACAAAAAAAACAGTTCTAAGTTCAAAACTTAGCACATCATCTTGTTTCTTAAGTAGACTACAGTAACTTCAGCATACTCTGAAAATAGCGCATTTACCCTCCTTCTGGAAATTCTTGAAATATTTTGACAAAGCAAGATTGATTATTAATATCACACAAAGTACTTGCATAAAAGCCATAAATCAAATACCACTTTCCCTGTCACAGCCCCGTGTCACACTCTATATCACCATTCCACTTACTTCTAATGGTGTAACTATTAATGAATTTAGAAAAGGCTTATGAGTTCAGCATCTTTATCTAGCAGGTAAAGAACCATCATTTTACGCAATGCACTGCAGCAATCCTTCTGAACAAAACCACACACATGAAAAAAAAATAAAAATAAAAATGAACAAACAACCATTTACTAAACTATTTTTTTCTTCATAATCCAGCTCCCTCTCTAAAAGCCTATATTAAGTGCACTTGAAGCATAATCAGCAAAGCAAACATAGAAGAAATACCTTCACTCGTCTTTGCATGTCATCTTCTACATCTTTTAGCATACCTAGAAAAGGAAAAATTCAACTAAAAGCAGAGAAGTGCTCTTAAGTACACCTATGTCATACAAATCAAAAAAGTTTTATGTGGAAATAAAGGCTAATGGGAAGGCTCAAGCACACATAAATAACAGTGGCTTTAGCAGTACAAGAGAGCTTTCTCCTCACAAGCAATCTGTTTAGATGACAGTAAGTAGCAACATAAGAAGCAGAATGCAAGGAGAGTACCTTCCAACCACTTGTAGCTACCCTAGTACTAGATGATCCCATGGTTATACTTTTGCTGGGCACACATGCTGACTTGTGTTGGAGGACCTCAAAGATCGTACAGTTCCACATCCCCATTCACAGGCAGGGCTGCTGACAGCTAAATTAGACCAGGTTGCCCAGTGCCCTATCAAGCCTAGCCTCAAACACATCCAGGATGAGGAATCCACAGTCTCTGGGCAGCCAGATCCAGCACCTCTCTGAAAAACTTCCTTCTGTCATCTAATCTAAAAACCTTCCTATCTTTAGTTTAAATACACTCTCCCTTGTCCTATTACTATCTACCAGTGTGAATAGCTGATACACCTCCTGCCTGTAATATCTCCCTTTAAATACTGAGAGGTTGTATAACAACTTCTCCCTGAAGCGTTCCCCAGACTGAACAAGCTCAGCTCCCTCAGTTTGTCTTTGTCGATGTGCTCCAGCCCTCTGATCATCATGAGCCTCCTTTGTACTTCCTCCAAAAGCTCCACATCTTCCCTGTTTTGGGTCCCCAGATCCAGATGCAGTACTCCAGATACTAAAGCACTTCTTTTTCAGGCACTCGACAAATAAGCAACCAAATCATTTTGTCAAGAAAAAGAACAACCAGTCCTTATTTTTACCCAACCATCATTATTCACAAGACTGGTACAAATATTAAGGCATTCCTACATTAGATTTGGTTAAAAATAAGTAAGATGCTTAAAGAGAATGCAACCAATATGTAGACACACAGAAAGTAGAACTTGTACCTGTAACTCTAAGGTCTGTCACACTGTTGGCCATTTTAAATCCATATGTCATTGACTGAAAATCTTCCTAAAATATGAAAATTGCAGATGCATCAGTAGTGAAATATACACAGTTACTGTTTTAAGCTTGTTTTTTGTTGCTGCTGTTGAACTACACCAGGCATAAAAGTTTGGTTTTATTCTACACAGTGGAATACAACCCCAATTATGGGTGACATTCCTGCTAAAATTGTACATAGATCTTTAATACTAGTATGTCTTTCCTAACTCATACCAAGCATCCTACCAATATGTTTCAAAAAAACTATGGATGTACAGTACTATTTAATCAATTTTAAGACTCATTATTAAAAAGTGACTTGTCCAAGCTCAGAGACAATAAAGGATTTCTCCGGCACAAGGGTACAGAAAGGACCAGTGTCACAGGAAAAGAGATTCTCATTCCATTGATACATGGACATTTCAGACAGACTAACATGGTTACCTAAAATACAAAATCAAAACTTTAACAGAAAGGAAATCAAACATAAATCTGATTTTAAATGGTTAGCCACAAGATTTGCATTGTTTCCCGAATAAAATACTTCAAAATACTTAAGAGGCTCAAATACTCAAGCAAAATATAGAAAAGAGCATTAAGTATCTCTTTTAAGGAACACTGCATAATAAAGAAATCAATACTTAATGACAGCATATCTTGAAACGTACCTCCTCAAAAACGGCTGCTTTGTTGACTTTTTCTCTGGCAATATCACAGATTTTGAGGATGCCCAGAGCAAAAGCCTTCATAGCAGGATCTTCTATGAAGTCTGGATTATGAATGTAAAGACAAGTGAACACTGTCTGTGCCAAGGAATGTCCCTCTAACCATGTTATCTGCAGAAATGAAAATCAGATGTTTTACTCATGGACAGCCAAGTCTTCATTTTTACACTCCTGCTCTTTCTGCATCTTACTGAACTTCAGTGAGCCATTAAGGAAGTCTGTATCATCACAACTTTCTACCTAGCAGAAAGGGATGAAAAAGGTGTTTCAACCTTTAGCCACAGCCCTTCAGCTAAATTCTGACGTGGGGGAAACTTAAAAGTTCAGCTCTGACCTCTGTGGCTTAGACATATTATTGAGGAACCACTAAACACAGAAGTTTCCTTCACACAATTCAGTATGAATAATGAAATCAGCTATGAAACAATTCAGTGATAACCTACATAGCTTCTTTTCACAATCCACTCTCTACTACTTCCGTGTTTTTAAACTAAAGCGAAACCTTCAGTAATCCAGGACATGATTTCTATCTTGAAATATCACCAAATACAGTATGTTAAGATTTCTAAAAAGGATGACAGTTCCTCTCTCTAAAATTAAAAGGAAAAAAGAAAAAAAAGTCAGTGCATGAAGTAGGAAGGAATGGAGGAATTATGTTACACCATGTCAAACACAATGATCTCAGTATGACTTTTTGGGAATAATGTATAAAATGAAGTAAGTTTATTGACATCATTTTAAAGATCACCTAAAAGTATTTTGAATCATTTACTGAGCAGGTTGATGTGCATGTACAGTTGCATATATATACACAAACACATACAGAAAAAACAGTTACAACTAGCAAATAACTGATAATTCACATCTCCTTTTCAAACTGATTTAGATTATTTCCATTACACTCTCAAAATGCCAATGAAAGCTTGAAGAATATGCTGGCTTTAAAAAACCGAGTAACAGTGTAGATTACTGTGCACTCACTTCCTACATAGTAAACACTAACACACAGTAGGCAATTAGATATAAACAAATATATATATCTATATATATTTATATCCTTATATATATTTTATATATATATAAATTTCCAAAACTTTTTACATTACTCAAAATTCTCTTCTGCAGTGCTTTCTCAGAATGAAAAACAAACACATGTAAGATCAAACTTATGGCCTGTTATATTATCCAATACAAATATCTCAATGGAAATAAAAATGCAAATTATCTATTTTCTGTTCAGTTGTTCACTATTCCTCAGTTCTACTCCTTCTTTTTTTCAATCTGGATTGAGGGGTTATATTTTGAAAGCAAGAACATTAAATGCTAGTAGCAGAGAAATCCTTACCAAACAACAAAAGCAGGTATCCATTATTCCTATGAGCTCAGGTGAAGTGAGATCCTTTATCTTAATGGTGCCATCCTTAAAGAAAAAAAACAAAACAAAACAAAAACAAACAAACAAAAAAACCACAAGAGATAAAAATTAAGAATATGGAAGACAATAGCCAAAAAGCAACTTATTGTTATTTGAACAACCAAAAAGGAAATTATAAATTGGTTAAGACTTCTGAATATTTGTATGCTTTACTGATCAGCTTCATAACATTTCATGAATTCTCAAAAAGTTAACTTCCCATCACGGTAACACTTAAAAATACAAACAGTATGCAAAGTCACAATAATGACTGAGTAAGGAATACTATGCAGGACTTATTCTCTGAAGGTTGCTTTTCACATTGTGGATACTTGCCCAGAATTTTATCGCCTTGAAGGATCAAGGAAGCAGAGACCTCAATTCTCATTTTCATTTTATTAAGTGTATGCAAATCTGAATTAAGAATTAGATTGCCGTTATTTCACACAGCTTTCTCCCTTAGTCCATTCAAAGCGATTTGGTAAAAGAAAAAAAAAAAAAAATTAAAAATATATGTACATATACATATATATACTGGTATATATATATATATATATATATCTCCTCTACAAGCACATTATTCCTACCCAAGTAGCAGTCTTTCAGTGTACTTTCATAAATGTTGACCATACATCAGTAGTTAATTATCACTGTGAAGGCTGTTAGATTTGACAGCTTCTGCTCACAGTAATGAATTGAACCAGTAGTCACCAGGAGTACAGAAACTGGCTTCCCTTCAGCTATCTTCATATAAATCACAAAAGATGCATGGGATGACTTACAAAACTATTTCCAAAATGTATTTCTTTGAGGTATTAATATTTAACAATTTACTGTAATTTCCACAGGAAGAGTTAGTATCACTGTAGTAATCTAAGTAACAAAATAGGCAAGGACCACAAGCTACTCAAATCATTTTTTCACAGCCACTGAGAAGGCAAAAACAGGAAACAAACCTTAATAGCTTGCTCGAAGTTCAGAACTTTCCTATTAACTTGGTTTCCAATCATACCAGCATCCATCTTGGGATCCATCATTTCAATAGCAGACATTGCTTCAAAAAGTCCAAAACTAAGGACACCAAAATAAATATGTTCCAAATTTTTATACCAAACAGTCTTCACAAACCAGTGTAAAAGAACATAAGATGATATACTGAGTACACTGTATTCTCACTGCTGACAATAAGACACATGTACACTGTGACTGATCTTGTGAGATCACGGTTTTCATGAGTCTGAGGACTGTTTAACAGGCGTGTCAGAAAAGACATGCTTAAAAATAAAAGAAACTGCTTAGTATTAATTGAAGAACACTCCCTTAGCTAAATACTCCATTTCTAATCCTATGCAAATGTAGAAAAAGGCTTATTGTGTGTTGGGTTATTGTGCATTCTAATTCTGAAAGGCATTTGTTTATAAAACTGCGCCTTGTGCTTTGGTTCTACTGTGGTGACATCTCTGAAAATAATTCTAAGCTATTAAATAGAACATTCCTTCCTGTCTTCAGAATTATTGGTCTTCAACAAGAGCCATTTTCCTTCTTCAAATGAAGAGACATATCTTAGTAATATACATTTTCTTTAAAATATTTTAATCTCACTTTGTTTCTTAAAAAAATCCAGCAGGATCATGGCATGTCCTTTTTGTTGAAGTGTATTTTTGGTTCATGCATAGAGCTCCAAGTTTCCATTTTGGCATGGCATTTTAGAATTACTCTAGAGCACACAGCATGCTTACCTAAGCATGCTAATGGCATCTGAAGTAAATTAATTAAAAAACTCAAAACTTTTTCTGGTCTTTTTGCATGAAAGTATTTCCATGCAAAGCAGTTCAGTAGGTTTACTAGTTTCAACATTACTGACAATAAACCTCTAAAGTTAGCATGAAATCTATAAAGTGAAAATGCAGTATTATCACATTTGAAAAGACATGGCTGTCAGGGACTAGAAAAAAAGGAGACATCACTCTGATTTGCAAGAAAGGGAGAAAGGAGAACTTAGGGAACCACAGGCTGGTAAGCCTCACCTCTGTGCCGGGGAAGAACATGGAACAGGTACTCCTAAGAAGGCATGTTAAGGCATATGAGGAGCAAGCAGTTTCACCAAGGGAAGGTTGTGCCTGACCAGTATGGTGGCCTTCTATGATAAAGTGATGGCATTAGTGGACAAAGAACATCTACCTGGAATACTGTATAGCCTTTGACATGGTATCCCACCACACCCTTATCTCTAAATTGGAGAGATATGTATTTGAAGGGTGGACCATTCAGTGGATAAGGAATTGGTTGGAAAATCACAATCAGAGGGCTGTAGTCAATGGCTCTCTGTCCAGACCGAGACCAGTAATGAGTGGTGTCCCCCGTGGGTATACCTAGAGTTTGGTACTCTTTTAACATTGTGAACAATTATACAGATGATGGGACTGAGTGCATCCTCAGGAAGTTGCTGAGTGGTGTCGTTGATATACCAGAAAGAAGGGATGCCATCCAAAGTGACCATGATAATCTTAAAAGGTTGGACCTTGTGAACCTAATGAGGTTCAGTGAAACAAAGTGCAAGGTTTTGCACATAGGTCAAGGTAATCCAGGTATGTATACAAACTGGGAGGGAAGTAGCTCTGCTGAGAAGGACTTAAGGGTCTTGGCTGATGAAAAACTTAGCATGAGCCAGCAGTGTGTGCCTGCAACTCAGGAGACCAATGATACCCCAGGTTCCATCTGAAGAGGGGGTGGCCAGCATGGCAAGAGAGGCAACTGTCCCCTCTATTCTGCCATCGTGAGGCCCCCAAGTCAGGGGCACCCAACATAGGAAAAATGTGGAGCTTCTGGAGAAGGTCCAGAGGAGGGCCACAAAGATAATCATCGGGCTGGAGAACTTCTATGAAGCTTATGGGGATTAATAATAATACTCCAAGTATTTCAACTACTTTAACTAAAGTAAAAATTTTAAAAAGTTAGTCAATATTGCATGACTTGCTCATTATTAAGCATTAATATTTAAAAAAAGCATAACTATCCAAAAGGCATACTTACAGCTTGTCATGAAGCAGTTCTCCTAACTTTAGTTCTATGAAGGAACAGAACACAATAAATAATTACAATCATAATCTTAATGCAACATTTCCAGCATAATTGTATTATTTTAAAACTGTATAGTCTAAAAGAGAATAAAGCGTGGGAATCAAACCAGGCCCTTCTACTCTACCTTTACTTGCTTTTATTTTGCACTTTTACAACTGTAAGGCTAAAAATCATTCTTCGTAATCATTCCTAACCCTTCTCTGTGACACCAGCAACCAAATCTCCAGACTTTAAACCTGAACAGTGTGAAACACAGGACAGCAGTTTTCCGTGCTCCTTTAGGCAGATGCCTAATTTTCCAGAGGAGGTGTTTACTGGAAGGCTAGGTTTTCCTCGTTATTTTTAGCAAAGCCTTCAGATACACCTGATTGGCATACAAACCATACATGATTAATAATTATAGTGGTACAAGAAAATTATGTCAATAATTGTGTAAATTATTGTGTCTCATAAGCTGCAGTTTTACATTTATTTTTCATTAGGTCATCATAAAGTCAACCTAAAAAAATATATAAATTTGTCATCACAGCAAAGTAATAACTAATAGCAAAAAAGGCTTTGTTTAATTGAAAGCAATTGCCTGCAGGTGACTGGGGTGCACTACATCCCTTCTGAAGTTAAGCCCTAGTTCAAAGATGAAAAATGATACACTGACCAGTTAAACGAACAAAGAATCAGATCTTGTCAATTCAAAATTTACAGAGAAAACAGTGTTGATTCTGTATAGACAAATGCGTTTTCCACTCAGTAGAACACAGGAAGAACTCTTTGCAAAAAAAAAAAAACAACCAAAAACCAAACCAAAACAACCCCAACAACACACAACAGAAAACAGATGCAAAAATGCATAAAACAAAACGCACAACAAAAATATAGATTTCTGCAATCTAGAAGAAGTATAACAAGGTTCTCCTGATATTTGCATCCATGCAGACAGTTAAGCACAGGAAAACACACAATCATTGTGGTCTCTTTGTTTGGAGCTTGAATGCAGGTCAAACTAATTTACTGAAGCAAAAAACTATACTCAGTTCTCCAAGGATTCAAGTTTTTCACACACCACGAGCACTACAACTCACCTCTACAAGCTTCTTCAAAGTCCCGGGTTATGTCTACCCAGTCTGTATTACCCTTTTCCATCTTGTCAGGCATACCAAGCTCCCATCCTGAATCATCATCTTCTACTGAAGCTTTCATAACCATGATACCGCTCCTTTAAAACTGTATCAGAGACACTGCACGTTATGCATCAATTACAGAAAGGGCTTCAAGGAAGCTTATTTTCCCCCCTGCAATAATACAGGAAGACAGAAGAGACTAACTTCATTTAAACGGCTGCTATTACATAAAATCAGCTTGAAAGGTACTCAGTTTCCTTACCACCTGTTTATAGGCTACAAACCCTCAAAAGCTAAGAACACCAAAGCTTTGTCAGTACAGAGACATAATAAAGTCTCTGTCAAACTGGAAATAAAACAAGACACATGAGAAGAACCTCCCTTAAAAAGGATGTAGATAGCACAGTTTCATCTTCTGGTGTTTTACACAACCAGAAACACAAATATTCGTGGGGACTTCCAATGTCAAGACCACTGCCAGAGTGTTAAACGACCTCCGACTAAAACGTAATTTTGGAGCACCAGTGACCAGCTGCTCCGAGCTGGTGCTGTGCTCCCACACGTGGGGCACCCTAAGGAGTGCTGTGCGCATACTGCTTTCACCACGTGGCACCCAGTCTTCCCCCGTTCTGTGAAGGGTATCAACACAGCTGTCAGGCAGCCCCGCGCTTCCCGACGGAAGCAGAAGCTTCCAACAAAGGCCTCCGTGACAACGGATCTCCCGGGTGCCAGCAAAACAAACAGCGGCGGTGACCGCACGGCTTCCCAACGGCGCTCGGGAAGGGCTCCCCGGTCCCAGGCAGTCTCGTCCCTCAGGTCAGTACCTCGCCGGCTCTCAGGAGGCCGCAAACCACCGGGCTGTGCCGGTCGTGACGAGAAGACACTTGCAGACACCGAAAGAGAGACCAAAATGGCGTCAGGGCCGCTAACCCCCGACCCCTCGCTGCCCTCGGGGCACCCGGCCCCGCAGCCGAACAGGCCTTCCCCCGTCCACCTCCCCGCACGGCACACGCCGACTGCTGCCTTCGCTGCCGCCGCCGGCTGCGTGGCCCGTGTCTTAGCGCAGCTCATCTCCACGGGGTTGCGGCAGGAGTCGCTCGTGCCATCCTCACCTTCCCGCGGGGCGAGGAGTGCAACCGCGGCCTCACCCGCCGTCTCCCGCTCCCGTCTCCCAGCCCCCAACCGGCACACCTGACGCGCCGCCTCCAGCCCCAAATCCCGGCCTCAGTAACAAAACGCATGCGTGCGCCCCTCCTTTCCCCCTTCCACAGCGCACGCGCGCACCCTCGCTACACGCAGTAGCGGTGCATCGCGGGAAGGGCCGCCGCCTGCCCCGCCGCCTGCCCCGCCGCCTGCCCCGCCGCCTGCCCCGCCGCCTGCCCCGCCGCCTGCCCCGCCGCCTGCCCCGCCGCCTGCCCCGCCGCCTGCCCCGCCGCCTGCCCTCGGTGAAGAGCGGGGCGGGGCGGAGCTATCCGAGCGCGGGCGGCCAGCGGTAGTTCCGGGGTGCGGTGGGTGAGGAGGTGTGTCACGAGAGACCTGCTGGTGGGGTAGCGGATTTGACTCGGCGTTTTTATTATCCTTAGGCGTTGTGTGACTGCTGCAGGCAGTGTTGGTTATCTCGTCCTCTGGGGGGAATCGAGCTGACGTGTCTGAGGGACTTTTGCCTTCAGAGCCGTTTACTGTGAATATTTAATTCTAAAGGCTGAATATTTCCCGCGCTTAAGGCAAACATCACAAATATAGAAGTCAGCTCCTACCGTGCTTTGATAAACAAAAAGGGGTAACTTAAACTGGGAGGCTTTTGCTCCAGTGCATATGAAGGAGTAGTTAGATTTAAAATGGAAAAGCTAACTTTGCAATTCATTCTTGCTATTCGACACGTTCCATGCACAGAGCAAATGTACCTGGAGTGAGGCAAAAGGAGAAAAATGTGTGCCAGCTGTCAGACATCTGGTAGCACCTTCTGCATCAGAAAGAGTTGTCCTTTTGGATTCAGAGGCTTCAGGGATGTTTTGGGGGACTGTACAGCACTGCAGTCCTACGTTCTGGGAGGATGTGCTGCTATGTGTGGTAGATGCCCTTAATCTGTCATGTTATGATTGCAAAGAACAGATCTTTGATGTCGAACCTGATGGTGACTAAGCATCTGTAAGTGAAAACTAGTTACATTTACTTCCCTGTAGCAAGGAATACGGTGCCTGAACCAGAACTCTGTAGAAAGAATGCTGAATTTCTGGGGAATTCTATGTATAAATTTCAAGATAAAAGAACTTCTCAGAATATTGTTGCAGCCATGATTACTATATAGGTAGGAAATTAAGGAAATTAACCATGAGTGAAAGATAAGCAGGTTGGCTGTGTTTGTGTGCAAAGCCTATAGCAGTTCAAAAAGTTACTTTGTGTTCACCGCTGTGATCAGTAAGCTGAGGTGCTTGGTATGTACATAATCGAAGCATGTTATCTTCCTATGGTGCAATGAAGTGTATTCGTAGAGCAAAGCAATGGACTGGTCTACGTGGTACTTGCATAGGGACATCCAAAGAAATAATACTTTTTAATATATTTTCAGTTTCCATGCACACTTGCTTTACTAGTTACTAATACTTTAAATGCTTTGGTGTTTAACACAAAGATATCCGTCTGTTTGGATGTAAGGATCCACAAGACAGTCAATACTAAGCAAAATAGAGCTGGGGAAGGGGGAAGACAGAAAGGCAATCTGTGTAGTGACTGTATCCAGAACACGTGTTCCTTCTTCTTGGTGCAGTGGGAGTCGATTAAATGCAAGGATTATGAGGAACTTGCTTAAGTATTAATTACAGAGTACCTTTGTTCCTGTGATACAGTAAGAAGACTTCACCATATACTTGATGTAAATAGACTGCTTTGTTTAAGGAAACTTCATCTAACCATGAACTGACGTAGAGTGCAGTCAGTGGTCTGCCTGCTATTTTTGCCTTTCTAAAATGATATTACTTCTGAAAGTACAAATGTATTTTCTATGAGTTTGTAAGAGGTTATTTTTACACTGCAGCAACTTGTATTAAAACATGATTTTTTTAAGGATACTGACAAGGAGATATGAGCAGACTTGTTTTATACTATTTGGCATAAAGAAATAAATTTTAAAAATACTGTAACAGAAATTTTGATTTGCAGAGAGAGAGAGAAGTCATCTGCAGCCTTTGAAGAACTATATCCCAAAAGTCAATCGACTTAAATAGACAAGTGTAACTTACCTTTAAGTCTTTTCTATTTGCTACGTATTTTCATACTCTGGAGGTTGCTATTAATACATGCTAAATAAATGGAAACATTTAAGAGATGTTTCCTTTGTTTGCTCTAGGAATCATGAACTGTGTGTGTATTTAAAGTACATATCCGTTTGTCATTTTTGAGAGTTGGATAGAGTACTCTCCCTTCCTTCAAGTATCATCTTAAGTCCATCATAGCAAGAGAGATGACCTGCTGCAGGCTATTTTCAGTTAGCATTTTCCAAAGAAGGAAGTATCTCATCATCTTTTTTCAAGGTTATTCCTTACATTTTGCTTTGCTCAAAGAGCAGCTTAAATTTTTCAAGAATCTGTAATTTCTTTGTCCCTAGCCAATGGAAATAATTCATGCAGGGGGAGGGAGAAAATGGGGATATGTGAAAGCATACAGATACTTTCATAAATAGAAAGAAGTTGAGCTTCAGCTCGGCTGCAGTCTATTTTACTTCTTACTTACTTTTCCTTAATGTGCTTATATATGGAGGAATTCAGCACAAGCTTTTCCTGATTAGTGGCCTGTTTAAAAACAACAAAACCAACTACCCCAATTTGCAAATTTGTAATACTTGTCAGCTATCGAATTCTAGTGCACTCACATTGATAAAAATACCTATGATAATTTACAGGATATGGAAGGATAGTGAAATAGTGCCCTGAGTGCAGAAATCATCTGAACTACATGATGTACATGTTGTATGTACATGTAGAATGATGTACATACATTCTTCCCCCTCTAACAAACTAAGAAACAAACAACACCAAAAAACAAAATGAAAATGGACGCTCTTCTTTCACTGTAACACAGGTGAGTCACATTGACCTCCTTTTTCTTTGTTTTATTTTGTTGTTAATGTCTTGGATGTATAACTATAATTTGTTTGGTTATCGGTAGATGTGTAATATAAGTGTCTGACTTAGTACAAGCATGGTGCATCACTTTTGAAATTCTTTCCTACCTGTTCTGTTTCCAACTGGTCTTTTTCTGGTTGGTATGGCGCTGTGTTTTGGATTTCTGAGGAAAAGCAATATTGCTTTGAGGCTTTAGTTGTCACTGAGCAGTGCTTATGCTAAGTCAAGGACTTTTCATCTCACACTACCTGTGCCAGAGAGAAACTGGGTGTGCAGGAAGAGCTGGAATGGGACAGAACTGGAACAGCTGACCCAAACTGATCAAAGGGATGTCCTGCACCTGAATGGCATCATGCTTAGCAATAAAGCTGGGGTACTTAGCTAGGAGGGCTGACACTGCTTGGGGCCTGGCTGGGCATCATTCACCTGATAGAGAACATGTTGTGCATTGCTTATTTTGTATATATGCATATATTTATCATTTCCCTTTTTCTGTGTCCTATTAAACTATATTTATCTCAGCCCACATTCTCTCACCCATATTATGCTGTGGGACTGGAGATAAGGGAATAGCTGTGTAGTGCTGACCTGCCTGTGGGTTAAACCACACCACCACACCCAAAGCACCCTTCCCCTGAACATTTAGATGAGGGTATCCACTAGGCTACAAATCTATACTTCCTGAGTTACTCTGTGCAAAGGATATTGATGGGTGATTTCTTTTGCAGTGTTATAAAAGCGAGAATAGCTGAATGAGCCACAGATAGGAGACTGAACTGAATTGCTTTTGTTTGTGCTGAAATACATACATTGCAGAGCACAAAAGATCTTCTCAAAGGTGAAAACAGAGGCTGTGTTAGAAAAGTACCAGGTATTCTAATGTTTGGAGAGGAATTACATATCTAAGAGATTAAGAGACAAAAACAAATTCTCCAGTGTATATTCAGAGATAAATGTTGGCTCTCAAAGAAGGGAGTGATTATTTTTCTCAGTTAAGGAGAACTGGTAGATCTTTATTATCTGGAACTGAGTGGATTCACTTAGTATACAGGGACATAGAATCAGGCAAGGCAGACTGAACTAGTACAGATAAAGGTTTACTAGCAAATGAGGGAGTAACCAGGTGATAGGGACACTGAGGATGAGAGGGGGTAGAATCAAATGTTACATATTGCTACCATTAAGAGTAGTTTGAAGAACTTTTTTTTTTTTTTTTTTTTCCTCCTTGTTCATTCTGCTTCCACAGGGAGTAATCATTAACTTTAAAAATTACCTGTGATTATTTTAGTTATGTATGCTGATTTTGTAAGACATGGTGCTGCTTATGTATTGGTATATGTTGAGATAATGGACTATAAGCATACAGCTGGGGTGGCAGCCTTTCTTTGTCTGCATCTTTTGCCTTTGCATAACCTTCAGAAAGTGTTGCTGGAGTTGCTGCTTTTACTACCTTGCCAAAAATAGTAAATGAATGCAATGTGATTTGTGTAAACATACAAGCCACTCTTTTTTAATTTATGTTGCTGGACATAGACTCCCTTAGGGGCTTGCTTTTCCACACAGTGCAAACTGAGAAATATTTGTTACTTTATTTATTTATTTATTTTAAAGTACTTGGATTGTCCAATTAAAAAGCATGTACTTGTGACAAAATTTTGTTTAAATAGCAAAATCAGAGGCTTAGTCTTATATGGAACCAGTTCTGCTCTGCAAGGCAGTATTGCTGTTGCTGTAGCTGTTATTTTTGGAAGAGTGTGCCTGGGTCTTGTCCAGCTTTTGCTTAATGGCAGTAATATTATTTGTCATCATCTTATTTGCAAAGCACCACAGACTTGTGTTTTTCTCTGGCTAAATAAAAAGTTATTTGTTTCCAGTAAAGATTTCATTCGGAATGTTGAAAATTCTGTGAAACGAAATCAATAATAAACTATTATATTGGTTTCATAGTGTCTGATAAATGATTAGAATTGTATTCTAAGTGTGCTTTTTCAAGTATATCTTTATAAAGGATTCAAACCGTTCACTTTTCATTGGAATGTTTTTGAAAACAAAAGTTCTTGCAGTCTCATTTAACTAAATTCCATCAGAACTGGTAAAAATTCTTACACAATTAAGAACAATATTGGTCTGTTACTATGTTCATGCATTTGTTCTAAAAGCAAACTTGTTTTCTGTAGAAGTAAGTCCTAAATGTGGACTCATTTTATCTGCAAAAGAAAAAATAATAATTCTAGGTTCATTTATGACCTTGAACTCCCACAAGCAGATGCTCTGCTAGAAGAAACAAAACAAAAACAAGAGTTACAGAACAATCTTTTGGGTGTAATAACATGAATTTTCATTTTGTATTTAGGCCTCATTTATCTTCTATATTCTTTGATTATATTCACAAGGTGAAAAGCCAGTGGATTTCAGTTATGGACTGAAATATTTGTATTAGCAGTTACTATTACTCTTCTCTCTCTCTATTTATTTACTTATTTGCTCTGGGGAAATGACCCTCTTTGCCAGTCTTAAATGAATTTAACTGCCTCTTTGTTCAGATTAAATAAAAAAGGAAAAAGAGACTTTTATTTATGTTCTTCTTATTTGCTTTTTACTTGCCAGTGCCTGCCTGATACTATTTCTGTCTTTGACTGAGTCATACTTGAGTTTATTCTACATCTTCTAGTGCCCGACATTGCTTTATTGAGAGTTATGTGTTTAAAATCATTCTATGAATAGAACTTCACAGAAAACTTTCAGCTGCATCGTTTTCTGCTTTAAAGTATTCAATGTTAACAGCTGTGTCAGACATGACGGCTGTTTTGGAACAAGTAGGATTATTCCTACCCAGTGCCACTATGCTGTTAAATTCCTGCATTCTGATTCTCTGGGTTCTACTTGCTCAAGCCAGGTGACTGAAGAATGTGTTAGGTAGGGGAGGGACAAAGCTCCATCCAAACCTGTGTGTTTTCTGATTGTTCACAGGATCTAGGAAGTGTGATTAATGCTTAAGTATTTGCTGGATAATGACCAAGTAAGTAAAGTCAAGGATAACTGGTTATATGTCTTAAACACTTCTATCCATTTATTTTAATATGGTGGGAAGGGGAATTCAGAAAGCATAACCAACATTTATGCATAAGTGACATCATTGTGGAATTAATAATCTGTTATATCACCTTAGATTAACTCTATCAATACAGGAGCTGACTTCCCTGATCAGATGGGCAGAAATTGGCTGACACTAACAGCCAGGCAAACACTTTATTTTACCAGAGCCATGTAGGAGGGCTAGAATCTACCTGCACTCTTATCACAAGTGTGCAGAAGTGGTCCCTGGTCTCAACTATCAAATTTCCACTGACTTGTCAGTGACGCAGTTTTGTTCTGTGTTCAGAAGGTAAAGCTGTATATGCTCCCTACACAGATCATATGTGGATTGCAGTGGTTGCAGTTACTACAGCGAGATGGATATGGCATTTTGAAAAGCAAGAATCATAACAGCACGTAGAACTTAAAATCTACATTTTGCTGTGTGAGATGCAGGATAGGTAGCTCAGTAGTTACACAGTGTTATTAGGAAACAGGTGTTGCATATTTCTATTAGGGATCAAGCCCTCATTGGAACTATTACCTATAATTACTAGCATAAATGAGTTTTGGAACAGATTTTGATTTACCAGCCTTAACTAAAAGGCTTCTTCTCCTTTGTGAGTCTTCGAGACCTTCGCCATTCTTACACATTTCCTTCCTCCAATTGAGGAACTTCATGAAATATTATCTGTTGGTTGTTACGGATGGGAGTGTGCCAAGGACCTATACTGCTGACTTGCAGAAGTCATCGGTGAGCTGAGTGGCTCAGACCTGAGTACCACAGAGGTCAATTTGCTATAAAATCTAATGGTCCGGGCTTTTTCTTTGTTTTGGACTTTTACAAATCTCCAATCTGAATTTTTATTTATTTATTTATTTTTGTGATTCGGTGCTTCCTCAGCACGCTGGGTAGCAGGGATCTCAGTTCCACCTGCAGCTGCGAGCACGTGCCTCCCACGAAAAACGGGGTGTGACAGTGCGCGCGGGGCCGGGGCAGGGATGGCTCATGTGAGAGCGGACTGTGTGACGCTACAGGGCCGCCACGGGCGAGGCTAATCCACGCGACTTGTCACGCTGATCTGCAGCCATATGATTCTCACACGCCTCCCGTTTCGTGCAGCCGCCTGAGGCAGCCCGCTCCCTCTCTCCGGCTGGCTGCGACCGCGACACCCCAGAGCCTGCAGGGAGGGTCCGCGCTAGCGGCACGGGTGAGATTATCGCTGCAGCAGGCGGAGGGACCGCTTCCACCCCGGGTAGCGCCGGGGGCCGCGCAGGCCGGCACCGATCCCCGGCTGGGGCGCCTGCGCAGCGCCGGGGCGCGGCGGGCGTGTCCGTGACGCTCTGTGTGCCGGCAGGTTCCTGCCGCCGCGCGGATGAGACCGGTGGGGAGCGGCCCTGCGCCCCCGCCTCAGCGCTGTGCGGTGAGGGGCACGCTCTGCCGCCTCGCCCGCGTCCTGCCACGGCCAAGGTGAAGCGGGGGCCGGGCGGGGCCGGGCGGGGCAGCGCGCGCTGCGGGGAGGGGCCGGGGCCGCGGCAGAAGCAAAATGGGACTGCGGGGCCCGCCCGGCCCTGCGGCGCCTGCAATCTAGCGATGTGCGCTGTCTGCCTCCGCCTGCGGAAACCGCCTCCCCCGTGGTACGTGCTGTGGTCGGCTCTCCGCACAGCTCCCCTGGTCTGCCCAGGGCGGCGGGCAGTGTGGGTGCGACGGGGCTGGGCCCGGGCTCGGGCCGGCCCAGCCCGGTCAGATCTGCGTGAGCCGGCGTGGGCACAGCGCGGGGCCGCGGCTGCTTCTTCCTTCGTGCGCTGCTTTGCTTCTTTTTACCGCTCGTGGGAATTTGGCATAGCTGTATGCTGCAGGTGTTGCGAGTGCTTCGGAGAGAAGCTAAGCAGTGAGCAACGCGTTGCGGTGGGGAAACGGTGTTTTTCCTCAGTGCCGGATGTTATTTCAGACACGTGAATGAACCGGTCACCGCCAGCTGTAAGCTCGGTGTCGTGCCTTGGGGCAGAGGTGATATTCTGCGTACCTTTCTGGGGAAAAAAATACTCTGAAACTTTTAGGTAGGGCTGTTTTAGAGCAAGCTTTGTGTGTGTGTGAGTCCGTTTCGAGGAAGTCAGCGAGCAGTTAGGAGTGTTTCCCGGCAGCGATGCTCCGATAGACCAGCGGCGTGCAAGTTACGCTATGCTACATGGAAGGCCGTCTGCTGCTGATGCTGTCCGCACAGCGCTGCGTGTCGCTACCGCGCAGTGACAGAGCGCGGTGACAGCGCGGCCACTGTTCTGTCCATCAGGAAGCCCTGAGGGTGCTACAGCACTTCAGCATCTGCTTATGAGCAACTGCAAGTCTGTGCTGGGTTCTCTTATTGCTGTTTGGGTCCCTGGTGGAGTAGCAAGGCAGTGTCCTTTTCTGGAGACCTTGCTATGTAACATCAGGGGTGTTTTGTCACACACCCCCCATCAGTTAAGAATTTTTTTTAATTTTTTTTAATTTTTTTTTTTAAGCTTTAATTTTATTCTTCCAAAAAGCAAGGGAAGGATGGCTGAGTAAGGAGTTCTCAGTGTGGATTTTTGTGTGAAGTGACACCCACAGGGGGCAGTACTTGTGCTGAAGTTGTCCAATTTGAGGAATAAAACAAACAAACAAACCAACCCCACCATTGTCTTGGTAGAAGGTGGTAGCAAGCATTTGGCTAATTTTCATTACAGTTAATTTATCCCTGCAGAGACCAGCTTTCCAAATCAAGCCTAAGAAGCTCCAACTAGAGCAGGGAGGCCTCAGGGAGGGCTGAAGCCCTCTGGGCTGGTAGAGCATCTTGCTGTTTCACTCTGTGTTTGCGTTTCAGCCTAGAGAAGGCTTTCAGCTTGCATTTGCCCAAGAAGTTGTCAGCAGCATGCCTCATGATGGCTCATGATGAGAGGCAGGTTCTGGGCATGGTTGTACTCTTCTGAATGTGTCTGGCAGCCACCTGCTCTTTTGCTCTTGACACGCATAAGTTGAAAGTTTTCTCATGTTTCCACTATCTGTGAGCTCCTTGCTCTTAAGAGGTTGCCCCTGTGATATGGATTGCTAATGTTTGAGGGAGCTGAGTGCTATTCAAGTCATGCTCTGGAGTAACGATTGCAGTTACTGAAGCATTTAAACTCCTTGAGGAACTTAGAGAGGAAGTCAAGTTTCTTGTGTGAGTGCCGAGCAAGGCAGCTGCTTGTGACAGTGCTTAGGAGGGATTTGTAATGGCAGTGTGTCTCTGGGCCTGTTTTCAAGCCCTGCTACTATGCTCAGCTTTACTGTCTGATATCCTGTGCTAAGCATCAAGGAGATTATGAGCTGTTCAGTGTGTGTGCCCTGGATACAGGGACAGTTCAGCATGACTGATGCATGGTTAGTTTTGTAACAGCTCTGCACAGAAAAGCTGAAAGTTGTGGAGGAAGGTGCTTCCTTTCTTTTGCAATAGCTGTGGAGATGAGTTCTGAAAGTGTTATCCCAAAAGCATAATACATTGAGAAATACATGTGAGAGTTCTGCTGAACGTTTAAAAAAATCCTGTGATTTTGAAGAAGTGTTGCCCAGTGTTGCATGTACTGGAGGGGAGGCTTCATAAAATTGTAACATTTTCACCTACAGTTAGCAGGCCAAATCAGATTTCTGGGAACGGTTGCTGAAAGTTTTTATGGATTGTGACATGATTTTATTTCTGCTTAATAATTAACAGAATCATCTTAAAAGTTAAAGAGCTGGAAGTATGTTTCAGTTTACAGGTCTGCAACATAGAGCCATTGGTTGCTATTTACTGTTTTTCATTTTCTTCCTCTCTCCATTGGGGTTCAAAGGCTTGACCGTTTCCCATAGCTCAGCTGGTAAAATAACAAGTGTGAGTGCTTGATATCTTTGTAGACCTACCTGAGCTGCTCTGACAGCAGCTCAGAGGGCTGGACACTGAGCTTGATGTTGGCAGGTACATCTGAGGTGTAGCACTTTGCTGTTGAGGCATCGCCAAGAAATCAGGAAAATTGCAGGCATTTCCAGTTCTTGTTCAGGATTTGGTGGAGGGAAGTGCTTAGTTTCTTCCATGATAGTCCTTCTCCTCCTGGCTATTTTTACTGCTCCCAGCTCCCCCCCTGGCCCTGTACCATTTGCCTTCTGCCTGATGAAGGGGTTATGTTATCTGTGCGAGAAGCAGCTGACTTTCGCAATATTTCTGTCAACTTAAATCAAGCAAGTTTTGAACATGATACTCTGAGCATGACGATGACAAGTTCCTCATATCTTGAGGAGTACGGATATCAGGTGCCGGTAACTTTCTAGGAGTGTCTTCCTATGCAAGAAACTAAGTGTAGTTTTCTTATTTTGCTCTTTTCTTGCTGAGTGACTTTGTGTGTTGGTTTTGAAGTTGATTTTTTTAAAGGGACATGACTTAGATATTTACAGCTTTTTAGACAGCATATATCAGACTTGTTTTTTTTATAGCTGGTGGTAATAAGCTGCATGACATAGTTGGCAGGCTGCTGCACAGAGCTTTGCTGCTTCAGTCTCTTGTGGAGCTTAGCATGCGTTGTTTTGAATGTCTGAGTATATACTGCAGTTTATCTAGTCACGTCGGAAAGTCAGCACTTTGTTATAATGCAGCAGTGGGTAAACTAATCAGCTGACTTTGTTTCCTAATATAAATATTTATAGCAGTGGGTACAAGGAAAAGACAGTAGCTGATCTTTATTTGAAGTTCTGTTCAAACAGACTTTTTCAGGGTCTTGGAAAGGAAGAAATATTTTGATCCACAAACAGCTTCTGAGAATTTGGGGTTTGTGAAATGCTGTGCTATCAAAGGCCTATTTGCTTCTGTTTTAAGCTCTATTGGGGGTAAGTGGAGGGGAAAGGGGGAGATCGCATGCCCATATGTGAGTGGTAGGACTGTCTTTTGGAAGCACACTTAAGAATACAATCAATCATCTGAGCCATCAGTGGATTTTAGTAGAGCTCTGACTTCACAACTTTTTGCTGCCTTGCTTTTACAAATTTCTAGATCATTACATTGTTTCTTATTTCATATCTGTTTTTTTTTTTTTAAATATATATTACTGTTATTTGACATTGTTTTGTCCTCTGAAATTTCTATTCTTTGTTGCGTCTTTCACATATTAGCTTTTTCTTATTGATTTTAACATTTACAATGATTTTGCTCAGCTGCTTGCTTCTACTGTGTGGTAAGTAGCAAAGAAATAATTTGTTTGCTTTGCACTTGTTGTGCATATCTTAAAGATAGGATGCACCTATTTTTAAATGCAAAGCAAAACATGGAAATGTATGTAGAGGTAAATATTTCTAAAGATTTTGCAGACTTAATGAGCCAGATTTACATATTGAAATTGTTGATTTGTTTTATCTCCTCATATGATTTGAAATCTGATAGTTAAAACTCATCTATTGTGATAAAATGCATTTCCAAAATACTGAGCTGGCTCAATGAAGAATAGGCCTTTCTTAAAATATGAGGTAAATTTGTTAGGAGTTTCTGGTGAAAAGAAATACGGAAAACTAAATATCCTATAAGAAGAGCAAACTGAAGGATATCAACAAGCTGTGCATATCCTCATTTTTTATTTTCCAGTTGATATGATAAAAAGAGCTAGTGAACTGTCTTGAGAATGTAATTTCAGGGTACTTTGCCGGAAAGTCATTGTATTAACTAGGGTTAATTTCAGAAGTTTTTTTTTTTTTTTTTTAAAGGACTCTTTTTTAACTTTAAGAAAATTAAAAGATATTGTAATGTTTGTAATTCTGTGAACAGCATCACTATGTTAAAATATTTTGGTCAACCAGTGTATATGAATTTAACTTATATAGACTCAAAATGTCTTCCAATGTCAGTGGCAAACATTATCTCTAAAAGAGAGTTTCAATAACAGGACTCTAGCGTGAAAGCTTTGTGGCTTTTTCATCCTCCGCAGAGTTCAGGCATTGGCTTCATCTGGCATGTTTTACATGTGTCACTTCTCAGCATGTCTGTTTTTGTGGCAGTTGCTTTGCTCCAGTTGACCAGTACTACTCACTTCGGTTACCACTAGAATGTGTATACTGGTAGGTATGTATGTATCAAAATCTTCAAGTTTCAGTGGCAAAGAATGGGGGGAAGAAATCTGAAATATGAAAGCAGGACTGCTATTACATAAACTAAACATTTTGAGCTTTAGATTTGAGGTTACTCTATGGAATACATGCAGATTTTTCAGATATGATGTTAAGAAAATGGTGGTAAAAATGCTCAGTACTGACTTGCATAGACTGTACAATTGTGATCCTGCATTTTAGATTTCTCTAAAGTTAGTGTAAGGCTTGAATTAGGTTTAATGGGCGTTTAGATGCCCATTAGCAATTAGTGGGAGATGAGAGGCAAAAAAAAAAAAAAAAAGCAATTAATGCATTTAACTGTAAGTTCATGTACAGGTAAGGCATGTATGTTACTGTATTGAGTTTAATTTGATATCTCCAGTTTTATTTTAGAATAACTTTTCAGAGCACTTAGAAAGTTTTCTTATGAAATATGTGTTGATTTAAGTATCAGAGTCTTAAAGAAGATGCAAGAAAACCTCTGTGACCATGCATATGCATGCGTATTAGGATTTACTTTGGTTTAGGGCCTACTGTTCAGCCCTAAGTACTTCAGCTCTCCAGATCAAAGAAGACATGGGTCTCCTAGAAAGAGTCTGGTGGAGAGTAACAAAGATGATGAGAGGCCTGGAGCACATCTGTATGAGGGAAAGCTGAGGGACCTGAGAATATTCAATCTATCTGTGAGAAGGCTGAGTGGGGATCTCACTGCTGTTTATAAACCATTAAAGTGCAGGAACAAACTCTGTGTCAAGCTCTTGATGCAAGCAACAGTAGAAGGGGCAGCCAGTAGAAACTGTAGCACAGGAAGTTCCATACTAAGGCATGGAGGAACTTATTCACTGTGAGAATGACGGAGGTTGTGGAGTCTCCTTCTCTGTGGATATACAGGATCCATCAGGATGTCTACTAGGAAATCTGCTGTAGCAGGGAGGTTGGACTTGATGATCTTCAGAGGTCCTTTCCAGTTCCTACAGTTCTGTCATTCTTTGATGGTAAAGTTGATATTTTGGTGGTTTCTAATGCACTATAGTATTCACTCCCTGGAAGTGTTCAAGGCCAGGGTGGATGGGGCTTTGAGCAAGCTGGTCTAGAGGGAGGTGTCCCTGCAGGGTGTTGGAAATAGGTGATCATACAGGTCCCAACCCAACCCATCCTTTGATTCCTGATATTTGCATGTAAATGAAGAAGTATGTAAAACAAACAAGGGGAATGATCTTATTTTAATGAGGGGACTTTTTTTTTTTTTTTTTTTTTCTGTGACTGAATCATCATTCTGTGTTTTCTCACAGAAATTCTGAGGTCCGGTCATCTGTGCTAGTGGAATGGAATTAATATCCAACCAAGAGCACTGTGCTGGATTTACTGATTTCCCTTTCCCTCTCAGCACTGTTGCTACCTAACTTGTGTCAGTAATATTTCCTGTGAATCCTGTCTCAATGTCTTACCAGAGCTATTGCTGTCTTGAAGATGCTGAGCATCTTGATGTTCATCTAATGTAGAAATCAACGTAGCATTGAAGTAGGTAGTGTCCTTACATGTCTCAGTAGTCTAGAAGGCACTCCCAGTAGATCACAGAATCACAGAATTTTCAAGGTTGGAAAAGACCTAGAAGATCATCTATTCCAACCATTACCAATACTTCCCAGCTAAATCATATTCCTCAACACAACATGCAAACGTTTCTTGAACACTCCTATGGTTGGTGACTTCACCACTTCCCTGGGCAGTGCATTCCAATGCCTGACTACCCTTTCTGAGAAGTAATACTTCCTAATGTCCAGCCTGAACCTCCCCTGTCGCAGCTTGAAACCATTCCTTCTAGTTCTATCACTGATTATACGAGAGAAGAGTCTGACCCCCAGCTCACTACAGCCTCCCTTCAGGAAGTTATAGAGAGCTATAAGGTCTCCCCTGAGCCTCCTCTTCTCCAGGCTGAACAATCTCAGCTCCCTCAGCCGCTCCTCATAAGGCCTATGCTCCAGACCCCTCACCATAGATAGCCCTGGATGCGAGGTATGAATGAAGTGGTTGATGATATTTAGCTGTTATTCTGAACAGAAGAAAATAATTTCATAAAATGAGGAACGTTGTTACATAATAGCTTTGTGGTTGTTTGTCTAACAAGCAGGAACGTGGGTTCTGTGTTAGGCTTCCATTTCACACTTAGGAGAAATCTTATGAGAAGTACTGGGTGTATCCTCTGCCCTTTTGCTTAGGATTCACCCATAGATTTCATAGGACTGGGAAGATTAGTGAAGCTGAGTTGGTGTCTCAGTGACCAAGAATTAACTCGAGAGGAAGGTGAGTACATGTTACATCAGGCATGTTGTTACTTGTAGGAGGAAATGGGTAAGGTGGAATTCATGTCAAACTTATTGTAGTTCATTTCATGTCTTAGTATTGCATTATGTAAGTGCAACTTCTGATTTGAAACTTTACCTCCCTGAAGAAATTTACTATGAGGAATTTGCCATGGGATAGTGTTCCACAGGCAGTATGAGATAACCATGGGAGATTCCACAGAATCCAGCGTATATCAACTTGAAATGTAACTACTCATCACCCTCTACTCCCTTCTGGTTTGCTCCTCTTAAAAATTTATTATTATTTTTTTTTTCTTTTGGTTGCTCTTTCTAGTGTGCAATAACTGCTGGTAATTTACTCATTTCTATGCGACCACTGGTAGGCAAGTGGCATTAGCTGTGCCCCGTGTTCTTGTTGTCTTCACCTTTCTAGGAATCCTTTATTCAAATTAAGCATAGCATATAAAGTTTTAATAACTCTTTGTGATTTCTTGCATCATCATCAACATAGTAGAATGTCAGAGAGATAATTAGTTACTCTGCTCGACCCTCTGGATTGCTGCTATGTAGTGTGTACATTCTTTTCTCCCTTTTTTGCTTTTTGTGTGTGTGGGGGGGAATTTTTTGTTTGTTTGTTTCTTTTTAACCTGCTTGACCTGGACTGTTTGTACCTTAGTGTTTAATAAGGTTCAGTTTTTTATGTTGAATTTAGAGTCAAGAAAATCAAGACCTAGCAGTTCAGGATAGTTCAGCTGTGTTGCTGGCTCCACTTGTAAGGCATTTCAGCGCAGTATAATATATAGACACTGTTGGCATTGTAAGACTGTTAATCATCTGTCTGACAGCAGGTCAGCACTGCAAACTAAACAGCACTTGGCTACTTGAATTCAAGAATCTAATATATTTTCCCCAAGTAAGACCTATAGTCTGGATAGAGTAATACCGAATTTATTTTTTGTCATATTGTCTCCTTTGTGGTGAACACAACTATTCTCCTTTAACTACTCATTTTCTTTAAAGGAAGTCAAGATAGCGTGCACCTGGAGGTTACTTGAACTAGTCCAGGACAGCTATTCAATTGAACAAAGATGGAATTTTTGAAAAACTGAGCAATTGCTCACTGGTTTTTGAGAAAAGATTCTGTTTTCAGTTAAACTTTGAAACAAACTTCCTTCATAATTCACCTGCTTTAGACTTCTAGCATCTGTCAAATGGAATTTTCCAGTAATAAAAATTTGGTTATTATACATGTTGAACAAAGACTTTTCAAAAGTCTTAGAAATTTCTCTACAGGGTGTGCATATTTCTTGCTGCCATTTCCCAAGAGAATAAGTGCAATATCATCTCACCACCTGTATATTTGAATATCTTTTTCCTCTCTTTATCCTGTCATCTGTCTTAAAACTAACCCTGTGCCATTTGAGAACACCATTGTGATTTTGGTGTTATGTTTCTGGGTTTGTTGTTGTTACAGTATTTATTATTCATATTAGACCTCAAATGGAAGCACTGTGGTTCAGTTAATGGTCCTATAGACTGCAACCTTAATTGCTCAGAGGCACTGTTTGAGGAAGCAGTGTACCCTGAGGACACTATGTCCTTAAAAGGATAGGAAAATTGAGTCCTTAGCACGGTATGGTTTCTGTCCAAGAAATGTATTCAGGTCTTGCTTAAATAAGAACACCAAACACTCCATGTTTCTTGCTGCACCACTATTCCTTGTTATTCTGGATGTGTGGAATAGTAGTGAGAAATAAGTATTTTGTAGTATCTCACATTATCCAGAAAGCTTTTTAAAGTGCATATATTAGCTTCAGCAGAAGCTTTGTTTGATGACTTACAGTTATGGGGATGAAAATACTGGCTGTTAAATCTCTTGGCATCAATTTCTGTTTTATTATAATCAAACTCTGAGCTTGGTAGGACTAAATTATAATGTGGAACTACAGTTCATACTTAACAATACATTATTTTAAAAGTGATGTTAAATAGATTGAAGAGAGGAAGAGCTTGTGTCTGTGTGGAGAAGTGTGATCAGCACAAATAAACTTAAGGTGTCTAATGTAGAGGCATTCAATATACTGGTAACATATGATCAGTAAATAGCAGTAGATATTGATAATTTGTGATTGTTTATTATCTTTTAGGTTATTGGAGATGGTGATTTGAAGAATAAGATTTCCGATATGAACAAAGTAAAAACATCATCTGAAAAAAGGTGGGTTTAGTGACTTCTCAGCATTAAGACATTAGAGGTTTGTGAAGAAGCAATCTTTATGTTAAATAAAATATTGCTTGTCTCTTACGAGAGTGAGCTGATGTTCTCCTCCCTCTCTTCTCTGCCCTGATGGGATCACATTCAGAGCTCTGCATCCAGATGTTCCATCTGAGAAAGTTTACGTTGTTTAGCATAAAGTAATTTCACTTTTAATGGATAGTTTTTCACACTTAAAATGCTCCAGCAGTTATTCTCAGATATATCCATACATATGTTAATATACATTCTATTTCATTGAAAGAAATATCAGTTAATTTCATAATTTCATGCAGGTACTGGTGAAACATAAAAAAGATTTTTGTCTGAAGGAATTAATGGATAGGTTATAACGCTATACAGGAAGTCACAGAGTGTTGTTCTACAACAATTCTACAATCCAATAGTACAAGCAAATGAAGTTACAGAAGAGTTTGTTATTTTTGTGATAGCTCATCTTAACAAATATTTTAAAAAGTTATGTGCTTAACTGTGGAAGGCCATGTCACATTTAGACAACTTCAGGAAGCTGTTGTGGGACGTTTGTTTTTTTCTCTTCTTGAGCTAGCACAGGTTGAACCACTTCATTTCATCAAACCGTTTGCTCTGAAGATTTAGAAAAGTTCTTAGTGAAGCAAAATAGGCTGCACTAGTCCTCTGAAATTCTAGTTCTTTTGTAAGTGAGTGAATGAATTTGTGAGAAATACTTGCTGTACTCTGGATAAATCTTATATCTTGGGCTGGATTTAAAATTTAAGAGGGTTATATAACAATTTAAATGAAAACACTTGGATTAGTCTTAGCTTTTGTTCCTTGTAGTAGTGGAACTGCTTGATGCTAAAGACCGATTATTCTTGTTTGTGTAAAAGTCATAACCAGAAAAATAGTAAATAAACTTAGGTTTTCTGCTTAAGATATATCATTTGCTTAGACCTTATCATGTGCAGAGTCAATTTCTCAGCAATGGATATTCTTGGAAACACTACTGACTGCAGTACATAAAGTATATAAAGAAAAACATATTTTTGCGGAGTGTCTACTTAAGTGTTTTCATTGTTGTTGTTGTTACTTATTTATTTATTTAATTTTTCCTTTAGTTAGTGTGCTAAAAAGAAAGTTTCTTTCCCTGTAAGCGAAAGTAATTTTTCCCTAAGTCATACATGCAAAAAAGTGATTAATTGTTTCCAGAGATAGCGATGAACCAATCCAGAATATCATCTTTCTAAAGATAGTGGTAACTGGAGATGGTTGAAAGGAAAGTTAGGTTTGGAAGTGGTTTGAATAGATTAAAAAAAGAAGGGTGGGAGAGAATTCTACCTACTTCAAATCAGCTTTCTGCAGGCACACTGGGTTTACTGCAGATAGCATGCTGGAATGCACAAGACTTTGCTGTAGAGAAGGGAAACACTTCCTGATATGTAAATGTGTTGGCTAACAGCAATCAACAATTTCAGAGGAAGTACATACAGTTGGGAAACTGACTTCCCCCATTTGAGTGTTATTTTGGAGGACTTCTTAAAGATGAGTAGCTTAAAACTATTCTAAGATAAGTGATGTTTGATTACAGCTATGACAGATGTCACCTTGAGCAGATAATTAGGTTTTTATCCGTAGTTTGGTGAAAGTACTACACAGTGGTAGTAGTAATGGGGGTACAGGTAAGGGAGAGTTGTGAATTTAGTACTTTTTCATAATCACAGTAGGAATGCTTAAACGCTATGGAGGTTGGGCTGGAGTAAATGTCACTGAAATGAGAGTACTTTCTTTGAAAAGGTGTTTTCTTGTTAAGTAAGTTCTTTTTCAAGTATTGACCCCTATAGTCTTCTAATCTTTGCTGTGTGGGTAAATGCTTCCTCTGTATCTACCCAGGGCTTTCCTAATCAGTGTACACTTGCAGTGTATACAGTCAAAAGTGTCTGGTAAAATTCATTTCAGGATGCTTAAAGAAAAGCTGCCTAGATCTGTCCCAGAGCTTACTTGTTGACTTAAAAACTCATGGGATTTAGGCTAAGTGCAGAAGGATGGATGTAGCAAATGTATTTCTTTTGTCTTTGGAAGTGAGGGAGAAGAAACTGAGTAACTGTAGATCAGTTCACTTCTGGTCTTCACACAGATTCCTGGAAGAGTTAGTAGAACAGGTGATACTTTCAACAGGTGAATGTGCTTTGAGATGGTCTTGAGAATTTCTCTCTCTCTCTTTTTTTTTTTTTTTTTTTTTTTTGTGGGAAATATGTGGTATATATTATTTTAATGAAGCTTTAAACACTACTGTGTATGATACTGCCATCAGGTAGGTAAGGCTTCTGCTCCATTTAAGTATCCTAGAATAGAGCACTGGCTGAAGTGGTAGCATTTATTCATTGTCATAAAGTAAACAACGTACAGAGTTTTTCTGGTTATATTATTTTTTTTTCTATATCTGGTCATAAATGAATGAAAAATACTCAGAGGTTCAGCTAAAGAAGTGGAAGAGAGGAATACTTCTTAAAATTGCAGTCAATTTGTATCTCAAAAGATCTGAAAAATACCGGAGGACCAAATGACTTCAAGGTACTTTTGTGCAATGCAGAAAATGGTTCTAACTATTTGATGGAAATATGTGCAAGGTACTATATTTCAAGAGGAATGTTATTGGGACAGATGAAGAACAGTAGATATTCATATTTGTAGTGAGGAAGGACAGAAATATTAAGGTTAAACTGCAGTGATCAAAACTTTAAAGTTTACAAAGCATTACAGTACAGTTGTCCTTGTCATTCTGTCACTGTTTTGCAGGCCATTGAGGACAGGTTGATCATATATCTGTCAGGAAGAGTGAACATGGTCTTAAGCATAGTGTCAGTGACCTCACAAAGCTTATTCTGGTGCTCTGTAGCCATGACTTTCTAACTAGAAATAGTGGAAGCTATCTAAGACTCAGTGACTGTGGAGCGGTCTTACAGGGAAGTTTTGTAAGAGGTGAGGTTTTTAAACAACAACAACAACAAAAAAAAAAAAGGTTCTTCACACTGTGGGGAAAATAAGTTTCTTATGAAAGGCTGGCTGTAGTTTTAAGGGTGTTCTTGTGAGATTCTGGAATGTCAGCGGCTAAAGTTTGACAGAACACAGTTTCTTCTCTGCCACTCGTTATTTCCTTGTTTTACCTAGCTGCTAGGTTAAGAACACTGAATTCCTTTATTTTGAAGAACTCTTTCCTAAATAGAGAATCTGCTTGTTTGAGAAGACATTTATTTACATTTCAGTTACCCAAAAGACTTTCAGAGAAGATTAGGCTTTTGTTTTGTTCTCAGGTCAAATGAGTTGTCACAGCTATGCTGTATGGAGGTGCAGTCAGTCAGGCTGGTTACTATAAGTTGTGTCCTACAGTCCTTTACCAATTTACATACAGACATTGAAGGTATTGCAGTATTGTACACCACTAGGTATACTAGTGTAGAATTTAATAAGAGTCTGTTTCCTGTTTTAAGGAGAAAATTCAGTCATAGGTTAGATGAGGACTTTGATTCATATTTGAGCATGGGCTCTAGGACTGCTGCCATTTTCAAGGACACTTAACTGTGTGTTCTGCAGATGTGAAATCTACTTGGCTCAAGGACTTCTTTCAAAATGAATAGCCTAAAACAGTTTTCAAACTGTTAGCACTGGCTGCTCTTACTAGAAATTCTAGCCCTGGGAGAAGATTATACCTCTAAATTGTTGGAATTGGATTGTTGTAGTAGCCTACAGTGAGGATTATTTACCCTTCCTACCCCCTTAAAGCTTTTGCTAAGTATTAAAATACTATATTAGGTGTTAACTGTCTCTAGGTGGTGTACTACTTCCATATATCAAGTGCTGCTTTTTGGCTTGCCATAGGAGTAAAAAATCAGATTTACTTTGAAGCGATTATTTCTTTGAACTAATTTTATATTTTGAACAGCTTCTGTTTCTTCTTTTCTTTTACTTTGTTGCTGTCCACAGTTGTTTCCTACTTGGAAACTAGAGATATTTCGTTGTTAGACTAATGATATAACAAAGTGGCAGTTACTTACTTGTCCTTCCTCCCTTACCCGTCAGCTGTAGCTTCTTTCTGAGTTAGCTGGCGCTTTCTTGTTTCATTTTGGAGTTCATGAAGTTAACATCCTTTGGAAGTCTGTCTGTATATTAGATTGACAGGGCCTGGGTTAATTTTGGAGTATTTTGAGGTCAGTGAATAAACAGAGGAGTAGAAATAAACAAAACAAGCTTAGGCTTTGTTGTTGCTTTGTTACTACTATTCAGCCTGATATGGGATGGTGAGAAAGAGATGGAAATTATTATCCTTTAATCATGCACGTAATGTGATATTTATTTTAGATCAGAAAATACTCTCAAATTAAAGTCTAGCAAATGACTTTGATTTAAACTTTGTAATTATTTTTGCCGCTCCTTACTACTGATATTAAAAAATTATAAATATTGGCTGTAATCTGAAGGGTTTTTTAAATTATGCTGCTTATTTAGATGTCAGTGTGGGAAAGTAATAGTTCTGGATTTTCCTCAGCAGCTACTACTGGTTTGCTTTTGCAGCAGCATGAGCTTTGCTATTAGCTGTTTTTATTTTATTTTATTTTATTTTATTTTATTTTATTTTATTTTATTTTATTTTATTTTATTTTATTTTATTTTATTTTATTTTATTTTATTTTATTTTATTTTATTTTATTTTATTTTATTTTATTTTATTTTATTTTATTTTATTTACCTTGATTTTAACATTTCTTTGTCCATACGTGAACTAATCTTTTTAACAGGTGGTACATATGTGAAGCCTTTTCACAAATATAAAATACAAATGAAGAAGTAATAATTCTGCATTATTATAAGAGATACTGACTGACTGTATTTATAAAGTTAATCTTGTATACTTTCATTGCAGATAGTCAGGACAGTGTTTGTGTAACATGGACTGTTGCAGAAGTTTCCTCAATTGTATGACTATAATTCAACTGTTGAAAGTTTGTCTAACAACTACTTTCTAACAGGAATGTGAATCTGAAAACTATTCTAAATAGTTGTTAAAGCCTGAAACTGAAGAAGAGAGAAAATATTTTCTAGTGAGATTTTATTTTGGGCACTATAAATATTTGTTTTTATGTGTAATCTACCTGTCTTTATAAATAATTAATTATGTGAAGTACATTTTCGAGGAAAGTTGTGATATTAGGCCAAAATACTCTTCGTGTTCAAAACAAATCCAAACTCTGATTATACATCTGGGGACTTCTTGAAGGTTTTGTTTGTTTGTTTGTTTGTCTTTTAACTTAAAATGGAAGTCTTTTTCTTTAGCTAATGAACATTGGCTTACTTATGAATGATAATCTTTTTCTTCACTTCAGAAAGACCAGCCTGTCAGAAAACTAGTCATAGAAATTACCAGGAGCAGCTAATTTTGCTTCTGATGCTGCTGATACACTCCACTCACCTCTTCAGTGTGCTCACATCCACTAGTTTGTCTCCATAGATGTTCAGCAAACGTCAGTGGGTTCCATGTTTCCTACACCTATTACCCACCTTTGTTTCATAGGCACTTCTGTGTCAGACTGCCACTCTGTTGCCATTGGTTCCACAGCAACAAAGTGTAACCTAATATTAGTGGGAATGTTCAAAGGCTGTTGCCATACCACCAGCACCTACCTCTAAGGTCATGGAGCACAACAAATATGAGGCTTTTGGAGCAACTCTTGCATGAGGAATTATGCCAGTTTTCCAATCAAGATAAACTATAGAAGTGAAATTGCTGCTCTGTGTACTCTTCACATGGGACTTCTAGGACTTCCATTTTTAGTGTTTGGGTTTTTCTGTTGTTATTGTGGGTATTTATTTACTTATTTTCTGATCCATTATTTGATATAATGATTACTGTTAATATATAAATGAAGGTAAAAAAAAAAAACAAACATATATATATTTCTTCTAGTGTCTGTAGCAGTTCTCGGACTATGTCTTTGCTGTCACAGCTGGAGAAGATCAATTTGGACTGTGTACTGGGAGAAGCAGATAATGCCAGATATGTTACTGCAAAGATCCTTCACTTGGTCCAGAGTCAGGGTAAACAACTGAGTTTTTTCTTACTAATAGTTCTCCTTTTGAGCCTTCCTCCTTCTGTTTCTTCCTTGCTGGACTTTTAATTTTTCTTTTACTTGCTAAGCTTTATTAAGCTGTTTCTGTAATGGATTGTTGAAGTCACCTGTCTAAGACCATGCTTATTGTTATATGGTACTGGTTGCACTGAATAAATTTTGTATTGTCAGTGCAATATATTTTTTATAATTTATATTGCACATAAATTATAATATATACATATATATATGCAGTTATTTAAGTAATAAATTCAAGTGTAAGGACACTTAATGAGATCTGATGCATTGTAAACTATTTAACTGCTGTAGGTAAATTAATATAAAAGGAAGTGTTCTTCTTTTAGTAAATAATAGAATCATTAAAGTTAGAAAAAGACATCAGAGATCATCTAGTTAAACTGTCTGCGTATCACCAGCATACCCACTAATCATTTTCTCAAGTGCCACACCTACATGATTCCTTAACATCTCCAGGAATGGTGACTTCACTATGTCTCTGAGCAGTCTGTTTCAATACCTCACCACTCCTTCTGGGAGGAAATTTTTCCTAATATCCAACCTGAACCTTTCTTGCTGTAACTTAAAGCCATTGCCTTTCATCCTGTTACTGGTTACTTGGGAGAAGAGACCCCCACATTCTTTCAACTTCCTTTCATTGAAGGAGGTAATTGTAGAGACTGTTTGGTCTCCATAAATACTCAGCAAGTGTTATTTTTTCCACACGGAGGAACTCAGTGACACACCTTTGCTTCACTCACACTTCCATGTCAAACACCATTTTGTCAGACTGCCCCTCCACTTCTATTTGTTGCACAGCAACAAAATGTAACAGAATATTGGTGGGAAGGTTCAGCCTCCACTGCCATGCCATCAGCATCCACTTCTGATGTTGTAGGCCTGCAAAATGAATAGCATTACTTTCAGATCACCCATCATAAATGATCCTGGGAATTGAACTCATACTGAGTTACAGCAGCTTTTGCTCTGCTTCTTACTCTGTCTTTTCAAATATAGTTTATTGCTAGCCTTTTTCAGGCTATCTTTACTTTTTAGACTGTCTTAAAATCTGTGTTCTATCTGAAGGCAAGAATATTTAATAATATAATACTAATCACTACAGTAGCTAATACATTAGAACGAAAACTGCCTCTTTCTCACTGACAGAAAAAACCAAGAAAGAGATGACATCTAAAGGTTCCAGTGCAATAGAAGTTATCCTGTCAACCCTAGAGGTAAAACCTTTTAATCTCTGTGCTTACTTGGATATTGCAAGTTTTCATATTGTAATTGTGTTTGGTATTGTTAAATATGTAGTTATCCTTTATCTCTAAAATGTGATTTTTTCAAATAAGTGTAATGATTAGGTAGGATCTTGAAGCATTATACTTAATATTTCATCATTTCTCCCCCCCTTTTTTTTGTTTTGTTTTGGTTGTTGTTGTTGTTGTTTTCCAAGTATTTCCTTTAATATGTCATATGAAGAAGTAGAATTTAATGGGTTTAATGGTTAAATCAGACTGCGTGGTGGGGTGGTTGTATGGGCAGTAACGTCTGATGTTCTGTTTGATTTTCATGGTAGAAATCTTCTTTGAGCTTAAAATATCTAAGATAATACTAGATTCCTAAATCAAGCAAGGAAATATGTCTAATTTCTATTGCAGAATACAAGAGATCCTCAAACTATTCTAAATATATTGAGTATCCTCATTGAATTAGTCTCAGTTGGTAAGTATTTATTAACAAACAGTGATTATACTCTTATATTCTTCTGCAGAATTGTTTATTTATTTATTTATTTTCCCTTGAAGTTTGCTAAGCATTATATGTATTCTGTGCTTTGGGACAATGAAAAGAACATAAAGAACAGGGTGATTTTTCAAATACTCTTTCATACATAAATAACTGCTGTTGCTGTAAGTCTAAGATAAGCATTTTACTGTTGCGCAGTCACACTTGAAGAAAATATTGCTACAAACATTGCTATTTAAAGTCTTTCTTTCTGATAATTATAGTTTAGATATTTAACTGTTCTTCAGCTATGACACTCAAATGAGTTTTGATTGCTAGGATGTGGTCGGAGAGCAGGCATCTTGGTCACCAAAGGAGGGACACAGATCTTGTTGCAGGTGCTTTTGAATGCAAGCAAAGAATCTCCACCAAATGAAGAATTAATGGTGCTTCTTCATACCCTTCTTGCAAAAATTGGTCCAAAAGGTAATGATGAATGTATTTAAGTAGCTTTGTGGTTTTGCAGTGGATGCCTATTAAAATGTTTCCCTTTTTTATTGTCAAAGCTTTCATGTACTCCGAAGTGGTAGAGGATAAAAAAAAGGACAACTAGATTAGATGAGAGGAATAATTTGTGAAAGTGGACATGCAGAGTTAAGTTGTCATTTGAAAGAATTCACAGTTCATTTAATTTTCATATTTTAATGATAATTTCAAAACTGACTTGATTGATTTTTTTTTTATTATTATTTTTTTGTCAGACAAAAAGATCGGCATGAAAGCAAGAATTAATGGTGCCCTGAACATATCACTGAATTTAGTGAAGCAGAATTTGCAGAACCACAGGCTAATATTGCCATGTCTTCAAGTATTAAGAGTTTATTCAACTAACTGTAAGTACTGCAGATTACTCTTTTCTTTCCCATGTGATTTCTTTTATTTATTTATTTATTTATTTTCCACAGACATGGTTAAAATATAACATCTGAATAGTTCTTTAATGTTAAGTGGTTAGTCACGATGGTTAGCCAAGAATTTGACTTTTATATTGTCAGGTTGCTTAAAAGTCTAGTAAAATCTGTGAAGCAAATCGTTGCATAAATTTGGTTTTTTGTTCATTGTATGGTGAGAGTTAACTCATGTATTGAGTTATACGCAACTTGAGGGCATCTTATTTGCATAGATGCTGCACTTTATGATCTGAACTAGGAATGCTGATACTGTACATGCAAAAACACTTCTAAATATGTTCATGAGTTTTTGCTTTTTTACTTTATTTTAATTCATGGCTGCTAAATTAAATTAGGAATTATTTACTTCTATTTAAGCCTTCCCCTATTTTCTGTGTATGTGTCCTAGCATTGGACTAATACTATTCCATAAAAGCCTAATTCATTGTTTGTGTGGATAGTAGGAAGTGATGAAAATGGCATGGTTCTTACTTTACTTCTCTACAAGCATGCTGAAGATTTTTCTGAGCTTGAAATGGCCTTTAAATACATGTCTGAAGGTGAAAACATGATCACATTCCTCTGAGAGAGTTGACTTGATGCCCTCTGAGATTAGCGGACATTTTTTTGAGGACATTCACATATGGATGTAGAATTTATAAAGAGCCAGTACTTTGTGTAGAAGCTTTGTTTCCTTTGAGCTGTAAGGTAATGAGGTGAAATACTTTTAAATGGAAGAAGTTAATAGAGCTAATCACATAGCTTTAGCCTGAACATGGGAGTTTCTGTTTCAGATTCTGCTTACATCTCTTCTATCTTTCTGTATATCCCGGTCTTTAAAAGCAGGAAAAAAATAGTAGTTTGTTTTAGTTTGCTGGGTAGCATTACTTAAAGTTTCTTTCTGTGTGCTACTAGAATAGTGTGCTGATTTTAATTAATTTTAAGAGTATTGCAGTAATGGTGCTTATGATGATGGCTTTGCAACTTGCTTCAAGTACTGAATTCCACTGATGTAGCACTTATGTTGAAGTTCACTCTCTGCTTAGTTTCTGTGTTCCTGTTTTTCTAGGACTATGTATTGCTGAGTTTAGTTGGCAGTTGAGTTCCTGTGCTTGTATGGGCTATGCAGTTTGCATTCCTTGAACAACAATCTTAGCACGATTTCTCTTAATTAGTGCCTTTCTCAGCCTATTAATATTTTTTGTTTTTTGATAATTTGCCTGCATAACATTTGGTTCAGGAAAGATTAAATGGGGAAGTGCTGATTGGCAAATGCTTGACTTTCAGATACTGGTGGGTAAACCTGTCTAGCCTGGTGCCAAAGGATGATATAAAATTATCGATCCTGATAAGTCTCAAAATTTTAGATAACTGCTGCCTCAATAAAATGTGGAAGTATTTTTTTTCTGCAAGGAAAAAAACATTTCAATGATTTATCCTTAGTAACAAAGGAATCAGAAGCACACACTAGGAGTAGTGTCTGATTTTATCTGATTTTTGTCTTGATTTTTTTTTTTTTTTTTTTTAAAACTCTTCCAGCTGTAAATGCAGTGTCCTTAGGGAAGAACGGAGTGGTTGAACTGATGTTTAAGATCATTGGACCTTTTAGTAAAAAGAACACCAGCCTTATGAAGTAAGTAGAGTCTCTTAACATAGTATTTGAAGCAAACTTTAACTGTATTTCAAATTCTTTAATGAACAGGAATATTAGAGATATCAGTTGTAACTTACATTTGTAAGTTAAAAAGATTTGGGAAGGAGAGCTACAAATCTGACTGTTTTACCCAATACAGTAACACAGAATATTTTAATACCTGGTTACAATCCATTTAAAAGAGTACAAGTGTTATTTTTTACTTCCAGTGTTTCTGCAAGCAAGCTGTACATGTGCTACCTGCTGTCCTGATACAAGGACAAACTGATCAGGACAGTCCCATCAATTTTTGCCCGTTGAATTGGCTCCCAAATCTTCTTTGTGATTTTAGAGTGACATTAATGTAGGAGTTTTGTGTCCTACGTAAAATCAATTAAGAAGCACCAACATCTTCTAGGTAAACTATAGTGTAAAAATTGGGTGCTTTTAAATGGTGGCATTAGGTATTTTATTCTAAATTTTTCTTTTTTTGTGTGTGGGAGGGATTTTTAATTAATTAATTTATTTTTTGCAATGGAATGTGGGTATGGAGAGATTAGGATAAAAATGAGTAAGTGTATCTTACTGAAAATAGCCTCTTCATTATGCAATAGGAAGCTTTCTAAATGCGTACTTGTGGGAAGACAATTTTTTTTATCTACTCAACAAAATAATAATTTATCGTTGCTCATATTCTAACTACGCTGTTATGTTATCTAAAACAGATACTTGTTTTCAGTGGAGTATGTTTAAAAAAAAAACAACCCTGCCCCTTTAAGCCCCAGCTAAAATTAAACACATGAACTTACTATTCCATGATGTGAGTAATCTTGATATCCTTGTTTATGGCCTGAGATCAGATGTGTGAAGTCTACACTTACAAAGAGGGTAAAAATAAATATGCAAGTTTTCTAATTGTACATCTTGAGTTAGTTGAGACAGGATGTTCATGTGCAAAAAAACTTGTGTGATCTTGTATTGTAGTACAAATTGATGATACTCCACTATATTTGTAAACTGTCCATTTTGTCTGACGGTTTTCTAAAACAGTGTCTTTTATTTTACAGAAGTACTTGCCATTCTGCTAAGATAAAAACATGGATGTTAATGACATCCACTGAATATAGCTCATAAACATTGCATTGCCACTAGCAGAATGAGGGTTTATATAGAGTTTGTTTTAAAATTTCACCATCAGATTTCAGATATAAAAAAGATGCATGATATTTTAATAAAACCAAAATTTTTGGGCCAAGTCTGTGATATAATGCAACCAGGAAAACATTTAGGTAGATGCTAAAGAAATCTGTTAACTGCACTTTTTTTGTTATTTATATAGCTTTGCAATGTTGATTAGATGAAGTTCACTAGCTGTTTGTTGTTTGACTGTTCTTGTTATGTTGACAGGGTTGCTTTAGACACACTTGCTGCATTGCTAAAATCAAGTAAGTTTTTGACTACAAGAAACTATTTGTCTAGTTGAGATATATGTGTATGCATAAACATATAGATGTGTGTTTATATTGAAAAAAGAGTAGAATTAGTACTAAGTCAATGGCCAAAGCAAAATAATGGCTATTATGTTTAAAAATAAAGTTAGAGTTCTATCTGCAGTCTCTGATACTTCAATTTTTCTGTGGTATGTAAATACATTAGCTACTGTTTCTTCAGTTCTGCAGCAGAAAGGTTGCACAAATTCTGCAGAACTGGTCTGGATGCAAAGTGGAGAAATAACTTTTTATATTCCTTCCCCTTAGATCTTCATACAAGATATCTGTGGCTTATCTCATATGCATCTTCCTCATACAAATATCTGAAAATATCTATTGGGTGTCAGGGGAAAATAGAAGGTTTCTCTGGGTGCCTTTCTGATAAGCAGGATGCTAAAGACAAGCTTGTTGGTGATGTGCATGAAGTGCTACCAGAGGTAGCAAAACAATGACCTGTTCTCAGACACTGGCTGTATCAGCTGATCTGGTGTGTAGAGTGCAGCTGGCAAACTGATTACCCAATTTATGCGTGGTATTTGGGGTTCAGGTGTTTTTGCGAGTGAATATTGCTGTAGTACCATATGGATTACAAACAGCAGGAAAATTTGTTTCACCTCCTGTGCTTACACTGCATTTGGATAGGGATAAACATTATTTATTTATTTATTTATATATTTTTATTTCCTATCTGACATTGCCTTACAGTTATCTTTCAGTGTAATACACATTGTCGTGATAAGCTGTAGAAGTTACATGCAGTATTATTCTGAAGAACTAAGTATAGAGTACTGGCATTAATCAGTCACTTTACATTTGAGTAGTATTTCCTATGCATGCTCTTTAAAATGATAATTATATTGTATGTTCCAGTAAAGTTTTTTCTAGTACTTTTTTCCAAACTCACGTTTCAGTAGGGATTTTAATTAAAAGAAAAAAAATAGCTGTCTGAAAATCATCAACAGTATTTCCACCTTGGAGTAAGAATAACTAGATACTAGATTCTAGATAATAGATTCATTTTAACAAGTTAGGAATACTTATGAAAATTCTCCTAATCACTTCTTCATTAATAATCTTTTGCCTATTAGACATTCTGTTGTACACTTTGATATGTATGCTTCCTGACTGTAAAAAGTAGTTAAATGAAAAGTTCTCTTCTACAGCTGATGTATGTGTGGCTTTGAATGAGTTAATTAAAAGTTTGGCAGTGGTGACAATCAGGGATGAAAGAGGGCTTCTAAGAAGTGTCTCGAAAATATGTAAACACACTTGCTAGAATTTTGATTATTACTTTGATATAATGCACTGCCAAGTGTGGCTGAAGTAATACCTTCAATGAAGTAGTTCAGTACCTTGTGTAAAAAATCATTTAAAAATAGGTAGGAAAGTATTGCTGAAGATGTAACAATATTGGAATAATTGCTGAGTTTTTAATTTACTTTCCTTACTTTTTTTATTTTTATTTCTTTTAATAAAGAAACAAATGCCAGGAGAGCAGTAGACAGAGGATATGTACACATGCTTTTAACAATTTATGTTGATTGGCACCGTCATGATAGTCGACACAGATATATGCTGATACGTAAAGGAGTTTTACAGTGCATTAAAAGCGTAACAAACATCAAATGGGGAAGGAAAGCATTCATCGATGCAAATGGGATGAAAATTCTTTACAACACTTCACAAGTAAGTTTCTCTTTTCTGTTTTTGCTGTTGTTCTTTTTGTCTCTTGAGAGTTAGAAACATATTCTGACGTTGAATTTGTCATCGTTTTTTTTGATATTCATGTTCATTCCTGATTGTGAAGGGAATGGTAATTTTCTTTATTTACCTGCAGCAGGAGTAAAAGGTACAGGGTGAAATTTATATTTCCTATTACTCAGACATGATTATTTCTGGGAGGATATCTGGATTTTATTTTAAAAAGGATTCTTCATTTTTAAGTCTGGGTTTTAAAAAGATGAATTTGAATTGAGAGAAATTCTCGTTCAAAGGAGGCATGTAAATATTTTTGAGTTAATTTCAAGTAAAATATTTTAGCTGTTAGGAGCGAATTTTAGGAATTTTAGTTTGACTACTGGTTTGGGAGATGCTCGTTTCTTGTCTTCATTATCTTTCTTTTAATAGGAGTGCCTTGCAGTAAGAACTCTTGATCCGCTTGTCAACACATCCAGCCTAATAATGAGAAAATGTTTTCCTAAAAATCGTCTTCCTTTACCAACTATTAAAAGTGCTTTTCACTTCCAACTCCCAGTTACTCCTGCCAGTGGTCCTGTGGCTCAAATGTACAGTTTACCTCCTGATGGTATGGTAATTTTGTAATGTTTTTCCTTTGAAAATGTCTCATACTGCTGTTTGCAAGGTGTAATCAACTGAAGTTATTTGTGGTTTATCTCTACTAGAACCTAGGCTGTGGTGAGATTCTTCTTCACTAAAGGAAGGTTCTCTGAATGCTGGTGTCGAGCAATAATTTCTAATGTTAATTTTTAACTGATGACAACTTTGTGTATGCATATGTGGTTATGCTTCTGGCAATACATAAAAATAGGAAATAAAATGCGATCAAAATCTAAAATGTTTTCTTTAGTTTATGAGGGATGAAGTCCTAGGTCCTTCAGTCTTTAACTAAGTTAGAAATTGATCATTAGTGTATAAATAATTTCACATGTCTAGAAAGTAATAGCTTGCTGTATTTTTAGGGAATAAGGTTTAGTTCCCAGCTTTTGTTAAGCAGGTGCTGTGATCACTCATCTTCAGTATTTACTTTGGTGGTTTCTGGTGATAAGTTTTTTACTTTCTTTTAGTTAACATTAGACTGCTTTCAGGCTGGTCAGAAATTGTGTACAGGGCACTTTGTACCACACTTTACTGCTTAGTACCAACCAACATGAATGAAAGGTGCTAAGAACCTCAAATTCTTTTGGACATGCTCATAAGTACTGCGAAAAGGCTTCAGAGTCATTTTGTGCTGGGCTCGAGTAATGCTGTATGTTTGCCCTGTAAAATATTTCTAAAGGTCCTGTACTGTTTTATATTTTTTTTGGAGGGGACTCTTTTTTGGTTTTGTTTTGTTTTAAGCCAGACATCCTTGTTCTGACTTAAACTGTATGGAAATGTCTTACATTGAATTAGTAGAATTATCATACAAACATTTTGTTGGTGTTGTGATTTTTTTTGTCTTGTTTTTTGAATCTGGTGATAGTGATTAATATTTGCAAGGCTTTAAGGGTCTTGATGACTTTTTTTAAACCAAGTGATAACTAGGAAGAAAAAAAAAAGACTTATTTTTTCTTTTTATTCCAAGCACATCTATTGGTTTAAATGCATAATCTGCCTTACAAAATCTTTTCATATTGTAGTGGATGATGTAGTAGATGAAAGTGATGACAACGATGATGCTGAAACAGAATCAGAAGTTGAAACTGAAGATGACAAGGACCACAATTTTAAGGTTGGTATGAGACAAAACTAAAGGGCATAAAGCAGGCATAACATTTTTATTATTATTATTAAATTCTTTTTGGTTGGATATACAGCCATCAATTTACATATCATAAAAAGGTTGAGATGGTTTTCAGGGCAGTTTCTAAAATTTAAACATATGTTTAAACTTAAAGTTTCCTTGGAAATGCAAACCTTTGTTACTCAAGTTGTCTTAAGGTTTTTTTTTAAACGTATTTGCTCCTCAGATAATGTGACTGTAGAGCAAAACACTGCAAAAAGTGTGCGTGAACCCTGCAGCAGTGTTTGCAGTTGCATGACACTGCAAGTTTTTTTGCAGCATTCTGTCTGCTACTTCTGCATCTCTTAGCCCTTTATTCACAGTTATCTACGCAATTCAAGTTGTAAGAGATGCTCTAAGTTTTTTCCCCTGTTCTGGGATGAGATTGACTGAGTCAGTGCTACAGTAAGGTAGCCTTGAAGTTCAGCCAGCTGTAGAGATAGAGATTTAATCTCACACCACTTTATGCTTTTGGAAGAGCATTTTTTTTCTGCCCCTCTTCCAATCAGGACATGAAATGATGGTTGTTCAGAACTTATTTTTCTGTTATGTATATTCAGGAGTTGGTTGAATTATCTGCCTGTGGGCTGCAATGACAACTATTCAAGGCACTCAAGAGATGTTGCAAAGGGTATTTTCCTCCACTTATAAGTTTGTCATTACAAGTCAGATGAAATATCCACATTTTTCAGGTTTTGTCAGTTTACGTGTAGATTTCATGTAAAGTGTAGTCTGATGTCTGTGCATAATACATTTGGATGAAAGCAAGAAAATTGTTTTGTGATGTTTCATGCCACTGAATCATTTTAGCGGCTTTTAAAGCCCCGTGATGAAATGCACAGTTCAACTAATTTTGTAATATTGTTATTGCACTCTTAAAGCATTGCCACAAAAGAAGAAAAAAATGAGCAACTATCTTAGATGTTCATTAATCCTGGAAGCAAGATTAATTTGTTCTCCTTGTTTTTCAGAATGATGATATTGAAACTGATATTAATAAACTGAAACCTAGACAGGAATTGGGACGACCCTTAGAAGAACTGAAAATGTATGAGCAGTTTTTTCCAGAACTTACTGAAAACTTTCAGGTAAAGTACGTGATTCTCAGTGCAGTCTTTACTGTGAGAAACTTGAATCTGAAATGCATTTTGATTTTTTGTTTTGTTTTGTTTTTGTTTTTTTGTTTTTTAAGTAGATAGCTATTGAAAAAGGGAAAGTTTGTAGTTCTAGAGCTATGCATGGGGGCTATATAGTGAGTTATTTAGCTTAATGTTCTGTGTTACTTTATTATGACTGAGAAGGGATTAGTGGGCAGATATAAAACTGTTTATCCAATGTCTGATTATTGCATACAGCAGATACTAACACAGTAGGGAAGGACATGAGATATTTTTGATGAAGATAAATTATGTCATGTATGTCCTTATTCTACTGTACGCCTATTGATGTTAGCTAGTTTTAATATCTGGTGAATGGTATTGACTTGATAATTTGTTTTTTATAAATTACTTGTCTATTTTTTAAACATTTTTTTTTCTTTTTTTTCTTTTTTTAAATTTCCTTTGTATTTTAAGGAATGTGATTTAGTTTCCAAGGAACCAAAGTCTTTTGTACCTGATGCAAATCTGGGTGGACCTATTGTTGTTCCAACAGCAGGAGAAGAGTTCTCAGCTGAAGCAATTCCGTCAGTGGTAGGAATTTCTTTGAAGGAGAGCAATCCATTGTTGACAGAGGAATACAATAGAAGGCCAGCCTTTCTGGAGCTACCAAAGAAAGATAGTGTAGAAGACAGTAGCTTACTTCAGCAAAATGTTCAAAGGAATCTGCTTCCGTCATGCCAGTGTCTAAGCCAAGAAATTGTGAAAGGCTTTGACAGAATCAGTCTGCAAAACACTTCAGAAAATGATCAGTATTATGCTACAGGGCATGTTATAAAAAAAGAAAACAAAACTAGCCTTACCCCACTTGCTTGTAGTAAAACTTGTGAACATGTTTCACCCTGTGGAAGTAGCCTTTTTGAAGGATCATCTGTCCATTTGGGGAAATTCTGCTGCGCTGGAGTGGAATCAGAGGAGGAGGATTCCAAATCCAGTTCATCAGGAGAACAAGTGGTTCTTGAGGTTTCTGATGTATCTCCTGTTCATGACTGTGATCTTTATATTGAAATGGTGAAAACCACAAAATCTATTCCTGAATATTCAGAAGTGGCCTATCCAGATTATTTTGGCCATATTCCACCCCCGTTTAAGGAGCCTATCTTGGAAAGGCCTTATGGAGTGCAGAGGTGAGTTACGGTACTTCTTTTCTGTTACCATCTTCCTTGAAAAAATAGTCTTTAGGCTGAGTTTAACAGGCATGTATACAATTTTCACTTCTGTATCTAAAACTAGTTTCAGTGGGGAAAAAAATAAATCTAAGTAGACATTAATCAGTGCGAAGTCCTAAATAAGAACATCAGAATCTTTAATTCAGAATTATAATTCAGTAGTTACAATTTCTTAATAATGTTTACTTTGTAAACTTCCTTCTGTGCCCCTTCCACTCTCTCATCCAGATCTTGTAGTTTGTATTTAAAAACAATTTAAAAAAAAACACAAACTCCAAACTCAAAAAATTCCACATTTTAATACATCAGAATCAGAAGATGAGTGTTAGAGATGTCGCGCTTTCTAGCTTTTTTAATTACAGAATATCATACGTAGCAAGGAATTAAGGTGTATTTTAAAAGTAAACCAAGAACTCTTTCAGCTTGTAGACATAAAGGTGTATGGACAGTATTACCTCTTGTTGCTCTTTTTGGAAGGCTTTTCTGTGTTGTCTGTAAGTTAAGTATGAAGTTTAATGTACGTGAATGCAATTCCTTCTGTTTGACATCCTCCTGGAAGAGCTGGTGGAAGTACTGATATAACTAGATACTAACCTGCTGATGTGTTCAGGGTTAGTAATTTTGAATAGTCACCTGATCATTCCCTTCAGGTCTTACCTTACGGGTCATTTAATAGTTGAAAGATACTTTATTTCTTCTATTTCCTGTGCTAAAAAAAAACTGTTTTTAAGCAAACTGCAGTGGGAAAACTGTTCAATTAATACATTCAAATATCTGTGTTTTTTTTTAATGTCTGCAATGGAGCAGAATTTAGTGCTAAGGATGCAGTTTTTGTTAGATCTGCTGAAAGAAAGAGAATAAACATGTCAACACAGCTATGATGAATGTGACTGGTAAGAACAATTTGCAGAGATGGTATGAAGAGCTGGCTCATATGCATAGGGCTATGTTGCTGTAAAGTCATAGGAGCATTTTTGCAAAACATGTAATAGTAGATCTTGCCACTTGCTTAATTATTAGGTTGAAAGCTTTCAGCTTTTTACCTGTAAGTTTAACCATTTATGTGGGGTTCATCATATTTACATTTGTCTATTGCTGGAGTGATTTAAAACTAGGCTATATAATTAAAATAATTTTTCTGATATTTAAGCATGTTGTAAAATTGATCTTTCTAGTGAAATGACTGAGAAAATTGAAAATCTAATTGTATAATGTGTATACTGCTACAGAAAGTGCTGTTCCGCTTAAGAAAAAAAATCTTCTCTATCTGCTTAAGCTAGATTAAGCTAATCTGGGACCAAGATAGGTGATTTCTAACTCAATATGAAGAATTGCATTTTAAGGAAGTATTGCAAATTTTCATGCAGTCTTTTTATACTTAATCATTCTGATTTTTTTTTTTTTTTCTGAGCAGCCTTGTATTGACTGAAATCTCTAAAATCAAATAAAATTTGGCATTTTAATGCTCATTCTTCTTAAAAATAAATTTCTATATTAAACCGTCTTTTCACCGACAAACCTACTTGTATGGTTGTATAAGCCGATCTCTGAACCATGAGGTTATTTGTAGACTATATTTTACTCTTGCTTTAAAGGGCTTTAGTTTTGTTGAATTGTAATGGTTATGTTGAAAGTATACTTATAGCTCACTTTACAGAACAATAAAAGAAAATTAATATAATAATGGTAAGCTTGAATAAAAAATCTCGTGTAAACTTTTTCAGGTATGCTGTTCTAAGAATTCAGTTTTCTACAAATTACTCAGTCTTGTTATTGCAGTGTAGTAAGTTTCATAGAAGGGATGCTGTTTAAAATGGGCCTAACATTAAGTTTGGAAGAGGACATGGAGAGGCTTTAAAATCTTCTGCAGTGGTTTTGTCTAAATACTTTTGGCAGTCAATTATATTTATGTACTCTTTACTACAGTTCGTTACTGCTTATCAGCTAAATCTTCTTTAGCAAACAGTCAGTTGCCTTAATTCAGTTCTCTGTGAATTAGAGATTAAAATATATACTTTTTTTTCCTGTTCTTTAAAGTTTTAGGGGTTTTCACTGAGCACGACTATTTTCTAATCATTTGACTATTAGAATGTTGATCAGGATCACTAGTGGACTGTCGTATAAACACAGAGCTTTTGATTTGCATGTTTTTTTCTTTTTTAAAATAGCTTCTCTTTTGACCTTTTGATACCTGTGATTTTTCCTCTTAGTATGTATCTTAGATACCATTTCTTACTTTTTTTTTTTTTTTGGTATTTCAATGTCTGCTATTCATTAATGGATTTTATTCTGGCAAAACTCCTGTGATAGTAGGAATCATTATTGACTTTTTAATACTGAAGCATACTGACACCTCATGATTTGTGTAAGAACAAAAATCTGTATTTCTGCCCTGAACTGAACCTGGTGTAATAGATTTTGGTGAGTCAGCATTTTTGCCATTGTGACTGTGTATTGGACTTGTGTCTTGCTTGCTTTTCCAATTACTCTTAATTTAGTGAAGTGCGAGATTTCTTCACTTGCTTCTTTTAATGAAATGAAGAATTTTGAACCTGAATGTACTTTACAGCTCTGTTCCTGTATTCTTCACTGTTAATCTGCCTCCTTTTCTTCTTATTGCAGGTGCTGTGCAAGCTTTCCCACACAGCTCTGCCACTATATTTCATTCTTGAACTTCAAAACATTCTTACTTTTCCAAGCCAGGACCTAGATACTACCAATTGTACAATGGTTTTATGATCTGGATAAACATACACCACCAAATTCATTCTTATTTGTTACCTAGTCGATAAATGAACGTAGATCTCCAGAGGTGAAAAGCTAGTGCACTAACTCACTCACTGCACGACATACTATGTGAAACTAAATTTTAGTTATGGTAGGACTCAAGTAAGTTACTAATATTATGAAGTGCTGTCCTAGATTAAAGCATTAACATTAGTAATATTTGAGTAATTCCTGCTTCTACTATAAATTATGAAGTAGTGCATTTTTTTTTTTTTTTCATAGGGTAGGACTCAGTGGGTTGTGTGCATGGAAATTCAGTTGTCTTGAATACAAATATTAAAATCAGTCAGCTGTGAATGCAGGTGTTTAAAATTAAGAACACTACAGCTTGTGCACTTAAATGGGATTGAGGCTGAGGTCTCTTAGGAAATCTGTCTCACTGTCCTCATGTTTATTTCTTTCAGTTTTCTTTGTTGTATGAGGTAATTTCACTTTTGTAATTGGAAACAGCTTGCAACAATTAAAATGAGAATCTCCTTTTACTTTAGGACAAAAATATCTCAGGACATTGAAAGACTTATTCATCAAAATGACATTATTGACAGAGTTGTGTATGACCTCGATAATTCCAGGTAAGTTTTTACCCTGCAGAAAACAGTACTTATGGGAAAACAGTATTTATGGAAAGATTCAAAATAATGTTGTAATTATAAAGTATGGACTAAAAAACTCAAAAAAATTTGAGTTTGCTTTAGTCAAATTTGTTTTATTTATTTTTGCTCCTTTTCTTTTTGTACTCTTAGCTGTTCAGTACCTGAAGAAGTGGATGTTTTGAAGTTTAATTCCAAATTTGAGTCTGGAAACCTGCGCAAAGTCATTCAGATCAGAAAGTAAGATATTTCAGCTTTTCTTTTTATGTGCAAGACCTTTCATTTTTAATTTTTTTAAAAATGATTTATTTGTTTTTGTTAATCTTCAGAAACGAGTATGATCTAATTCTCAACTCAGATATAAATAGCAATCATTATCATCAATGGTTTTACTTTGAAGTCAGTGGAATGAAAACAGGCATTGGTTACCGGTTTAACATCATCAACTGTGAAAAGTCAAACAGTCAGTTTAACTACGGTAAGATATATTTCCCATACTTTGAGAAGAAGCATGTAGAAAAATATCTGTACTAGACAGCTCAGCTGCTCCCTTCCTCCTCTCCCCTCAGTCTTCCTGGGAACTGGTGCATTCATGTTTTCTTAGAGATCATATTTTTTAAACAGGACTATTAGAGAATGTTCTGACAAATATCTATGAAAAAGAAAGAAAGGGCATCTGAAAGCACTGGCCATCATTTTCTAAAATAACTTTTTTGTTGTGAGTGAAGCCAAAACAAAAGAATTCTCCTGGTGGCTGTAGCTACAGTGTGTTGTAAAATCCTTGTGGGTATGATGCCACTGAAGCCTGTTGACCAGCACAGGTAGAGGGGAATGACAGTTAATGTATTAAAACCACCTGAAAATCTACTTTCAGAAGTGAAAAGTAGATGAAGACCATCTCAGAGTTCTCTGATTGGTAGGAAGAGAGAGGCATACTGTTGAGAAGGAAAGGAGAGTCACCTTTGAACTACTGGGCCTCATGTGTGACTCTTATAATCTCTAGCTCTGCACTTTGTGCCTCTTCCAAAAGTTTGCTTGATATGCCTTTATTCCAGTTTTCTTTTTAAGGGAGGATGTCATTCAGTGTAAAAACTTATTTTGGTGTTTTTTTTTTCCTTCTGGATATTCTGAAAATATTCCTTTTAATACTTAAAGGATGATTTCCTCCTACACATCCTTAAACTCTTGGAGTAGATTAACAAAATATTCTTTGTCTTAATTTACAATTCACATTGACAAAGCTCCAAGAATGCCCAGGTAGTTTGAACAATAGCAAAATGTTTTTAAATTATTTACTAATCTTCAACAGTTACATTAGTTATTTATTTATATGTTACATACACATACTTGATAGGTAATTTTGCTTTTTATTAAGTACAGTGAATCAGTCAACATATCTATATCAATAATTAACTAAGAAGTAAAAACTGTTCAGTTAAAATTTGGAATTTTCTACTCCAGCTTGATCTTAAGTATTCAATTTAACCATACTCTCTGAAAAACTTAAACTGTTACTTAAAATTAAAAAAAAAAAGGCATTATAGTTCTGAAATGAGTCACTTTTACAGCTGTTTGTGTGAATGGATTATAGTCCCTGCTTTTTGTACTGTCTTTGAAGCTTTTTTGTAGTGGTGAGTTGACCCAAGGTTCTCGTAGGTTACTGTTTGTGCTAAACACAGTTTTCCTTTACTAGTTTCATTTTCATCTTGTGTAGGACCGTTTTTTGTTTGTTTGTTTTAATTTGCTATTTTGTGAAACATAGGAAGTGATGAGGAAGGACAGCGTATAATATCTAAATATTTGTATGATATGCTCTGTTAATAGACAAACATAGCTAGTTTGTAGACTTACGTAAAAATGCTGATGTGGTCTGTTACTTGTAAAATCTTGTTGAAGGTTAAGCAGTAAAGTGAGATGCATTTTTCCTTTCAGGTATGCAGCCACTTATGTATTCTGTTCAGGAAGCACTGAATTCTCGACCGTCTTGGACTCGTGTTGGAGCAGATATTTGTTACTATAAGTAAGTATACCCATCAAACATACAACAACACTTCTACATTTAAGATTAGTATAGCTAGAATTTTTGAGGAAAAATGTTTGCTTCTGGCTTTTGATAATTATATTTTAGCAGTTTGGTTTTGAATACGCTTTTCTTTCTCAGTTACTGTGGAGCATAACCAGAGTGACTGTGGCCAGAATATAGAATCTTATGATTTTTTTTTTTTTTTTTTTAAACACACAGCTAATGCTTAAGTAGTTCATCTTTCATCAGATATTGCCTACTATTCTAGAGATCCTGTTTATGGAACGCACATATACACACTTGAAACATTAATGATGATTTCCAGTAGTATTGACTAAGTGGTGCTTGTGTTTTGTTCTTGGTTTTGCATGTTGCAAACATTGTAGAACAGTCCTAAAAAACATAGGACAAGAAGATACAACATTTAGTTTTGCAGCCTTTCTTTGTCAACAGCTGTTTGCTTCTTTTTGTTTCCATGTGTACTCATGTCTACCTTATATGATATATGTGTATTCCTGCTATCACGAATTTTCTTTTCAGATTGTGGGATTTAATGGATTTAACCTGGATAAACAAAGAAGAGAAATAAAATCCCTAAAAATTTTATTCCTCTTACAATGTGTGTTCAGAGATAATCTGAGATAATGAATAGTATTCTAGTGTGTTTACTATCTTTATTATCTCTTAGGAATCATTTTTCAAGAAGTTCAATTGCTGCTGGTGGTCAGAAAGGAAAATCTTATTATACAATTACATTCACAGTGACTTTTCAGCATAAAGATGATGTGTGCTACTTTGCTTACCATTATCCATATACGTACTCAACACTGAAGGTGAGAAGACTGTGATGAATTACATAGATAATGTAATGATGTGATACATGCACATTCATTACTGAATTTTTACTTCTTTCTGTAAGGTTCAAAATGGTGAGAGATTAAAACTGAGAATGTTCATAAACTATTAGTATTTAGACTGGCAAAGAGTGAGGGTTATTCTAAGGAACAGTACCTGGGAAATTTTTTTTTAAAATATATTACTTTCAGACTAAGAGGTTTTCCTGAGAATAATAAATCATAATTGACTATAAAACTATACAGAACCCAGCTGAGGGACTCAGGGATCTTTGCCCAGATTGATGGATTAGGCTGCAGATGACCTGTTTGGACGTTCAATCAGTAACATCAAATCTGAGCGTGTAACCCTGATGCCCACCCACCAGCATGGAAAAGACTGGCACTCACATATAACATTCTACCAAAACTTGCCTAAATCCCACGTGTGGACACTCAAACCCCTTTCCTTCTCTTCAGCTGCCCAAAATTGCTGTAGCAGTGCAGAGATCCTCCTTCACTAGATTCACAAGCATACATACATTTGTGAGGTACTGTCATGCAAAACTTGCCATCTGTCTGTGCTATACTACAGGGTTCTGGTGCCTCTTGCCCACTGTACAGACCTTCTACTTACAGGCTAGTGCAGATGGATGCTTTCTAGCACATGAATACACACATGCCATCATCATTGCAATTTCTCCCAGCTACCAGCATGTGTGTCTGCCCACCTGATCACCCTGCCCAGACCATGTACTGAAACGCAGTGGCTAGTCCAGCTAGCTCTTGCTGAAGCTTTCCTTTAGATCAATAATAGCCTGGAGACATTTGATCTGTGGCATTGTTTGTGTTATATCTTGTCTACCTTGTTTATCTCTTTTGTTCCTGATTTTTGGGTCAACTTTTATATGTTATCTTCTTCTGCCCTGGAAATGTCTTCAATCAGGAAACTTGAATGAAGCAGAGGTGCTCGCATTCTATGTACCCTTCGTATCACCTTAGTACCCATATAGTATCATTTAGATGAAAATGAAGAAGCTTATTCTCTGTGCCTTCTTCCTCAAAACAGTTGAAGAAACAGGCTATATAATGAAAAATATTCAGGTTGTTGGATATACGGAGAGTGGTATTTGATGTTCAAAGTAATAATAGAAACTTTAACGTCATTTACAAAGATTAAAAGAAAAAAGCATTAAACAGGACATGGAATAGAGTGTCATAAATGATTACAAAAGATTTGATGTATTTTTTTCATTATATTTGTGATGAAGATGCACCTTCAGAAGTTGGAATCTATGCACAACCCTCAACAGATATATTTTCGACAAGATGCTCTCTGTGAAACTCTGGGTGGCAACACTTGTCCCGTAGTCACTATTACAGCCATGCCAGAATCAAATTACTATGAACATATCTGTCAATTCAGTAAGTGTGATTTTTCTTTCTCAGCAACTGAAAATAATGTAGAAAATGTGTGAAAAAAGTAGAGTATTAACTAGTGTGCATTGTAAAAATAGTAAAAACAAAACAAAACACTAAACAACAAAAACCAAAACATTAATGTATCACATGAAAGGAGCGTAATATCCAACATTAGTTTTCTATTAAAAAAATCTTGTAAGTAGTCCAATAAGAATATTTATAGGTGACTTCTATCAAGTGCTAAATCAGTTGATAGATGTTTTTTGTATTTAACATTCTGCAGTCAACCCTCCTTGGAAAGGTTCTAAGATAATTTTTTTTTTCTCCAAAAGTTCAGAATATTTGCTTATCAAAAAGAAAATACTTCCTGAAGCCAAATCTATAGCCATATTTAACCTGTTTTTTATTTGAACTGAACTTTCTCAGCATTCCTCAAAATTTATTCTCTACTGGGGAAAGAAAAAACAACCACCAAAAAAGAAAGACATCAAACTTATATCATAATCACTGACTCAAGCTTGTTATGCTTATGTCTTGGGTTGAATTTGTGAGAATTCAATAATTAGTGGTCCATATAGCAGTATTCTGGTAAGATATGTTAAGCATTCCCCATTTATTTGAATATTCTGAAAAAGAACTCCCAAATAGTCTGTCTTATGCAGTAATAAATGAAGCAGGCTATAGCCTGCTTTCAGTTAACAGGGTGTTTAATTATCTTGTTTGCAACTCTCTGCACGCTTCTTCTAGGGAATCGTCCTTACATTTTCCTATCTGCTCGTGTACATCCTGGAGAAACTAATGCAAGCTGGGTTATGAAAGGAACACTGGAATATCTTATGAGTAATAACCCAAGTGCCCAGAGTTTACGAGAATCTTATATTTTCAAAATTATTCCCATGCTCAATCCAGATGGTGTCATCAATGGGAAGTAAGCATAAGTTTTTACTCACAAGTATTTAACCTGTAATGCTTAATCTTTGCGTCTGTAATGTGGAAGTAAAATATCTAAATTAATCCCCAAGCAGTGTAATGTTTAATTAAAAGAAAATCACAAGATTGCTAGACTGTACTTTTCATTTTTTGTTTCCCCTTTTTCGGCTTTAGAAGCAGGTGCAGTTGTGTCAAGAATTCAAAAAAACTAAAAGGTATTTTCAGTTAATTATGGGTGATAACCATCTCTTAATGATATAAAATTAGTTTAATTGTCTCTCATTGTCAAATCCGTTATAGATTTGAGTACAACCTGTCTTTATTATAGGAAAAGGTATGAATGTAACCAAACATTTGAAGTTAAATAATTCAGGCCGTAATTGAAAATCTAACACAAAGTCAACTGAGCAATCTGTCCCATCAGACATAATGTAAAGACAAATACACTTTTGATAACTGTGGAAATACAAGTATCTGCTATCTGAGAAGTTATTGGTGAAAGTTTTCTAAATACAGGGATGATCATTGCTGTGGTTTTTTGCTGTTTTCTTCTTGTTCTCTCAATAGCAACTTGATTCCTAATCACTTCATGTTTCAAGACTTAGATTTGATTGAGATTAGTTTTTTATTGCAGAAGTCAATGAATCAGAGATGTAAAGATACCATGTAGTTGAAATTAATTACTTAGAACTAGCATTTAAGTAGAGTCACAAGGCTTCAGTTTCATCAGTGTGCAGACAAGATTACAATAGACTTCATATAAGAAGTGATTTGTTTTTAGGTTTTCTGTAACATAACTTGAAAGGTTAAAAAATACTTCAAAATTTTCTATTAATTGCAATGTCAGAAAACTGAAAATAGTGGGGTTTTTTTTTGTTTTTTGGTTTTTTGTTTGTTTGTTTTTGTTTTGTTTTTCCTTACCAAACTCTTCCAGAGCAGTTTGTAGTGACAAGGGAAACTTGAGGTAAAAGGGGAGTCTTACTGAAAAGTAACAATGTGGTACAAATATAGTACAACTTGTGTTTTTCATCCCCCAACCCCTAACAGCCACCGTTGCTCTTTAAGTGGAGAAGACTTAAACAGACAGTGGCAAAATCCAAATCCAGATCTGCATCCTACAGTTTACCATGCTAAAGGCTTACTGCAGTATCTAGCTGCTATAAAGCGTTTACCTCTGGTGAGTATATCTGCATAAGCTGTTCCAGAATCTTTCAAACTTTGCCTATGTAGCTGTTCTGTTAAATAAACACTTTAATAGGATTTTGTATGCTGTATCAAACTTTAAAAAATGGCTTGCTGAACTAGTCTTCTGGGAACTTTTAAATCTGAACCTGTTTTTGTTGCTAGAGGGTCAAACATTTCTTAGGAACCTTTTTTTCACAGTGTGAAAGTATATAAGGAGTTTGGTTCCTAATTTTTTATTTTTATTTTTTTTTAAACATTCAACAGTGAAAATATAAATGCAATAAAAGGATAAAGGTTTTTAAATTTGATGTCCCTTGACTTTATTTTGACCTATGATTAATTGCAGGTATTCTGCGATTATCATGGTCACTCTCGCAAAAAGAATGTATTTATGTACGGCTGCAGCATCAAAGAGACCATGTGGCACACAAATGTTAATACTGCCTCTTGTGATATAATGGAAGACCCTGGTTACAGAGTAAGTTTGATACTCATACCTTTCTCAATTGGCATGAATTTGGAGTGTACTTTTCGTAGAATTTCATGATTTTATTCTGATCAAATAGAATTTCATAGTATCAGACTTAGAATTTTCTTTTTAGTCCATCCATATATGTCAAGATATTTTGACAGCTTTAAATATCATTTTTATGCTAATACAGAGTTTAATGTTAGCAAAATGCTTTTTTGTTTGTTTGTTTTTAGTTAGCATTGTGTGCTTTTTCTGCTCAATACCATTTAGCAAATGCTTGAAAAAATATGCTTTTATGTATTTATAATTAGTCAGTTAAAAAAATAACAACAACAATATTTTAAGGATGAAAAATAATATTACAGCATTGAGAAAATATGCAAAATACAGAAATACTTAATTTTATATAAGGAAAGAGGCAATTGTGTTGAAAATGTACAGTTACAGGACATGCCCCTGATACATGAACATAATTGTCTCATGCAAGCAACATCTCTTGAATGGTATAAGCTTTTAATAATTCCTGATATAGGATTCAAGGAATTACGTGATAATTTTCATCTGCATACCTCCATTGCCGCCTTGTGGCAACTGCAAATCTGTACAACTAAAGTGTCCAAAACTCACAGATTTTCTGAAGAGATGCAAACAGAAAGGACATGTGGGTGGTGTGATGGTTGGAGGCTGTCCTGAGCACTGTAATCATGAACTGATAAGAGTTCTAGATCTTCAGTAAAGCAAAGAAAGTGGTTCACAGAAATGCTACAGTGGATTCCAGGTGGTAGAGTTTAGCCTAATTTGAGACCTGTTTACTAGAATCCCTTTCAGAATAGTACTGAATGGCAAAGGAGTCCTGGAAGGCTGTTTATTCTTCAAGAACGAAGTGTTAAAGGCATGTTCAGTTTAGGGCTCCTTCCTACAAGAACTATATAGAGTTTCTAGAACATATTCAGAGAACAGCAAAACTTGTGAAGGAGCTACGAAACAAGGCAAGTGATGAGTGACTGAGGGCACTGGGGTTATTCAGTCTGAAGGAAAAAAAAAAAATAGGAAGGGAGACCTGACCACTCTCTGCAACGTACCTGAAAGGAGCTTGCAGTTACGTGGATGTTAGTCTCTTTTCTTAGGTGACAAGTGGTAAGATCCAAGAAAATGTTCTCACATTGCACCTTGGTGCACTAAAGCACCAAGGCAGGTTTACACTGGATGCTAGTGTATTCGGTGAAAAACTTCTCCAAGTCAAGCATTGAAACAGGCTGCCAAAGGAAGTGGTAGAATTGCTATCCCTTTTACTTAAGAGACATTGAATATGGTGCTAAAGATAACAGGACTTAGTATTTAGTAGTAGGACTTGGTAGGTCAGGTTGATGTTTGGACTTGATCATCTTAAAGGTCTTTTCCAGTCTATGTGATTCTTTGATTTTTTTTCTATTTGTCTTATGAACGTTTTTCTTTGTAGTCATGCAGTTCACACAGTTAAGTGTGTGTTTAGTGCGTTACTTAATATAGATGGATTTTATGTGTTAATAAAATGGTGTCTGTTAGGTCAGCAGATTGGAGTGTTGAAACAGTATGAAGTGTGAATTCTACTTTCTGAACTATATGGCTTATGTAGTGCTCTTAATTTGAGCAAAATCATCTAGGTGAATTAGAAGAAGATGGTGGTCACCTAAAGAATTCACATTTCTTATGCACATGACTAATATTTCATTTTAGCAATAGGATTTAAACAATAAGAAATGGCGAATCTATTGTCATTTTGAACCTATTGGGTGTGAGCTTTCTTGCTTCAACTACAAGAATTGTGTTTGCAGGATCTCATCCTGATGGAGCACTTCAACCATCTAGATGTCTTTTGGAAAAGCAATAAAACACAAAATCCAGGAGACCCCTGGAGTTTGTTGAAATAACTTCCTGATCCAAGTGTTGGAGATATGAACAAGTTTTACTGGACTTGGTGCTCACTATTAAAGAGGTTAAGTTTTGAGGTGGTCTGAGGTGTAGCAAACATGCCCTTATTGAATTAGTGATCTTGAAGACAATGGGCCTGGCAAACTTTTTGGCTACTTAAGGAATTAGTGGATGGTATTCCCTGGGAAACTGTCCTTAGGGACAAAGGAACTTTTAAGGACACTTCTGAGAGCATAAGAAGTCAAGCAAAGGAGGCAGGAAAATAGCATGGCTGAGCAAGGACCTGCTGATCAAACAGTGGGAAGAGTAGGAAAAGTACAAACAGTGGAAGCAAGGAGGGGTGGCATGGCAAATCTGCTGGGCATACAGAGGTGTGATCAGGAAAGCCAAGGTGAAACTGAACTTGGTAAAGGATATGAAAAATAACAAAAAGTGTTTCTGTAGGTATATTTGTTAGAAGAGAAAGGCAAAGAGAGTGTTTCTCTCTGATGAATGAGAAGGGAAAGCAGACTACAACAGGCCTGGAGAAGGCTGAAGTGCTCAACGATTTCTTTGCTTCAGTCTCTACTTGCAGCTATGTTTTTTTATGTCTTTCATGTCCCTGAAACTCTAGGTAGGGGTCAGGTGTGCAAAATACCCTCACTGTAACATCATATCAAGTCAGAGAGTGCCTCATGAGGTTGAACATCTGCATGTCTATGGGGCCTGATAACTTGCATCCCAGGGTCCTGAAGGAACTGTCCAATGAGGTTACTAAGCCCCACTCTCCATCATATTTGAAAAGTCATGGCTGTTAGGAGAAGTACATGTTTACTGAAGAAAGGGAAACATCACTCCTATTTTTAAGAAAGGGAGAAAGAAAGAAAGGGAACTATAGGCAAATGAGCGTCACATCTGTGCGTGGGGACATCATGGAGCAGATATTCCTGAAAGCTATGTTAAAGTATGCACAGAATGAGTAGCTGTTATGGGACAGCCAGTATGACTTCTTCAAGGGCAGATAGTGCCTGGCTGATCTGGTGGCCTTCTGTGTTGAAGCGATGGCATCAGTAGACAAAGTAACGGCAACTGGTGCCAGGTACCTGGACTTATGCAAGAGCTGTGATGTGGTTCCATACCACCTTCTTGTTTCTTAATTGGAAAGATACAGATTTAAAGGCTGGACTATTCAGTTGGATTGGTTGGATGGTCACAGCCAGAGGGTTGTGGTCAATCACTCAGTGTCCAGATGGAGACCAGTGAAGGGTGATGTCTTCCAGGGGCCTGTCTTGGGTCCTGTGCTCTTCAGCACCTTAATTAGTTATGTAGACATTGGGATCAAGTGTACTCTCAGCACATTTGCAAATGAGACCAATCTGACCAACCTTAAGTTCTTTACTAAGAGAGTGGTGAGGTTCTGGAACAGGCTGCCCAGAGAGACTGTGGATGCCCCATCCCTGGAGGTGTTCAAGGCCAAGTTGGATGGGGCCCTTGGCAGCCTGGTCTAGTATTAGATATTGAGGTTGGTGGTCCTGTATGCAGCAGGGGGATGGGAGCTTCATGATCCTTGAGTCCTTTCCAGCCCAAGTCATTCTATGATTGTCTGATCCTCTGATTCTGAGCAGTGCAGCTGATACAACAGAAGAAGGGGATACCATCCAAAGGGACCTAGACAGGCTTGATAAGAGGTTCCACGTGAACCTTCAACAAGGTTCAGCAAGGACAAGTGCAATGAGTCTGGCCAATCTTAGATAGGTGCACAGTCTGGGAGAAGAAATCATTGAGAGCAGCCCTGCAGAGAAGGACTTGGAAGTTTTGGTGGATGAAGAACTGAACATAAGCCAGCAGTGTGCGCTTGAAGCTCAAAAGGTCAATTGTCTTCTGTTCTGCATCCAAAGAGTAGTGGCCAGCAAAGTGAGGGAGGTGATTGTCCCCCTCTGCTCTGCCCTTGCAAGATCCCACCTGGGGTACTGAGTCTAGGCCTGGCTCTCCCACTACAAGAAGGATATGGAGCTGTTGGATTAGATCAAGAGGAGGCCACAAAGATAATCAGAGACCAGGAGCATCTCTCTTATGAAGATATGCTGAGGGAGATGGAATTACTCAGCTTGGAGAAAAGAAGGCTCTGGGGATAGCAGCCTTCCAATACTGAAAAAGAGCTTATAACCAGGAGGGGGACTAGCTTTTTACACTGTTTAATAGTAGGAGAATGGAGAATGATTTTAAACTGAAAATTAGGAGGAAATACTTTACTCAGAGTGGGGTGAGGCACAGGAACCAGTAGTCCAGAGAAGTTGTGGGTGCCCCCATCCTTGAAGACCAGATTGGATGGAGCCCTGGGCAGCCTGATCTAGTGGGCCGCAACCTTGCCCATGGCAAGAGTTGATACTAGATAGATGGAGAGTTGATACTAGATAATCTTTAAGGTCCTTTACTAGCTATTCTGTGATTCTGTGGTATAGTTTAAAAAATTCCAGCTGGTACAATATTATTATTTGTCTGTTAAACCTTAACTACAGCTAAATTTTCTAATTGCAATTTGCAATTGAATATTTTGCCTTGTTTCCCTTTCATAAATGAAATAAAATAATCACGATCTCTTTCAAATTACTCTCCTGCAGGTACTCCCAAAGATCTTGAGTCAAACTGCCCCAGCATTCTGTATGGGCAGCTGCAGCTTTGTAGTGGAAAAGTCCAAGGAGTCGACAGCACGAGTTGTTGTCTGGAGGGAGATAGGAGTGCAGAGAAGCTACACAATGGAAAGCACATTATGTGGCTGTGACCAGGGCAAATACAAGGTAAGAAAGTATATAAGCTAAACTGTTCTTGCTTATAATTTCGATCATTTGCATTGGTATCTTTTTCTATAAACCTGCTTGCTTGCTTGTTCACCATATACTTTGATACTCCTCTAAGATCTCTGTGTACTCTGATGTAAAATGAAAATAAACTGGTTTCATAACAGTCTCTGTCACTAGAAACCCATCATTTCTATGCTATGCTTATTGGCTGATTTAACAAGCTTGCTCTTAATTATTACTTATAGCACATATGAATGCATGTAATTAAAAATTTAGACAACGCTTTTTTTCTAGTAGATTGTTAAGATTGGATGGTGAGAAATACCAATAGTAAAATAAGAATTTTCTTTACGTGTAGCAATTTTAGAATTTACCATGGCTGTTCATGGTTCTTCAGCAAGAATTTAGTAAGGTTCCATATGGAAAGCTTATAACGTAAAACAATTACATATCGATTCACTGGCACTACTAAATATCTGTCTTCAGGTAAACTCATCATAGTTGTTTAGCTTCTCAAATTGTAACTTGTCTTCAAGTTGTGTCCTTCAAAAGAATTAATTGGGCTTTGTGTTTGAGAAACAATAGGTGACCCTGGTGGTTGTTTCTCACTAACAGAGAACTTAGTTTGCAAGGAAAACCTTTCTAGGAAAGCAACAAATAAAGATAAATAAAGAACCCTAATATAATGTCTTCAGTTTCTGTGACTGTGTTAAATGTGGCTACAGATTGAAGGAAGTTTTTGAGGTGAACGTTCAGAGAAATAGTCACAATTTCCTCTGCTTCAATATAGCGATAAGAACTAACAATTAAGAAAAAAGGCCAGAAGTCAAAAATAATGTGCTTGACAAGAAAGGAAACAGTAAGGTTAGGACAAGAGAGGGGAAAAAAAGTGCTTTAGTAAGGAATATTAATGTGTATTCCAGTACCTGTACTTATCTCTCCAGGCATCAGAAAGACAGATATTTTGGCATGAATTTTAGTAGATCTATAACTACTGAACGAGTGAGTTAATTTTCTTGATTAACAATAGAAGCATTCCTGTTATCGTCAGAATATTCCTTCATCATTTCAGTTGTTCATCAGATGATGACATTATGGAGCTTTAAAAAACAACCTATCCAACTTTGAAACTTCTGGAATATTCTTACAAGCATCAACATTCATGGCCTTTGCAGCACTGCAATAGAAAGTTCATAAGAAAGATGAACTGAGATACCTTATGGACAAACTTTTAAGATGCTTAGGCTGCAAAGCCCTTCTTCTGTAAGGGAGGAGAAAATGATTGTATTCCATGGAAAACTGCCTACTTAAATGGGAGATCCTCCTCTCTTGTGATAAACAAGTTGATGAGATTGATTTGCTCTTCTATCACTTAGTTCATTTGGTATCAAACAGTTTCTTCATCTGTTGAACATACAAGAACCACCTTCGTATTTTTCATTTACCATGATACCGTGATACTGTTCTGGTTTATTAAGGAAATATATCTGAAGAGCCAAAGCTGCTAGACAGAATGAGAAAAGCAACATTTCTTCGAAGAGATGAAGAGACTGGGATTTTTTTTATTTTTTATTTTTTTCCTGTGGCAGGAGTAAGGCCAACATCTCTGGGAATGAATACATGGTATAAATTGGTTGACATGTTTCATAATGCGTTATTTCAAAACACAGAAGGAGTTAAACTATAGAAATTCCCTTCCCACCTGCTTTCCACCCAGAAGGATGTGGAAGTTCCAGTCTGTCAAATCATGTATTGTGTAAAAGTCTGAACAACTTTTCTTCTGGCTTACTGCCAAAGATGGATATCAATTCAGATTTAAAATAAATAAATAAATAAAAGTTTCATTTTACTCAGTGGTGATACCAGGCTGTTTCCAGTTTGGAAGGAAAGAAAGAGGCTGTTCAGCTGAAGTTCTTACCTGAATTTAGGATCATCTGTGACAGAGTTTTCTCTGGGAGCAATCTTGCTGCAGCTGCTAGTGTGTTGTTCTTGTTACACAGTGAGAGTTACTGCTGCAAATATGGCCTGATCATCTCTGATTCAATATGCAAAAACCAAAAGTTGAGATGAGACAGTGCTCAGAGACATATGGGTGATAATGAAGATGCTAGATAAAGGGAAAATTTCTTCAGTAGTTCAAATAACATGAAAGCTGAACATTAACTGAATTAGGAAATCCATGCCTTTAATGTTTGGAAAGTAATAAGTTTGGTAGTATTACTTAATTTTTAACTTCACTGAGAAGGCTTTGCCATTTGGAAATTCTATGATACACAGAAGAGAACTAATTTACTATGATCCTTCCATCTCTAGACTTTTCAGATCTTTGTAGTCTCTACTGAACAAAAAGAAAAATATAATGTTTTACTGTCCAAATGACTTCTCCAAATTTTAGTATTAATCTTAGTTTTCAGTCTTTTAAATACATATTACAGGAATATACTTCTCAACTTAATATGGAAGTCTGTTTTGCACCTTTGTCCTCATGCATCAGAATTCATTGCTGTGAAGAGCTAGTCAGATGAAGGCATTTGCATGATATACTTAGTAACAAAGACTTCAACTGGCGGTATAAAATACTACTGTCTAAAAGGATGACAACTATGTAAAATATAAAGAAAGAAAGAAGAATGAAATAGTATGTTGATTAAAAAACAAAAATCTACCTTGGGGTGGCTAAGCTTGTGCTTAAAAGCAGTGTTTGTAACACTTAAGGCTCATTGTTAGGCCACAGTTGAAGGTGGTAGAGTAATAGTTAAATGTATTCATAAGATTAAGAAGAGAATCAACAAAGCTCTAGTGAAAATGAACTTCATCTCAGGTCCTTAGTGTAACTGTTTATCATTTCCTGAAACAAACCTTGTGTACCTCGTTTCATGGGAAGTAGAGAATTGTCTGGTGGAACATCAAGAACAGATTAAGAAGTTTTATTTTTGGCAGCTCTGTCATTGCATTCTCCATTACTCAAAGAAATGACAAAAGCAAATCCAGACTCTGGCTTAGACTTCTACTGCAGTACAAATTGGTGTACAAGTGTTTCACAGATATATATCTCTCATCTAATCCATTTTAGTTCTCTTAGTTATATCCTGTTACTATTGTTCTGAAAATAGCAGCCATGAAACACGCACACGCTATTTATCTTTCTAACAATTGTCTTTGCACTTTACTTCATACTGTGCTCTTGTCCTTCTTCAATGTGGAGTCACTCCTCTTATATTGCCTATAAGAAGCCTGCCAACTAACTGTGCATTCTTTGGCAACAGATAGACAATGATTGGAAAAGTTTCTGAACATCAAGTTGTGCGCATTAGTAATCTGTGTAACAGTGAGATTACTGTTACCCTTCTCCTTCCTCTTCTGCATACGTGTTGCCTCTTGTCCTTAATGTTATTTTAATCTCTTTGGGGCAGGGACTGTGTCTTCCTGTGATTAGCGTAGTGGAACCCCAGCTAAGATTGGGGTCTTCGAATGTTACTGATGTGCAAACAAATACAAAACAAAAACAAAAATTTGGCCTCTGTGGTTAAGGTACTGCATTGAGAGTGAGGAGAACTGATTTCTGTTCCCAGCGGGGTCAGTGACATGCTGTGAGACACTGTGCAAATCGCTTCAACCCTCTCTGCCTCCATTTCTCCATCAGTAAAATGAGGATAATTCTTCCTTTATTAATAAAGTGCTTTGAAACCTACAGCACAAAAGCATTATAAAAGAGGTAAGTAGTATTACTATTAACAATAATACTTGGTATCCAACTCTTATTCACTGCTTTCAGGTTTCTGTACCATTTGACTGGAGGATGACAATTTATAGAATAGAGGTATTGCTTTAGTTTTCTTGCTAGTAAAAAGCACTTTGTTTATGAAGCTACTGATAAAAAGAGAAGCTACAGGAAAAGTTACGTCAACTTTTCCATTTATAAAGTTTGCAATTGTTCAAAGCAGAAGTACATGAAGAATGTTCAGAACCTACCAATTAGAAATACGGTTCTTTTGAACCTTGCATTTTATAGTATAGCATCAGTGTGGCAATGTGCAAAGCTTGTGTGTGTGTGCCTGTTCTAGCTTTTAGGAAAAAAATATACTCTGTTTTTTGCCTTTAATACATTTTCCTGCTGGACAGCTTAGCTTGTCACTGGTTCCTGGTTCTTCTGCTCTTGTGCTTATTTTGTCAAAGCATCTTTTGAACTATCCTTTTCCTTGAAAGGATTAGAAGATACAAACTAAACTCTTAAAATGCTCCTGAGATAAAGAAGATGCAGAGAGAAGACTGAGTGAGACTGTGACATTTAATCTGTTGTCATATACTTGATTCAGTGCTGACTAATTCTGTAATTGCTGAGGGCCACTCTGTAGTATCATTCTCTTTTCATAAAAGAGTTGATTTCAGAGGTACTTCTCCTTGCATAATTCATTGCTCACTAAATGAGTGTTTGTAATCTGATGGGAGAATTTGTCATTTAATATTGGAGAAAAATGCATGACTTCTACTTCTTAAATACTTTTCATTCTTGACTGGCTATCTCATTCGACTTAGAAATAAACTATGACTTTTGATTCTTTTTAGTTACTAAATGTCTGAATAAATTCTTTCCAAATTAACATATGTAAACATGTCTTATAAGAGGAGAAGAGAGACTTGTTCACATCAAGGAGTAATAGTATTGTTTTAAATAGTCTAATTTATTTCTTTGAACATATTGATGAAATTTCTCACAGATTCAGTATGAATTTATTCATTTTTAAAGGACTTTCTGAAGAATCTTGCATTTAACAACTTAGTATTTAATTTTATTTATTTATTTATTTATTTTAAATTCTGTCTCAAGTTTTATAAATAATTTAGACTTTTAAATTTGGACATGATCTCTCCTCTTAGTGCTGGATGATGTTATATGAATACTGATGTGCTAGAAAGGTTAAATGGGAGGCTTTGAAGAAATATGGTAGTGTGGTAGTGTTCAGAAATGGCTATTCTCCCTGAGGAGACTCAATTTGTTATCCTTTGTTCTGTTTGTTTCTTGCTAAGTGTTTATATACTACAGCTCTTAAATGTATCATAAATAGTAATTTTGCTGTATGTGTGTGTCCATCTGCAGGTACCTATTTTTAAATCTTATTTTTAAATTAGGGTTTGCAAATAGGGACAAGAGAACTGGAGGAAATGGGAGCCAAGTTCTGTGTTGGCTTACTGCGTTTAAAAAGAATGGCTTCACCTTTGGAGTACAATCTGTCTTCTGGTCTGCTGGATATTGAAAATGAGCTGATTGAGTCAAGCTGTAAAGTGACAAGGTAGTACACACTTGTTATATTTAATTTTTTGGGGAAAAGATTAGTTTCTCAAATGAAGTGAACGTTCTCTCAAAAATGTTCTTCTATACATCAAGAAGAATGATGATCTGCTGTGACATGGTAGTTTTCCAATATACTCAGATTGCTGTTACATTACCTTGTTAATTCACCTGCTTCAAGCTTCTGAAGAAAGCAGAAACACACAGCTAGATTACTTGTTACATTTGTTACTGGTATAAATTTTAAAGTAATCAAGGTGTTATTACATACTATAAAATACTAACTCTCAACTGTCTCTTCTTGACAGCATTTTTTTGCATTGCTAGTTACAGTATTAAAATTTTATTTAGGCTGATTTGAACTATGTAAGTTGAATGTCACCTTAGGAGCTGAAAGTTCTTCTTTCCCCTTATGATACAGATACATAAAACATTTGAAAAATTTAAAACATGTGAAGTAATGTTTGGGTCACCAAAAAAGCGATTGTACCTGTTCAACAGTCAGCTTATTAAGTTACCAAATCATTGAAGCTAAATTGATTTACAAAATATGCGTAATATTCCATATACCCATAAATGTAGTCATTTGCTTTCTATTTGTGCATGTAATTTGCAATACGAAGTAAAAGAGTTATTTCAAATACAAACACATCTTTCTTTAAATATGGCTAGGAATTCAATAAAATGAAGTTACAGGTATCAGAAAAGCATTAATTTAGATTATAAAAAGGCAAGATTTACAATCTATAATATGTTATCCCTTGGCATATTTTGTGCTCAAAATGGTTTTATAGTAGCTTTGGCTATAGCTCCTAATTAGCTAAATTAATGTTGGGGAAAAATGGAATTGATTGCTGTTCTTATAGAACTAAAATAGTGAGGTGCTTGAGACTATGATTTTAGATACTGTACTAATGAGGAATTTGTCTATAAACTGTGCAAAACTAGTGGAGGTTTGGGAGGGCATCAGTGGTACCCTGAAGAAGTAGGGAAATGGTGTTCAGTTTCTGTATGTATCAGAATGTGGAATACTGGAAACATATGAAGCTTGAGTTCAGGAAGGTGGGAAAAATCATCAGGACAAGTCAGCATGGATTTTCAGCAAGTGAAAAAAGTCATAGAATGGTTTGGGTTGAAAGGGAACTTTAAGCCCATCTGGTTCCAACCCCGCTGCAGAGTCACTTCCCTCTAGACCAGGTTGCCCAAAGCTTCATCCAGCCTGGCCTTGAATGCCTTAAGTGTCCAACCTCACTGGGCAACCTGTTTAAGTGTCTCACCACTCTCACAGTAAAGCATTTCTTCCTAATATCTAGTCTAAACCTACCCTCTTCCAGTTAAAAACATTTCCCCTCATCTTATTGCTATCTGCCCATATAAAAAGTCCCTTCCCAGCTTTCCTGTAGGCCCCCTTCAGATACTGGAAGGCCTCTGTAAGGTCCTTCTCTTCTTCAGGCGGAAGAACCCCAATTCACTCAGCCTGTCCCTGTAGGGGAGGTTCTTCAGCCCTCTGGTCATCTTCATGGCCCTCAGCTCAGTGTACTCCTTGTGTTGGGGTCCCTAGAACTGGTTGCAAAGGCATGCTTGACCAATATGATAATCTTCCATGCTGAAATGACTGGCCAGATAGATGAGGGAAGAACAGAGGGTATTATCTACCTGAACTCCAGTATGGCTCTTGACACAGATTTACATAAAATCTTCATAGATAAACTGTTGAACTATGGGCTGGATAAACAGACAACAAGCTAGATTGAAAAATGACTGAAAAGTCATGCCTGGAGAGTGCTGACCAGAGTAGTATAAAGTCTAGTTGAAGGCCATTAGTTAGCTTTGTACTGCAAGGGTCAGCAGTGGATCCCATCCTGTTCAGCATCTTCATTTATGGACTGTATAATGAGGTAGAGTGTACCCTCAGCAAGTTCTCTGAGTCAGAACTGGAAGGAGTGGCTAATATGGCAGAGACGGGGACCTTGGCTGAAGGAATGAGTAGAGGCAAAGCTCAGCGAAGAGAAGTGCAGTGTCTTTTACCTGGGGAGTGATAACCTCATGCACCAGTATACGCTGAGGGCAACTAAGCTGGACAGCATCTCAGCAGCAGGGCACCTGGGAGTCCTGATAGATTTACACAAACTAAACATGAAGCAGCCGTGTGCCTTTGCTGCAAGGATGGATAATGGTATCTATATATAATATATATATATAATATATAATAATATAATAATATCTTGGACTGCCTGAAGATGAACGTTGCCAGCAGCTTCAGAGTGATACTTTCTCTCTGGGAAACCTGCAGCTTGAATTTGTATTCAGATCTGGGCTCTCCTTTACAGAAGACAAATTATTTGGAGAGAAACCAACAAAAGCCCCCTAAGATGAATAAGGGACTGGGGTGTTTCCTGTAGGAGGAAAGGCTGAAAGATGTGAGACACCTAGAGAGTGCTCAGGGGGTAGATCTTGTTGTTAGGGTGACCTAATACCTGAAGGGAGCCTGTAAGAAAAACAGAGCCAGGCTGTTTTTGGTAGTGTCCAGTAACAAGACAGGATACAATGAACAAAGTCTGAAACAGAAGAAATTATGTTTAAGCATAAAAATAACCAAAGCTTGCTGTGGGTGTTCTCAGACACTGGAATATGTTTTCCTTGGGAGCTGTGGAGTTTCCACTCCTGGAAATATTCTCAAGTCATCATTCAGAAGAACATGTTTGTGGGCAGCCATATCTAGGCAGCCAAGCTTCAGAAGGGAGATTGGACAAGATGGTATCCAGGGGTTCTTTCTAACTTCAACCATTCTGTGAGTCAATGAAAGTAAGAGAATGTTTTTAAGTCTGCATTCAAAAACATTGAATGCTGGTATTCTTGGCAGCGTTAAGAGTCCTTATTGGAGCAATTGGAATACAAGATTCCTTCTGTCCATAAGTGCAGGATGCTGAACTTCCAGATTTAATACAGATAAGTTGTGCTTATTCTGTCACTTCCTCATATGCTGCCCTGAGCGTGTATTTTCAAGACTAGGGTTTTTTTTGTTTGTTTTTTTGTTTGTTTTTTTGTTTTATTTGCAGCTGATATCAAATATTAAAAAGGCTTTATAATATTTTTCCCATCTGGAAGTGTTAAATAACTGTTAGTTTTATTAGAACCAAGCTTCAGTATAGATTCATCTCTTTGAAATGTTTAACTTCAAATTGCAGTATTTTGAATCAAGATTTGTTTGAGAGTAATTGTTAGGGTGGCAGAACAGCCCCAGATTTCCACATAGCTTTGTTTCATCTGTTGCCTCAGATACAGAATCTACATTTTAGATCCTCTCTATAGAGAGGTTAATGTGGCAGTTCACAGATAGTTGTGGTGTTTTAGAAAGAAACATATGTGCTGGATTTCTCAATCTGTTAATATTACACATGGTTGAGTGGCATCAAAACGGCACTTGCTGAACAGAGGAATGTCATACGTGAGTCACTCCCTGCAGTTTGTGGCAGAGAGTTAAGGAAACATCAGAAGTGTATTAGCATCGGGGTTGAATAAAAAAGGTGAGAAGTCATGTACCAGTCAGCCTTATAACATACTACTTTATATAAACACATTCACAAAAAAATCCAGCTGTAATGTTATTTGAGGGAAGTGAATAAAGGCGTAACAAGTGCTTGACATTGTTTCCAGGGTGGGTGGCAGCAGGGGTGCTAAGGGGGACTGTGAGGAGGAGAGTTCAGTTATGTGTTACCATGCCAGTCCTTTAAGTGATCCTCAATGGGAAAGACTGGACTAAATGTAATACTAATCTTGCAGTACAAATTAAATTTATTACCCTGAGAGATGTAGTAAGGTCTGTGTAATGAAACAAAAACATATGACTGCATGTTATGATTTACTGGAATATTTTTTGCCAAATAACCTGACCTCTTTTGGAAATTCTAGCCATCCCATTAGTTGTTTTGACGCTCATTGGTGTGTTCTAGAACATTTTGTATTTTGTTAATTTGATTTAATTATGGCAGAGAAGCAGACTGCACTTTTCTGAATGCTTTTGGGTATCTATGAAACAGTTGAAAGAGCTGACTGCTAAAAGGGACTGTGTGAAAGGGAAAAAACAACTGCAAAATCCATTTTTCTGCACTTACACTCTTAAACTTGAGAAAATGCATCAGTGTGGTAGGGGCAAGGAGTGCAGTGCTCGTGCGGGAGAATGTGACAAAGATCCTCTTGCAAAAAGGTCTCTCCTTTTAGACTGCCAAAAGGAAACCAAATTTGACCTACTTTCTATCTTTCCATCTTAATAACTGCCTGGACAGAATCATGGTGTAAGAGAGACATGGAAGTACGAGGATGAGTAGAACTGTAGGGCTAAGATTATTATGTTGTAGAATGTCTTGAGTTGGAAAGAACCATAAAGATTATCTAGTTTCAACACTCCTGCTATGGCAGCTTGGCCACCCACCAGATCAGGCTGCCCAGGGTCCCATCCAGGCTGTCCTTGAACTCCTCCAGGGATGGGGCATCTGCAACATCTCTGGGCAACTTGTTCAGTGTCTTGAGTGAGAACTTTCCTCCTACCATCTAATCTGAACACCAGGCAGCACTTCCATGCTGTGCAGGTGAAAAAGCACTGACTTGGGCTGCTCAGAGGCTGTGGGTTCTTCTCCTTGGAAATCTTCAGAAGTCTCTTGGATGTATTCCTGGGCATCCTGCTCTGGTCCTTATTTGGCCAGGGGTTTGGACAAATGAGGAAAGGTTGAGGGAACTGGGCTTGTTTAGCTTAGAGAAGAGAAGGCTCCAGGGAGACCTCATTGCAGTCTTCCAGTACTTGAAGGGAGCATTTAAACAGGAGGGGGAATGCCTGTTTATGAGGGTGGACAGTGATAGGACAAGGGGGAATGGTTTGAAACTGAGACAGGGGAAGTTTACATTAGAGATTAGGAAAAAGTTTTTCACACAGAGGGTGGTGATGCACTGGAACAGGTTGCCCAGGGTGATTGTAGATGCCCCATCCCTGATGGCATTCAAGACTAGGCTGGATGTGGCTCTGGGCAGCCTGGTTGGTGGCCCTGCGTATGGTGGTGGGGGTTGAAAGTAGATGATCATTGTGGTCCTTTTCAACCCTGGTCATTCTATGATTCTGTGATTCTATGAAATGGATACAGAGGTCCTTGTCAACCTCAGTCATTCTGTGATGCCGTGATAACACTTTTCATGCTTTTCTTCCACTTGTGGAAATGTGATCCAAATATTAGTGTGTAAAGTACTACAGTTAACAATTTTTAAATCCAAGTAATTTAATCCAATTTTGAGTTTTACAGAATGTATTTCAGAATGATACCACAAAGCGTTAAGGTAACTTTATGTGATGGCTAGTGTTGTAGAAAATAGTTTATGATATTAAAGGAATATTCTTAAAGTTCTTAATAAATGTGAAGAACACATAATTGTATCAAGTGTATTACTTATCTCTTCTAGACAATGAATTGCCACAAGTTGTACCAGAGGAGGTTTAGATTAAATCAGTCTGATTTTTCTTTCAGACTGGAATGGCTGCCCAGGGAGGTGGTGGAGTTGCTGACCCTGGCAGTATTCAAGAGGCATCTGGTTGAGGAGCTATGAGATATGGTTTAGTGGTTTGCTGTAGCTACAGTAATGGGAGGGTGGTTGGACTGATGATCTTGTAGGTCCTTTGCAACCTTGTGATTCTATGATTCTATGACTTCACGTTGATGATTTCATTACTTCACAATTAAATTTGTTTAAGCAAGTTTCTGCGAAACTTCAAAGGAAGTTTATAGTATAAAGCACAGATATTATGCATTGCACCACTAACTGCAGTTCAACGATAAACAACCTCTGCTAACTTGAGAAAAATAATGGTTCCCTTTTAAAACCAAAAGCAGGAGGTGTATGGGTAGAGGAAGAGGGATTATTGAGCAAGTTAATTAGAAGCAGTTCAATGGGAAAGTTAAGAAATTGAAATGAACGCAAACAGCACGATGGCAGCTAAAAGTATATTATCACAATGTATGTTGAGAATGGGCAGTGGCAGGGAGGCAAATAAAGAATTTGATTAAGCAGCAATAATTCTTTCAGTTGTTTGGATTTCTGCTTTTTTTGAAAGAGTGAACTGATAATTATACTTTGCAGATACATGCTACCCTGTAGAATAAAGATTTATGGAAATTTAAATATCTACATCAGATGCAAAAACACCATGGGAAAGCAAATGTGTATAAGTGGTATGTAAGTTTCTCTTACGAATGTAGAAAGTACTAGAGTACCATTTTGCAAGAAATGAAGTTTCAAGAAGGAGAAAATTAAAAACTGGAGAAATATAATCTTAATACTTGTTTTCAGTTATTAAAGAAGTGATGGCACATTGTATTTCGGATGGCAGTAGACAGCTAAGACTGAGGCAGATTTTGGAACCAGTTTTTAAGTTAAATGTTTATGTTGTTTTAAGAATCAGATCTCTTATATTGGTTATTGTCTTGAATAGAGAATGTAATTTATAATTTTGACTTATCAAACAAGAAATGTCAACTAAATGTATACACACCAGAGCAAATATCTGAAACATCTGTCAGACATACTCACTTTAAAGGCTGTGCACACTATCTAACTTAGTAAAAGTCAGGAGTGTGCATACATATTCAAGCACATTTGCATATATATGAAATAAATGCACAAAACTGTGACAGAAATGTGGAATACGTACATGTTTGCATTTTCCAATGCAGTGAAAAATAGAACATAGAATTGACAAGTCATGTCTATGTAGTAAAATCTGTGGTTTCCTTGTTTGCCCAGCACTTTGCATACTTCATAGAACAGGCTGTGTTGGTTGCCCTGTTTTTTTCTTGTATTGGAATAGCTACATGAATTTAATTCCCAAATAATGGCATTTATTTAAGAAGTTTTTCAAAGGGTTTTACTAGACTACAGAAGCTCTTACTAACATGAATTTTCCTAAGAGTCTGCTGTAGTGTATTAATGTTCCACTGTCAACACCTTGTGAAGCATTTCTTATACATACATATAAATATATATATATAAATATATATATATATATATGGCATATACCACAGTTTCAGAATGAAGAATTGTTAGTTAAGATAGGACCATCATTCGGTTTTAATGACTCCACTCACTGTGAACTTCATTACATTGTCTGTTCTGCAATTGCAATCTGGATTCCTTGTATATAAAACCAAATAAATAAACATCTATGTTAAGTGGTTAGATGCAGGAGCTGCAAAAAAGTTGTGCATTTGTTGAAATGTGATATACTTGGTGGTATCTCACTGAATAAGTGAAACATTTCAACTTTTTTTTTCCCCTCATAGAAAACTTCTCAGGTAGTGAATGTGAATTGTGCTGGGTCTGGTCTTGTTCAACATCTTCATCAACGACCTTGATGAGGGGATAGTGACCACCCTCAGCAAGTTTGCTGATGACACGAAGTTGGGAGGATTGGCTGACATGCCTGAAGGGTTGTGCTGCCATTCAGCGAGACCTGGACAGGCTGGAGAGCTGGGCAGTAAGAAACCGGATGAGGTTTAACAAAAGCAAGTGTAGAGTCTTGCATCTAGGAAGAAATAATTGCATGCACCAGTACAGGCTTGGGGAAGACCTGCTGGAGAGGAGCTCCGCTGAGAGGGACCTGGGCGTCCTGGTGGACGACAGGTTGGCCACAAGCCAGCAGTGTGCCCTTGTAGCCAAAAAGGCCAATGGCATTCTGGGGTGCATTAAAAAGAGTGTAGCCAGCAGGTCAAGGGGGGTGATCCTCCCCCTCTACTCTGCCCTGGTGAGGCCTCATCTGGAATACTGTGTCCAGTTCTGGGCTCCCCAGTACAAAAAAGACAGGGATCTCTTGGGAAGAAAGAGTCCAGTGGAGGGCCACAAAGATGGTGAAGGGCCTGGAGCGTCTCCCCTATGAGGAGAGACTTAGGGAACTGGGTCTGTTTAGCCTTGAGAAAAGAAGGCTGAGAGGGGACTTGATCCAGGTTTATAAATATCTAAAGTGTGGGAGCCATAGTGGCGAGGCTGGTCTGTTTTCAGTAGTGCGTGGGGACAGGACTAGGGGAAATGGGCTGAAATTTCAGCATAGGAAGTTCCACATGAATGTGCGCAAGAACTTCTTTACAGTGAGGCTGACAGAGCACTGGAACAGGGTGCCCAGGGAGGTGGTGGAGTCTCCTTCTCTGGAGATATTCAAGACCTGCCTGGGCACCTACCTGTGTGACGTGGTGTAAGGAACCTGCTTTGGCAGGGGGGTTGGACTCGATGATCTCTAGAGGTCCCTTCCAACCCCTACAATTCTGTGATTCTGTGAATGTCTAAGGCAAAAAACATCACAAGATGAAAGCTCAAAAGCCTGTGTTTCTTTCCTGGTTCTGTGACAGGTTATTCACATGAAGTGATTGTATCCTTCTTTATGATGCCTCGGTTTCCCCAACTGTAAAATGAAGAGACATCTTAGTAAAGATATAGGTTGTTCTTCTCACTTATAATCTGTCCTAAATGGAAACAATTTTGCTATAACACCTAGTTCAAACACCAGTTCTTTAACCACCATGTTGGGTTGTTGCCCTAGTTATAGGCTAAAAAATCTTTAGAAATTTCTAGCTTTGTTCAGTTGAACTATTGTGCAGATTATTTTAAATATAAACCCAAAGGCTGACCGAATTGAATCTTTGATAATTTATTTTTGTACTTTTTTAGGTTTTATTTCCATTTTTAATAAGCTAGGACTATTGATTCTTCTCATTTGTTGTTGTTCCAACATATGAATTAGCTGCCAACAGCACAAAAGGTTATAATGTAGTGTTTTATTGAGTAGAAGAAAAGCAGTGTGAGATTTATTTATACTGAACAGAGAAATTGCATTGAAGATTCAGGTGATCCACTTAAGCTCTTAATAGAAAGAAGCAGAGATTAATCCTTTTAATTTTAAAGCCACAACCAAGATAAGTTGAAGTGTGCCTTAAGTCAGAAGTCATCAAAATTTATAGGCAACTAATCATACAAGTACCCTGTGATCTCTCTCAGTAAGAGTATTTGTTTGGTTTAGTTGTGTGTGAGTTGATTACTAGGAAATATGCATTGAAAACCTTAGTACTTCATCAGAATGTAAAATCACTTATGAAACATTTAGCAATACTTAGCGCTTTTAAGCAGAAAGTGTTTTCTGTCCCAAGGGGGAGTAGTAAAACTGTGTCTGGAAAGTGCCTTTAGTTTTGGTTGTTGTTTCATCTGTCCTAGGAAGGTGAGATGATCAAAAAGTTACTTACTAACTTCCTTATAATTCACACTACGATGGCAGTTCCACTATTCTTGGAGGCCATGAGTTGAAGACATAGACATAATAGATATGATAGCAGCTGCTATTTCTGTATATGTTCCCTGCAGCAGTGTGTGATAGTGATATAATTTTATGATCTTTGTACAGGTCATCGGTTTAATGTTTGTTTTTTTTTGTCATAGAGCTGACTTGTCATGGCACATTTTGATAATGGGTTACGTATGATTGACTAATTAGTTTAGAGTGTGTTTTTGTCTCTTAGCTGTCTTACATGCAATCAGGTAAACTGTCCTTTTCCTGAGGTCACTTTTGGATTATGTCAGAATAGCGACAGGGCACAGTCTGATATTGTGTTCAGGGTAAAGCTTTTAACATAATTTATGCAACTTCTTGTTCATTTTAGCCCTACAACATACGTTTTGGATGAAGATGAGCCTCGCTTCCTTGAAGAAGTTGATTATAGTGCAGAGAGTAATGATGATCAAGATATTGAATTAGCTGATAATGTGGGTGATTATGAGGCCAGCAATCAAGAAGATGGACTCTCAGACTCAGATTCAACAAGGGTACTCCTTTCTTGAAGCGCCTTTGCATCTGGTAATGAGAAATGAGGAATCTTGGGTTCTCATAGCCACATACTTCCTTGTTCATGTCTACTAAGGGGATAAGCTTAAGGAGCCACAGTAACTGGATCCTTTCAAGCTCAAGGACAATAAATATTTCTGATTTCTCATAAATTGGCACTTGTTTTATTTAAGGAATTCTGTGTTTTCTCTGAGCATGAACTAGATAAATTTTCTTACTGGTTCATTTTCTACTGAGTAGCATTGCATGGCATTTTGTGTCCTTAAAGCCTATCATCAAAAAAATGGGTTATAATTCATGGCGCGTCAGGATGCAGAAATGAATTCTTTGTGGTACAGTTGCTTCCTGAAAAATTCATCTGTACAGATTTTTTAAATTATGTTTGTATGTGTGTGCATATGCGTGTGCGTATACTGAGGTGAAAAGGTTATTTTTCAACATTACGTTAATACTAATACTTGATTGTGTTTGCAATAATGTAGTGCCTGCTCTGAAACCATTTGATAATTACCAAATTAAAAATGAAAAAGTGATGTAGGAATTGTTGCTCTTGTTTCTTGCTTCTGAGGATTGTATGATGTTACCACAGTACTAGCTGAAACTGTGACATCTGTTCATAGTACAAGAGTTCTGCACAGCAACCAGTTCAGCCTGTATTCAGAAGAATTGTAATGCTTCTTTGAAAGTGTTTCCCCCTAAAACACCCATGGTTTAATAGGAAAAGATTTTTTTTTCTTTTTTTTCTTTTTTTTTTTTCTGAAGTGTACATGACTACAAGTGATTAGATGTACTCATTGTATATATGTTTAGCTACCCAGTTCCTTGTTTTATTTTGTTTGGTATGCACGTAGTTATGGAGCTCACTTTACTGCAGGCACATTGATGTATATATCCAATTTAAATGCTTAAAGAGGGGAGGTCCAGTTTTATTGGAACATCTTCTAATTGGTCTGAATTCAGTGTTAACCCTCCTCTGAGAAGGAGATCGGACTATGTAGCCTCCTGAGCTCCTTTACAGCCTGAAAAATTGTGCTATGATTTTGTATTCTTCATGTTTAAAGCTGTCAGACATGAGGTTTTTACTTTTTTGTCTTCTCCTGTCATCTGCCAGCTCCTGTTTCTCCTTATCTCTGCTTAGTGTAAAATGTAATGCAAAGATGAAGTTGCACACTTTTATTTACAAAACTTGCATGTTTTGCAATGAAAAATATTTTTCCAAAGGATTTTCACTGGATGTGACCCCACTGCAGCATTCATTTTCTGTTGCATGTGCAGAGACTTAAGGAGCATGAAGAATAACACTCATAAATTACAGAAGGGTTTAATTGATGAGAACACTGTGTGCATTTACTGCTGCAAATGGAACTATATTCTGAAGGGGAAGGGTGCCATTGGCAGAAGGATTAAAATAGATCAGGGAATTAGCTATATTGACTCATTAATGCTAGGAAACTGTTTTTCACCAGGATTTGCCATTTCAAATGGAGCACTGGTTGCTGATATCTGTCTGTATTGTTCTAATTCTGAAAATGGGGAAGGGTTTCTGGCCCTCTGGTGTTATACTGCTGTATTTTTGTTTAAAGATTTATATTTATGTCAATAATAATCATGGACTGTGGAGATGTGAGGCTATAATGAAGTTGGATTCTTATCCCCATATTTATTTCTCTCTAGTGAAAATAATAGTTTCTTGTGTTCTTAGAACTATGTACTGTGAATAAGAAAGTTTATTTAATAACCTGTTGAAGAGGTGTTCCCTGCAGTGAAGGTGCAGGGGAATTACCTGCCAGGAAGGAGGATTGAACTTACCACAAAGTTTGAAATATCTTTAAATTGACCCAGTGAATGCAGTGCAGAATGCTCTTATTACAGTGCCACTTTACTGGGTCTCTGCATGAACATCATCATCCTTATGGATTCATACATCAGTAACTTGGGTAAATAATTTTGGCTTAAATTTTGGAAGGTGCAGGATGCCAAGTGTTAGTTAACCCAACTGTGCATTTTTCCTTAGTTCCCTTATGAATTTGTATTAACCCTGGAACATGTTTTTGCACACTACAGACAAGACTAGAAATGTGCTAGATCCAATTAGAAATAATTCTGGTTCAGTAGTTAAAAAAAAAACACAAATCTGGTATTTTAATCCAAAGTAGACACACATCTATGTACTCATGTCTTGTACGGCTTCTAGGTAGTGTAAAAAAATAAGTTACAAATGACTTACATAATGACTCAGGATAACAGGCACTTTTCTAAAATATTGTTCTTTTCATGCATTCGATTCTAAAGTAGCTGAAAATTAGATTTCTATATTTGATTAGATGTCAAGCTGTCAGTTGTGGGTCTGAAGTACTTCAGTGCAGTTCCAGTACAAGAGTGAAGCTTTACCCTTACCTTGCATGTTGCAGAAAGTGCAAAGGCCATGTGTCTGGCATGCTTTTCTGCACCTTGTTTTGCAGGTACATCATTCTGAAAGGCCTGGTCTCCATTTGTGCCCACAGGGATGCAGGTTCTTGGGTGGAGCGGCCACAGCCCTAGACACTTCACTTATTTATCCCTTCTCTATTACTTGTTGCCACTATTAACAACATTGTTGGCATTCACTCTCCAGTATCCCATTAGTAGTTTGGTGAGAAGTTTGACAGCTTAACTGAAACTGGAATAGTTGGGGCTTGAGCACGTGCTGCTCTGTTAACAGAGGCATTCACCCCCATTAAATGGTCAGAACAGGAGCAGAGAATGACGACTCCTTATCTGCCAAGATCAGTTTCTCGTGGCCGGACCCAGAGATCTTTGTTTTGTGTATTGGCACTTCAATATAGTTTTGGTTTTAAATGACGCTCTTTTACTATAAGCATGACTGATTCTCTACGAGAAAAGGAGTAATGTCTTTTTCCTGTAACAATAACAAATAAGATTAAAAACAATAATTAGATTTGTGTTATTCACTGTCTGTCTTCTAAGCAATTGCTGAATGATGAATTCCTTTATTCCCTCTCCAGGTATCATTCAAATTGCAGCTAAAATTTGATATTGTGTCTTCACTGGTTACATCACTTGGTGTAATGTAACTACAACCAAATATGCTGTTAGTGCCAAAGTCTTCTCTGGGTGTTTTTGGAGGTGGATTGCTTTATCAGGGAGAGCTGATTTTATTCTCGTATAAGACTACAGTAGCAGTAACGACAGTTCCCAAAATGCAAGAATTCCAGGTTTCAGAGAGTTACCATTGTAATGCTGTGATAGATATACTTGTTGCAGTGTTATTATGCATGCCTCAAGTAACAGTACTTATTAATAAAAATATATAATAAAGAATGAATTACAATCACTTTGCTTTCCTTCACATTTTATTGGTTATAAATTTAAAGGCTTTCTTGTGGTAGCATTTGCTGCTATCACTGTGTACCTACCTATAGGAAATTAGTATGTGCAGGATATTGTTTTTATTGGCAAAGACAGCACACCGCAGGCTTAGAGTACTATTTGCACATTATTAGATTGAATTGTAACTTAAAAAAAATAAAATAATTACCCTTCACAGTGAAGGACATCACAATGCATACAGAAAAATGGTTTTTGGTGAGGGTCTTTCTGCGCTACACAGCAAACAGATTTCTGATCTGATCTAAGAAAGGCCACATTTTACTCTTCAGTGTATCATCCCATTATATCCACCTCAGTCTGAAGCTGAGGAATAGCTCATTTTTGCTATTTGCAGTAGCAATCTTAGTATTTCAGATTTTATTGGTTTTTAAGGAAAAATTTAATACAGGAAGCTGGACTTTTTGTTGCGTGAAGCAGTATGGAAAAGGTGACTAGCAATCATCAGTGTCATTTTCTCAAATAGACACACAGTTTACAAAGCTACATCTGTCTGCTTGATTGAACTGAAAACTTCATTCCCAAGTTCTGTCAGCCAAACTTGCAGAGTTTAGTAGAGTCAATGTAACTCCGAAATTAGTCTAAGGAGATCTTTCATTGAAATAGTTTTTATAATTTTTTTTTAGGTCATTGGGATGTTAAGCATTTGTTCTCTGACTGGTTGCTGAAACAAACTATTTCTTACTGACTTTGAAGAAATTTCTTCAAAATGTGAGCTACTAAACGGCTATCAAAGGATACACTATCATAAATAATGCATGGCTGGACTATTCTTAATAGTATTGTATGGACAATTTGTTTAGTTGCTGTTAAGTAGTTCATAAAACATATCCCATTAATTCTTATGTTATACAAGACGTTAGGTGCAATTTTTTTTTATTATTATTTTTTTTTTTTTAAGAGAGCATACTGTCAGCCTAGCTTCTGAAGCTGCTCAGAAGGAATTGTCTGAAAATTGCAAGTTTAGTGAAAGGGAAACCATAAACTATAGAATTTGTTAAGCCAAATTAAGTAGTTACTAAATGCCAACCATCTGCATCCTTTTGCTGCCTATGCAGATTTCTTACCGTGGGATGATTGTGCTTTGTGTGTGCCCTTCTTTCTTGGAATGGGGTTCTTTAGCATGCATCATTTTTCATGGTAGATTGGAAGAACACATACTTAAATGAGCAGTACCGAATAGCACTATTATAAAGAACTAGACTAGCAAAATTCTACAATAATACTTCCATGCATTAAGTGTTCCATACGTGAAATGTAGCTGCTAATGTGGAATGGGAAGATCAGATTGAAGTAACTTAGAAGAGGAGCTGCTTCTGCACTGTCCATCCAAACTTAGCAAGGTAAAATGTTAAATGCACACAGCTTAGTAGAAGAAATATTTGTTGCAAAATCTAACCAATTTTTTCTCCTACTTCATTTTAAAAAACCACAAAAACAAAAAGACTTCCTTGCTGTGTACATGGAGAACTCACTCTGCAATTCAAATTATTTTTCAGCATGAAAGAGGGAAGCTGAGTCCAAAGATGGTATAATGCTATTTGTAGATGACTTCCTTCAGCTTAACCTGCATAAGGCCTCTCAATTTAAGGTGCATGCTAAGCAGGTTAGAAATGCTGAGAATAATGAGGTTTGCTCTAGAACACGGAGGTCCATGGCTCAGGAATGTTCTATTCAGATAATTATATTCATGGAACAACAGTCTTGCTTTGCCTCAAACTTGCAAATGAAAGAAGGGTGATTTGCCTTCCAGGGAGCTGGGAAAGGTGAAGCACATGCAGCAGATGTTTTACAGCTTGCAGTGTTCCTACAGAATCACAGAATTCTGGAGTCTGGGAGGAAACTCTGGAGAAAACCTGATCCAGTCCCCTACCATAAAAAGCCTAGCCTCATCCTCTTGACTCCTGTATTTTAGTTGCTTATAAACACAGATAAGATCCCCCACCCAGTCTTTTCTACTCCAGGCTGAACAGCCCCATGTCTCTCAGCCTTTCCACATGAGGGAGATGCTTCAGGCCCCTCATTAACTCTGTGGTCCTTCTCTGGATGCTCTCTAGAATATTCGTGTCTGCCTAGAACTGGGGAGCCCAGAACTGGACATGTTACTCCAGATGGGGCCTCACTAAGGCAGAGAAGAGGAGCAGGAGAACTTCTCTTTAGCCCTAGGATCTGAAACAGCTCCAGGAGGCTACTGGCTTTTGAGTTGAACTGCTTTGCAAAGAGGAAGTCCTTCATCACTTAAGCGGCTGCTTTCTGCTCTACTTAACAAACATCCCTTTCATGGAAACATTCAAGGCTAGACTGACAGGGCTCTGAGCAACCTGTTCTAGCTGCAGGTATCTTTTCAAGACTGTGTATCTTTCAGTGGTCCCTTCACACTCAAATGATTATGTGATTCACTCAGTGTTTGGGGGTTAGATGAGAACTATTGTCTTTTCTGGCTAATTATCTAAGTCAACCTAAATAACTCTTAATTTTTTCCTGAGAGCATTGCTCTTAGGACTCCTTCATCCCCAAATGAATATGAACCTAATTCAGCATAAGATGAGAAGTACAGGGTAAGGAAGACAGATGATCTTTAATACGTTGTGTAATATTTGCTCAACCACACCATATTTACATAACTCTCACAAATGAAACAAGCAGCCTGGCTAACCCCCAGATTAAAATGCCTCAGTAATACATTTTGTGAAGACAAGTTGGAAAAAGGTGTCCTGCACAAACCCTCAGCCAATAGTCTGCCTTAATACTTGGCTTTGCTTCAGCATCCCACTTAATTTAATTTACTGCTTTACCCTGCCAATTGTAAAGTCCAAAACTGGATCAGATTGTATTCCAAAAGAATATGTGCCCCTTTTTTATTTTTTTCCTGTTAAGACTGCTAAAACAGCACCTCGCTGCTGCATAATCACAAAATGGAGACACAGATTTGATTTACACACATCTAGTACTTGCGCACAAGTGCACAAGTTCAACTTCATCCAGCCTTGTCATGCTGGTCCTTAAGCTGAAGTGATAACTTGGTAACATTTCCATCTTCCTTTTGGTTTGACCTCACTGTTGACAAAAGCTTTATGTTATGAATCATACTGGCTAGGATTGTTTGAAAACTCTTTTGTTATCAAATGCAAACCTTGATTGTGTTCCAGAACAAAAAGAAAGTGCCCCAAAGTGTCTGTTTAAAAGCAGTAGTTCATTATTCAGTATGCCAGCTACTCATTCCTTTTGTCCAAAACCCCAGAACCCAGAAAAGAAATTCTCTGTCTTTCAAAACTCTTTTTTACCTCCATATTACTGGAATGAGTGACTTCAGGAAGACGCTAGGTATAGAAATCCCTTTACTCTAACTACCTGGACCCATGTTTTAGTACGGAGGGCAGACCAAATGTGATTTGCTGTAACCTGGTTGCTCCTGGTCAGTTACTTCAGTAAAGAAAGTGAGTCCCTTGTAGCTCTCCCTGTATTGAATCAAAAGTGCTCTCATTGACAGCAGAGGAAGTTTTCAGCTAAATATCATTCACTTCGTTATATCTGCTTGGGAGATTTGTGGTGAGGTTTTTTCTCTGTCTTCAAGCTGTGCTCTGCAACAGTAGGTGGCAGAGGGGAGAGTAAATTGTGATTTGCACATCTTAAGGGCCATGCTGGGTGGTGCTGAACAGTTACTGTGCCTGTCTGACTCACCAAACAGGACAAAATTTCTCTGGGTTCATGTTGGCTGTGACAAAAAAAGGGAATGATGGACTTGATCTTTGTAGGTCCCTTCCAAATGAACTATTCAAAAATGTAGCAAGAAGAGTGGTCCTAAAATATTTTACAGTCACTAGTTGACTCACTTGTCAGGACAAAATTAAGCTTTCTGGCAATAGAGCCAAACAGTGCACAAGATCCTTGTGTATGTGTATGTGTATGTGTCTGTGAGTAGAAGGCTCAGGGGTCCCAAATAACTGCAGAATTTAGGGTTGTGTGTTCTATTAGTATCATTCTCTCTTTGGTATTCATACAGTTTTTAAACTATTATTAGTTGCATCACTAATGTCCCAAGCTGAGAAAAGTTTTCTTCGAAAAACATGAGTCAAATCATTCCTCGTAATGTGAAATTGTCACCTTAAAACCAGTATCTATTCACAATGTTACCACTGTTAAATTTGAGTGATTTACATCACAAGGATTTGTGGTGACTGGCAGGTGCCAGTGTAAAGGGAACAGTATAAATGAAATAATCCAACAAAGGTTTTAAAGCATTAGTCAAAGAAGTTGGAAAGAATGTACCTGAGACTCCAGCCTTATGTGCTGGAAGGCTCATGTGCTGATTGAGCTTTAGAGTTTGCAGGAAGAGACGTTTAAGCCAAATGTATCTGCTGGAGGCAGAGTAACAGTAAATTTGGAGAGACATTTTCTCTTTCCCAAGTGAAAGGCTCTCTATGTCTCTCAGTGCTAAAGGTTTAAACAATATGAACAGAAGATTATGCACTATTGCAAATTGAAGAGACAGCAAACAGAGGTCTCAATTTCCTTAGAAGCGAGGGAAGGAAGGAAGGAAGGAAGGAAGGAAGGAAGGAAGGAAGGAAGGAAGGAAGGAAGGAAGGAAGGAAGGAAGGAAGGAAGGAAGGAAGGAAGGAAGGAAGGAAGGAAGGAAGGAAGGAAGGAAGGAAGGAAGGAAGGGAGGAAGGGAGGAAGGGAGGAAGGGAGGAAGGGAGGAAGGGAGGAAGGGAGGAAGGGAGGAAGGGAGGAAGGGAGGAAGGGAGGAAGGGAGGAAGGGAGGAAGGGAGGAAGGGAGGAAGGGAGGGAGGGAGGGAGGGAGGGAGGGAGGGAGGGAGGGAGGGAGGGAGGGAGGGAGGGAGGGAGGGAGGGAAGGAGGGAAGGGAGGAAGGGAGGAGGGAGAAAGGGAGGAAGGGAGGAAGGGAGGGAGGGAGGGAGGGAGGGAGGGAGGGAGGGAGGGTTTCTGCTGTTCCTGAAGTCACTAAAGCTCTGAATTTATAACATCCAGGTTTGCAAATGCACTCCTTTTTAAAGTAAATTAAACTTTGATTTTATCATGATAACAAATACACTTTTATTGGTGTACTGACAGAAAAGGCACCACTTTCTTACAGAAGGCCACCTGCCTCTACAGCTGCAGATAGAACTAACTGAAGGTCACTCCTTGTTTTCAATGATGTTCTTCAAAGCTTCATTCTTAATTTAGATCTATAATGTGGAAGAAATGTACCATTTTCCATCTGAAGGTTTGTAAATTGATAAGGACAGCTATATTATTTGACGTAAGGATATAAAAGAATCATTGCTTTATTGAAAGCTTATGAAGATGGTAATACACCTAGAATGCATTGCCAGATACCATAAATATAAATATAAATATAAATATAAATATAAATATAAATATAAATATATATATATATATATAATATGTATAAAATATTTGCATCCCCACATAAAGTCAATCAGTAGAAAAATCCCTTGAGAAATCTTGTAAGCAGGTAAAAAAGTAGTCCATGTAGCATTCAGCAGGGTGTAACGTTTCAAAGCCACAAGACTCTTCTGAAGAGGGGAGGTGTCTGATTTTTATGTAGGGTTCCAGTTTATGTTTAAGTTTTCTTTACTTTCACCACATGCATCTGGCTAGGAGATTTTCCAGGCAGCACTGTAAATGGCAGCTGAGGGTCACACTGATACCGTCTGTCCCTGACAACTGCTGTATTTTCAGGTGTGCCTGTAGTGATGGGAAGACCTGGACCTAATGAAGTGGTGAAGAAGTACTTCACTAGGTACTGACAATGAAACGCTACCAGCAATCACTAAAATAATATTTTCCCGATCCTTTGATTTGATTATACTAGCATAACTTCCAGCTTAGCATATTTCCTTCCTCACAGAATGGAGAAGATGTAGGAGTTGTGCTACTGGACCAGGGTAAGGGTGTGTAATCTCATGTCTGTCCTGAACCAGTTTTGACAGCTGTCAGAGACATACAAAGAACAGTTTATTGCCTAATGTAGTCAGAGCAACATTACCCTTAGAAGTCACATATTGTTCAAAAGTATTGAAAACTGCTGAATCCTGAATTAACTTCTCAAATTGCTAATTTCTTCTCATGCTTGACTCTGAAAAGTCCCATTTTCCAGTTATAGTATATATCTACTAGTTGCTGTTTAGTGCTTGATCTCGCTGTCTTTGCATGCTGACATTGCAGAGAGGAAGACAACACTGACTACAAGGAAGGCATCCTTCAATCTTCTGTTTTGTTACTGAAGCAAGTACATGGCACTTCTTCATACCACTGTGCTGTAAAATGTCATCCTAAGTTTAGGCTCATTCTCGTAAGTTTCTCTGAAAGGTACCTGAATCACCAGCTCCTGTTCAGCTGTGGCCAATGGAGGTTGTACCAGAGCAATGCACCGTTCCCACAAATTCCCTGATGCTGTAGACAGTAGGATAAATCCTTTCTTCAACTATGAAGCCTCATCCTGGTCATACATAAATGTTATGGTCGTTATGCTGGTTCTTGACACAGTTTATCAGCTTTGACTTTCATCCCCTTGCCTATGCCATTGTTCTCTTTCCCTTGCAACGTTCAGGAGGGAAACACAGGTGCTTTAGAGAATACTCCCAACTCTTAAAAGAATATACAGAGAGACTGATGTGCAGATTTTTTAATTTAAATTAATCTTAGAAATATCACTGAATGTAATTTTCCGTTTCAAAGCATACTTGTTTAAAATTCAAAACAGACATTACAAATACAGGTAAACAAGAAACAATAAAAAAGGCTTATCTTAGGCCTTTTTTGGAAGCTGAAAAGCTTATGAAAACTACACTGACATGGAAATATGGTATAATTAGGTAGGACGCCTCTCTCTGTCAACTATGGAAGTTGTGAGGGAAAGAAAGAACAGCCAGAAACTTTTAAAAAAAAAAAAAAAAAAAGAAAAAAAGTAAATTTTCAGTTAATGAAAAAAATTAGACCTAGTGTAGTTTTTTTCTTATTGCTGCATCTGAACTGCTGAGTGGAACTAAGCCTGGTCTCTCACTCCAGGTCTTGCTGGCTGGTGGTGAGTGTCAATTTTAGAATGCCTGACTTGAGACCACACAGTGCAAACACTCTCTGGTGGGAGCTAACTTTAAATATGTGAAGTGCAGTGAATTTTAAATGCTTCTGATTTTTTGATAGGGCATTGGCCATTGGTAGTAATTATTTTTTACTTTAAATTCACAGTGCCTCGGGACTGAGCAAATAAAATGGAGGGCAAATAAATCAACCACTCTTTTACTTAAATAATTTTGGAAATATGAATTAATTTAGTGTTTGGTAAACAGAAATACAATGATGACCGTCACTGCATTTTAAAAAATCTGATTCTAAGAGTTCTTTTAGGAGCTTGAGGATTTGAGTTTTAGAATGGTTTGGGTGGTATGAAGTTAATAAGGTAGGAGATCCTGCACAGAACATGAAGAATGAAATGAGCATATCAAATAGTTGCTCACTGAGGGTGAAGCCTCTTTCACACAGTGAATTAAGCAGACTACCACCACCAGCAACAAGAAAAGGTTATTCCTAAAAATTTCATCATCATTTATTCATTTATAAACATATGGAGGCTAAATTAAGTTTGTACAGATGACTTCCGAAGTTCTTGAGTGCAGTTTATTACCTGATGAATGCGAATGTCTGTGGAGCATAAATTTAGGTCCTTCACTGCACTCTGTCGGCCAATAAAAATTCTCTTTCAATCTCACTGTCCTCAAATTATTCCATCACGCAACATGTACTGTAAAGAGAACAGAAAACTATGACAAGAACCTTTTCATCTTTGTTTTAACATGTGCAGAGCAGGGAGACATTTTGACAGGGTAACTGCAAGGTATTATTAGTTTATTTACATAATAAAAAGGCTTGAAGTTCCCTAGAATATCCACATAAAATAATTCAAATATCTGTTTTTATTTCTGCTTATTTTCAAAGGAAAGCATGCAAAATACTTATGTTTAAAGAAGAATAAAAAGTATAACTTACCTCCAATGTTAAATTCCTTGTTCTAAACATGAATTGCTTTTATTTTAAAGGTGTTTATGTGGGCTGATATTCAGACTCTTGTTTGCTTTTTATGTCAAAATAAAAGGTGATAATGGTGTAGTTTCTGCTGCTGGGTCTTTCTTTTCATAAACCATGGAAGACACAAAGTATCAGAAAACAGAAGGAGGACTAGGAGACTGCATTGTGTTTATTGTTGGTTAGCATAGTAATTGTGGTTATAAAAGATCAAGTGTCTCTTGTGTGTCACAGAGAAGAATGAAGGTTATTCACGATCTCATAAGCCAAAAAATGGACTAGAGAAAGATTTAAATGTGGGATGTTGGTCTTGTGATCATGCACAATGAAATTCTTATTATCCATCTAGCTTCTCCCTACTGAAATCCCAAAAAAAACCCCAGAGAAATACAGACAACTTTAAAATATGAAATGCAGGTGATTCGATGTGTCAAAGAACTAAGATCAGTAATTTTTGTAAAAGACAAAGAATTTTTGCCTTTCCCAGCTTTGCAAAGCTTACAGCATCCTGCTAATGGTATTCTAAGTGGAAGAAGAATAAGTCATTTCCCTAAAATTTTGGTCCTGGACAGGGCATTTTTAGTGTTATGAAACACTTCTTCACTTACAAGATTTTTTGAGGCATAATGGATCATAATATAAACCATGCAGCATGGAAGGTGGGAATCGAAAAAATGCCATTTTTTATGTGCTCTGATTTTCTCAGGGTAGACATTCCCCCTGTTACAGACTAGTGCAGTACCACAGACATTCTTGGGGGGTCAGCAAGCACAGTGTCTGAGACCATTACAAACTTATGTTGCACAACAGTGCAAAATAAGAAAGGAAACGGCTTAAAGCAACTAAGTTTCCTGGATAAAAAAATAATAAAATAAAATCTAAATTTGGGAATATTTGTGGTCCAGTGTGGGGACCTGCATTTCTGCAATTTTTTTATTTTTTTATTTTATTTTTTTTTTTTTTTAGGAAGTAACATATGTTCCTGTTCTTTTGCCTTAACTTCCTATTCTATTCAGTAGTAATTATTTTTCTGTGTTGAGTAGGCTTTTGTGAACAAGCAGCCGATGTGCACTGAACTGCTTAACAGTTGCAAGGTGGGATTTGCACTCCCTTCTGGGAAGTAGCTATAGCATTTTGGCATAGAGGGCTAGGGCTAAGGGTGTGGGGAAGACTTCCCTGCCCTTCAGAGACAGCAAAGGAGAAGGGAAAGGGGAAAGGCAAAGGGATGCTGAGGTCAGCACAGTCAAGGTTGGGGTGCCCAGGGAAATGCTGACCTGTGTGGATGTAATGTCTTCCGTCAAGGCAAGCAAGTACAGCTGTGCAGAGAATGAAGGTCTCTGTGATGCGCAGAGAAAGCACATGACCTGGTGCCAATGGCTGGCCCTGACCCCAGGAGAGAAGTCTTCTCCTATGCTCTTGTCTGTCTGCACATCCAGGACTATCCCAATGATCAGGTAGCTTGATATTGTCCACTGACCAGGAAAATCATCCAGCTGGCAACCTGTTACAAGTGGTGTCCCCCAGGGGTCGGTACTGAGGCCCATCTTGTTTAATATCTTCACTGATGACCTAGATGAGGGGACTGAGTGTACCCTCAGTAAGTTTGCAGATGACATCAAGTTGGGAGGTTGTGTTGATCTGCCTGAGGGTAGGGAGGTCCTTCAGAGGGACCTGGATAGGCTGGATTGCTGGGCTGAAGTGAATGGGATGAGGTTCAACAAGGCCAAGTGCTGGGTCCTGCACTTTGGCCACAAAAACCCAATGCAGGGCTATAGGCTTGGGGCTGAGTGGCTGAATGACTGTAAAGAGGAAAGGGTCCTGGGGGCACTGGTCAGTGCTGGGCTGAACATGAGCCGATGGTGTGCCCAGGTGGCCGAGAAGGCCAATAGCGTCCTGGCCTGTTTAAGAAATAGTGTGACCAGCAGGAGCAGGGAGGTAATCATCCCCCTGTACTCAGCTCTGGTGAGGCCACATCTCGAGTACTGTGTTCAGTTTTGGGCTCCTCACTAAGAGAAAGACACTGAGGCCCTGGAATGTGCCCAGAGGAGGGCAATGGAACTGGTGAGGGGTTTGGAGAACAGGCCTTATGAGGAGCAGCTCAGGGAGCTGAGATTCTCTAATCTGGAGAAAAGGAGGCTCAGGGGAGACCTCATTGCACTCTACAGCTTCCTGAAGGGAGGTTGTGATGAGGAAGGGCTTGGCCTTTCCCCACAGGCAACAAACAGAACCCAAGGAAATGGTCGCAAGTTGAACCAGGAGAGGTTTAGACTGAACATAAGAAGGAACTTCTTCTCTCAGAGAGTGGTCAGGCACTGGAATGGCCTGCCCAGGGAGGTGGTGGAGTCGCCATCCCTGGTAGTGTTCAAGAAGTGTCTGGATAGGGAACTAGGAGATATGGTTTAGGAGTTTTTCTGTAGGTATGGTAAAGGGAGGACAGTTGGACTAGATGATCTTGTAGGTCCTTTCCAACCTTGTGATTCTATGATTCTATGATTCTGTAACAAGAAACCAGCACTGCCGAACTGAGAACCAGTGGTCAAAGTGGAAAGCAAGAAGAAAATGCACAGGTAGCAAAACAGGAAAAGGTAACAAAGGAGGAGTATAGGAATGCTGCTAGGTTGTGTAGGGATGGAATCAAGACGAAGGCCAACGCCCAGCTGAAACTGGACTTAGAAAGGGGTGCAAAGAAGAATAAGAAAGGCTTCTACAAGTGCACTGACAAGAAAAGCAAAGTGCAGGAGGGTGTACTCTCCACCTAGTGAGCAGTACAGGCAGATTAGTAATAATGGACAAGAGAAGTCTGAGGTACTCCATGACATTTTTGGCATGGAGAAGAAAAACTCTGAGGTGACCTGAGAGAGGCCTTGCAGTATCTAAAGGGGAGATTCTGGACAGAAGGGGATTCTTACTACCTTACTTCTTAGTAGGGTCTGTGGTGATCAGAAAAGGGGAAATTGTTTCGAACTTAAAGGGAAATTTAGGGTTGGATATGAGGAAACAGTCTTTTACTGAGGGTAGTGAGACACTGGAACAGATTGTCCTGAGATGTGGTGGATGCCTCCTCCCTGGAAGCTTTCATGGCCAGGTTGGACAAGGGTCTGAACAAGCTGGCCTAGCTGTGGTTGTCCCTGTTTATTGTAGGAGGATTTGACAAGACAACCTTTAAGGGCCCCTTCCATCTCAAAAGATTCTGTGATTTTGAGAATTTTGTGGCATTGAGTTGCAAGAAAGTCAGAAAATAATCTTTTTTACATATTCTAGTCCAGACTGCATCCTGCAGTCCTGCCTTGTGGCCACACTCTGCTTCATGACATCATGGCAGTAGGTCTGTCCTGCTGAGCACCTATCACTCACAGCAACCAAACATCAGTGCGCAATTGGCACTGTCTGGGCTGAAACCAGAGCATGGGGAGAGTGCAGTTCAGTGCTAGCTCAAGTGATGGCAAATAGCTGTGTTCATTTAGATACACAGACTAAACACAGTTCTTGTGAACAGAAGAAAATATGCAGCTGTGTTTTCCATTTTGATAAAGAAATTGATAATAGGTTTCAAGATTGCTGAAAAAAAAAAATAGTTTCTTGGTATATTTAGGAATCCATTTTCAGCTGACGTAAATACAGGACCTGCCAATTTTCAAATGGAATGCAGTGTTGCAGTCAGATATTCAACTCAAAAATCTGATCATGTCTCTTACCAGACTTTCATAAGATCTATTCCTTGCCTCAATATCAAGCCTTATTCATGTTATTGCTTTTCAGCAGTACGTGTTTGTGAACAGTTGCTGTCAAGGATGAAGCATAGGGTTCATCAAGAATCTTTTACAAACACTTTGAGAGCTCACTAAGAATTGCAGTCCCTTCCATTCAACCAGACCCACATGTTTGTTTCACAAAAACAAGGTCAAAAGTCCCATTAGCTTTAAGGTTTTCATATTCTCCTTCTTAAATATAATTTAATTGAAAAAAATAAAAAAAGAAAAAAAAAAAAGATGTTTTATTACTTATATACATTAACAATATTATTTGCTTTATTAATGGACCAAGATAATTCCTCTTCACTCAGTGCAGCCCAAGAAACCCCAAAGGTTGGACACCGATGCATTAGCTGATGATGCTTACAGATGATGCATTTTCAAGCAAAGAACTTCTAATTTCTGTTCATTTCTTCTTCGGAAAGTATTCTGGTAATTGTAGGGAATCTTTCCTGGTGATCTACTTGTATAGTCTCTCACTGTTTGTGCGTGAGCAAGTTGCCTGGAGACTAGCCTCAGGCCCCTGAAGGTTGTTTCTTGTCTCCAAAAAACTGTGTGTCCAGAGGAAACCAAGGCCTACAGCCAGCCTCACACTTTCTGAAGTTTCTTGTGCTTCCTGGAAAAGCGGTTTCCTTATGTTGCACAAAATGCTGAGAGGCAAATATCAGTTGTGTCATAAGAGCAGAAAGAGCACTTAAATCTGCTAGTCTGTTTTAGGATACAGAACTGAAAATTCCTCACCATCTACAGAAGTCTCTGAAACAGCTGTAACTTCTTACAGGTATGGAGTATTTTAAAGTCAGCTGTCCTTGCAGGAGTCCACAGTCAGTCTGCTTCTACACTGTAAAGCATGTCTTTACAGATTCAGGTTTTCTATTCAAATGCTATGTTATCTCTCCATAAAACCCACCAGCTTCACAGATTTTTACATTTTTGTGTCAGCCATGAATTCTCAACACTTTTTCCTAGACTGTGTCTTTTCTGCTTTTACTAGCCAGTAAATACTTTTCATATTACACCTTATTAACCTCTTTGTTCCTCACTTCATGAAACACTTCCTTGTTTGCTGTTTTCTTTCTAATGGGGAAAACAGCACGGTGAAGTCTGCACAACTGATGTGTTGTGAAGATTATAAGAATTGCAGTGTCAATAGCTGGTTGGAAGGGACACTGCAGACAGACTTTGGTTAATTTAGTATACTGTTTGGGAAACAGACCTGATCGCAAATGTTCGATAATGATGTATCAAACATAGTAGAAATTTGGGAAATCTGGCGGTGATTATATTGCATAATGGAATATGCCCTAAATATGAGTAATGTCCTGTAGCCCTACAGTGTTTCATTAAGCTCCTTCATGACAGCAGAATTTATTTTACTATGAATTAGCAGCTATTGTGCCATCTGATTCATAATTCATAAAATAACTGCATGCATCAATGGAAATGGCTATTTGCAAAGAACTGTAAAATAAGAATTGTTTGCTCACGGAGAAAATTCTTTACAGGACTTGATTAAAGTTCTTGTATCTTGAAAGGGACTAGCAAGTTTACCACAGCTTTTGCAGATGTGTGGAACCTTATCTTCTCTACTTCACACAGCTCCATAAACAATGCATACATGCTTTCAAATACTGAGGACATGTATGTCCTCATTAGTCTTACTGTCTTTTTTCTTTCTTATTCTTGCTGGCATACATGTTTAAAATTCTCTTTCATAGTGTTTCTTCTCCTGACTGACTGATGGCAGGATTGCTGCTCTAATTTTATGGTAAGTATAAAAGTCAGAGATGCTGGTTTTGACATTGCAGCTCTAAGCACTTTCCAAGCATTGTAAAAGAGAAAAACCTGATTTATTTACGGACAGCACTGTAATTATTAGTGATGGAGAACATGAGTGGATGAAAAGAGGCTCTGTTCCTCACTTCACAGCTATTTCAGTGTTGCCCCTGTGACAGGGAATTCCAGAGTAAACCAGCTCTGATGACAGAAATGAGGAACTGATATTCAGGTTTTGAAGTGTAGCATAGGTACATAGTATTGGGGTTTTAGAAGTTAATAGAAGAAGAAAGAAAATATACAGACACACAACACCAAAGATGTTTTTGGAAAACCAACAGAGAAGATATGACTTTGTTTTTTAATAAGAAAATCCAGATAATAAGGACAAAAAAATTGCTGTATAGCAATCTCTAACAGTGGAAGGGTGGGTAATGGGAAGGTCTGTAGAAGATGAAGGAGAGATAGACAGGGAAATAGCTAGTGCATGAGCAGGGAAATAGCTAGGGCCACTACAAGGGGGAATGTAGAGAGCACGTGGCCAATGCAACAACCTCCTACCATTCACAGAATGCAGCCTGTATCTTCTAGCAATCTTGTGAATGCTACCCCCATGGCTGAATAAAGAGCATATGATATACTTTAATATGCAGTGTGACCTTTGGTCCATCATTTCAGGCTATGGAACACTGGTGGAAGAACCAGTGTCTTTGGTCACACTGTGTCCATTTTTCACATCCTACATTCCTGCAATAGTTCCCTCCAAAACCCTGCAATTCATTCTCAAAGTCTCTACTGAAACACAATATTATGAAGAATGCAGCAGCTGCTAGTATACTCAAAAAGAAATGTCTTCTGGCAAGCTGGGAGAAATCCACCAGAACACTGTTGTCTTAAGTGTACTTTGGAAAAATGTCTCTGGCTTCTTGCTGCCATTTCTCTTGGAGAGACTTTGAATTGTGACCTTGAAAGTAGGTAATTCAATTGGAGAAACAGACTTGGAAGCAAAGGGAAAGGCCTACTAGAAAGTAAGGTGCAAGTTCTGAACTCGTTTAGAGTTAAATCTGCATAATATCTAAAACAAGAAATTTATGTCATCCTTTTGCACTGCATTAGGTCTGGGAATTTTCACGGACTCATTTTCTCCCTCATTTATTTTGTGTCAAAAATGTAAGCAGGTTAAAAAAAGAAGTACAAGAGAAGTCACGTAGGGAGGGTACGAAGAAAAGGAAAGCAGTTTTGGGGACCAGTGATCATTCTTAACAAAGAGTGGAAGTACTTTGGCAGTGAATGTAAGCTCAGTATATTGTAAATACAGACTTGAACTCACCGAGTCAGGTCAATTGTTGTACTCGGTGATCTTGAAGGTCTTTTCCAACCTAGATAATTCCATAGCCATTGTATCACAGGGAACTCAGTAAATTATCTCCCTGTTCTAAGATAATGACCAAATAAACCAAACATACAAACAAACATAAACAAAATGATATTTAGCATTTTAATGGAATCACTGATTTCCTTGTGGTAAGTTTCATAAGGCTAAAGTTGATCTGGGTAACTTCTCTGTTTTTAAATTCAGTAGGTTACATCTTAGAAAAGAAACTTTGTTCATGAGGACAATATTAATTAATTAGGTATTTCTAATGTGAAGAACAAGCAGCCCCATGCCACTTATCCAGCCAAGGAATATTTCTATCTGAAGTACAAAATGTATTATTGGGGAATGCTGTATACATTTATCTTTCTCTTCCTTCCTGACTTCCAACTTCCAAGTATAAACTTTACTGAAAGCCAGTTCAGGATTGAAAATGTTATGCTTTGGAGACTGATGTTGTACACTTATAAAAACATAAAGATAATCCACATAGTCCCTTTCTTTCCCTACAAAACATTTATAGAAGAACATACAAAATGGTTGATCATGAGCATACTCTCTTCTCATGGATGCAGATTTGGCTTTAACTACAGCACAGAGTGAGTTTCTCTCTTCACTTTGGTCTAAGCTAGTGTAAAAATATTACTGTAAGAATACTGTGTACTGGGAAAATGTTGACAGCTTGTACTTTCTTAAGCCTTTATATTTAGTGTAATCAATAGATGCTCAGAGATAAATAAATGTTTCCTATGCATTTTTTTCTGAGAGCTTTCCAGTTGTTGATACACTGGTGTGTCATTAGCACTGTTCCTGAAATACATATGCTATGTGTATGTTAGCATAGTTTCAATTATGGAAAATTATAGATGTTTTTAAATATGCCTCATTAGGTTGAAGTCAGAGGGAAAACCTGAGGTTGAGCACAAGGAGGAGAATTATTTCTGTAATGCATAATATTTAGTATAGTTTTAATAATAAGAAAATATTAATCTCAAATTCATCTTGGGCCCAAAGTCTAAGCTCCAGTCTATACTTTCCCCTTAGGAAGAAGACGTAGTAGAAATTTTAGTGCAGATAGTCTTAGCTTGGGAAAACTGAGAGCTTCACAAACACTTTAAAATTTACTGAGCTTTTTAAAGTGTAATTGCATCAGCTAGTTCAGTGATGAAATTATTCTCTTTTTTCTTGTCATAGTCTTAGCAGTGTACTCTGCCTTGTACTAAGAATCTTCCTGGTAAAATTATCATTTCTTTGTGGTAGGACTTGTTAAATTGAATGAACAAGATTTGTTTACTTTTACATGATAAAACTTTAGATAATATATGTTAAATTTATTGACTTAATTGTATTAGTATCTTGTGATCATCTTCTTTCCTTCTGCTTTCTCTCTGTTCTCATCTGCATAATTTGCTTAATGGAGCACATGAATTTGGGTATGACCTGCGTTTGGATAAATATGAAAGAATCTAATAAAATAGAGAAGAAGTTAATGAGTATTAATTTATATTTAATAATAATTATACCATATTTTCTTGGTAAAAATATTTTCATATTTTTCATTTTTAGAAAAAACAGTGCTATGGTTCTAAGAATATTATTGTTTCTTGTTCTCTAAGATCATAATTTTGGCAGGTTGCAGCACTGCTTCAAGAAGTTGGATGAAACACTGCATCAGGGAGAGGGATAAAACAAAGGAAGCTTGTTTAGTTTCTCTATGCCTTTCAAATGTAATATGAATAATGGCTGAGCTGCTGCAGGTAATATTTTACTTCTCTACAATATTGCGTGATTTCATCTGAGTATATGACTGATGATGGACTCCATCATCAGTCAGAAGCCAGAATATCTCTCACAAATTGTAGAAAAATTGTATGGTATAATTTAAGAAAGGAAGAGTAAATGAATAGAAAACTTCCTGAGTTACTTAAAGGTCTTATTTTATGGAAGTCCTAAGTCTTTGTATATGGATGAAAACTTTGTATAGTAAGAAAACAGTCTTGATAAGGAATACAAAGGATATAACCAGCGAGTAAGGTACAAGAACAAAAAATACTATATGGTACGCAAAGTTTTGTCCCAGTAGACCTGTGTGGAATGTTGACTTGGTGAAAAAGTAATTATTCGTTATAGATTTTCCCTGGATATTGGTTGATTTATTTATTTTGTACCACAAATGATTTACTGCGTAGTATTCCACACATGTGCAGTGATTTCTTTCTCACAGTACCCTTTCTCTGTGATAGACCCATGACTATAGAAACAAGCACACCGAGCTTCAAAAATGTGCTTGCACCTTGGCTAGTGTCATGGTGCCATGCATGAATCTGATGGTTTGGAATCCTAGGGTTTTATCTATTCACTGATTTATTGGTTTTGTTTTAATAATGCTCAGGTAGTAGCAAACTCACTTATTCTGAGTGCTGTCCACACTCATTGGAGAGCACAGCCCTTGTCCCAGGGGATTCTGTATGTAAGGTGGCAAGACCAAGGATATGGGAGGAACATAGTGAAACCAGTACAACAGAGTGGCCAGAGCACAGGACACAACCTGCTTGTTCTTTGGAGACATTTCATATGAAATTGTCTAGCTAAAAACCTGGATTGTCTCTGGTCCCCATAATCACTTGTTATCACATTAATAGAATATTTGAGGAATATTTCTATTAATCTTTATGTTTCCCAGTGTTCAGTTCTTCAGGAGATAGATTCCTTGTACAACAGAAAATAGACTCAGAGTCAGTATCTGTACAGGAACCAGACTTTCTGTTGCATGGCAAATTTATCAAGTTTAACAGAGGAAGATTTGAAATTCCCCTGCAAATTACTCCCATGAAAAATGTCCTTTGTGGTAATATAACAAGATGTCAGTGCTCTGCAAATAATTTTTGAAGTGAAACTAATATAAAAATTCCTTTCAAAATGAAAAACCAAGTAATTCCATTATTGAGTTAGAATAAAATCACTGAATCATAAAGGTTTGAAAGGACTTCTAAGACCATCCAGTCAAACCATCCATTTTCCAACAGCGTTCCCCACTAAACCATGTCCCTTAGTACAACATCTAAAGGTTTTTTGAGCACCTTCAAAACAGTGACTCAGTCATCTCCCTGAGCAGTCCATTCCAGGCCTGACCATTTGTCATGGTTTTGTGGTGCTGCTGTCAATATTCCACATCATAACATCATGTGCAGTATGGATCATTCATACTCCAGTTCCGTAGAATGGCAGCATCCCGAGTACTCAGCTCTCGGAGAAGAACTACATATCCCAGAGGACGTCAAGGTCAGAGATAAGTTACGGGAGGAGGACATATATAATCTCGCTCCCAGGCTGGAGCTCTCTCTCTCTCAGACTCTTGGGGAGTGAGAAGCGTTCCAGCCATGTCACCTAGAGTTCACAGTAGGCCTCTCGGTTTTCGGGGACTCTCTATCTCTGTTTTGTTCTATTTATTTGCCTCAATCATATTATATTATATTGTGTTATCTTGTATTCCGATATCATATTTAGTAAATTAAGTTTTCCTCCTTAGATTGCTGCCACTGTTCTTTTTTTCCCTTCCTTTCCGGGCCCCGGAAACCTCTGTCACCTTGATATCTTTCTTGCAAAGAAAAGAAACTGCACCCAGTACTCAAGGTGTGGCCTCACAAAGGTGGAGTACAGAGGGATGGTTGTTCCCCTGCTCCTGTTGACAACACTGTTCCTGATGCAAGCCAGTAATGCCACTGGCCTTCTTGGCCACCTGGACACACTACTAATTTATGTTCAGCCAAACGTCAACCAACACCCACAGATGCTTTTCTTCCACACTGTCTTCCAGCTACTCTGCCCCTACAAGCCTATATCATTGCCTGGGATTGTTGTAACCAAAGCGAAGGACTCTCCACTTGGTCTTGTTGACCTTCATCCCACTGGCCTCATCACAGTGATCTAGCTTGTCCAGATCCCTCTGAAGGACCTTCCTACCCTCAGACAGATTAACACTTCCTCCTAACGTGGTGTCATCTGCAAATTTATCGAGGATGCACTCAATCCCCTCATCCAGGTAATCAATAAAGATATTAAATAGGATGGGCCCTGATCCTGACCCCTGGAGAACACACTCTTGCCTGGTTGCCAGCTGGATTTAACTCCATTCACCACCACACCCTGGGCCTGACCCTTCAGAGTGTTCTTTATCCAACAGAGTATATTTGTCCGAGACATGGGGTGCCAACATCTCCAGGTGAGTATTGTGGGATACAGAGTCAAAGGCATTTCTGAAGTCTAGGCAGTCTACGTGAACAGCCTTTCACTCATCTACTATACAAGTCACCTGGTCATAGAAGGATGTGAGTTCAATCAACAAATTCTGTGGCCACTTCTCACCAAAATGCTGAATAAAATGACTTTTGTTTCCCAAATATTTGACTCCTTCGTTCTGTCACTGAAATTTTTTTTTCAGTTGTTCCAAACATGAATGGAAATTATGACAATAAAACCTTTCAATGAAAAAATGTTGTAAAATGTCTCTCAAAACAAATCCTTCATCCTCACTTGAAAGAAAAATATGGTGTTGAAAGGGTTACACATTTAATGACATTTAATTACACATGGATGTCATTTAATGACACTAGATAATATGTCATTAAACAATATTACTGTGTTTAAGCATAGCATTTTGGAGAATTTAGGCTTTGCATCTTCACTGAGGATATGCTGTGTAAACAATCTACCTGGTATTCACCCTGTTTTTCTATTATGTAATGGGGGATAAATGGACCCAAATTCCCTAATAGGTGTATGTCTGGATTTAATGAAAAGTTGTTAATTGCAGCCTCATTATTTGAGCTTTTTTTCTACAGTACTGCCCATGTGGGAAATTAATATTCTGTGTTAATGCTAATTGTGTGACTAATTTCTATGAGAAACACAGCTACAACTGTAGCTCATCCTCAGTGTTTGTTACCCTGCCAGCGGTATTGAAATAAAAGTCCTTCTGTATGTGTTGGAAGAAAAAATTCGGGAAAGCTGTGATGAGTTTTTATTCTGTTGACTCCACATTTGGAGTGATTTGATAATTTTACAAGGCCACCTGAACAGGCTGGACCTGCTTTAAAAAGAGAGTTTATTTAAAATGCCCTTTGCTTTGTTTTCTTGGACTTCTGATTCAAAAGGAGTGTTCCCAAATTAGTATGCAGAAGGAACATATACACTTGCTTCCTGTCAAAATTACTTTTTTGGTGAAAAAGGTTAACAGGAATATATTTTTAGCTGTTGTAATATCAAAGATATCCAAGGGCAGAAATAAAATCATTGTGGAAGCAAGCAGTGCTGAGCTGGAAAGGTCCCAGAAAGAAAAGACAATGTAAGAGACTACTACAAAGAACCACAACTCCTTTGCCATCAAAGGAAAATAACTTGCAAAATCATGTTTTCTCTCTCTCTCTCTCTCTCTCTTTTTTCTTTTTTTTTTTTTTTTTTTTTTTTTTTTTTTTTTTTTAATGGCTTCTAACAAAGAATTTTAAAAAGCAAGGGAACACCAAAATAAGTGTACTTTTAAAAACACACAAAAGTTAACCTAAGCCCTGGAGAGCAAATGGTTTTCCTCCCCTTCTCAGACTGATAGATTCAGCATCTGATGATTTGTGTGAAAAAACAATAAAACATAGGCTTTCATTATTCCATTATGGCCTTGATTTCTGTCCTCAACTGTTTGTTTATTTGTTCAAGCTATCATGACTTTGAGTCATCTGTGAAGTGTGGAGCAGCACAGCTACAGGCTGGCTGGCAACAGTTTACAAGCGGTCCTCCCTAGACGAAATCAGAATTTCACTCTGCTGGGCCCTCCTGGGTGGAAATTACAGAGCATCCTCCATTTGGCCCTGTGGAATATTTGGTTAGAGAGGGTCATGATTCTCCTTCTTCTTTATCAGCCTTATTACTGCCCACCTCCCAATTCTGCTCCTTTTCCTCCTACACCTCCTTCCCCTGAAGTACTTAAACTCTCTCTGCCAACAGGGTACCTGTCTTCCACAGGCCTTACATCCCAAAGGGCACTACGGCAAACTTTGATGCTTTTGGTATTCTTGGGTAAGGATTGCCTCATGGTAAACTAGTTAATAACTTTTTAACAAGAAAATTAATCATGCATGGGTAAGCAAGAACACCGGATACTCAAGAGACATCAGGCAGCCTTTCTTTTGAAAAGCAGTTCATAGTTGAAAACTCTTGGACTCTCATCCTACTATGTGTTAGTGCAAAATCTGTGTCGGAGTTCATAACTTGGGAAAGTGAGGTAGGATAAGGCAGCTGTCTTCAGCCAAGAGGTTTGAGGAAGAGATTTTTAAAAAGAAAAAAACAACAACAACAAAACACAACAAAAATCTGTTCCAAATTCTTTGGCCTCCATCATCTCTTTGATGCATGTCACTATGAAGCTGAACCTACTGGATCCCTTGGGGCAATACCTTTTGGCACAAAATTAAAGACAAGTGTCCTACAGTTCAAACAGAGGGACTGTGCATTTTGGTGCTCTGCCTTTATGTGTCTGCAGAGTGCCTTGCATCAGTGGGAGAGCTCTGGAGTTACACAGCAGCAAGCTGAAATATATTTGTGTCCTTTCATGGATCATAGCCACAAAACTTCATGTAGGCAAAAAAAGCTTCTCACTCCCACTTTTACTGCTGGCATTGTCAGCTTCAAAAGTTTTGAGTGTTCTGTTACTAGTGGCTTCAACCACAGTTTTCTCTCTCCTTCTTTAGTATATCTTCATCTTTTTGCTCTCTATTTTATGCAGCTGAATTGTGCTTGATAGACTTGGTCTACTGGTTCCTCCACTTTATCTTTCTTTTTCAGAGAGATTAATAAAATTACATGGGCTTTAACTTCATACAGTGACAGTAATTTTTCACGATAGGAAGGATGAGGACAGCTTATGTATATACATATAAATATATGTATGTATCAGATCTGTTTTTCCTTTGACTGCAGAGGACTGGAGTCCTCTTCCTATACTTATCCATCCCTCCAAAGGCTGTCCACAAGCAGCTGAGCAGTGCTTGTTACCACCAGCAGTCCTGCCCTTGGAGTTGCTAGCAATGCTCCAAGGGTCGAAAATGAAGCAATTTTATGTTCTACATCTGTAGAAGGTCTGTGTAGAAGGGGACTCCACTTGACCTCACATGGTGTGACAGTAGTAGAGGAAACAAACCTCTGTCTCCCTTCACCCTTCAGCCCAACCTCTGAGAGATTAATATCAGATTAATATTTACTTAATATAATTGGTAGGATCTATTTTTTGTTATCTGCATTTTTTTTTTTTAATTTGAATTACAACAGAAACATATTTATTCCACAGTTGCTTTATGATACTGTTCTTACTGGCAAGTTCTCAGAGATCTGCAACACCTTCCAGGTTTTTGGGAGAATGGCAAATGTTAAAGCATTGAGTGTACAAGTATCTGCAAATGGGCTTAATAAAGTCATCATTGTAATAATCTTTTTTCTTCATAATCTGAAAGTTGGTGAAAGACAAATGGAGATGAAAACTTTATGTTTTGAGATAAATTTTTCTCCAGCTGGAAATACTGACTTTAACACTGCTAGCTGTCTGTATGTAATGACATACAGTGGAATGTAGCCTGCCTATGTAAAAGGAAGAGACACCAATTAAAATGATACAGTCTAAATCAGACTCTCCTCCCCCTTCTCCCCCCCAAAATTGCTATATAAATAGGATTGCTTCTGTGTAGTAAGTCCATTATCACTCTTTTGCTTGAGAAAGTAAAACTGATTCTGAATTTTTAACTGTGTTTTTCTTCCAGGCTGTAGAGCAAAATGGTTCTCATTTAACCTAGAATGCCAAACGTGGAATCTGTTGAAATCAATGAGAGTCTTTCTTCATTTTGGAAGGACAACAATTTCCTAGATAACGCTTCTTACCTTTTTTTTTTTTTTTTTTGTCGTTTCTTTTCCTTTTTTTCCCTCCCCAACATGATGTACTTGTAGGAGGAAAGGAGAAATATATGGAGTTGCAAGATGGCTGCCACATGTTTACAAAAGCTCTGCTTTCCTTCTGAATTTGTCAGCTGCCCCACATAAAAAATATTGTACTGATTTATGATACTTCCAATTTTACAGTAAAAGCAGTAGCTCACAGACACTCGTGTCTTTCAAATTATAATGTATAGTCTTCAATAACAGACAGCGATAGCTGATCCCATTTCAAATAATATCTTGGTTTTGTACACAGAAAAGTACATCTTGGCTACTCACAGCAATTTAAAAATAGACAGTCTCTGTTTACAGACGCGGAAACTGAAATACAGAGGAGTTGAAGGATTTGTCAGAAGGATTTATATCCACAGAAGGTCTGGAAGTAAAATCTAGATTTCCTGAGTGAGCGCTCTGTTGTAACCAAAGTATATATTTTCCCAGTTTTGAATGCTGATGTTTCTGAACCAAAAGGCAGAAACTACTGACAGAGAAAACTGTAACACTGGTATTTTAATGCAATATCTGAGAAGGTAGTGGAGTAGTTCTCTTGGTATGTTTCTCATAAAATAGCATCACTCCTCTCCCCCGCACACCTGAAACAAGGATTTGACAAAAGAGTGGGAGCAACTTAAATGTACAGTACTTAATTATGTGTCTGTGAAATAAATACAGGAAGGATCTCTCTTGGCATACTGTACTATCTTCTTAGTGATGTTTCTGATGGTTGGGCTATGCTTTTCATTGTTTCTGTTTCCTCATATTTTATTTTTCCACAGTGCACATGTGGCTGCTTTCACTGTGTTTTCTCAGCTGAGAAGCGGATCTAAGCGTTGCAGCTGCTAAACAGCAAGTAGGCTGTAGGACTGTTCTTGAAGACTGTATGTGATCACAGCATTGAATGTGACTTCCCATTTGCTAATCCTCTCCTCAGGCATGGTAACCTTCTCAGGCTGGCTGCACAGGCAACACATAGGCCTGTGGTGTGACACTGAGTGTTAGTTCACGAAAAGACAAAATCACCAATTTGCAGGTAGCCTGGCAGCACTAGCGGTGCCGAGAAGGTAGCAGACCCATTTGGGTAGGCATCTCTAGTAAGAGAAATTCCACAGGTTCACAGCAGCCTTGCACAGAACCTACAAGAAGTGGAGGAGACGATTGCTGAGCCTTTCCCAGCTGCTTGCTGGTGAAGCACAGAATGTGTTTCAGTGCCCCTGGGCCCTGCTGCTGCATTCTTGGTCACTGAACTGAGCATACACCTCTGTGTTCAGAGTGAGGGTAGATACCCATGTCATGTTCCTGCAGGTGTCAGAGCGTGAGAATACAGAGGTTCAAACAAGCTCAAGCAAAACACAAAGCTAAAATGTAAGGTGTGGGGCACATGAAAATCACCCCATGGTACCTGATTTTCCTCATTGTCCATGAAGTGCTCCAGCACACGTGGACTCTGTCTGGAAGTCCAGTTTTTTGTTCACAGTACACACTCCATAGGTGCCTTTAGTAGGCAAGAAAAGCACCTGAAATAAATGAGTTAAATATTAAATGGAAGCATGTTTATTTCCCCTTTCATAAGAATATGTGCGTTCTTACGCTTATGTCCTCTCTTTTTCTCACAGATAGTTCTTGTGCTCACAGATTTTTTAACAAAACTTTTTCATTTTTATTTTTTTTTTTATTTTTTATAAAATTTGGACTTATAAAAGAAATAAATCTCTCTATTGTTCTCCTGGGGTGAAGCTGTATTATACTGTAATCATGGGAGCTGAAACAGGTTTCCTCTCACTATAACATTTATATTTGTTTCCTGACACTCTTTCCTAATAATTGAGTGTCTTCAGCTGACACAGAGAGGGAAGAGGGGGAGGGGGGGGTGGAAAGGGCTGAAAATGCCTCTGCTGAGCACTTCTGAAGGTAAAACAATACTTGCACAGCACAGAATATTTACTGCCATATTAATTTTTTTTATTTTTTAATTTTTTTTTATTTTTTTTTTTTTCCCCACACGGGATAAGGATCAACTAGATTTCTGATTTCCAAGATAATTTTTCTATTTTCCCCTGCTTCTCTTCTGTCACAAGTTTCTATTAGACATCTTTTGCACTGAGGATTAATTTAGCCAGGTCTTATTATCTATCTAATCTGTGTCTCTGTTTTCTTGTTTTTCCTCCCTCCTCCTCCCCTCATAAGCACAAAAGATACGGATCAAAACATCTGGGATAGAGGTAAAAGAAAGCAGGAAGCCTGAAGATCTTCATGTGGATGGGGGAGAATAGGAGACCTCCAGCTCCCTGGGGCACTTCCTGTGGCTACTGCTAAGCAATGAAGTGGGGGACTTTGTATTTCATCTTTACACCTGTAAAATTAATCAGGGCAATATAATAGTGTCATCTGCCTGTTCTCTATCTATGAACCTTTAGACAAAACATTAAGCTGAATACACATCTGATTTTAAGTAGGGATACATGAATAAACGTGAAAGTTTAGCTTCAGAGAAAAGGTGCTGGAGGTTGATACCTTAGCGGCTGAAAAATAATCTTTACATTTTTTAACAAAAAATTGTCTTTTTTGTTTGTTGCTTTTTCTTTGCCACTGTCATTCTGTTTCAGTTTGTTTTGTTTGTTTCATTATTTTTTTTTTTTTGTTTGGTTGGTTGATTTTGTTGTCATTATTACTTATCATTCAATAAAGGATGCTTAAAAAGGAGAGAAGATTTACAAGCATTATTGCAAAAAAGAGCTCACTCTTTCCACCTTCTTTTTCATTTCAGATGTTGCTATGGAAAACAATGGTCTCTGTGTGAAAAGCCATGCAGAAAACTTATTTTCACAAGGTTAATATTTGCAACTAATCACTGTCTTTGTATATGAGAGAGACATCCAAACCCTTCAGAAAAGCCTGCATGTGTAGATACAAATACAAAACAGCCCTGTGTTGTGTTTGCATCTTCCACGCCTGCACTGAAGTTGACACATCCGCCTGTATGCCTTAATGATGACTAAAAGCATAGTGGGCCTCTGTTATTATAACTTTCCTTTAGAAGCACAGGGGACAGTCTGGATCTGGTATGGAATAAGTAAGAAAAAAACATGAGAAGATGTGTTTTGTTTTGTTTTTAATTTCTTTTCTGCCTTCTCTCTCTCTCTCTCTCTCTTTTTTTTTTTTTTATTTTATTTATTTATTTTTTTTTTATTTTTTAACTGAGGGAATAGGGTTGTGAAAATGAAAAATCTGCAGGAAGCAATGCCTGGGTAAACTGCTCACATGGAAGGAGCTGCCAATAGGAAGAACATCTGTAAGGGGCTCTGCACTATCTCATCCTCACCACGTCTGTGTTATTATACACCAAAGTATACTTCTGGCAGTGCTGTCACAGGCCTTTTCTAACTGTAATCCTTAGGGGTAGCAATAGACCCAGACAGAGGATATCTGACCCAGCTGGTAAGTACCTGCAGCAGTGACTCAGAGCTGCCCTTCTCTCCCATGTCCTTGTGTCTGCAGCTCTGTGGGAAGTTAACCGTTTCCAGTGGTTTGCAGTTACTTGCAGTAAGGTTGAGGCAGAGACCATGTAGATATCGCTTACAGATGGCACTTGGTATGAATCTTTCCCTGTAATTTGGTTATATGAAAACCAGCAGGAAGGAAAAGGAGAAAAGACAAGTAAGTGACTGCAAGTTTGAAGAGAGGAGTAGCCACTCAGCCTAAAGTTCCTGCTCCATTAATAACTGCTTTATATCTTGCCCCAAGGAAGGACTAAGTGCAGCAACAGAGTTTCAGGAGCCTGTTCATGGTCTGTTGCTACTAGAAAGACATTGAGGTCCTGGGGAGTGTCCAGAGAAGGACACTGAAGCTGACAAAGGGTCTGGAGCACACATCTTATGGGAAGTGGCTGAGGGAACTGGGATTTTCAGTCTGGAGAAGAGGAGGCTTGAGAGTGATGATATTGCTCTCTATAGCTGCCTGAAAGAAGGTTGTAGCAAGGTGGGAGTTGGCCTCTTCTCCCAGGTAATCAGTGAGAAGAAAAGCAAGAATGGCTTTAAGATGAGCCAGGGGAGGTTCAGTTTGGATATTTGAAAACATTCCTTCTCAGAAATGACAGTGTGGTATTGAAACAGGCTGCCCAGGGAGGTGGTTGAGTCACCATTCCTGGAGGTGTTCAAGGAATGTGTAGATGTGGCAGTGGAAGTGAAGGACATGGTTTCATGGGCACGGCTGTGGTGTGTTGGTGGTTGGACTAGATGATCTCAGAGGTCTCTAACCCTAATGATTCTATGATTCTATGATATTGGCCACATCCTTCTCATTTATTTAAGAGAAATACAGTTCAGCATGAGTATTCAAAAGACAGGGCAGGTGGAGAGAAAGAAGAAAGGATATTGCAGATAAGAACAAGGTATTTTTGACTGGTGACTTTTAAAATGAAAGGGTAAAGTACAACCACCAAAGCTGAAAGGCCCTCTTTGCTAGTAAAGGGGCTGGAGAAAAACACAAGAAGTACAGAACATGCAATTAACCACATGTGGTTTAACAAAAGTGAGTGTAGAGACTTGCACATACAGAGGAATTGCATGCACCAGTTCAGGCTGGGGGATGACCTGCTGGAGAGGAGCTCTGCAGAGAGGGATCTGGGTGTCCTGGTGGATGACTGGTTGGCCATGAGCCAGCAGTGTGCCCTCATGGCCAAAAAGGTCAACGGCATCCTGGAGGGTGCATTAAAAAGAGTGCAGCCAGCAGGTCAAGGGAGGTGATCCTCCCCCTCTACACTGCTCTGGTAAGGCCTCCTCTAGAGTACTGTGTACACTTCTGAGCTCCCCAGTACAAAAAGGACAGAGATCTCTTGGAAAGAGTCCAGTGGAGGGCCACAAAGGTGGTGAAGGGCCTGGAGAATCTCCCCTATGAGGAGAGACTAAGTGAACTGGGTCTGTTTAGTCTTGAGAAAAGAAGACTGAGAGGGGACCTGATCCATGTCTATAAATATCTGAGGTATAGGGGGCAAAGTGGCCAGACTATTTTCAGCAGTGTGTAGAGACAGGACAAGGGGAAAAAGCCAGAAACGGGTGCATAGGAAGTTCTGCACGAATGTGCACAAGAACTTCTTTTTGGTGAGGGCAACAGAGCACTGGAACAGGCTGCCCAGGGGGGTTGTGGAGTCTCCTCTGGAGATGTTCAAGACCTGCCTGGATGCCTACCTGTGTGACGTGGTGTAGGGAACCTGCTTTGGCAGGGGAGTTGGACTCAATGATCTCTAGAGGTCCCTTACAACCTCTAAAATCCTGTGATTCTGTGAATTCAGGAGTAGAGGTGACTGGAGAAAGGAGAAGAATAGTAGTTAGAGAAAGTAGCTTTTTTTCTTTTTGTTGTTGTTGTTGTTGTTAAAAATATTGTCTCAATAAAAGAGAATAGGAAGTCTGCTACACTGACAGCAGAAGCAGGTTTTGCTTGCTGGAGATGCTTATGTAAGCTCAGCATTAAGAAGTGCTTAATGGACAGCACAGACAGACTTCATGAGTCCTGACTGTCACACTCTGTATGCTGCACAATGTTTATGCTGCTCAAAAACAATCATCAGTAGCACATTAAAGGACAGGAACATGTTGGACATGAAAAACCTGGAAATAGAAGTCATGTGGTTGGGCTTCAACTCCTTGTAAATCTGCTGCTAACAAAAAGGTTTTGGGAAAGACATTTTATGTGTACGTAATATCTGTCAAGCCCTTTGCCATGTCCAACAGTTTTTAACAACTTTGAACTTTTGTGAGATGTACAGAGCAAAAGCACTTGGGAAGCTGAATGAATAACCCCAGCCAGAGCCCTCCAGTCAGTCATCCATGTGCCTCTGACATGACTCACACCCAACTTTGTTCTGTCAGCCTGAAGCTGTGTGCGTGGGCTTTGCCTGAGGCTGACTGGTTTTGGAAAAGTTCAGAAGAAAAGCATAAGGCTATGCCATTTTGAAATGTAAGATAAGAGGAAAGAGGAAGAGCACTATAATAATAAAAATGAGCAAATGAGTCCCTAGGATTTTATGTGAATGTCTGGTAATGCCAAACCACGCAGGGCCAAAGTCTGAGTATCTGATTATAAGAAAGGAATTTCTGAGTCTAATAAGCACTACTGTTTGTCCTGGTGAAAGATGAATGAACTTTAGGGAAAAAAAAAAAAAAAAAAAAAAAAAAAAAAAAAAAAAAAAAAAAAAAAAAAAGAAAAAAAAGAAAAAAAAGAAAAAAAAACAACGAACCTTTGAAAAGCATTATTTCAGTTGTCACAGCTACAGAAATGTTTAATCATGCTTCACCATCTTTCCTGTACAGGTGCTTTTTCCTGTACAGGTCTGGATGGGTAATTAGTTTCCTTACTAAAAATACATTGTTAACACAGTTGCCCTACGGTCCAAAGAGCTTCCTTCTTCTGCTTTAATTTTTGCCCTGACCTTAACAAAGCATAAACACAAGGTCATTTTAATTATAATTACCCAAATAAAGCTTAGGAGCTTTTAACATGTTCACAAGAAGATGATTTAAATCTCGAATTCCTTATTTAGTCATTTGTTAACTGTTGTTTGCTTAATGACAGGGGGAATATTCTCTACCTATTACACAATAAAAATACATAATTTTAGAACTATTGGCATAATTATTTCTCCAGACCACTGAAGGTAAGTCTCAGAAAAGCAGTGTTATCTGATTTGGACCGAAAATAGGAAGACTTCTTTTAGTACAAAAGCCAAATTGTGCACTTGGATACAAACACACACCTCCTGAATGAATGTAGAGAGGAATGTCTTAAACAAAAATATAACTTGTCTGATTTTGGGTTAATATTTAATGCTGCTGCGCCATCATCAAAGGGATTATTATACACTAAACCACCAATGATCAACTGATGCACTGATACAATAGGATGAAAAAACAAACTAACCCAAATCTACATGAAGAATAAATATATGGAAAGCTGTGTTTTGAGTAGCATAATGGGCTTTGACTTACTAAATCAAGCTTAGAGGAAGGAAAGGAAATCTTGTGCTACTTATAAAATTTTTCATGGATAATACTCTGGTTAGAGAAAGTTACTGCATTAATATTGATATAGGTGATACAGTCTAAAAACTCTATTTTTACTTAGTGTTTTTGCTCTGTCTGTGCATGTGTCTTGTGCAATGTCAACTGTGTGTACTCCGTGTTAAATTAAATCTGTATAACTGGATCAATACCTGACATTAGCTCAACTGATGGTCACCTATCTTGTGTCAGAGCATTCTTCAGATAAAAAGCAAGTAAGACAAAATAAAATAACAGAAAGAGCCTTTCCTCACTGTTCTTATTCCAAAAAACGCAGGCAAGTGTTAAATACTTCCAGAGAATTGTGCAGACCAGGCTGCCAGCATTTTTCATGAACTGAAAATGGAAATGACAGTAGTGCCATTTCCTTCTTAAACATTATTCCTCCTTTTGAATCTTCAGTTTCTGTCATTGTCCAAGGATATAAAACATTCACTGATCGGATTTCTGTCCCATATACTGTTTTATTTTTCTTTCTATTTAAGAAATAACTTTTATTTTTCTTCATTACTTCTTTATTTTTCTTTCTTTATTTTCTTTTCTTAGGTGTGTATTGGAGATACAGGTGAAATGCAGTAAACATATTAACAGGAGAAGTGTTCATTTTCTGTATTTTTCCTTGTAGCTACATGACAATACTGCTAAAAACACTCACACAACCCATATGCTAGTGATGGGTAACATGATCCGGATAGTCTAAACCTCTGGTGACAGAACAAAATTGTAGCATAACTGATTCCAGTCTCCTCTGGTTTAATGTTGGTCTAAAATGAGTTAGAAGTTTCCTAAGTATTTTGTATTTAGCTGAAGCAAAGATGGTGTAATAAATACTGCAATTACACCATTTTGGAAGTTGCTTGGATTGAATGAGGGGGGTTTTGATTAAATGGTGTCAAAAGGCCATTCTGTGGGATTTCATGGGAGGAATTCTGGAATTGACAACTCCATGTTGGCCAAAGAGTTCCTCTAGATGATTTTCCATAAATAAAAAAATCTTTATGTGTTAAACAATCTTTGTTTTTTGATAGTGCAAGGTATTCAATTTTCAGAGTCACTGACCCAAAGATATAATAATAAATTGTGCTGAGCACACTCCTATTTTAAAATTTAATATCAGGAAAATTTTATTAGCTTTGTCCTTTGTGAAGATCAATAATAATTTGGCTACATTGAATGATAACAGAACTGACCGAATATTACACAAGAGAACACTTCAGTCCCTTATACTTTGTGTATGAAACTGATGACCAGTTTCCAAGTAATTCTCAATTTAGGCCAGCAGGAGTGTTCAAAACCACCAGCGTTTTCTGATTTTTACCTGTACAGCAAATGAAGAAGGGGAGATCACTTCCCTCAAGTCATTATTTTCATGGTGAGTTAGTTGACAGGAAACCTACTATAAGAGAAAAGTGAATGGCAGTCAGAAGGCTGGGTGGACAGAATGAACTTGCTTGGTAACGCAAGAGATAATTTAGAAGCACATTGGAGAGATACCACAGAAGTGTGAGACATCCATATTGTCTGGGTGAGCAAATGATGATGACACTGAGAAGCCTATGCAGAGACAGAATTTGTTTCTGAGTAAATCAGCCTGCACACTAGCTCTGCTAAGTGTTTTTGCACCTCTCTATAGTGTTTACAGGGCATGATTTCATGTGATCTATTCCAGGTGTCTCATACACAGCAGATTATGATCACATTGTTAAATTGTAACTTTTAAGAAACAGAATGTGCTTTCAATACCAGTTTTCAGAATTTCCGCTTCACTCAGTAAAAATTCACAGCCTAAAAAAACTTACCATTATATGTAATAGCAGAACTAATTAGACTGTTAATGTAATTTGAAATAATCAGCTTGGCAGCAGAATCTGAGCTGATTAAGTGGTCTACTTCTAATACCGCATTGTTCATTTCTTTGTAGCTCTTCAGCTGGTTACACACCCACATATGCACACACGTGTACATGTATACTTCCATATTTTTCACAAGCTCGAGGGATGAGATGCCATCCAGAGAGACTTAGAGAGGTTCAAGCAGAGATGCTAGGTGAGCCTCATGAGCTTCAACAAAGTCAAGTGATCCTACCCCTCTGCTCTGTGTTGGTGAGGCCTCACCTGGAGTACTGCATCCAGATGTGGAGTCCTTAGTACAGGAAAGACCCTTGGAGCGTGTCCAGAGGAGGACCACAAAAATGATCCAAGAATTGGAACAGGTCTCCTATGTGGACAAGCTGAGAGAGCTGAGGCTGCAAAGAGTTCTGAGGAAGGCCTTTCACTGTCTGAAGTGAAGCAATAAGAAGGAAGGTGATACGGTGATAGAAGAAGAGGAAATGATTTCTGTTTAAAAGAAGGGAGGCTTAGATTGCATATAAGGAAGACATTTTTACTGTAAAGGTGGTGAGGCACTGCAACAGATTGCCCAGAGAGGTGGTGGATGCCCTGTCCTTGGAGACACTCAAGCTGAGGCTAGATCAGGCTCTGAGCAACCTGATATAGCTGTGGGTGTCCCTGTTCATTGCAGGAAAGCTGGAAAAGACTGCCTTTAGGGGCCGCTTCCCACTCAAATGACTCTGTGATTCTATGATTCTACATAAATGACTGTTGTGGGTATCTGTGACAAGTTAACACCAAACTAGTTAAATGACTGCAGTCTTTAAGATGGTGCCAGTTTTACAGATCAGCCAATTAAGGATGTTTGCTTTCTTGACTGATTGTTTAAGTTGAGGTGAAAGAAAAGCCCTGTGCTTTATAATAATTTCAAAAGCCTTTTAGAATTAAATAGGAGTGACCATGGCCAAAATTACTGCTGAAAGCCATCACACTCTCTGCGAGACAAACTCATTCCTAGGTTACCTGTCCTCCAAATGGGCAAATGTGAAAGAAACAAGCTCAGAAAGTCTAAGTGACATGTACACAGTGGATAGAAGCAACACCCAGGTCTTTTGACAGTTGTCTTCCTGCCGTCTGCCTGGCTTCAAAAAACTCTGATATTAAACCAGACTCAGATCTAACACGGATGTTTCTGAGGCAATGCACAATCTGTATGGCATGTAGTAGTTCAGAAGAATATATGCCAGGTCTTCCAGGTAATTTATGTTTCCTTTCATGTGTTCAAATAATAATTATTAAGCCCTTTAACAGGGAATCAGTAAACTCACTTTCTTGGTGTTATCTGTATGTATATCTTTATGAGTGAGAAAAGGGTCCTCACCAGCTCTCTATAGAACTAGACTTAATGTTTTTTAAAAAATCAACAAATGTATCTTTTCAGATTCAGATACACCTATGCATAAAGAGGAGCAACAGAGCTCTAGCCTTTAGCAATACTTATCTTTTTAATGACTTTGAGATTTTCAAACTTCATTCTTTTAACTGCATTTGGGCATTAAGTAAGTAATTCATGTGAAGCAGCCATCTATTTTACAGGGGTGAAGAATAAGAAGAGTAACCAAAGGAATTAGGACTAGAATCTGGAAACCATGAAAAGTAGTGTTTGTGTAAAACTGATGAGAACAGATCCTTTAATCAGAAGTATGGCATGAAAAATTCTGTTGGAAGCAGACACAAGGAAGCTATGTTTAAACTCTTGTTGCTGAAAGACTTTTCCCTGAAGCAGATTTGAAAAGGAAGAGGAGGGAATAACAAGTGGTTCCATATGACTTTTTTGGAAATTACTTTTTTTAACAAGATCATCTCTGCTGAAATCAATTTCCCCTAATGGAGCTGCCCCAACTACTGTTCTATATTAAGGAGCCAGGTGTTCTGCTAGGTCTGTTTTAAATAACTGGCAGCGTATTTCTAAAAGACAATTTTTTCATCTCTACTTTGTCGTATTTACTTGTTCTGTTCCTGTTTCAAATTGATGATTTGGCTAATCTAAAATAAAAAGGCCTATGCTGAGCACTTGCAGCTCTTGTTGGCTCTAATTAGAATTTTAAAGGGATATTATTTTCCAAGACAAAGTTGCTGTTTATAACATTTTAGACACAGAGTCATGAACAAGAAACTGATCATTTTTTCTTGGCCAAATCAAGTCAATTATTTTATTTCATTTTATTTATTTATTTATTTATTTTTGTATGGCTTCACAACAGAATGTGCATTTTCTACAAAGCACAATATTACATTAGCAATCATTTGGTTTTCCTGAGTTTTATCATGTGAATGTTTCACACAGGCTCAGCCTAAGTGACTTTGTAATATTCCATTTTCTTTGAATAACCCCAAATATGTATTCCCTATTAATTAAATTAGGGTAGATTTCCCTATTGCAATAAGCTACACCCTGGGAACCCTGCTCAGTTCAGTTCTCATGAAGCAGTGCCATCTCCCCCCTTGCTGAACAGCCCAGTGCCATATGACCACATGGATGGTGTGGCAGATGTAGTATGGCCCACAGGGGCCTTTGGGAACTTCTAATAAACCACGACAATATGAGTTGTCAGTCACACGACTTACCCATGTAAGTATCTGCATGTGCTTCTGGGTGAGTAAATGTTCAAATTAGAAAAGCATGTATGTATAGTTCCTGCATTCTTACGGTGGTCTATACTTTGACACGCGCTTGCAGAAAATACTAGAAGCAGAAAAGCAGAATATGAACTAAATGCCTGGATGCTGAATAGGTAGGGCTGTACGCTTGCTGAGATTATTGCTGCAGTAATTTCAGCCACTCCTTCAATGAATGTTGAGGATAACTTGTTCTCAGGGAAGAAATCTCCTATTTAAAAAGTAAATAAATTAATCAATACATGTAAAATAAAATTTATACTAAAATGAACTTCTGTGTGAAATTTTAATGTTCACTTGAGTGACAGAAATATAGAAATATCCAAATTGCATCATTGTATGATATACAATCAGTACAATTCCAATGAAATAAGATCGTGTGTTTCCAATGTGGCAAAAACACCAAGCAATTAGTTGGGAGAAATAATTAAGGAATTATTCTAGTTGGCCCTCAGTGAAGCAAGAGAAAGCTAGTACAGGATATCAAAGGTTCAGCCAGCCAAGTTATGAATCTCTGTTTTCTTGCTGTAACTTTGTAAGAAATTTCTGAAAAACAGAATTGGAAGACATCCATGGCCTGTTCTGAATAACAGAAAACACATCAAGAGATGCATTAACAACACTATATCAGCTGCACTTTTCTTGTGGTTAGCACAAGAAATAATTATTGGTTGTGGTAAGTTGACCGTGGCTGACACAGTCCTTCACAGGTTGCTCACTGTGGATCCTCTCAAAAGGTTTCAGTTTGTAAAAAATTCCTGGAGTGTGGGTGCAGTCCTTCAGGGCTGCACTGTTCCACACAGCTGCCCATGGGCAGCAGCTCTGCTAGCCCTCCTGCCCTTCACTGACATTGAAGGCTGTGGCATTCTTTCTATTACTTTTTCTTGTAACCAGCATGGGGACAAGTCCTTGTTTCTTCTCAAAGATGCCACACTGTAGCTGCTGTGTCCCCCCAATACTAAAAGCTTGCAATGCAAGCCCAGTATGCTGGCATCAGCTCAGTCTTGTTCTGCTAATGATAAGAGAGATAAGGATGCTTCCTACTGTTCTCAGTGCTTTCTCAATAGGATGATGCATATAGCCAACTTATTACTGCATGCCACTCTCCCAGCACCGGGAGTCTAACAACACTGTCTGCCAGTGACTGAAGAGGAGACTTCATTCCAAACCCAAAAGTATTTATTCATTTGTTTATCCATCAGGTGTATGAAATGATGTTATTTTCAAGTCATGTGCTTTCTTCACACTGTCTCACACTAAGTCAAAGAATACAGGTTCTTTGAGATCATATCCACAAATGCCACTATGCCTACAGAAGATTTGAAAGTGGCTGGGGTTATAGCCAAATCCAATTTACTACTTCAAAACATGAGAGACCATCAGATGTCTTAATTAGGAAAATACTAAGCAGTGAGTGGTGATTTTCCTCTTGGCTCTCTCTTGGCTCTATCTACAGCCATTCTAGACTATCCATTAACTTCATCATGTTTATCATGCCCATGATTTTCCATTCTTGTCTTTTTGCTGTTGTTTTTGTTTTGTTTTTAAATTTGCTTCACTCACTGTGTTGCACTGTAAGCTGAACTTCTGCCAGAAGAAGTGTGCATAAGAAATGGGAAAATGTGGGATAACTTGTCTTTAAAAAACATATTTAATCACCCCTACATCTAATAGTCCACAGCATTTTGAAATAACATCGTATCTTAGAAGCTAGTTGCCATGAGTTAGCTAACATATAGTAGAAATTCACTTTGTACCACCATTATGCAAACCCTAAAGTTACCACTTATTAAGAGATAATAAATTTGTGTCTAAATAGGGGAAAGCCATCTCAGGAGCCTATTTGAGCTTCTGGACTTCTGTAATAGGAACCCACAAGGCAATGAGTCATGGTGTCTCCAGTAGTAAGACTCAAATAATAACCATTTAGTGGGATTCTGCTGTGTTACAGGAAAATATCTCATGGTAACTTTAACCACTGCAGTTGTTAAAAAGAAATCCCGTGAAATATTACTCCATTTTTTTTTTTGTTGTTTATGTGCTGATTTAACTCCAATTTGAAGGTCATATTGCCCAGATCACTTTTCCTTTCTGTCTGAACAGTTCAGTTTTCTCACTAATTCTTCAGTTGAATGACTCCATGCAATAGCAGCAAGCTGTCCAGCACTGTCTTTACCCCTCCCTCCATGCTATATTCATTTCCTGGTCATTTCCTGGCCACTGTTTGCTACGTCACTTAGCTCTGTTTTCTTTCCAGTTCCTCAGGCACAGTCCTCTGTAAGTGCAGGATGCTCATAGTTTTTTGGCTAAATGGTGAATGTTAGTGGATTTTCCCCACTCCCCTGTTGCTGCAAAGATGCGAGAAATGCTAGACTGCATCCAGGGACTGTCATTTCAGCCATAAATACTCTCAGCAGGTCAGAGAGTTCAAAGTCCACTGGGATAAAGAGCTTGGATTACAACTACATTGAAATGAAAAACCTTTGCTTTTTTTGTACCTGAGGCACTTGTACTTGCATCACTACAGTGCTCCTTTCAGCTACTTATGATGTATATATTGCAGAGAAACTGCATATATTAATATCACTGAAGTAGAGCTTATAGTTATTCACAGCCACAAAGCACAGTCATGGCTGCATCGCCTTAATTCATGATATAAATAACACACACTAGAGAGCGTGGCTGAAGACATGTTAATTTCTTAGCAATAATGTTCTTCTGGAAAAATATGTCTGCTACAGAAAATATAACATAAAAAGCCTACCTTACATCTTATAATTCCTCAGAATACAAAATAGCCTCTTCCCTTCTCTTTTCTTTGATCTTTTGTGTGCCTGTGTTTTTCTTCAGTGCTTGCTGGGCTCTTTGGTCAGACACCAGTATTATGCACAAGACTACTTTAACTGGGTGGTATTTTGTAGAGCTACCTCTTCCTTCCTCTTGCTTAGAGATCCACAGAAATATATAGGTTTTCCTTATAAAGCCTTTCTGCCTGTGCAGAAATACACTGCATATTTTAAGGAATCTGCTCTTCTGTATGCTTCTTAGATGGGAGAGGATGAGTTAAAATAGAACTGCTGAAAATCGAAACAGTCAAATACAGAAATGTCTTTGCTCTCCTGGAAAAAACAAACAAACAAAAAACATTTGCAAAAAAGAAGAGGTTTATTTCCAGGATGAAATGACGTTCACACCTTGTTTGCTTGGAAACGTCTTGCTCTTTCAATGGCACACTTTGGTTGGTAAACAACCATTAACATTCTGAGCAGATCTGCATAGCTTGCAGGAAAACCTCTCCAAACAGCTGCAGCCTCCTTTCAGCAGATGGGAATTAATAACAGCCTTTGTTCTACCAGCTCTTCGCCCGCACCCACAAAACGGACTGAGAGCCGCTTTTCCCGGGGCACGGTGTCCATCGGGCCTTGGCTCCCAGCTGCACTGTCGGGGGACTGGACTGGGATGAGGAACAGGGCATCAGCCCGCGCCCTTCCTTCACCCTGCAGCCCTGCGCAGAGGGGAGCAGTGCCTCACCCAGGCCGGCCCTCACCCTCTTCTCGCCCTCTCAGTGCGTGCAACGCGCTGGGGATGCGCTCGGTGCCCGCGATGCCCCCACCCTGGTGCGCGGTCCCTGTTCCTCTGCCCTCACGGCAGCCACCGCGATGCCCCCGACACCGGCGCACACGATGCAAAGCGTGCGGACAGCGAGACCTTGGCGGGAGGAGCCCGGGCTCCAAGGCGCTGGGTGACCCGAGCGGGCTCACAGCCTCCACTACCCGGCGCTCCTCGTGCCGAGCCCCAAGGCAGATAACGCTCGGAGTCACCAGGCCGGGCCCGACCCGCACCGGGGTCGTTTCTGTGGCGCCGAGCAGGGCCGCCGCACAGCCCGCAGCGCGTTTCCCCGCTGCCCGGTAGGGGGTGCTCCTGGGCCGCCTTTCGGAGGGGAGCGGGGTGTTGAGCTGGCGGGGATGGGCGCTTCTCGCCTCGACTCCCGTTTGTGAAGGACTCGGCTGCTGTCAGCGTGCCTTCGGCCTCGTGCTGAGCTTGTGCTTAGGAACGGGAAACCGCGCTCAGATGCTCAATGCCGCCCTTCCCCGCTACCCCCGAAACACAGCTCAGAACTAACGAAACTTTATTCCTGAATGAAAGAAGTTAAGGGCGCGGCAGAAGTGGTACGTTTTATCCGGTTTAAACTGCAGTTCTTCTGACTCTCTTGCGTACTACGTCTGGTATTTAGCCTTTGGTCTGAACCTTTGTGATTTCAGTAATCCCCTTCACATTGTTGGTTTAGGTTTTCGTATATTTTTAACATGCATACCTGTGATTTGCGCATATATATATATTATATATATGTATATGATTCCAAGTTCTATCAGATCCCCAGCATGAAGTTTCAGCTCAGGGGGTGATGTGTAGGTGCTGCAGATAAACAGGAAGAGCTGTTCTGCATATCGAACTCTGTCTCAAAAAAAAAAATTACTATCCTTCTCCCTGTCTGCCTGTGCTCTGGTAAGACACTATTTCTTCGTAGCGAAAATCACCATAGGACAGGAGAATTAGTTCTTTCATTGTGATGGAAACCTGAAGAATGCTTTTGCTACTTGGTGACGGGTTGATTGAGCTGTCAGCGTAAGGATAACAGGAAGTATTTTTATGTACCATCGTGTGACACCTCTTCCAACATCTCAGCATAGCTGTGTTCTCATGACTAGGTAGCCAAACATCCTGAGGAAGGAATACCTCCACTTTCAGTTTCTGGCACTCAGTGTTTCTTAGTCAGCTATGGCAATAGCCTACAGTGTTAGGACTGTGATGTTTTGGGAATGTAGATTCAGCTTTCAAATTGCACTGGTTATGCATATTGCCCCATGGGTACCAAGGCTGCTCCCCAGACAAGCCTCAGTTTTCCTCCAGGTGACAAAAATTGTGAGGGATTGGCAGGGGTCCAGCAAGTAATTCAGGAAAAGAGAATCATCAGCGACCATCTATTGCTGTTTTTCTTTTTGATGAGTCATCTAATCATCTTGTTTGGTTCCATTTCGTAGAGGCAACAAACATTGCTTCAGCGGCAAGGAAAAGAAGCAGAACAGAAGTGAACATTTCTGTGTTTTCAGAAGGAGGAAAAAACATCAAGAGTTCTTGCTCTTCAAGTACACCAGGTGGGATTCAATCAGGTGCCACATCTGAAGTGCACTTGAGATAAATTCAGGATAGGTTCATGCTTGGTCTCAACTCTTCCCAAATCTGTAAGTATTTAGCTGAAGTCAGAGTTCGGACACGTCTCTTAGCTACCTGAGCCATGTGTCAGGAGGTAGAAATCTTAGAGACAAGGATCAGGCTTTTGTAAACTGCATGTAAGATGTATACAGTATATGTATACAAAGCTTCTTTGTAATATGTTTGCTGAAAGTAGTGGAAATGTAAAGAAAAGAGTATTTTCTCCCACAGAGCAAGTAAGTAAGGGGGAAATATTCCTGTCAATTTCAGTGAGACTAGTTATAAGCAAAAGTATTCAAGCAATGCTTGCAGTACAGGGCACACGTACTACTACTTGTCAGGGGCTTATTGCTGTGAAAACCATTGTAGAATATCTGCTTTGCTTTACTGGAAAAACCTGCTCACATTTCAGGAAAAAATCCAGAAAAAATGATACCAAAGAGATGAAAGAAGGGAAAAAAAAGCCCACAAAAATACAAAAATTCTCTGTATTTTACATTCTGCCTTAAAAAATCACACTTAGTTTTTAAGATTCAGGATTTTGAATAATTAAATCAAATAACCCAAACTCCTTAACAGTTGTTGGGGCATGAAGGGATCCATGTAGACTTTGGCAGCTAATGATTACAGAAATAAGGAAATAAGGAAAAAAGGAAAAAAAAAAAAAAAAAAAAAAAAGAGGACAGTTAAAGTAAAATGGATTTCCTTCACCAGTTATACAAGGACAAATATGTAGGTTGCTCTGAAAGTAATGACTCTTCTTTATTTCCATAGAAACAACAGCAGCTACAAAAAGCGCAACAATGCTATTTGATAAAGTAAATTCTCAGTTGCAAAATGCATTTATTATTATTATTATTATTATTATTATTTTTTCAGCAAAGTCATCACCATTAGCTATGCAATTTCACCAGCGATGATAAAAAGCCTGCATGCCATGCTTGTAAAAATCTGCACGGCTGTCTGGAATGTGTCTTGCCTTTCAAATCACTGTCTCCACTGCTGGAATGCACCACCTACAGCTCACTGTGCTCACACCCACTGTCTGGTCCCCATAAACATTTAGCAAACGTTGATGAATATCAATGGGTACAATTTTTTTCCACACGGAGGAATTCAGTGATACACATTTGCTTCCTGTGCACCTCCATGTCAGATGCCATTGTGTCACAGTGCCCCTCTGCTGCCATCTGTTTCATGGCAACAAAATGTAAGGGAATACTGGCGAGAAGGTTGAACTTCTACTGTCACACCACCAACATCCAACTCTCATGTTGTAAGCCAACAGAATAAAATATGAGGCCATGCTTTTGGAGCAACCCTAGTAGATAGGCTTTTATCAGTATACTGAGGAAATAGATGTACTTGGTAGAAAATCTGTCTGTTAAGAACTAGGAATGGAAATTCTATTAACAGACACTGAACATGGTTGGAACAGTGAACTTGCTTTTGCATTCTTCTGAAGAAAAATGATAGGCAAAGTTGATTGAGAAAGCAGTAAATGCAACACAGAACAGTTCACTGAGTGGGGGTGGGTTGAGGAAAGGGAGGGAAGAGGTAAAATAAGATCACAGAAGTCTGGGCACATGGTTCACCTGAATGACACACAGCCTTAGGTGTTAAAGATACGGTTTCCTGAATAACTTTCTGCTTCTGACGACTGCTTGAAAATCAGCTGAGGGAAGCTGTGGAAATACTGAAATACGAAAGGTAAGGAAACATTGCTCTTCTATAAATGGAAAACAGACCAATTCTATTAAGACACAAGCTACATATCTGTGTCCCATTGCTCTCCAAATGGTGGAGTCCACAGGGAGATCCCTCCTTTGCCCTCTGTCTTTCTCAGCAGAAGGAGTGCCTCTGCCTTTGAAGACCAAGCTTCCATTCAGAGATGCATAAGCTTAGGGGTAAGTGCTAACTTGGACCTACCCCCTTGAGAATAATTTCTGAGTATCACAGCCCAGGCTCTTGGCAGTGGAAAAGAAACATGCAGAGACACAGGAGAAAGAGATGAATGGGATATAAATACTGTTTTGCTTGATTTTGAATATCCAAGATTAGCACAGAAAATGCAGATGATTTGAAACCTCATGGAGTGAAAATATAGTGGTGCAGCACATCACAGTTTCAAGAGTAAAGCCAAAAATCTGCAGCAGTATTTAAAAAAAAAAGAGCAAAAATAAAAATAACCCAGTTCTTCAGGCAGGATGCCATTGATTTTGTGTTCTGTACGCTGAATAAACAGGGGAGATACAACAGAAATCATGAGATTCATATTCTATTTTTAATATACAGCAATGAATTTTCATCCTTAAAGTACCCCAGTGGGGGGTAGATATGAATGTGGAATAAAGAGATGCACAGATATTCAAAATGATGAACAGCTCAACAAAAACATGCAATCTACTGGCATTATGAAAAATATCAGGATATTATTAATTGTGGTAATTTTTTCCTGTTTCAAGAGAGAGTTCTTCTCTATTGGGAATGTAAATATACTCACTGCAGCTTTATTAAAGGGTTTCATAAACTGTTTCATTAAAGGGAAGATCTGCAGCATTTTATCATGCCTCTAATGTCTCGTTTGGACAGATCTGCTCCTTGATCTAAGCTTCTGATACTTGTGTATTCCTGATTCAGGGAAGCATTTGTTTATTCAGAAGTAACCCTTAGTATTAACTGTACATAAGCAATTTTCTAAATGGGAGGGGCCTCAAGGACATGTTTAAATCTTGCTTGGCTCTGGGATTGCTTGCAGTCCTTTCTGGTGCTGTGAGACAAACAACTGTGTCTGTTACTGGGGTGTGAGCTGTGAACTGACATAATTTTAGCTGGAGATGCTCTCCATCCTTAGATTCTGAATACCCTTGCATACCCTGAGCCCAAAACAACTGGAACCTGGCTTTTACTAGGTTTGTTTCTTTCTCTTTTCACCTAAGGGTGCATGAAAAACAAAACAAACAAGCAAACAAAAACAAAAATGGGCACACACATTTTTTTGATTGGCTATTGAAGAAAAACAAGTATGTGTAGGTCTGTCTAGGGAGCAATTACATCTTGAGGGAATAGCACTGTTCTCAGGAGGAGACTTTCGTTCAGTCATGCTCTGCTCCCATGGAGTAACAGAGCTGACGTCTGTTGAGCCAGATTTCCCTGCCTTGAATTCCAAATTCCCCTTCCTTGAAACCAGTAGCAAAACCCATTGGGTATACTGACCAGCATGCATGCAAAATAACTGATACCAGGTGAATAAGACCAGGTACCTGTACTTATTGTAGCACTCATTTCTCCTAGTATCTCATATTTTGTTTCTGATCCTCGTTATTATTTTGTCCTTTATTTTTTGTCTCTTGTGCTATAAAGAGGCTTGTGGGATATTTTTTTGTGGCTGCTTTTTACATTTCACAGCAACTCAGTATGCAAGAAGGTTTAAAAATATTCCCTTTAAAATGAATTCCAAATTAAATTCATCTTCAGCAATTTGACTGTTGGAAATGAGTACATCGTGTTACAAGAGGAATTCTTTATTGTTAGCTGATTAGGTGGGAAGGCATTTCACACAGTCACACTGAGTTGGGAACCTTCTCCCCATATAAGCTCTGCCGCTGCTTTTCTGTGATTGGTTTGGGCAAGTCATGTTGCTTCTTTTGATGAGTTTTGCCTGTAATGTCTATTTAGGTTCTGAGGATCATACACTGTTGGGTTTTTTTACCTTAGAGATGTTACACACTTACCTACCCTTCCACTTCCTTCAGAAGAGTGAAGAGGAATCATGTAAGGCAGACTGTTTAAAACTGCCAATCTCAGGCTTTCTTACACTGCTGACATCAAACTTTCACAGCATTCTTATGGAATGACAACTGTGGAAAAAAAGACCTTACTCTATCCTTTGGTCTCCTGATCTGTTTGAGCACTCCTAAAATGTAAGAGGACAGAGTGGAGGGAAAAGAAAGCTGTGTCTTATTGGTGTTAAACTAGCACAACATCCCTGGGTGGTTTGTTTCACAACTCAGACATGCAGTGGAGGATATGGAGTCTGATCTAGACAACAAAATTCACCCCCACTGGCAAGCTGGTGGATGCCAAAACTCCCTGCTCTCTTGGGGCATCACCTACGATAGGAGAAGGTGAAGAGACATTGCTGTCAGATCGGGCTGATATCTGCTGGGGAGAGCCCCAAGGCAGGGAGGCATTGGAGACTCAGGCTACCAGCCCAGCTGTTTGTAGGCCTACCCTGCTGTGGGGCTCAGGGCAGGCTGGGGTCACCCACCTGTGGAGTATGGGGTCCTCCTGCTGCAGAAGACTGAACACTGGCAGCCATGCAGACAAATGCAGGGAAGGGGATACTGCTGCATCTGTCTCTCCTTTTTCTCTAATTTCTCTTCCACTTGCCATATCTTGTTCTCCTTGAAGTGTTTCTCCCTAAGCCACTGGAAACCTCACCCACTCTACCTATTTTTGACCACTTGCATGTGGGCAGGTATACCTGCCCTGTGTGCCTTAGCTCAGCATTGCATCATGGAGCAAGCACTTTTGTTCAGAGCTCTTTTTAAAGATAATTAAAAAAAGAAAAAAAAGGGGGGAAAAAAAGGAAAAAAAAGAAGGAGAGAAGAAAAGAAACACGCACTCTGAATCCTGAATAGCAATGTTTCTATCATCTGTTGTCATGACACACAGCTGACGTGGGAACACGACAGTAAGGCTGACTGCTAGATGGGTTTAATTTTGGTGCAGAAATTTGCTAGAAGAAGCTTTCAAAAATATCTCTGGGTGGGAGGAAAACAGGTGGGTGCTGGTTATGTGTACATAGCAGGAGGAAATAGTTGTCAATCTTACCCAAGCATTACTCCACATCCATCAGCCCTTTGGTACCCTCTCTACTCAATGAGGGAAGCAAGTGATGCTGTCTCTCATTGTTCCTCTCTCCTGCTACTTCTGGAGAAGGTGCTGGTGGAACGTAGTGCAGGGAGAAAGCATAGAATGACTGACTAGCACCACGGTTGGCTTGGTCAAAGTATACACTTTCAGTTAATCTTGGTAAAGACATCCATACCCAGCAAAGGATGGCAACGTCAGTATCATCCACTGAAGCCAAGTAATGGCAAGATCCTTTCAGAAGAGACTTCTGGGCCACTGTGTCTGAAATGAGAACTAATGTTGGAGGGTGGTCCTCATGGTGAGTAGTGAATGACCTGTAGGAAACCCTAGATGTAGTTTCTGTGGTTGTGGTCAACCATGTTGGTGAGTGAGTGGACTCAGTATCATGAGTGATCTCCTCAGCACGTGTGTTCTCATGCTCCATACACATCTTTGTTTCAAAAATGTCTCATTTTCCCTTTCAGTATCTGTAGGCAATTCATACTGGCTTCTAGAAGTTCCTAAGCAATCACAGACTTTGTTGGCTACCAAAGAATGTAGGTGTTCAGAAATATTCTCTAAAAATCACTCTGCTAACCCATTTGGAGCTCATTTTCCTCTTCTACAAACTACTCTATATTAGCACATTTCTCATCTCCCTTAGTCTTCGTCATCTTGACTAATAACTTTACTCATCCGTACTAGTTTACTCACCCATTTCAATACTTTGCTAGATCACAGGAACATTTTGTGACTTAATTAAATTAACAGTTAGAGCTCAGAGGTCTTTGAATGAAAAGTGCTATGTTCTGTAACATCAAAATACTATGATTACACTTCTGGAAAACATACTTTAGTGTAAGGACTTTGTTTCTCCTTCATATTTGCTGTTTGGACATTGGCTGTAGTGATGATGGTGAGATTGGAGCTGAAGACTCCAACCTCAACTCCAACCAAAAAGCTTGGAAAAGGAACCATTGTTTGAAAGAGAAAAGACTGAAAGAAGATCATTGCAAATCATTTGTATAGACTGATAAAAGCAGAGGAGGAAGAGAAAGAGCTTTGGAGAGGAGATGTACGGGAAGAGGACACAAGTCTGTGTGAACAAGAGAGTAATTCATGTCTCTTGTGAACAATAGCTTCCACCTAATGTAGTCATAATCCAATGGGAACTATAGCATTTCCTTTAATCTCATTTTCATTGTGTCTTAACTTTATCTGAAAATCTGATTTGTCCCATGTCACTGCTGTATTCTCGGTATGTCAAATGCCCTCTCTTTGCCCCCTATTAGAAGCCCCAGTTGAGAAGATGTTTTTTGAGTGGAAAATGTATTAACTATTCCCTTGCGCCTTTGTTTATTGTTTGTTTGTTTGTTTGTTTTATTCCCCTCTATTTGTAATCCTCACATTCTGCTTTCTGTTTCTAGCCTCTGCTCTGAATATTCCATGATGTTCTCAAAAATTTTGAATGGTTTCCACTTCGGATTCTAAAAGTGGTTTAACATTACCAAAAAGCAACAATCAGTCTCTTATGCAGATTGCTGCCTTGTTGCTACTTGCTTAAGTATGTCATATTTCTCACAGCTCAGGCTCTGAGCCCTTCAATTGCTACACACTGGGACTCCTGACCTTCCTTTTGGAAGTGTGCAAACCGTTATCACTCACATTTATGCTGGCTGAAGTAGTTGTTGATTATATATATGCTAGGAGCTGTTGATCCAGCTTCTTATTGAACTCCTCATCCAACATTGTCCAGGACACGTCTATCCAGTTCAGCCCATCAAAAGGTGTGTTTGGTATTCAGTGACAACTTTGAAAGGAAGCCTATGCTTGGTAGGTGACTCTGGGGCTATTGGGTAAAGCTTCAGTTAGCTACAGCATGTCTGTGATACCCTTCTTCTTGCACATGGACAACCTGGATTCTTTTCCTGAAGTCCTGTTACAATTATTGCTTTTCCTTTCCCTCTCCTTTTCTCTCTCCCTTTCCCTCTCCTTTTCCCTCTCCCTTTCTTTTTCCCTTCCTTCTCCCTTTCTGTTTCCCTTCCCTTCCCTTTCTTTATTTTTATTTTTTTTCTTTTTCCCTTTCTATCAAATAAATTCCAGGACACTGAGGAAAAGAAATAATGCGAGGTTTGTCAATAGGGAAATAACAATATGAGAAAATATAAGCATTGGCTTTAGGGGAAATCTAGCTTCCTATGCTAAACAAAGACAGTTTTCCTTTCCTCCTAGTTCTCGCACTTCAAATAATTTTTTCTAGCCACCTTGAAAGGGCAGATTTTGCAGTAGCATTCTTCCCATATAAACAACTCTTTATTTAAATAAACAACTCTGTCTTTATTTGAAAGGTTGCTTTCCTGTATGCAAATAGCAGCTATGCCTTTTCAGGCATAATATCCTAAATAAGAAATGTCTCAATAACATTTTAAAAAATGTATTTTCTTTGTAGACTCTCCTCTCTCCTGCCTGCTCCAGACTGATGGTAAAATGACTGTCTGTCTGAAGACAGCAGATGTCTCAGAGATGTAAATGTTCAGCACCCCTGAATCAAAGCCACAGCATCACTGAATGCACTACTGTATAAAGAAAATATTGAATGTCTTCATGTTTGTTTGCTTTTTCGTGTAGGGGTAGAAAATGCTAGTAATGTTTAAACACCTCTTTAGAGTCATTACAACATATTGTGCAAATGTAGTAAATTTTCCACAGTAAGCGGGCATGAAATATACATTTGCTTATCAGAACGAAACAGTTCCAGGGGAGGCCTTGATGTCTGTCAGGTGAATCATCTAATCTTCAGCTTTAATATATTGAACTGGGTAAATAAGTCACTTTTTAGAGATGTCTAAATATACATTTCCCTGAGTGATCTTTTTCACTCTCTACAGTAAACAAATCATGCTTATATAAAGATTTTATTTTTTTTTCTTCTTTCAAAGATGTGGTTACCTGAATAAATAGTTGCAGCATAAGTATCTAGTGTACAAACCAAACATACTTAATTACATGCATTTGTCTCTGTAAAAATACCTATTGCCAAGCTGCATCAGCCACTCAGGATTTAATAATCAGTTGTAAGATATTTCCCCCTCCCACTTAGGAAAGAAAGCAAAGGAAAAAGAATCCAGATACAAAATTCACAATCAGCAAAATTGCCCTACCTCATAGGAATGTTTAAGGTATAACATAGCCTGACAACAAAACAGGAAATTAAAATGCAAAACCAGTGCAGTGTCCTTAACTCACCCTTTTGTGCTTTTCCTTATTACTCTGCAGAAGAACGCAGCCATTTCTGCTGTGAATCTTTGCAACACTATGCTTCCCTGCTGAATTTTCAAAATGACTTATTCTTGCTGTTAGTTATCTACAGAACTGTTATGGTAGGTCATCTAGTACATCACTGCCAAAGAGCAATTAATCCCTACTGCACATTTACAAGGGCTTATCCTGCTTAATGTAAGTGTCCTGTCTGACCTTTTTTTTCTCTTTGCTTTATCAACCGAGTTATTCTGGGGGCTTAGAGTATTTCGCCTTTTTTTTTTTTTTTTTTTTTTAAGAGTTTTAATCAGGATCTTTCTCCTGATTTCATTAATTTTGTAACACAAACAGGTTTTTGGTCTTTCAGCTGCTCTGTGTCTTTCACTGCATTTTACTCGCTTTTGCCAGAACAGTATCTGGGAGTACTGTCCTCTTTCCTTTCTGTTTGGGGATTAGCTTTTCAGCTCCTTTTTGCATGTGAGTCCTTGGCATCTAGCTCCCTCTCACAGAGCCGTTCTTCACTGCTGTCTTGGGTGCACTATGTTCTCTATCAGCCTGGCCAGGCTCCCTCAATTTCCAGCCCCAACAGCCTTAATGTTGAAGCACAGCCAAAATTTATTCAGGAAGTGTTTTAAAGCTAGGTACTGTCCTTCTCTTCTTGCCTTTCTTTACAACTCCTGCCTTGAGGATTTTGCTTGAATTTGAAAACCATCTTGAAGACTTCAGTTGAAAGCACATATCTCAGGTTCTTATCCCACCTCATTTTCTCTGAAAACCATGCAGACCATTTGGCCTTTGTAATTTCTCCCTGGGGCAGGGCACCTAAATTACACAAAGCCTCATTCACCAGGGTTCCTGGTGAGCACTATTAGACATTGCCCATGCCCGAACTGGGCTCTTCACATGAAACAGATGAGCCACATCTTGACCACAACTTGTGCTAATAATGTATCGATACAGAAATTACTAGGTGATGTTATGGTTTGCATGTACTGAGCTAAATGCAAATGCTCTGGAAAGATCATGTGTGGCTGAGTCTCATGTTGTTGTGTAAGAGCTAGACCATAACAAAGTTTTTGTTTTGCTCATTTTGCTTTGTAACCACTTGGCTGGGTCAGTTTTTCTCAATTACGCACGTGATTCACCAACATTCTCAGCGTTCTCAGTGGTCTTGTTCCCTAACGTTTAACTTCTGCTAATGCAGGGAAGGAGAATACATATCTGCACAACTTTTATTTTCATTCATGGGATTTGTACAATAATTAATGTATAAAAAGCACTAGTGGGAACTTATTTATTAAAGGTAAGTAGCAGTATGACTTTGTACAGCCTATTGCCGAGAAACAGATGATAGCACATTGCTGTATTATCCACTCTGCAGATATGAATCTGGGAACTGCAACATCTTCTAATAGCCTTTAGCACTTCCTTTGTTTCATTTCCCTTACCTTTAACCATAATGAGAAGGAAGGAACTGGTTATTAGTTTTGCTTAGGGTATTGTTCACAGCAATTCTGCATGGTTTTGCTGGCATCCAGAGGATTGAAATGGGCACAGATTGTTTTTGGAGGCTGAGCTAGAGTGGAGTAAAGCTCCCATTCCAGATTTTGTCTGATTCTGAAAGGAAGTAGCTGGTGATCCTCCTATGGTTTACATACACAGGGTTTTTTGCTTGAGTTCCTTGATTTCATTGATAGTGCAAATATTTTCATGCCAAGTACAAACATTTATATTGTTATTAGTAGTGTTATGAGAAAAGAAAAGAAAAGAGAATGAAGTAAGGTACCTTTCTTTACTTAGACACCAGAACAACTTTTATTCTGTTTGCCTAGGTCTTGCATCACTTACTGGTAAATTATGAGCATTTCCTTCATTATCTACTCATTGTGAAGAACAGTAGTACCCAACTCTGCAGGTAAGTAAACCAAAGACAGAGACTGTACCTATCTGCCTGGCATTCAGGTAACCCAAGCGGGGGCCATAGCTACTTTCTCTGGGACAGTAACAGGGCAGGACAAAATTAATTTAAATGAGCCAGTGCAAGAGAGCACTGGAGGGAATATCATCATCTTCCAACAACGTCTGGTTGCTCCCATTCTGTTATAAGGATTTACTCTGTGCAGGGATGGGGACTTCAGAAAAGTTAATTAAATACACTTTAAAAGGCATTGCTTAAATTGCATTACCTCACTGTGGTGACATTTTTATTTTGATTTGAGATAAGCTTAATTCTGTTTCTTTTAATTCACTTTGGAATGTAATGTGGTTTACCTGATCTAATTTAAATTCACACCTTCAATTAGCTCAGCTTAGCTTTCCTCAGCATCCCCACACAGACAGGATCTAATTTTGTTTTCCAGGTCCTGAAGCCATGCTCCATCTTCTCAGCATCACTAGAAAACCTCTTTACTTGTCCACTTCACAAATTGCTGCATGCCCTGCCATCACAGAGTTAATTTAACCAGCTGTTAAAATGGCTGTTATATTAGTAGTTTTCACCTATGTGGTATTACTTAAAAAGCTGATGATTAAAAAGAAGGTGAAAGAACAGGCTGAAATAGTAATTCACAGTGCAAAAATGATGAAGTGATGAAGAAATTATAGCTTGTGAAGCCCAAAAAAAGCCAATCAGATCACCTGCTGGACTTGTGGCAGCTTCATTAAGATGAGAGACTGAAGAGAGGACAATATGACTGGCTTTTAAGAATCGGTCTCCTTACATGGGGGATGCGGAGAAGCTGGCTTTGCACTTGGTGGCAGTGCTCTCCCGCTCTGCTGGCAGCCCTGGCCACCCCGAATGCTGCTGCTGCCTGCAGAAGGTGGAGAGGGAGTGTGGGCTCTGGGGCTCATTTTCTGCCTAATATTTTCTTAATTCATTTTAAATACTCCTCCTCTGTTCTTATGTTGCTCTGCTATTTTACAGCTTTTATTACTGTTGAAAGCTGTTCTCTGAAAAGAAAGAGAAGAAAGGAGGCAATGGAAATGGCTGAATATGTTTCTATTTCAGGACAGCGGGAGTCTCTGTTACTTAGTGCTCCTTGAGATTAGGGGTAGAGGGTGGAGAAGATGTGAATAAGACCATATTTAATAGTTCATTTCTGGCTGGCAGAGCACTGCCATTCATGTCATGGACCATCTCTCTTCCTCTCTCCCTTCCTTCCCTCCCCTCCCTTCCTCTCCTGTCCCCTTCCCCCCCTCCTCACTCCTTCCTTCCTTGGTTCATTCCTTCAATCCTTTCTTCCTCTTCCTTGATTCATTCCTTCCTTGCTTCTTTTCTTCCTCTCAACTCTATTACCACTGATAGGATTTCTTTGCAGTATGTTGCAACACAGATCTACTGGTCCTACTGCAGATGTAAGCAGTCAGTGTATAGTTATATTTTTATCTGGAGAAAAACAGGGAACATGGTTTTGTCAACTCAGTTTTGTCATGGTTCCATACCATTAACTTCCTGTCTCAAAACTTCTGTCTGTATTCATATGGCATGCCAAGAACCTCATCTTTTGTTCATGTTATGAAAGGAATGTGTGGTTTTTCTGGTGGTGTGGAAGAACTTGATGACGTGAACAAAACAAGGATTTTGACAGTAAAAAACAATTTTTCTTTCACCCAAGAAAAAGCAGGGCACTTTTGACCAGATTTTGGTGACCTCTAATGGTCAACGGGGAGTGCATTTCCATAGTAAAGCATTAATGAGTGTGGACAAGATTAGCACTAGAGTTGTCTCTGCTGCAACAGCATAGGCACATTCTTGGCTTAACAAAATAAAATGTGGGAGACTGAGCAGCTGCTCCCTGACTGCACATTGCACCATGGTGGAAAGAACTGTGTAATCCAAGGACAATAATGGTGCCACTGGGAAAAAAAAACTCACAAAACAAAACAACAAACAGAAACTCCAAAATGACCGTGTTTAAGTTCAGGATGGAAATAAGAGGCCTTCAAAAATAAGATTCTGTAAGCTTCAGTATAGAAGCAGTAGGAAAGAGAAATCAAATTGTTTTTAAAATGCAGTTTGACTTGTTCCCGAGAAGAAAGTGAGGTTACTCTCAAGACTAAGTGACATAGGACAGCTCTTTATACTTGGGGTATATTATGCCTTACATGAATTCATAGTTAATTGTAGGTCCAGGTGTTAAATTGGGCCGAAGTACAGAAATCGTCTTTCTTCAGATGACCCACAATAAAAAGTGAGGTTAATGTGGTTTCTATAGCTAGCTGGGGCTAGTTGTTCAGCAGCAGATGTTGTTCAAGGATTTATCTATCAGCAGAGATAAGCCTCACTGTTTTTACAGTTCAGTGAACCTGATCAGCTCAAACTCAGTAACAAACAAAGTCTGTGAAATAACTTGTATCCTCTATTAGAGACAAACAAGCAAGAACAACACCACTTAAGGAAGCAACATAAATAATGAATGCATGGAGAAATATGGTCCTTTCTGACAGAAATGATGTTGGTTTTAATTTGTGTTTATGGCACCTAAAGTAATGGGCACATGAAATATGCATGAACAGAGAGAATCAGGAGAAAATTCCCCATGGAATCTAACCACAGTCACCTGGACTCAGACCAAAACTTGCAATGGGAAAAAGAAATCTCTTTTAGGAGGACAAAATCACAGGTAAAATACAGTGTATACCTTTCTCTGGTGCCAGTTGTACCTACTGGAAAGTAAAAGCACTGCCTAGGAAACAATCTCATAGTGTAAAATTGCCAACTGAAACAAGTCAGTCTTTAGTACTTGGCATAATGAATCCAAATATTAATGGAGGGAAAGATGCTTCTTGTACATAAGAAGTCTCGTTTAAAATACCTGAATCCTCTTTCAGGACAAATTCAAGTCAGTTTTCTTCTAAATTTAAAGATAGTATATCACAGAACCATAGAATCATGGAATGGCTTGGGTTGGAAGGGACCTCAAAGATCATGTATGATCAGATTAAAATAAGAATGTAGTCCATCATCTTGAATCTTTACTTAGACAGCTAAGTTCAGTTTAGACAGAACTTTAACATGTCAGATATGTAACAAAAGTACCTTAATGGCCTAAAAATATATAAGAAAAATCTGACTTATGGGAAAGGTCCTGAAAAATTCTCAGGTATCATTAACAATTTTATATAAATTGGGTTTATCTTTGGCATAAGCTGTAACATCGGCATTTCTCTCCTATGGTAAAGTAAGAACTGAAATAATATCTGCTTTCATAGCTGAAATTAGCTGCTTCTTAGACAAGTAATCTACAGGGGTATTAATGCGACTAGGGCTATGAAGCTGTACATTTGTTGATTGAGCCACTGGATGATAGTGTCCCAAGCCAGTCAGTCAAGCTGATTACAGGAATTTTTATCCTGAAACAACACTGCAAACATTTTTGATTGAATGTGAGCATAAAATCTGATTGACTGAAAGTAGCACATTTCATTTTCACCCCAGGAAGCAAAAGACTAGCTTTCTTTGCAAGGGCTGAAATGGAATGGGGCACAGGTGTTATGTGATTGAATTTAAGGATTATTCTGCAGAATTGGAATGAAATAATAGATTTCATGCTAGAATTTCTATATATCATAACAAGGCTGCTGTACTTTCTTTTTAACAACAGCCCAAAGCCATGTGGCTAAAACACAGTAGCAGGTGTATGACCCAGACATTAAAACATCTCCAAATGCAGTGCCTTATCCATCAATATCAACATGTTAAAGTTATGCATCATGGAAAGACTGAACTGAAAATCATTAGTCCAAAAAGAGTTGAATTACTTTAGATATGTAACAGATAAAGAGAGAAAAATTCTCTGCTAAAGCAAAACTTTCCACAGGTAAGAACAGACAAGGTGTAGATACCTTGGTAGTTGAGTGTCTGCCTCTGAGAAGTCAGAAGAACACTAGAATGCAATTTCTGTCACACGTGATTATGGTACAAGAAATTCTGTGGGACTACTAGTCCCTTCCAGCCCACTAGTTCAGAGAGCAAAAGAAATGACCCTGCTTCTTGATGGTTCTTGGAAGTGCTCAAATTCTGCGACCTCACCAGTGGCACTTGCTAAAATAATGTCAGAAGGGGGCCATGATGTGCAGTGCCCTACCTACAGGGTATAGGTGGGTCCTTCCACAAGTCCTTCATACATTTTCTACTCCTCTAGCTAACAAATTATGTTCATGTCAAATGGAAAAGTGTCAGTGTTTGAGAGTGAGCACAGCCACGCTGTAAGTAAGAGCTGTAGGGCAGCATGGGTATGTGCCTGCTTCAGGGCTCTGACATCCTTCCTGGCAGGTGAAGGTGGGACAGCTCCTTCTTGTCTGGTTACACTGGCCTGAAAAAAACAGCACCTGAGAATGCATCTTTCCTGTGTCTTCCCAAACAGGCACCTTACTGCACTCCTCATTTATTTATTTATTTATTTATTTATTTTTCTGACTGAAACCCCTTAGAGAATGCCAACTGAGTCTGGCCACCTAATAACTGAATTTCCCAGAGGATTTGCTGAAGGATAACAAAATAAATAAATAAAAATAAATAAATAAATAAATTTTTAAAAATGGCCCATCTCAAATGACAAAACCATTTGTTTGCACAAAATACTTTTCACAGATGACAGTTGAGCTCGTACAGCCTTGGGAAGAAAAGGCTCTGAAGAAACCTTCCAGTACTTGAGGGAAGCTTATAAGCAGGAGGGGAATCAACTTTTTATATGAGCAGAAAAGCTAGAACAAAGGGGAATGGCTTCAGGCTAAAAGAGGGAAGATTTAAGTGAGATGTTAGGAAGAAATCTTTAGCTCAGGGGGTTTTGAGGCACTGCCATAGGCTGCCCAGAGAAGCTGTCAGTGTCCCATACATGGGGGCATTCAAGGCCAGGCTGAATGGGTTCTTGAGCAATCTGATCTGTTGGATGGCCTCACTGCCCATGGCAGGGGATTAAAACTGAGTGATCGTTAAGGTCCCTGCCAACATCAGCCATCCTATGATTGTATTATTCCATGATTCTATGTTAAAATAATTTCCTGTTAAATTCTTCAGGGCACTTCCTGCCATGACACAAATTAGAGTGTGTCTCTGTTACCAAGCCATTCTCTTTCATAGTGCCTCTTTGAAGTGCCTCCACTTGCACAGATGTATGATCTTAGACTGTGGCCATGCCAAAATATTTCTAATGGATATGGACTTCAATCTTCAGCTGGTGGAAGCCAGGGAATCACCATGATACTGAATACTTTACACAAGCATAAGCTGGGCTGCTGAGTTCACTTGGGATACAGAAGGAGTTAAAGATTCCTGTGCAAGGGCTCTGGCAGATTTTTTTTCATTCTCACGCAGTCCTTGCCCCTACAATTCTGAGATTCTGTGAACATTTCTTATTAATAGCAGAGCTGATGATGAGCTTGCATAAATATTTCAAAATATAAAGGGACTAAGTTTGAACTAAGTGTACTGAAAATGGTTGTATTTTGAAAAGATCACAGAATCACAGAATTGTAGGGGTTGGACCTCCACAGATCATCAAGTCCAACCCCTAAGATAAGTGGGGGACTCATAAAACAAAGATAACTATCAAGGAGGCCTGCTTCTGACATACAGATTTTCAAATAGAATCACATCCTCAGTAGGAATAACTGTGAGAAGTGATGATTGCTGACACTGTTGTCTATTTCATTTCTCTGGAGTAATCCTGACAAGGAAGAATATGATTCTGGAGGGCATGGACTTGTTATGAGATACCCATATTTTCTTAGAGACACGTGGAGCATATTCACTTTTCTTGCACAAGAGGAAAGACAGCACAGTAGATGCAGTACTGTGGATAAGCATCCACTTTGCTAGGAGGATCTGAGGCCTACAAATTCCTGAACAAGTACTAACAAGTCCACTACCTTTGTTGTGTTAATAATGTTAAAAACAATACCATGCACAATTTGCAAATATACTTGTTTGGAACAGCTGCTTACACTTTGCTTCAGCTGAATGCTTTTCAGACAGTGCAAAGACATAAAACACAAATCAGAACTGTAAAAAGATCCGTTTCATAAAATAACCCCAGCTGTATAATACATAGCTCTAAAATAAGTAGATTTTTTTTTATTATTATTATTATTTTTTTTAAATAATTCACACTGACTATTTGAGTGTTGACCAGAAACACCGGTCTTCACAGAAGAAAGGACTTTTTCGTTACAGTGGGGAGGCAGAATTTCCTGGAACATGGGCAGGCCAAGAGCTAAAATCCCCAACGAGTATTATTAAAGACATTGTTATGCAAATTTAATACATGTTTGAGTTCTTTGGAGGAGGGATTTTCCTGCCACAGGAGACAGTGGTATTGTAACATTTATTTTAATAAAAACATGCCCAACTGTATTCATTTAGACAGTTTTCTTTGCTCTTCTATGGAGCAGAAGTTTCAGAATATGGGTTGTTGGTTTTTTTTTTTTGGGGGGGGGGCAGGGGTGAAAGCCAATGTGGAAATTGCAGTGAAAAGATGTGTTTTAAAATTTTGGCATTTTCATATTTTATTACTCTGAAATACTGAAATACCAATTTTGAAATGCAAGATTTCACTTCCATATGTTTGCTCAACCAATTTTTGTCTTTTTTTTTTCTGAGTCATTTCTTCTACCAGTAATGTCAAAAAAATGTCAGAACTTTCCCCTAAAATTCAAGATGCCCATGTGATCCCATTCTCACTGGGAAAGTGTTTCAGTGGAAAGTACTAGTCACTGTTGGAGTTCGTTTGAAACATTCCTTCCTCTGACTTTTAACTCCTCAGTACTTGCCAGGATGAACATTTTTTCACATTATATATCTTTCTCATCATACAGTAGAGCCTACACAGTTTCAGCTCTAATTGTATGCAGAGAAAGCTGAAAATGGAAAAGCTTCTGAAATCTTCTGAAGTTCTGGAACTCAATAGGGAAGGATGACCTTTTGCACGTGGGATGGATGTATCATATAGTAATTGCAGGTCAGTGTCAACTCCAGCATAGTTTTTTTAACTTTTTTTCAGCACCATCACTGGCCATGGTCTGGACCAAAGCTGCCAAATATTTTTCCAGAACAGGCCCAAGTGGTATACACATGGTCTGGCCATGCTTCCATGCAATTGCAAGGATGTGAGGTATACACACTGCCAATTTGAGCAGGCCTGTTGCTTGGAAACTTGCCTGGCATTGGTAGCTTATGATCATCAACTATTTATCAAATCATCAGAGGATGAAGTGAAGGATAATTGACATCTTCCATAGCAGATCCCAACAATGTCGGCTGTTAGATGGTCTCTGAGAGAGTGTCTCAGGCACTTAGAAGAAAGGAATTTCTCAGCTATGTATTGTCTTATTTATTAAAAGTCCCACTTACCCACAGAAGGCTGACAGGCTTTGAGAGGATGGTTGCCATACATGCTGCAGATCAGAAAGGGAGCACACCAGTCAGGCAAACCACCCTCACCAGACAAGTAGCGCAGGCACAGGCAGGTCTGTGGACAAGCACCTTAAATAATTTAGCTGATTTCTGTCACAGAAGGGAAAACAGGGAGGGAAGAGACAGTGCTAGGACACGAAACATGTATTGAGCTGAGCTGGAAAGCCACTGCGACTCTTAAAGAATGGGTGCTGCCAGTAGATCTGGCTTCTGACTGGCAGAAAATACCAGGAGTTTTCTGTGGTTGTCATGGTGTGACAGTAGTTTTGAATCAGTGATCATGCAGAAAGCAAAATAAAATCCAGTTAAAATGTTAAAGTTTGGATTGTTCATATTCTACCTGAGTTAGTTCATTCCATCTTTTCCTTCATCAAGTCAGGCTCCTATAACAAGATTTTTACTTTAAAAAAATCTTCCTGTATTTAAATATACAAGGATAGAAATATTAGGAAATACTTAGTTAAAATTTGGGCTCCTTCACTACCTTGTGCATAGATTCCAGCTGGCTAATTCATTTTTCAGATTCTCAGATAGTTTATCTGTGAAAACGAGTGGCACCAGTGTCCACACAGAAGGGATCTGGGGAATAATACTGAGTGCCTAGACATGCAAAATTATAAAAATTAAAATGAGTAAAACAAAGGAGAAAAATATGATCATTTTTACAATGCAACAGCTATGTAAATGTCCTGGCTAGCTAAGCACTAGATCTCCCTTTGACTTTCCAAGATCAGGTTGCAAATTCACTGCTATCAGGAATAGCCAGCAGGTACAAATATCAGCAGGTACACAGTCTCAAGATTACGGAAAATGTCTTGGCTTTGATGAGTATGTTTGAAGGCCATTTCAGTGGTAGGCTAACTGTAATGTGGAACATAAGGGGATAGAGAACTGTCCATTGGATTGTAACTCCAGAGACCAGTTTTTCTGAGTGGTTCTACAAAGCTAAGAAGAAATTAAAAACTTAGCTGAAGATCTGTCACTCATGGCCAGTTTTATGGGAAGTTCAGCAAGGAGTGAGAGAGCTCTCTCATTTCTAACAAAAGGCTCCTGCTGTCCATCTGAGCATGAATCTTCTTTAATGTCAGCTACACTTTGGGAGGACTTGCTCTGCTGGGCCAGAGCTTTGCATGAAAGTGGCCTGGTTTTCTTGTTGACCTCCAGTGCTGTTGTGTGTGTCTTTGTTTCCTTCTGTAACATTTCTCATAGTGATAGAACTGATCTTTTTTTAAAAAGTGGGTTTTTTTTTTTTTTTGTTTTTTTTTGGTTTTGTTTTTTTTTTTTGGCCATGGAGATAGATGTAAATATTAAAAGCAGGCACAGATAAAATAATAAACATTCAAAATAGAGAACTTTGAATGATGCTTTGTTTTGGAATACATTCCTCCAACACGTGCAGATTCAGAGATATATGAGTTTCCCTTGGTACTGAAAACCAGGGTGGTTTCCACAGGTCATTTGACCACGCAGCATGGTGTGTGTTATTAAAATCCTTGCCCATGTTTCACTGCTGGAAAAGGTCTCCCCTTGCCTCTGACACAGACTGCGGTTTTTTTAGAAAAACAAAGCCCTGGAATTCCTGGAATGATTTCTGTTGCAGAGAAGTGAGGAGCTGACTGACAGCTGAGTGCACAGTCATTGTCTTGGGCTAGCAGGTGTGTGGGCTGCCTTGAGAAAACAGAAGTAAAGCACACGGGATTTGTGTTTGCCTCTGTTCATCCTGAATTTCTGTTGTGGTGAGTCTGGCTTTCTGTTGAGCAAATCTTCTCACACTGACTGACACTGATTTATTGTTAATCCAAAGCCTTTTCTTGGTTTGCACAGAGCATATCCCAACAAGTAAAACATGCTGGTACTCACCAAAGTCCCTTAGGAAATACCCAATGTGCCAAATTCTTTCTCTGTGGATTCCTTCATGGTTAGGGGCGTTGATATTCAAATGTATCTTAAGCATGAAAGTTGTGAGACAAGATTCCTGAAGTACCAGGTTGAGATGCTGGATTTATAGCATTCCTAATCATGCATATTTTCCTGAACTGGTTCTGAATAGCAGCCCAAAGTTCTCAGAGAAGGAATAGAAAGCATCGCAGTGCATAGAAGCATATAGCCACTATGTAGTACAGTAAATGGTGTACAGTAGTATGAGCCCTGTATAAAAGGCTGTAGTTCATCTTTCTCCAGAGAAATGTATAGATGTAATGAATTTTAAAAAGGGTCTTAAATCACCTCATAGATTATTCTACTCATTTTCCTGTCAGTAGGAGGTATTTCAGGAGAAAGAAAATAATGGTCTTAAGATATAGGACAGATTTTGAGATTGTTAGATACGTTAGTTGAAAACTTACTTTCTGCTTACTTCTTCACACATCTATTTCTTTAATTCCATACACAGCAGAGCTAAGTCAGTTCCAGCTGCCACTCAGTTGCCTGTATATATGTGAAGCCAGCCACTGCTGTTATTTCACACGGGAGATGACAAGGAAAAAGGATTGAAACGCTGCTGTTGAGCTTTGCTGGCCAAGATCACACTTGAAGAATTCCCAGAATTTGTCCCAAGCCTTTCCCTGAGAAGCCAGCTTCTATTTTCAAAATATGTGAATCACTAACATTGAATCAACAAGATCCATGACATGGGAGAAACCACCACAGCAGTACACGAGTAGTCACTGGTTGATAAACAATTATTGTCATACGTCATCTTAGCTTTAAGAAGAAAGAGTTAGCTATTGCAAATTGTGTTCTCTGCTGTAATCTTCCACTGTAGGTTTCTGGACATTAACCCTGTTCTTCACCTTTGAAATGTAGAAAACTTGACAGGAAAATACTCACTCCCCACTGAAAATCCTGACCATTAGTTTCTCACAAGATGTAAGAGAAGACTTCAGCATTTACAGTTTCTGAGCTCTGTTATGGTTTGCCTGAAAATGTCACTGTTTTTGCTGCAAGTAGTGAGTGCAGAAGTCTTAGAGAAGAGGCTGTATAACTGCATTTTTAACCCACGGTATTTCAGAGCAATCAGCTTCTTCTGGGGCTTGGCAACATCATTAGTCTGCTGGACTCTAATAACTCATAGCTGCATAACCCATATATTGGGCAAGCATCCAGTTCTGATGTTTTCGGACTGTGTTGATGAATTTAATCACAACTGAAAAGCTTCACCAGATGAATATAAAGAGGGTTATGCAGTGCAATATGTGTCTCTCTGCCCATTTGGTTACTCTGGGTTTAAGTATTGTAATAGCATCATTAGCTAGAAATCCTTGAACTCTGCTATTCCACTTAAAACTAGCCCCAGGATGTGGTCCCAGGTTGTGGCTGGCACATAGCACCCATCCTGGAAAAGGACATACAAGTGAAAGGGGAGAGAAAATAGGAAGAACAGAAAGCTTTTAACTTACTCTGTACATGATAGTGATAGACTGCCTTCAAAGAGCACTGGGGCTTTTGGATATCACATAAGTGCAAAGAGGTCACCCATAGATATTTAAATTATTAACACATGTTTAACCATTAAAGAAAGATACATTGATAGAATATCAATGTAATTAATTATTTAGCTACACAAAGTATGGCATAGAAAACAAATTAACTATTCACCACTCTTTAGAAAGGATGAACCTTGAATAAATGCATCATAAAAAGGTTTGTAACCACAAGCCTTGTTAATAACTGATGATCTTAAGGCATCATGGAAAATGTTCACATGTTGGTTATCTTTATTTTTGGTTAAAAAATGAGCTTTCTTCAAAGTTGATCTATAGTGAGATGGAATTAGACTAAATGATCTCCAAGGTCTTTTTTCATCTAGGTGTATCTGTGATTCTAAAGAGCCAACTTTGTGTCTGACAGGAAATGTGGCAGCTGTTTAGCTTGTGGTGACCTATTAAAACAAACAGGCTTTCAAAGGAACTATGGATAGCTATCTGAAATATAAAATCTACCCTGAAAGATAATGTGCATGCCATTTCCTGAGTCTGTATTAAGAAGCCTTGCCTTCACTGCTAATGAAGATTCTGTGGGGAGGAGAGAGCATGCTTCTGTTAGTATCTGTTTGCAGGGAAAAATATTCTGCTTGTGGAATCTGTAGTTCACTGTTGTGTATGTGTGTATGTGTGTCTATGACGGCAAAGAAAAGTATGAAGCATTGCATGTCAACATTTTAATAGTTTCATGGATGAAATACCTTCAGATTTTGATTCCAGTTTGTGATTGTTGCATTGTTTGTTCTGTTTCTGGCCAATTATTCAAACAAAGCAAGCAGATTGTTTAATATGAAATTCTCAACAATATGGTAAAAACCCATTGTGTTTTCTCATTGCATATGAGGATTAGAAACTTTGAAGTGGAAATAAGTGGAGAGCAGTGGTAGGCTGAGATCCCTCTTCCATGCATGTTCACCTGCAGTGTTGGGGGGCTTTCCTTAGCAGGCTGCCTGAAGGCTAGTTTCATCCATGCCTCAACAGCAGCCAGGAAAGGAGTGCTAGTATGTATGTAGCTATACCTATATATCGATATATTTCTGTTGCTCCCTTGGCAGAGGTAAAACTCAACCCTTGCTCTCTTCCCATGCTATCAGGCAGTTAGCCCTAGGGGGATGCTCACAGTGAGTGGGAAGAAGAGCACTGCCCACAGACACCAAAGGCTGAGGGAGGAGGAAGCCCAGAGTCCACACAGGGCTGCCAGGGTGGCTGTGGCACATGCTGGAGCCAGCATTCTTGGTGTGTGTCCCTGTGTAATTTCTGTGGTTAGCTGTGCTACTGCACCAGGACTGACCTATACATACCTTGTTTGTGGTGACTTCAAGATGAGAAAAGAAATTTTAAGTATTCAGAAGTCTTATTTTAACATCACTGTATTTTTCAAATGCCAAAAAATGTACTTCCCTTCTGTACATAGTCAGCTGGACAATCCATCTGAAAAGCAAGTAGAGGAAATAAAATGAGGAAAATGCAGGAATAATAGTGACAATAATAACAAAAGAAATTGTAACCAGGTATCGTGCAAGCAGTTCTCATTGTTCTGGAAACTAAGTGGAAAACTAAACAGCAGTGCATCATATGACTTCTAGTCGCTGCAGAGTTTGGAGAACTGTATCTGGAGAATTTTTGTTTGTTTTTGTTTGTGAGCTGAAAATTTCCAGCTTGTCAGCTGTGTGCATAGTGTTCAGATTGTGTACTAGGCATAAAAGCATAGCAATCACTCTGTAAGTCACACAAAAATTTATTGTTCTGTTTTGCCAGTTGCAAATGTGTCCAGTCCAGCAAATGTGGGATTGCAAACTGTAGTGCTTATTCCACTTGGCAAGATGCACAAACAGGCAGGCTTGGAAGAAACTGATCATTTCTCCATCACCTCTGTTCCTGCAGAGCCTCTCAGGCTGCTTCCTTGGCCAGGTACCCTCAAGAAAGCTCAGAATCCTGTCAGGCGTGGGGTCAGCTCCTTTTTGCCTGTGTTTAGGGCACTTGTATTCTAGGTGAGTTAAGGCAGGCAGAAGGTAAAGCTTGGCATTTTGGAATAGATTAATTACAGAATTGTCTGCAATTCATTTGGGCACTCATCCAACTTGCACTCAAATTACCAGCATTTTATAAAGTTCTTTAAACTTCCCCTCTGAAGGCTGTGACCATGTGACATGTTGCAGGTTGCATCATGGTTGCAGGATCCATGTCTTCATGTCCCCTCCAACTTCTGCTGTACCATGAACACCAAACCCCACAGTACACAGGAGTGCAGCACAAGACTTCCAGGAATAAGGGCCCCAGTTGGGCTGGGAAGCAGTTCTCCTGTGTATCTCACAGGAAAAAAACTACATGTGACAGGTACTGGGGGATAATTCAAGCTCCAGCCATGAACCCTGTCTTTGGGCTGACATAGAGCAGATGACACTTGGTTCAGGTGCCCTCAGCTTATTCAGTGGGGAGAGGACAGCTCTGAGACCTGCTTTTCTGGCTTCTGCTGGGGTGTGTGCTTGTGGGAAGACTGGTATAACAGCAACAATTAGGGATCCTTGGCCTTGGCGGGATGAAAGGCCTGCAGGCTGAGCAAGTAGACTTCTGGTGTTTCTCAGGAGGAATTCCCTACTTTGACCTGTAATTTTGGGGAACTTGCTGGATAATTTAGCTCCATCCAAATGTAGGAATTTCTCATCTGGCATTCTTCTACCAGTTAATAATACTTAGTGCTTATATTGCTCTTCACATCTGCAAAGCACTTTGCAAATGTTCACTAATTAAGCTTCACAGCACTCTGGGGAGGTAAGTATAAGTAAGTTCTTATTGTTAAGTAAGGAAGACTCTTGGCTCTGCTCTCAGTGGAAGCCTTGGGGGACATCCTAACCCTCCACGCTGTAGCCCCTTCTGTTCTTTGGCTCTCTTCCTACTATGTTACAGCATAAGTCCAGAAACAGGGCTGCATTCCTGCTCCTTGCACTGTCACAAGGAGCCTTTCCATCTTCTGCACCTGCTTGCTTACCTTCCACATCTGTTCCCACACCAGTCAGGCAACTTGGGTCTCCTGTGTCTGTTTTCAGGCCCCTTTCCTCCCAGAGGAGCTGAAGGAGTCCTGCAGTGATGACAAGTGTGGTGATGGCTTTCTTGAAGGAACTGGAAAATTCTTGGGAAAAAATGTCATGCAAAGGTGATCAGAACAGAGCATGAGGAAAATAGCACAAATTTGCTACTTAGGAAGTAATAGATGCTATGTCTCAGCTGTCTGTAAAGCTCAGTCGGAGTCAGTTATGCAGGAAAAGGTCTGTAGCAAAATAATCAGTAGTTCCTGTATTTTCAGCTGTGCGCATGCTTTAAGGAGTTGCCAGGAAAGAGTGTGGAAACAGTATGCCTAAATTCTGCACATCTGAGAATATGGTAGTGTTTTATTGGGAAAGCAGTCCCCAAAAGCAATGTTAGTAAAGGCAATAAAGACTATTACTAGCTTTTTGACCTTCCAGAAGATTCTCCCTCAAAGCCTCAGACCAGTTTTCAACTTAGAGGTAGAAAATTTTCTCCTTCCCACTGCTGCCAGAGGAATGCTCTCTGTAGCTGTGGTGGCAGCTCGGTTGGAAAACCACAACCCCAGGAATCAACTCTCTGCTCTCCAGAGCTCCTTGTGAGGATTTGGGGTTTAATATTTATAATAATGATAGGGCTGTTAATATACCACATCATTAAACAGACACTGTGAAGCTGACAAGGGGAGTGAGAGAAAGTGGAGCGGCAGATGCTTTGACAGTCACTTTCTATAGTATGGAAACCATCTGGTTGTTATTATCACTTATTATTTACCATTTAAGCTAGACATGTTGCAGGGGGAAAAAAAAAGAAAAAAGACCTGCATGACCACAGGAAAGGAAAACTGGCCTTTGGGGACTTTGGAAACTTTCTGTGGTCTGATACGCATTTAAGTTGATGGTTTTCCAGCAAATCTCTTTACTTCCTTATGCTGCCACCTCAGCTGCCATATTAAAGTGATCAAGTTGACCACAGATTTGCTAAACGGAAACATGGAGTTCACTCAGTCTTTAAACCACATAAATACCTAAGAGGGATTTCTCCAGTTTCCAGCACTCACGTTGAAACTACTGCTTAACGCTGATTCATTAGACCTCAGGCTCCTTTTGTGCAACTCATAAGCAAGCATTTAAAGTCAGTCATATTCCACTACAAGGGAAATGAGTACACACTGTGCATTGAAACACCAAGGGCAACTTTGTAGTAACACTGAATAATTTCAAAAGGTTTGGTAATTTTGCTAGAAGTTAAGCACATCTGAAAATAATCTGACATTTAGGAGATGTATCTGTTTTCTGAGGTCTGCCCTTACTATAGGGCACACTAGGTGTTTTCAAGGGAGCAAGACTGTGTGCACTTCACTGATGTATTTCTTGACTTCTTTGTTCTGATTGTCCATGTAATCTTGCCTTTTTGTATAGCTTGATGAGGTGAGGCACATGTAAACACCCATGTGTTCATACTTAATTATCCAGGGGGTTTCAGCAGGAAGAAAAAGTGAGCCAAATCAAATTATTCTTTAATGAGGACTTAAACATGTAAAGTCCTCTTGCTTCTTGAAAACAATTTTAAAATGCCTTTTACTGCCATGCTAAGCTACCAAGTTTAGTACAAAACAGCCATTGGTAGAGGCATTCCTGTGTATTCTCAGAGAGCCCGCATTTATGGAGCTTACTCCCCAGGGGGACACCTCTCAATCCCATGCTGCCTTCTGACAGATGCCTCCTTAAAACTCCCCTCCATCATGACCTTTGCAAAGCATATGACAAGAGCTAAGCAAACTGATGGCACAGGGTAACTATCGCTTATTGTATTAAACAGTGCTGACTTGCATGAGCCTTCAGCTTTTCTCATCTGCTCATGGTAGTCATCTGCTATCTAGTGTCTTCTGACTTAAAGCAAGCCTTCTACATATGTGAAGGAAAGGAAGTAATCATTTCTTTGTGCGGGAGTCCAATTTCTGTAACAGCTGGATAGTACCTGTGAACAGTAATGCGAGACGCTCAAATGATAACAATCAATTTAGCAGAGAGGTGAAAGAACATACTGAGAAGAGAAAGAAGTGGTAGGCCTTTTGCTCTATATGAAGTCACCAAAATATTTGGGTCATGCCCTCATCAGCAGATAGGGATGATTAGCCACCAGTCCTGAGGTTTTACACATGTTAACACAGGTAACCCAAATAAGGAATCTTTTTGATGCCCCTCTGAGGTACATCAAGGTGCTCTCATTAGGTTGGTTCTGTGAGCAGCACATTCCCATGCAGAGTGCAGGGTCAGATGCTCCCATTTATTGCTATGTGCACCAAGGAGTGCAGGACACATTGAACAGCATTTGCAGGAACATGTGTCTCAGCAGGCTTCGTCAAAGGTACCCACAGCAGTCAACAGAGCTTTGCTGCCTCTCTGTCTTAGTGGTGGGCAGAAATACAATACACACTTACAAACTGGTTTTGTAAAGGACACTCAGAAAGCCATCTTAAAGAATGCCCACATTTTTTATTTCCACACTAAATTATCACCCCAGTGAACTGAAGTTTTTGCTGTGCTTTTGCAAGGGTTGTGTCAAAAGCATAAGGGCAACAGTCTGCATCCATTCTCCTGGACTTCTGTGAGACTACAAAAGTTGTATAGAATTCTTTCTGCATGAGAAAGTTTCATTTCTTGCCTTCCTAAAATGTTTGTGCTGTTTGAGCCGAAGTCTATGTTTCACGAGGGAACACTTTATTTGCATTTTCACTTTCATGTTCCTAGATATAATCAAGAATAATCTGCTCCTGCTCTTTCATTTCAGAAGAAGTTTAAGTAATCAATCAAAATTTCATTCCTGTAAGTCAAATTATGTTCTTATGTTGAGTATGCATGATTACTGATAGTATTGTATGTACATCTTCCAGGACAGAATATAGCCAAATTCCATCCTTCTCCATTTGACCATATGTGAGAAAATGAAGGTTACTGTAAAATAAATTTGTCTCAGTTAACATAGAGTAAGTGTACATGCACCACTGATTTTTCTGATAATGTTTTCTCTAAGAGTATGCTAATAGTCTGTACAATTGCATTTTTTTTTTTTCCCTGAAAATAATTCTTTGGCAAAATTTAAGTATTTACAAGCAATCCAAGGAAATATTTAGTTTGCTAAGCCTTTTTTTCCCTTGGGGAGTATTCTTCTGCCAGACCCTGTAACTTGCAGTCAAACACCATGCATGTAAAAAGGGAAGGTGCAGTTCAAGCATGTGATTTTTGAAGGGTTTTCAAAACTGGCAAGTTCACTTGCACTCAGAAGTCATCTTCTTTTAATTGATTCTTCACATAAAATAAAAGCTTTAGACTTATTCTGCCTAAGAAATTAGTGTGTTTCCATGAGTAACAGAAAACAAATAAACTTGGTGTTGATGGAGAGGAAACAGCAGGTTGAGATGAACTCTGAGTCCCTGAGTAGGAGATCTGAAGATCTCATAGAACACTCACTTTGAATTATGAGTCTGACCTCCTCTTCCCTGAGTTCATGAAGGTTATGAAATTGGTACAACCTTTGACTGCAAAGCCCTCTTGGAACATTCAATATATCATGCTTTTTCTAGCAAGGAGTCTGTGGATGACCTTCTTTGATGGAGTGATGGCGGACTGCGGAAGATGTCATCTTCCTTGACTTCTGCAAAGCCTTTGACGTGGTCACTCACCACATCCTTTTCTCTAAATTGAAGATGTGTGGATTTGTAAGATGGATTGTTTGATGGATTAACTGGTTGTCTGGTTCCAGCCAAAGGGTTGTGATCAATGATTCTATGTCTGGGTGGAGGCCAGTCACAAGTGGCATCCCCCAAAGGTCAGTCTTGGAACCAGTACTCTTCAACATCTCTATCAATGACATAGGTGATGGAATCAAGTGCACCCTCAGCAAGTTTAAAGGCATCAAGCTCAGGTGCAGTCAGTGCATTGGAGGGAAGTTAAGTCATCCAGAGAGACCTGGGCAGGCTGGAGAAATGTGCCCATGTGAACCTAATGAGGTTCAGTAAGGTCAAATGCAAGGTGTTGCACTTGGGCTGAGACAGTCCCAGTTATATTTTCAACCTGGGGGAAGATCTCCTTGAGAGCAGCCCCGCAGAGAAGGACTTGTGGGTCCTGATGGATGAGAAGCTGGACATGACCCAGCAGTGTGTGCTTGCAGCACAGAAGGCCAACTGTGTTCTGAACTGCTTTAAAAAAGGGGTGGAGGTGATTGGCCCCCTTACTGAGCTCTTGTGAGATCCCATCAGGTCTGGGGTCTAGGTCTGGGGCCCCCAGCACAAGAAAGATGTAGAACTCTTGGAACAGGCCCAGAGGAGGGCCACTAAGATGATCAGAAGGCTGGCACACCTCTTGTATGAAAGAAAGGTTGAGGCAACTGGGCTTGTTTAGCTTGGAGAAGGGAAGGCTCTGGGGAGACCTCATTGTGGCCTTCTATTACTTGAAGGGAGTGAGTGTATAAATAGGGGGGGGGAGGGGGGAGCAACTGTTTACGAGGGTGGATAGTGATAGAACAAGGGGGAATGGTCTTAAACTATGACAAGGAAGATTTAGTTTAGATATTAGGAGGAAGTTTTTCATTCAGAGGGTGGTATTACACTGGAACAAGTTGCCCAAGGAGGCTGAGGATACCCCATCCCTGGATATATTCAGTGTAAGGTTGGATGTGACTCTGAGCAGCCTATTCTAGTGGCTGGCAACCCTGCCCACAACAGGGAGTTGAAGCTAGTTATCTTTGAGGTCCTTTTCAACCCAGGCCATTCTGTGATCACGATTTCCATGTTAAGGTTGTTCAGTAGAGTGGAAAAGCAGAACATGGTCAGGAGAGCACTTCAGCTGCAAATCATGAAAGGTGCTAAACTGTCCCTAACAGATCTGACTCTGCTCCTAATGCTCCTTGAGGTAGAGGACCACTGGAAAAACCTCAGCTCAGAAACCCCACCCTGTGTAATAAGATTAGACAAGGTTTGTAGTCATCTCAGTTCTACTACAGAGGTACATCTCTGTTATGTTGTGCCATGCATGTAAGACTAACCAATGAAGTTGGACTGCATAGAGATGTCCATTAGGAATTGACCCCACAATCCCCAAGTTAAAATCTGCCCCATGTTGAGGTCCACACAGTTTTAGTGAAAAATTTCCAGCCCCAGAACATTTGTATTACAAGGTAAAGAGAGGGAACAAGCTATGCAGTAACAGGGACAATCTCATCAGAAAACCTCAAACATTCAAATGAAGGGATAGGCAGAACAAAAGGGAGGGATGGAGCTGTATGCCTATCAGTGAAGTCTTTCAATGTGCAATTATGCAACATGCTAGATAATCTCATCTAGGCTCCCTTTTCCAATGAAAGGTTGGACCTGATAATCTCTCGAGGTCCCTTCCAGCCAGGGTTGTTCTGTGATTCTGTTATTCTGTGCAGACGCTGTCACTTAGGCATGATGGTAATGATGTTCCAGAACAAAACTACAGCCAGAGACAAGCTGCTGCACTTATTTTACAGATTTTACTTGTCCAAAGATGATTTTTATTTGGGGAGAAGAGACAGTATTTTAACATGGGAATCATATATTCAGCACTGAAAATAACAGTGTCCCATGTTTTGGCCACACCAAGTACATTCTCCACCAAGTTCTCCCATGGTTTCTTTTGGGATGAGTTTGGGAGAACTAGGTCCTGCAAACCCACCTTTATATTCTTGAGCTCAACAGCAATGAGGGCCTTTTCAGTTCCTTCCCAATACAGATTTTGTGTTAAATATCAAGACTATGATGGCAGAGAGAGCATTGCTTCAGTGAGCATAATTTATTGTATCCCACAATTACAGTAAATTGGTATTTTAAACAGAGTAGCTCAGTGCATGGTGTGACAGAAAGAACAGAGAGATTTAAATGGCCAGTAGGAAAAACAGTCCTACTAATCTAATTCTGGGGTGAAGTGAGCACCACACCGTTGACAAAGCTAATTTTTGCTTGGTATTATGCCAGCCTGGTTCCCTGACTTATTTAAAGCCTGAGTTGTTTATAGGGTTATTATCAGAGAATTTTCTCCTTCTGAAGCCAAAGGAGGAAAAACAGTGACTAAGGTAAACACTGCAAGGCCTAAAGCAATATTTTCTGTTGTGATCTACAATTCAAATACAGACATCCAGTCCTGGTAGAAATAGCCCTGGTGCTGGTGCTGTTGACAGTGTGTTTCATAGAGGGATATTTAAGGAGAGCTTGGAAGCAAGAAGGAGGTAGGGGAGCTTCTGAGGTCTGAAAAAAAAGTCAGCCTGTCAGTGGTGTGCAGCACTCTCCTGTTCCCCTGAGGAGAAAGCTCTTAGTGTGTTTCATCTCCTATGATGACAGTGATGCTATGTTTCAGGTTTCTCACAGCACTGTAAATTGCGCTATATTAAAGAAGCGCCTTTGGGTAGGAATATACAAGTGCAGAAAATGCATTTGATTAAAAACAACTCCTACTATTCATTGCATAATAGAACATGATTGCAAGCAGTATAACTGCAGTTAGTTCTACTCTTACCCACGGCTGATTGTATATTAGTTCACTGAATTCTCAGTCTTTCTTTTCTGGGTAATGGAAGTATAAGCTTGTCATAGACCAGATATTTAAACACTAACCTCATGCCACTTAGCATAAAAGTGTTCAGCATAAGGCAGTTACCTGATACAAAGTGTTTTGTGTAGATCTTCCATCGGGTCTTCCATGGAAAGAATCATGTAAACGGGTCTAGAGATGATAGAAGAGAATACTCTCAGAGCAGTCACAGAAATTATGTAGGTTAATGGAGAAAGTCATAGTGTTATACACTTCATTTTTACTGTACTGGCTACTTATCAATACAATAGCATGGGGAAGAAGTTCTTTTTGACTGACTTTGGACCTGTGCTGAAAGGAAAAAGATAGAAATTTGAGAACAAGCTTGGATTGTGACAAATGCATTTAATTGTATTATTTGACGTTTTATTACATTCACCAGTTTGTGTCACTTCAAATGACACTAGATAACACCGAGAATGAATATCAGCTCTGATATACACAGCAGACATCAACCATATGCTGTCCCAAGGATGAAGAAGATGAGCTGAATTCATTTCTGAATTCTGGCTATGCAGTATAGTTTGCAATGAACCTAAAACAACAGAATTACAAAGGGAAAAACATTGCTATGGCAACAAAATATTGCTATTTTAAATGAGTCTGGTTTAAGAAAAAATCAACACTTTGTTTTAAGCAGAATCAGACTTTGAAAAATAAATGCAAGCATTACTTTAAAGCTAACTCATAATTTAGCCCATTTATGAGGACATATCTACCTGTAACTCTCTTTTCTTTGGCATTTTCTGAGCTTACAGTATCGTAGAACACCATTTTTCAGTTTTAGAAACTGAAGGAGAAGCTAAATTACCCAGTGTCAGGAGGCATAGCAGTTCCTTAACTCAGCTAGATACAGAGTGTAAATGATACAGGATATAAGGTCAAGATTACTCCTACCTAGAGTTAGGTCCAATCTGAACTCCCTAAATTAGTGATGCCTGAAGATATCTTCACACTTAGGGAAATACTGCACTCCCAGAGTAAGAAATCATGTCTTCGACTAAATTGCCAAGTCATATTTCAAAGGTAGATCTCTTCCCTAACTTTAGGGGTGCACAAAAGATGTGTTTTCCTAATCAGCTATCTCAGTCAAATGACTGATGGATCAGGATGAAAGCTCTTAGATGAGTCCACTGGCTAAGACTTGTTAATCAGTATTCCAGTGTGAGCTAACACTACTCATTTACTATCCTCCCAGCTGCAATGAAGTTTTCTTTGACTTCTGATTACTGCAAGAGACAACATCCACCTTTTCTACTGCCTTGCTGCAAGATAATGCTTTCACTGAAGGACAAAATTCAAGTGTGAAATTCAAATCAAGAGCTTTTCTAGTTGACTGTATAACAGCAAGGAGGTGAAAATAAACTTATGTGCTTTTCCCAGCCCTATTTAAAAGCCATCTGGCTATTTATTTATTTATTTGTTTATTTCTTTTTTTTCTTCAGAGGACAGAGCACTTTCCAAGAAAAATACGCAATAAAATTACCTTTAGTTTCTAGATGATGCTGCCTTTTTCTGTACTTTCCTCTCAGTGACTTTTTGGCTGTTAAAGGCCAGCTGCCAAAACCTCAGAGAACCAGACAACTCTGCAGTCTTTTAAAAATGCAACTGTTATGGTAGTACACATGAAAGAACAATTACACTGAGATTTTATAATTTAAGTAATTAGTTGTGTTTTTTTTTTTTTTTTTTTTTCTGTAGATTGACCTCACAGAGGTTCAATATAGCTGCTCATTACCATGCATGGCATTACATTTTTAAAAGGAACAAAGATAAATTCAGCTAAAATATGTATCTGAAGTAAGGTGAATTTACCTGCTTGCTGAGGAAATAAGATTAAAGCTGTTTGTCCAAAATACAGCCCTAGAAATCCCCACAGTCTCATTTATGTGAGCCATTATATTTAGCTACTTAGCAATGCAGAGTGAGCATAAAGTACTGATGGCTACTCAGACTTGCATCAGAAAGCCATCTACATCCTTGTGTCTGGTTTCACCCATGGGCTGCTCTTATGCCTTCAGAGACTCTCAGCTAATGGAAAGTACCAGAAGGGATATCTAAGTGGAATCTGACCTGAATTATTCTGGTCTTTAGCAATGCAGAGAGACTGGTTTGCACAGAAAGTTAAAAACCATAAATATCCCAACTCTGGCTTAACAGTGGCTACAGACTGCTGCTATCTTGTTTAAAAGCTCACGTTGTCAGGAACACCAGAGCTCAAAAACAACCTCAAGCTCCATGACTTTTTGACAAGGTCCTGCCCACCAAAACAGGCAATTAAAATGTGAGAAGAAGAATACTGATTGATCAATTTGGAACCAGGTATGCAGTGTGCAGAGTGGCAAGAGACAAGGGATCCATTGAAAGTGCACTCAGAGTATTGGCCATCCTTGTTTCAAACATATTGTCTCCTAGTGATCAAAGGATGCAGCAAGGAATGGATGTCACCTTCTCAGCTGTACTCAGATACTTCAAAGGTTTCTGCTTTGCAATTAAGACAAGCATCACTCTACTTTTTGATCCAGGCTAGGGTAGGATGTGCAGCATCCCGTGCAGTCTTAAGAACCAAGCAGCAAACCAAATGAGTCAAAGCAAGTTATTTGTGCCAAAAAAGCAAGTGATAGCTTAATTGGTCAATCAATTCAGAATAGACTCTGCAGTGAAATAAATGGCAATTTGATTATGTACTGCTACAACACAAAACAATTTGATTTGACTTCAGGAAAGTGATGGCTTTTTCTTTAATATTTGGTTACAGCCTTTCAATTGAGTGCATCCAGAGGAGAGCACAATGCTGAAATATTATGATTTCTCCATGTTAAAACTGAACATACTTAATATTTATTAAAAGATTAAATGACTTTTAAAGTAAACGGAATGATTCAGGTTCGTATAATAAGGCTTAATCTGGCTTTTTGGCTACTGCAGAATAAAATTGTGCCTGCAGTGAAAGTGGTCTTAACAGATATGAGATGTGAATATTTGTTTGTTGGTATGATTGCTTTTGTTAGGAATGACTCTTTTTGTCTACTGCAGTGATTTTGTTTACATCATGACTGGACAAGAAGGAAGTAATTATGTTCATATTGTGCCTCCTTTAAGTGAATATATTATTTTGAAGTTATTGCATTCACTTATTTATAGAATTATAATTTTTTAGAGTCTAAATGTATCAGTTTTCCTTTATCAGCCAGACTTGTAATCTTCTGAATAACTAATTTCAAGTTTATTGGAAGTACCTTTTTTCTACTTAATTATGTTGATGGTCTCAAGGGTCTGGTGCTATTGGCTGTAAGATACTGCATTCCTATTTGCATTTTTGCCTTCAAGAAAGGAAATCAACAGGAAACAACACATTTTAAAGAAACATCAGGCTGATTTTATCCAACAGGTTCACTTGTATCAATGATATTTGAGATAAGCACAATCCTGTATTTGGTTCTGCTCTAGATTGACTGGCAACAATCAGAAAGATTGTACACATGCAATGCAGAAAGATGCAATCTTGAAAAGCATCATGGAAACCTAAAGAAAAAACATTTTACAGCAAAACAACACTGTAGATGATTTCATATTGAAATGCATATTTGTGCCTCTTTCACTGATGGTCATTTTTATTGTACTTCTTATGGAAAAATCTTTTAAAGACAAGCTCTCTTTGAGAGCAGAATTCTTGAGCCAAAAGGAATGGATGACAGGGTCTATATTAAAAAAGCAGTGTAATTCAATCAGTGAATTCATGAATAACAAAGAAAGATCTACAGTGAGAAAGATTATTATGCTAAAATTCTTAAACTAAAGATGATCTCTTCTTAATTACCTATATGTCTCACTCCCATATAGACTTCCCTATCATCATGTGGCTTTAAAAGTGAGAAAATAAAGACTTGTGATTATGTTCATCTTATTCTGAAGAACCGATTTTGCAATATTTGGATTCTGTGGCTGAAGACCTGGAAGAACGTGCAGCAGACTTCCCATAAGCCAACAAAGATTCTTGTGTGAGCCCAGGAAGCTGCTAATTCTCAATGGGAAGACTGCACACAAAAGAAATTGGATCAGAGTGAATAGATTTCATAAAATGCTTTCTGTTGCGGATTCATGTATATATTTTTAATGCTATATCAAGAGTTTTCTGATCTTTGCAAGGATTATGATAACATGGGCCACAAACACTTTCTTTGTTTAGGACAAGAAAGATTTGTGGAAAATTATCTTTGTGCATTTTTAATGTTCAGCCTTTTAGACACTGAGAACATACAAATATCAGAGGAGGTCACCCTGGCCTTGACCACTGTAGTCAATAGGAAGACTTCCTCTAACACTACAGATGAAGAGCTGTGTGTTACTATACAGTTCACAGTAGGACACCCTTCACAACACTTAACACATTGTGAAAGACACTTGATGTAATGCTCAGCCAAAAATCCCTGTTTTCAACAAGATTGTTCATGTACATACATATCTGAAGGTTTCAACTGACTAAACAGAAATGTAAATTACCTGTAGGTCTAGTAAATTAGGCATATGTTTTTTTACATCTGAGAGTTTTTGTGGATTCTGGAAAGTTTTTTGATTTTTCTGTAAAGTGATATACTTTTGGGAAATGAGTAATATCTTTCTGGATAAGAGCACTAAATTCTTATCTAGTATCTAAATGCTGGGGTTGCCTTTTCTCCTCATGCTTTCCTTTTCTCCTCATGAGATTTCCTTTAAGCCCAACTGAAATTTCTTTCTCTTTTAGGTGCTTGTACCCATATCTAAATTTGTTGAGCTCAGCAACATGTTGCAGTAAGAGCATCAAATTGAATACTTCCGGTGTTGTGCTTGAAGTATCTGCCACAGAACATATATCTGGTTTCAATTCTCACTTTTCCCAGGAAAATTTCCTGACAATCCAGTTATCAAGTTAAACTACTCTTCAAATACCTATGCATGTAGCAAACAGTCCAATAACCAACCCAGCATATAATACTCCCAAATTACTCCAGGGAAGTATATATTTTTTACATAGGCAATTTCCTTCTTTTGTATTTTGTAAAATATGAGGGATTTTGAAAGAGCTGAATTTAAAAGGCTAATTTACCTCGTATGAGGAGCACACATACAAAATGATCTGCTCAGTAAATGAAGATGATACATATAATATATGTAAATTGCTCTGAAAGTAATGCCACCTATTTATTTCACTGAAAATTACAACAGATATAAAGAGCAAAATAGATAACACTATGTCATGGAACAAGTTCTCAGCTACAGAGCACTGTTCTTGAACATTATCACCACCATCAGCTTTGCATTTTTGCTAGCAATGAACAAGAGCTGGCATGCCATGCTTATAAAAATCTTTACCAGAGGAGCTGATCCACTGTTTCACAACTGCTGTGTTGCTAGAAAAATGCTGCCCATGCAGTCTGTCTTTCAATGACCTGGACAGGTGGAAGTCAGGGACACAAAATCTGAGTATATGGTTTATGTTGTAGGACAGTCCTGCCAAGATTGGCAGTGTGTTCCACAGTCTTCAAATTGGTATGGCATTTGACATTACCATGTTGCAAGAGGAAGGCTGTCTTCTTCTGCGGTCTGACTGTGGAAGTTAGAGGCTTCACCTTAGTCAGCATCATGAAGCAACGGTCAGAGTTGATGATCTGTCATGTTCCAGGAAATCCAGAAGGATCACCCCTTCCTACCCTAAAAGGTAGTGCACATCACTTTACCCTCCGAGACCTGTGTCTTGAACTTTCTCTTTGATGAGGAATTCATGTTGCCACTCCATGGGCTTCCATTTTTAATGTGGCTCATAGTGGTGGCACCATACCTCGTCACCGGTAATGACACAGTCCAGGAAACTGCCACCTTCAGCCTTGTACTGGTTCTATAGGTCCTGGCAAATTTGCATATGTGTATTTTCTGTTTCTTTGTGAGCACTGATGAGACTGACCTGGTGCAAACTATGCAATACCTCAATGCTGCCACCATATTCAGCTCCACACACAGTTCACTGGTCATAAACTGTAAACCTGCACAGGTGAGCTGATCAAGATACTTTTCATTTCACATTGTGACAGCAGTGCATGGCCATCCAGAACCTGTCTTGTCTTTCGTATTGCTGTTGTCACTGCTGAAATGTACCATCCACTGCCTCACTGTGCTTACATACACTGACATAAACATCCAACAAGTATCAATGAATGTCAGTAGGTGCCATTTTTATTTATTTATTTATTTTATGAAGGAATTCAGTAACACACCTTTGTTTCATGCAGATTTCGGTGTCAGACTCCATTTGATCTTCTGCTGCAGTCTGTCACATGTCAACAAAATATAACAGAATAGTGGTGAGAAGGCTCAGCCTCCACTGCCATGCCACCGACATCCATCTCTGACATTGTGAGCCCTCATCATAAAATAGGAAGCATTACTTTAGGAGCAGTCCTTATAGAACTGCATAAGTTGCTCACTTATTGAGGGTATCTATCACAAACAAGAAAATACTCATGCTACACACAGCTGTGAAAACTACCCCTTGGGATAAGTGGTCTTCAGAGAAGGGTAAAAATGTGGCATGATTCTGCATGCATCCTGCCTCTCTTGCTCACCAAAATCTGAAATCACAAAAAATCACGAACACTCAGATGTACTGGAAGTTGCAGTCCAGAAGTTTGTCATTAGAGTTCTTATTTTTGAGCTCAACAACCTCTCTTTCTGCCTCCAGCCCACAGCTCTGCTCCAGTCCTTCAGAACAACAACAAAAATACCCAACAACAGATTTAATGCCCAACAAAGTAAAGCCAGATGTCATTCAAATCAATAGGAAAATTCTCATATGTATTGATAATGCCAGAATTTAGCACAGAAATTTTAATTTATCAGAGAACATCACTGCCTACTAAATCACTTATTGGTATGTCTGTTTTTCCCTAAAATGTTTAGAGTGGTTTAATATAAAGTTTGGTATTACAGAAACTGAGTGTATTATGGGCTGGGGGAACATCTGCTGGGACTGTCCCAGTTCTCAGTTCAAAAAATGCCAAAACTTGCTACTGTGGGATTTTTTAAAAGTCAAGGTATTATTTTAAATTTTGAAAGTTACCAGTCAATGACTAGGCACACAATTAAGAAATAAATAAAGATCTGAAACTGTATGATAAGTCAAAAACAAAACATAAGAAAATAATAGAAAGAATACATAACAAGAGCGAATAACTAGAGAAATGTATTGAACCTTGCCATAGCACAGATGGAAGCCCTGCTTTATCGGGATAGGAGAAATTACCACTCAGCGTGTAAAGAACATGAAGAATGAATGAAGTTCTGAATGCAGAGGAGAATAGAATAAACTGGATCAGCAAAAATTATCAAGGTTATATCTCCCTGATCTTTGGCTGTTTTTCTGATTTCACTGATTTCACTACGAATCAGGAAGACTGTGTGGTACAGCAAGGAGGACATGCTTTTTTTCCCTTGACAGATCCCACAGCAGTCCATATTCCTATGGTCACCAGCCCTGGTGAGCTATTGATTCCCATCATACACATGGAAACAACTATTGGAGAAAAAAAAAAAAAAAAAAAAAAAAAAAAGATGAACAAAGACACATAAAAACAGACAAGAAAGCATCAGAGAACCCTTCTGCTGTGGCATATACCTCAGTTAAGGCTTCCCATTTCCTCCTGCATAACTGTGATCGCTCTTCTGTTTAAAATGCAGTTACTGTGCTATTGATTGCCTAGATAAGTTTTTAAAAGCATTTAGAATTGGGCAATTAGTTACTGCTTAATGCAGAATGTCAAAACAGAGTTATCGATCCAACTAATTGATCAATTGATTCATTATTTCCTTCACATGGCTTGATTTGGAACCACTCTGAAGGAATAAATGAAAGAAAAATAATTCCTCACTTTTGCAAGAAATGACATATAACAAAAAGTTAAGATGCATTGCCCTTGAAAAGAGGCAGTTTGTATCTAAAAGAATTCATTTTTCAATAATTTCTTGTTTGTTAAAGAACTTATAAATTTATAATAAATGTATATTTAAAATTTATTTTAAAAACTTGCATGAAAATCTTACAATGGAAATAGTAAAATAGAAATGGTAATAGAAAAAAAGAAATGTTTAGCAGTGTACACAGTGAAGTATTACTGTAGCTGAGTCAAAGAGTATTCCTTTAACTAATATGTCATAACAGCTTTTTTGATAAATATTTTTGTTTTGGTCAGGCTGATGTAAAAAATAAAGTAATAACGATTATAATTAAGGAACCATGTTTGACCTGGAAACCCAGAGCAAAGTATTTCATCTGGAACATGCAAAAATTTGGGGAGACTGTGTGTGTGACAGAAAATGGGATGTCATAATGGAAACTGCTCTGACATCAGATACTCAGGAATGCTTCTTCTGCAAAATGAATGGAAGGACACAGCCATCTACCATCTCACCACAGCACTGGGGTAGAATTTGAGATCATCTACTCTTAAGTACCTGCTAAAGGGTGCTGCTCAGATTGTGACCCTAATGAGGTTCAGTAAGGTCAAGAGCAAGGTATTAAATTTGGGTTGGGATGATCCCAGAAATGAATACAGACTGGGAGAAAAACTTATTGGAATCAGCCTTGAGGAGAGGGACTTGGAAGTCCTGGTGGATACTCTCCACATACTCTTGTGGCCTGGGAGACCAGCTGCATCCTGGACTGCTTTGAAAGAGGGGTGGCCAGCAGGGGGAGGGAGGTGACTGTCCCCCTCTGCTCTGTGCTAGTGAGGCCCCATCTGGAGTACTGTGACTAGGTCTGGGGGCATCCAGCACAAGAAGACAATGAGATGTTAGAATCGGTCCAGAGAAAGGCCAAAGGACTGGAGCTCCTCACCTGTGAAGACTGGCTGAGGGAGCTGGGCTTGTTTGAGTATTTGAGAAGATCATATAAGCAAAAGGGATTGACTTTTTTTTACAGTCTAACAGCAAAAGGACAAGAGGTAAAGTATTTAAACTAAAAGAAGGGAGATTTAGGTTAGATATTAGAAAGAAATTGTTTGCTCAGGAGATGGTGAGTTCCTGGCGCAGGACACCCTGAGATGCTGTATGCACCCCATCTCTGGGTGCACTCAAGGCCAGGATTGGATAAGACCAGATAGGACGCAGGGCAGCCTGACCCAGAGTGTGTAAGTAATTATATAATTCCATGATTCTATGATTCTCCAGTCATATTTGAATGAGGTCTCCTCCAAAAGTAATGCCTCCTGTTTTATGATGATGGCCTGTGATGTCAGAGGCACACGTTGGTGGTATGGCAGTAGAGGCCGAGCTTTCTCAGCCGTATTCTGTTTAATTTTGTTGACATGTGACAGACGACAGGATGGCATCTGACATGGAAGTGCACATAATTCGTAGAATCATAGAAGCAAAAGTGTGTTACTGAGTTCCTCCATCTGGAGAATACTGCACCCATTGACATTCATCAGTGCTTGCTGAAATTTTATAGGGGCCAATCAGTGAACGTGTGCACAGTGAGGCAATGGGCAGTGCGTTTCAGCAGTGCCAGTGGATCACCTCTGCTGGTGCAGATATTTATGGGTATGACACGCAGGCTCCTGTTCATTGCTGGTGCAAATGCATAACTACTGGTGGCACCTATGTTGAAAGAGATTGTTTTGTAGCTGAGACTTTGCACTATCAAGTATTGTTATTGTGCTCTTTGTATCTGTTGTAGTTTGCATGGAAATAATTAGGAGGCAAGTTGACCCTGGTCAACTTGTTGCTGCCTCTTTGCTTGTTTTCCCTATGCCAGACTCAGGGAGAAAAGTTCTACAAGACTTTCACTGTTAACCACAGGCAGAAACTACTCCTAGTCTTCTGCTATATTAAGACAGCTAGGAGAAACACATCTGCATAGGGGAAATGCTTCATCTGGATGTTACTTTTTGTCTCAGTTTCCATTAGGAAAAACCCACAAAACCCACATCACTTTGAAAAAAATATGATGCACAGCTTCTCACTGTGTCACATTGCCTCCTGCACATGTTGAAAGATTAAGGAAATAACTGCAACAGCCAAAGATTTAATTTTGTTCTTAGTCCCAGGATCCTTTTTTTTTTTTTTTTTTTTTTTTTTTTTTTTTTTTTTTTTTTTTCCCAAGAATGTTAGAGATATGCAGCTGGCATAGTAGGAGACCAAACAAAATACCACTGGAAATGATTAATTAAATAATGATGAATGTAGCTCATGAACTGTAACCCATTAATTTCAATTACATCAAAATCTGACTAAAAATATTCTACAAACAATGAGTTAAAACAAATCTGTAGCACAGGAGGCAGTTCAAAGAAGCTGAAACCACAGCAAAATATTTAAACAGCTGGAGAAAACAGGAGGTGCCAAAAATCGTTTTGTTAACTGCATGCTGTCACTGGATTAAAAATAAATATGAAGGAATGATAAACACCCAGGTTAGCTGCACAGTATTAAATTAGACCTTGGGGAATAAATTCTGCTTTCACTTTGCTGGTGGATAACTGATGTGGCCACTAGTGCAAGTACTTTTAACACAGGGATAAATATAGAGCTAGCACAAAAGACCAGGGAAAGAAAAATCTAGGCAATTTAGAAACACTCAAGGTAAAGAGGCCTCTGAAACCCATCCTAGAGAGTTTCAAGAGTAGCTAAGCATTTCCCAAAATATTAGTTATTATAGTCAAGAACTTTTGAAGGACAGAGAAAATCTCTAAAGATGGGAGAAGGTCAGATGCAGTACTATAAAAAAAGAAAAACAATATGACTGTGGGAACTGTATCAGGCTAATTTTAATACCTGGAAGATGCTAAAACAGTTGATTACATAACCAATCTGTAAGCACCTAAAGGAGAACAAACATGATTAAATACTTATAACATTCTTTTGCTAAGAATGTACTGCATCAAATCAATCTGGTTAAATCTTTTAAGAGGTACCTAGTAGAGTGAACAAGGAAAAGCAGCAGGTGAGGCTTTAGTATTTTAGTATTTTTATTGGCTTTAGTAAGACTTTCACAGAGTTGGGCACAGTAGTCTCTTTAGAAAAGGGAAATACAGAAAATAGAGTGTAAAGAACTGGTTGATCCATATTACAAAGACTAACTAGAGGAGATCAACAAGAAAATGAAGAGGTCTGTAGAACATGACAACTGTATGAAAATTGAAAGGTTTCCTGATGTTAACTGAAACAGTGAACACAGCAGTGGTCTTCCAGTATTGCTGGAGTTGTCTATGCACTACCCATAAGCTTTAATTGAAACAAACAAACAAAAACAAAAACTAAAAAAAAAAAAAAAGACTTTGTTTTGATAGTTGAAAGCTAATTCTAACTATAAGGGATAGAGAGCAGACAGAATCTCAGTTGAGTACTCTCACTGAAAGATGTTTGCTGTCAGCAGTGATCTAGGTATACGCTCTCAGATTCTGCCCAGGAAGAATAAAATGTAAGATCCTCTTTTATTCCAAAGGGGTACTAAGGGCCCCTTCTTTTTTTTCTTTTTTGTTAAATAAACATACCTGAAATATACCTGTTCTTACTAGAAGTGGTATGGTGTGCTCTCCTGGGATGAAGCACAAGTTCTCAGCAGCCACAGCAAGAAAACCCTTCTGTTTCATGACTGACCCACAGTGAACTCCATACATCCCTTCATCCCTGCTGCACCTCTGCCAACACAAGCCAGCATGGGGGAGATCAGGGATGTGGTAGACAGCCAAATGAATAGGATCAGAGGAAGGTCCAGTGTCAACTACATTTTCTGTTTGCAAGGTTGTGCCCAGCATCTCCCTTTTGAGGAAAGACTGAGAGACCAGAGACTGTTCAGACAGGAGAAGACCAAGAGGGGATGGAATCACAGAATCACAAGGTTGGAAAGGACCTACAAGATCATCTAGTCCAACCACCCTCCCATTACCATTGATACCACAAGCCACTAAACCATATCTCGCAGCTCCTCATCCAGATACCTCTTGAACTCTGGCAGGGACAGCAACTCCACCACCTCCTTGGGCAGGCCATTCCAGTGCCTGACCACTCACTGAGAGAAAATATTTTTTCATTACATCTAATCTGACCCTCCTCTGATACAACTTGGAGCCATTTCCTTGGATTCTGTTTGTTGCCTTGGAGAAGAGGCCAAGACCCTCCTTATCACAGTCTCCCTTCAGGAAGTTGTAGAGTGCAATGAGATCTCCCCTGAGCCTCCTCTTCTCCAAAAGAAAAAATCCCAGCTCTCTCAGCTGCTCCTCATAAAATTTGTGCTCCAGACCACTCTACCAGTTTCACTGTCCTTCTCTGGATGTGTTCCAGGGCCTCAGTTTCTTTCTTGTAGTGAGGAGCCCAAAACTGAACACAGAACTCAAGATGCGGCCTCACCAGATTTGAGTACAGAGGGATGATTACCTCTCTGCTCCTTCTGGCCACACTATTTCTTAAACAGGCCAGGATGCCATTGGCCCTCTTGGCTGCCTGGGCACACTTTCAGCTCATAGAATCATAGAATCATAGAATCCTAGAATTACCCAGGTTGGAAAAGACCTTGAAGATCATCAAGTCCAACTGCAGCCTAACCATAGTACCCTAACTATAACAACCCTCTGCTAAATCATATCCCTGAGCACCACATCCAAACGGCTCTTAAACTCATCCAGGGATGGCCATTCAACCACCTCCCCGGGGGAGCCTATTCCAGTACTTAAAAAGTACTTTTTTCTGTAAAAAGTTCTTTCTAATATCCAACCTAAACTTGCCCTGGTGCAACTACCTTTAGTTGATCCATGATGATACCTGAGATTATCCTTTCCATAACCTTCCCGGGCACTGAGATGAGACTGATGGGCCTATAGCTGCCAGGATTGTCTTTCTGACCCTTTTTGAAGATGGGCGTCACATTTGCCAGCCTCCAATCCACCAGGACATCTCCAGTCAGCCAAGATTGCCGAAAAATTATGGAGAATGGTTTGGCAACCACATCTGCCAACTACCTCAGCACTCTAGGGTGCAAACCATCCGGCCCCATGGACTTGTAGACATCCAGCTTTTGAAGCAGGTCCAGAACCATCTTGTTGCAGATCATGCAGGGCTCATTCTGTTCCCCCTTCCCATCTACCAGCACAGGGGGCTGTGTTCCCAGGGAGTTACAAGTGTTACTATTGAAGACTGAGGCAAAGAAGGTATTAAGTACCTCAGCCTTATCCCAGTCCTTGGTGACCAAGTTGCCCTCAGTATCCAACAAGGGATGAAGATTTTCCCTAGCCTTCCTCTTGCTGATGATGTGTTTATAAAAATATTTACTATTCTCCTTAACCTTAGCAGCCAAGCTCAGTTCTAGCTATGCCTTGGCTTTCCTAATTTTCTTCCTGCACAGCCTCACTACATACCTGTAATCCTCATAAATAGCTTGTCCACTCTTCCAGAGACCATAAACCCTCTTTTTGTTCTTGAGATCAAGCCAAAGATCTCTGGTCAGCCAGCCCAGCCTCCTTGACTGTCGGCTCATCTTTCACAATTGTGGGACAGTCAGCTCCTGTGCCTTTAGGACAATTTCCTTAAAGTATTCCCAGCCTCCCTGGGCTCCCACACTCTCCAAAGTTACCCCCCAGGGGCCCATCTCAACCATGGTCCTAAGGAGGTTGAAGTCTGCCCTCTGGAATTCCAAGGTGGCAGTTCTGCTGACTCCCCTCTGGTTCGACAAGGATCATGTTCAGCAGAGCACTGACCAACAGCCACAGGTCCCTTTCCTCTTCACAGTCATCCAGCCACTCAGTTGAAAGTGCTGCATGGGGTTATTGTGACCAAAGTGCAGGACCCAGCACTTAGCCTTGTTGAATCTCATCCTATTCACCTCAGTCCAGCTATCCAGATCCCTCTGAAGGGCCTCCCTACCCTCAGGCAGATCAACACTACCTCCCAGATTGGTGTCATCTGCAAACTTACTGAGGGTACACTTAATCCCCTCATCTAGGTCATCAATAAATATATTAAATGAGATGGGCCCCAGTACTGACCCCTGGGGGACACCACTTGTAATGGGTCACCAGGTGGACTTAACTCCATTAACCACTACCTGTTGGGGATGGTCCTTAGCCAGTTCCTTACCCAAAAAAAGGTTTATCTGTCCAGGCCAAAGGCAGCCATTTTCCCCAGGACAATACTGTGAGCGCCAGTGTCAAATGCTATGCTGAAGTCTAGGTAAACTACATCAACAGCCTTTCCCTCATCTACCAGTCTGGTCAACCAGTCATAGAAGGAGATGAAGTTGGTCAAGCACAACCTGCCTTTCATGAAACCATGCTGGCTTGGCCTGATCCCTGGATGCCACACACATGCCGTGTGATCTCACCCAAGATGAACTGTTCCATAACTTTTCCTGGTACTGAGATCAGGCTGATGGGCCTGTAGTTCCCTGGATCCTCCTTATGGCCCTTCTTCTAGATGGGAGTCACATTGGCAAGCCTCCAATCCTCTGAGGTCTCTCCAGATAACCAGGAGCACTGGCAGATAGCAGAGCGGCTGGGCAGTCACCCCTGTCAGCTCCCTCAGCACCCAAGGGTGAAGCCCTTCTGGTCCCATGGACCTGTGACAGTCCAAATGGAGGAATAGCTCTCTGTCACCAGCTGACTCTCCAGGGGTGTATTCTGTGTTCTATCCCAGACTTCCAGATCAGTGTGTAAAGTGCCCTGACGATAAATGATCCTATTAAAGGCAGATATAAAGAAGGTGTTGAGGACCTCAGCCTTCTCCTTATCCTTAGTGGTCACATTCCCTGCTGCATCAAGTAAAGGGTGAACATTTTCCTTGGTTCTTCTCTTACTACTGATATATTTGTAAAAGGATTTCTTATTCTCTTTTACTGCAGTGGCTAAACTGAGTTCAGGTTGGGCTTCTGCCTTCAAAACTTCCTTCCTACATACCTTAGCAACTTCTTTGTAATCTCCCCAAGTAGTCTGTCCCTTCTTCCAGAGGACATAGACTGTTTTTCATCTGGAGTCTCAACAATAGTTCCTGGTTCATCCACACCGGTCTTCTTCCCCTACGGCTTGCCTTACAGCATTCAGGGACAGCCTGTTCTTGTGCCTTTAAGATTTCCATCTTGAGGAGCATCCAGGCTACCTGGACCCCTTTACCATTAAGGAGTGGCTCCCAAGAGACCCCTGCAACAAGCATCCTGAACAGGTCAAAGTTCACCCTCTGGAAGTTTAAGATAGCAGTTTTGCTAGTCACACTTCTGACATCTCCAATAACAGAAAATTCTACAATTTCGTGGTCACTTTGCCCAAGATGGTCCCCAACTTTCACATCACTCACCAGTCCTTCACTGTTAGTGGAGAGCAGATCTAGCGGGGTACCACCCCTTGTACCAGTTGCATAAGGAAGGTATCTTTCATACACTCTAGAAACCTCTTGGACTGCTTCCTCTGCACTGTATTATATTCCCAACATATATCAGGGAAATTGAAGTCTCCTATGAGAATGAGTGCTGGTGATCATGCAGCTTCCTCAAACAGTTCATAGAATGCCCTGTCCATCTCTTCATCCTGATTAGGCAGTTTGTAACAGACCCCTACCAACATGTCACCCCTACAGGCCTTCCCCCTGATCCTACCACAGACACTCAACTTTATCATCCCCAACCCCAAGCTCTTCAGCATCAAAACATTCTTTAATATAAAGGGCCACACCATCACCCTTCCTTTCTCATCTATCCACTCTGAAGAGCTTTTAAACATCCATCACAGCACTCCAGTCATGGGAGTTTTGGTAATAGCAACTAGGTCACAGTTTGCCTGACGTACAATTGCTTCCAGCTCCTCCTGCTTATTGTTCATGCTGTGTGCATTGGTGTAGATTCAGCCAAGTCATCTGTCTCACCCCCAGCTCAAGCACTGTCCTAGGCTCATCTCTTGTGAGGCCTGTTTTGTCCTCTTCTCCTGTAGTAGCTAGTTTAAAGCTCTTTCAATAAACCCCACTAGCTCCTGCACTAGGATTTGTTGCCCCCTTTGAGATAGGTGGATTCCATGGACAGACAGCAGGCCAGGGGCTAAATGAACTATCTCATAATCAAAGAACCCAGTGTTTCTGGTTTGGTATCAGCCTCTGAGCTGATTCATTGCTTGTGCTTTCCAAGCCCGCTCTGTGTTCCTCACTTCCCCTGAAGGTACAGAACAAAAAAATCACTTGAGCTCCTGTTCCTTCAACTGAACGCCCTATATCCCTGAAATCTCTTTTCATAGTTCTTAGGCTTTCTCTGAGTGATTTCATCACTGTCTACCTGAACTATGAGTAATGGAAAATAATCAGTGGACCTAACCAGCTTAGGGAGTTTCCTGGTTATGTCCCTGACCTGGACCCCCAGGAAGGCAGCACACTTATCGACAGCTTTGGTCTGGTCTGTATATGGGGTCCTCAGTTCCTCTGAGAAGGGAGTTACCCACCACAATCACCTTTCTTTCTTTTCTGGCAGAGGAAGTCTCAAGGCACAGGGGTGACTGCCCCCCCTTATGCTCCCTCTTAAGCAGTTCCTTCATCATCTCACTACTCACCTCCCCTTCTATTTCCAGTGTCTGAAACCTGATGCTTAGGGGGAGTGGGGGACATGAGCTAGGCAGGCAGGAAGCGCCCACTAAGTTAGAATTCTCTTCCAACCCTTCTAATATGTCAGGTCTGTCATCCTGTGACAGGGCAGGGGTCCACTACTTTTCTGGGGGTATCTTCCCAGCCCCCTTCCCTCCAACACTCCAGAGAGTCACTCCAACAGTCAGTCATCCTCTCACACTCCCTGATGGTCCTTAGCCTCTGAAACTCCTCCTTGAGCTCTACCACCAGGCTGAGCAGCTCATCCACCTGCTCACACCTCACACAGGTGGAATCCCTGCCACCCTATCCGGGCAGCTATAGGCTTAGGTACTCTCTACAGCCAGAGACCTGAACCGCTACATTTCTGGGCAGGCCCTCTATTTGGGTCACCACAGTCTTCTTGGAATAAGCCCACTGTCTGGTGGAGACCATGTTTAGGCCTGCAGACTCAGTGACCACCAAGAGAAAAGCTGGTCTTCTGAGCAAGGAGGGACAATACTTAACAGTCCTTGCCACTTGATCCACCTCCCACAGCTGTAACACCGAATGGGCAGTGTGGGCAGTGCTCACTCTCTGAACCACTCTGTTCTCCGTGGGTAACAACAGCAGTTACTAACCTGGGCTGATCTGTGGACATAAGCTGGCTTCTGCCCTCCCCAAAGCTATTTAAAGCTTATTGTCAGGAGCAAACATTAAGGGCAGGTGATAATACCTATTCATAGGGTGTTTGAACTGCCGCTAATGTGCAAGTTCCATCCACAAGCTGCCAGCTCCACAGGACAAGTGCAGCACTGTTGCTAGCTTCAGAAAGCCTTTAAAAAGAGATTTTTTGTTGGCCTTTTGTCTGTGCTGATAGATATCTAATGAGTGGGAGTCAAGTGGAAGGGGGTCAGCCTCTTTTTGTTGGTTCTCAGAGACAGGATGAGGGTCAAGGGGCAAAAAGTGGAATGCTGGATATTTTGTGAAAACATGGGGAAGAACTTTACTTTGAGGGTGACAGAGTACTGGAACAGGCTGCTCAGGGAGGTTATGGACTCTCCTTCTCTGGAGGTATTCAAAACCCACCTGGATGTCTTCCTGTGTAACCTACTGTAGGGAGACTGCTTTAGCAGAAGAGTTGGACTGTGTGATCTCCAGAGGCTTCTTCCAACCCCACCGATTCTGTGATCCCTCCAGATGTGTTACTGCTAGACCAATTGTTAATAGATCATTAAATACAAATCAGCAAATAGAATAGTGCTTTGATGTTTTTGTTGAGCATCTGTTATATCACCTGCCCTATTAACACATCTAAATAGGCAAATCAGAAGTAGCAGCAGTCATTCTGAATAGGTATAGTGTGTCATTCCTAGTGCTGAGAATGAATATTTTTCCGAGCAATTTAGCTACAGCTGCAGCTATTTCAGCTGAATGCTGCAGCAGATGGAAGAAGCCTGCATGTTCAGAAAGTGTGGTGGTTTTTCAATACTAGGTGATTGCGTGGATCAAGTTATGTGTGCCACCCACAACATAGTTTTCTCTATGAGCTTGTATGGTGCACTTATGTAGTTAATTGCACACCTGCTTACACCACACAAGAGAGGAAACACAAAATATATTTAGGCCCACTTGAATTGAGTAAGTTGTTTTATTGAAATTGCCCACAATGTTTTCTTTGATTTTCAAGATGTTTGAAAGAATGGCTGTTTTCATGCCAGAAATATTTGAAGTCAAGCTTCTCCACATTTCAAGGATTAAACATGAAAGTATTAGGAAGGCAAGAGAAAACAGCATGCTAGAATGATGGATCTCAAAAAGAATTAAAATGAACAATGCTCTCCAGTTAAGCTTTCATCTCCTTTTATAGACAGTTATGATATTAAGTATCATTCACCACTCATCATGTTTCTTCAGCATTAAAATGAAGATGGCTGTGATCATTTTTGCCATTTCCTCCTGCAGAACACTAAAGATACACACTAATGTTGCTACCAATGGAAAAATAACCCATTTAGCTGAGTGCTGTTTAAGAGATTGTATTCACAACTTCTTTCATTTCACACAAATTAAACAAGAAATGATTCCCGTTGTCTGATCAAGTATCTGCCATCTTGCAGTGAGATGTACAGGAGCATCTCAAAGTATTCTGTTGGTTATTTTCATTTTCTATACAGAGAACTGATAAAAATGGTAGATAAATGGTATTATTCAAGGGCTGCTCCAAAAGTAATGCCTCCTGTTTTATGATGATGGCCTGTGATGTCAGAGGCACATATTGGTGGTATGGCAGTAGAGGCCAAGCTTTCTCAGTCGTATTCTGTTTAATTTTGTTGACATGTGACAGACGACAGGATGGCATCTGACATGGAAGTGCACATAATTCGTAGAATCATAGAAGCAAAAGTGTGTTACTGAGTTCCTCCATCTGGAGAATACTGCACCCATTGACATTCATCAGTGCTTGCTGAACTTTTATAGGGGCCAATCAGTGAACGTGTGCACAGTGAGGCAATGGGCGGTGCGTTTCAGCAGTGCCAGTGGATCACCTCTGCTGGTGCAGATATTTATGGGTGTGACACGCAGGCTCCTGTTCATTGCTGGTGCAAATGCATAACTACTGGTGGCACCTATGTTGAAAGAGATTGTTTTGTAGCTGAGACTTTGCACTACCAAGTATTGTTATTGTGCTCTTTGTATCTGTTGTAGTTTGCATGGAAATAAATGGTAGGCATTACTTTTTTCCTGGGAGGACTGTTAGGACTGGGGCTGAATTAATACAAATTTAAAACTGGGGAAAATACTCGTAGTTCATGAGAGGCTATACATCACAGAAATCTTATATTAATTGGGATACTGGCTTCATAAAAGCCACTTTCGTATTCTAGTAACAAAGGAGGCAGTATTGGCTACTGTGCATTTTTTCCTCTCCAACATGGACTAGTTTTGTTGTGGTTCAGTTCAGCTTAGTAAAACTTCACGTAACACAGGGACTCTAAATGCATACGGTATTTTACTGTGTCCCTAGTCTTCCAGAAACAGCAGTAAAACATTTTAAATAGTAAACCAGTCAGAAACAAAACTAATACAACAAATAGGCCTGTGGAAAACCAACTTGTGTGCCAAAATCCAACCCCAAGGTCATACAACTGCCAGTAAAAGAACACTGTTTTTGATGACATCACAGGTCAAAATGTTCTTTTGTTCTTTCTCCTTTTAATGCTCTTTAATGGAGGAGCACAAAAATAAAACAGTATATTTGTGAAGCAAGTAGTCATGGCACACTGTTTGGGTTGTTCTTTGGCCTCCATGTTATTCATGAGTTCTTATTCTGTTTGGCAGTGGCTCTAGGAAATAGCTCCCAGGCATTCTGGTGGCTGCTGGTATTATTTGTACTTCAGGAAATGGAGTCACCTCTGCCATTCTGTGGGAACATGTTTCAGTTACAATAAGAATAAATACTGCATTGTGCTGACTTTGTCTGGGCCTTTTCTGTTTGTTTTGTGTTCCACAACACCTCAAATGTTCAGCTGCATTTCATAATATTAAATGAAGAAAATAATGGAATTTCACCCCATCAACCTTTAAGCATACCACAATACCTAATAACAAAGAAGATGGTATTAGAGCAGTGAATTTACATAACTGCAATAAGGCATAATATCTGAGGAAACAGGGAGAAAGGGAAATGAATTCCGATGTAATATATGAAGAGGGACTATGGATTCATAAAACTGAGCCAGATCACTCAGAAGAGATTCAAACCTCAGTGACACTACTGAAACTTTATTATCTTCAGGTTGAGATGCAAATATTCTCCAAAAAAGTGAGGGCTAAAACTCTTCTGTGTTTGTAACAGGACAGCTGAGAATTAGATTCATGTCAAATAGGTAAGTGCTACTTTCACATTAAACTCTATCTCTGGGATGTTCCTCTGTTTTGGAAGGTTGCCTACACAGATGTGGAAGTGCCATGCAGAATCAATGTTGAACAGTTTATTCCTCTTTTACCTGAGTCTCCAAGCTATCCTGCTCTTGCAGTCCCTGTCAGTCCTCCATGTGGAGCAGCTCCCAGCAAAACTTGACAGGAGATGCATTTTTAAAGATGCCACACAATTTCGGAGCTATATATAGTGTAGCAGCTTGTGTGCAAAGAGTGGACTGGAAGGGAGGGAAAGCACGCAGACAGAATGGAAATAGAAGAAAGATGACATGAAAGTCATTGCTGAGTACTAATGTTTTTGGTATGAAAATCTGTATATGGGAACTACCTGTCTGTCTACCTATCTATCTGTCTACCCACCTGCCTATCGCTGGGTATAAATGCACACACACACAGGTTTTTCCTAATATTTAAATTTTTAGAAATTGAAAATGAACTTGTAAAATACCCCCTCCCTCCCTGTCCAAGTGACATGAAGGCCAGATTTATTAAGTCTGAAAAAAAAAAAAAGAAGAAAAAGTCAAAATTAGGGATTTTTCAAAAGGTAATTTTTTTCCACATCCAGTTTTGCAGAGATCTGATTTACTGGGATACTGAAGGACATGTCTTCTTCTACTTGAAGATAATCTTGCCTCAAAATATGGTAGTTGTGTATGAAAATTTTTATTTATACTTCTGTGTAATATGATACTATGTAAAAGATATGTAAAACATTTGAGTTTCTTCAGTGCAACTGTGTAGAATAATTTACTGAATGCCAGAAACTGGATTAAAGTTTTGCCAAAGATGCAGCAGAAGAACTATTAATTTTTCTAGTCATTTTTTTATTTCATGAATTTCATGGGGCCTAAGTTATATTAAAAAATATACTCAAAAGGGCTTTGAGATTTACCCATGCCTTATAGTATTCCAAATAAATTTTAATATTGTCGGATATACCTGTCAAATAATGAAGAGCCATTTTCTTCTATTAGATTTAATTTATATATAAGTAGCATATCATGTCATTATATCGCAATTGTCTGACAACTTTCCTGTAAATTTACTTCCTTTTCACAAATGGCAGTAATTCTATTTGCGTTCATTAATTTTTTTGCATCATTAGTCTTTATATATACTTGAGTCACATTTACTCTGGTTGCCTTTGATAAAGAGCACAATGACAGATTGTTGATTTCTAAATTTTTTTATTTTTTATTTTTTATTTTTAATAACCCCAGATTATTTTTTATTTCTCTTTGTTTCTCAAGCAGTATATTTTTCCGCTTTGAAATAATTTTGGAAAATGCTGTGCTTTATTATTTCATTCACCTTCTGGCAGTCCATATCAAAAAGTTCTTTTGGGTCACTGTAGTAGAAATGCTAAGTCACAGCTTGAACCAGTGATTGAGCAGTTGGTGGGGAGGCAGGGCCAACCCTGGGGATCTCAGGTGCAAGTAATACTCCTGAGTGACTAGAAGGGGTGAAGTCAGATCCACATTCCCAGACCTCATTGGGGTGTTGGCAGTGGGGATGAAGGTATCTCTTGCAGGAGATACCTGTCTACCTGAGGCCTTCTGAAGGTAAGAGCATTTTTTTCCATTTTTCTGTGCATGCTGCTGTTGCATTTGAGCAAATCCTCACTTGCTGTAGCCTTGGGCCTTATTGCTCTGCTGTTACTGCTGTGCTTTCCACAGTATTACAGTACACACGGACACTCAAATACATTAAAATTAAAGGAAGCATGAGAAAAAAAACCTTATATGTAGAATAACTGTAGATGCATAGAGGATGATTAAAATTCAGATTAAAACTCTGTGCGTTCTTTTTCTTGGGCTTTTCACTCCCCCCAAGAAACTTTGCTGCAAGGCTAATTGCTTCTATCTCTGTGCCTGTCTGTCCAGACTGTAATGTCTTATTATGATCTTATCTCAGTTGCTCAGATATTACTCTATGTAGGTAACGCTGAACGAAAAGAAAATTTCAGCTTCCTATGTTCCTCTGGAAAGTTCAGTTTTTTTAAAAGTGCTCTTAGCAACTGCATGAAAAAACAAAACAAAAAAACAAAAAACAAACAAAAAAAATGAACAAAAAACAAAAAAAGAAATACTGGAGTCTTTTGTTTTGGGGGAATTGTAACTTCTTAGTTGTTCTTTTTAGTCAACTGTGAGCCTGTAGCTTTGAGGTGGCCAAGAAGGCCAGCGGTAGCCTGACCTGCCAGCAGAACTAGGGAAGTGATTTTTCCTTTGTAAGCAGTGCTGGTGAGGTCATACTCAAGCACCTCATTCAGTTTTGGGTCTTTCGCTACAAGAGGGATATTAGGTTGCTCAAGCTTGTGCAGAGAAGAACAATAAAGAATAGAAGATAGAAGAACAACAAAGAGATAGAAAGCAGGACTTGAGAGGAGCAAGTAAAGGTGTTGGGGCTGTTTAGTATGGAGAAAGAAATGCTGAGGAATTAATCAATCTCTATAGCTACATGAAAGGAGGCTGCAGGATCCTGATCTCTTTCCTAATGTTACAAGTGATAGGATGTGAGACAATGGCCTCAAATTGTGCCAGGAGAAATTTGTATAGGAATTTCCAGATTGGATATCAGGAAGAATTTCTTCATGGGAAGAATAGGCTAAACATCAGAAGGATTTGCCCAGAGAACTGGTGGAGATTTCACCAATAAAGGTACTTGGGATGTGTGAATATAGCAAAAGGCATGTGATTTATTTATTTATTTATTTAATTTATTTATTTATGACTGTTTATTGATGGTCAGATGTAAAGATCCTGAAGGTCTTTCAGAACCTAACAATTCTACAATTCTGTTCTAAATTCCTCGAACAAAGATGACTTAAGTGAATTTCATAAAATTGTAGAATTGTTTGAGTTGAAGGGGAGCCTTAAAGGTCAGATAACTCCTCTGCAGGGAACAAGGATACCTACAACTAGATTAGCTTGCTCAGAGCCCCATTCAGCCTGACCTTGAGTATTACTAGAGACCAGGCATTGACTACATCTCTGGGCAAATTGTTTCAGTGCTTCACTACTTTTACTGTAAAGTGTTTTTCTTATATCCAACCTAAATCTCTCCTCTTTTAGTTTGAAACCATTTCCCCTTGTCCTATCACAACAGACCCTCCTAAAGAGTCTGTCCCCTTCTTTCTTATAGCCCCCCTTTAGATACTGAAACACCACTATCAGGTCTCCCTTGAGCCTTCTATTTTCTGGGCTGAATGGCCCCTGCTGTCTCATCCCTTGGACCTTGGAGAGGAGGTGTTCCATCCCTTGCATCATTTTTGTGGCCCTCCTCCGGACATACTCCAACAGGTTCCACATCTGGATGCAATACTCCAGGTGAAGTTTCACCAGCACAGTGCTGCTTTTTTTCTGACACTGTTTTGTAGACAAAATGTCAAGCCTCGTATTTGTCAGTAACATCCCTTTTTTCATTAAGGGATATTCTGACTGAAAACCACAGCCATTCCTATTCATGTGAAGTAAAACTACTTAATATCCTGTTTGCTCAATCAACAAAACACATGTGAATTGTTGGGGCATAGCTACTAACTCACAAGGTCAAAAGTCCTTAGTAAAATGTGATGCTCTCACACTAGGTAATGAGATATTTTCTGGTAGTCACTGTTAGAAAGTTTCTGGTAGATGCAGCTATGTTTTGGTGCCAGTGAGGTGATTTGTGTTCTCATCAGTCATGGGAAAGATAGGATGCACAACAGAAAATACAGCTGTTATACTTGTCCTGCTCTGATTGAGAACAAGGATTGGATTGAAACTTAGCTTTGGAGGTGCTATCTAATCCCCCATATTTTGGGGGACTTTAACATAAAGTGCTTTTGTTTTTGTTTTTTTTTTTTTAAGAAAAAAACTCTTTTGCCTTAAATGAACATGAACAAATTAACAAAATTTGTGTGGGAACTTGCATTTCAGCCAGGATATTCAGGCACTGTTAGTCTTGGCCCTCTGCTTAAGCAAGATGCAGATGTTCTCCCTTTGTTTCTAAACACTTGCCCTAGAAAATGCAAAACCCCAAATCAGATGTCTGGGTTTATCTGCTTGGTTTTCTCCTCTGACTGTTACTTTCCTGAATTAAACTTTCAATTAAAGGCTGGAATATGTCTCCTCTTTGGACAGGCTAAAAGAGCTGGGTCTGTTTAGCCCAGAGAAGAGGAGGCTTTGAGGTGACCTGAGAATGGCCTTTCAGTATCTAAGTGAGAGCCACAAGGTAGAATGGGATGGAGTTTTTAGTGGGGTCTGTAATGACAGGACAAGGGAAAATGTTCTCAAACTAAGAAGGGTGTGGACTGGACATAAAGAAGAAACTTCTTACAATATGGGTGGTGAGGCATTGGAGGATGCTGCCCAGAGATATGGTGAAAAGGGTGTTCCTGCAGAAATTCAAGGTCAGACTAGACCAGGCCCTGAGCAGCCTGACCTAGATATGCATATCCTTGTTCATGGCGAGAGAGTTGGAGTACATAACCTTTAAGTGTCCCTTCCAACTCTGAGGATACTTAGCGTTCCTAGGCAGAAATGTTCTTTAAAAGAAATACCAATTTTTGGAATGGAGGGAGTGAAGAGAGCAGCTGGGGCCATCCTGGGACTGTGATCCTTCCCCAGTATGGGGCTGCTGGCTCTGACCCAGCTCAGGAGAGGGGCTGGCAAAAGGACATGCCTGTCAACACACAACTGTTGCTCAGTAGCAAAACCAGAAATCAAACTATATGGGAGTCAGTTTGCAAAGGCCAGTTTGAGACCTGCCAGTAATGTTCAGCAAATAGAAGTGTGCTCTTTAGAACAGAGTATCTTCAGCCTCAGCACCTTTACTAGAGCATCTGCACTGTCCAGAAATCATTTCAGGTACAGTGGCATTTGCTAGCACAGAGCCTTTTGCACTAGTTAATCTGTCTGTTGTCACTTCACTCACTCTCCCAAACAGCATGGGTGAAATGCAAATGCCTTTATTCTCTTCATGTTTCAGAAGTAATCCTATTCGCTCAGCCAACAATATACAAGCAAATTTCCAGGGCAATCACTATTAAATTACAAGGACTGTGATGGCCTACTTAGGACAGTTTCTTGATTTTTTTTTTTTTTCTTTTTTTTTTCTCTGGCTCTCTGCCTCACTGGTGTTGGTAGTATACACCTTGCATATTCAACCCATTACCCCATCTGAGTTCTGACTGCATTATTTCTATGATTAACACAAGATGTTAAACAGCGCTGCTAGAAATTATCACTGAATTTTCTTAGACAGACAACTCTGTGGTCTGTCTAACAAATCTTTATACAACCAAGGGGAAGTTATAGAGAAAGATGAAAGCAGAGTTATGAAAGTTGTGTGGTGATTGGTCAAGATGCAATAGACTCATGCTGGAAAACAGGACATTTTGATTTAAGGAAAACCATTTTCATTATGAGTATCCTAACACTGCATGAGGCACTCTAAGAGACTGTGAAATCTCTATCCTTGGAGTACAGTCAAAACTAAGGTGGACACAGCCATGAGGAGCCTTCTCTGACTGAATCTGTTTCAAGCAGAAGAATAGACTGGATGACCTCCAGAGGGTCTGTCCAGCCTTCGTTATTTTACAACTCTACTATTACATATTTCCTGTCTTTTGCAGTCTGTGTACACTTCAGCATGGATTTCAACCACGAGTTTCAGCAGATTTAGCTGTTAAACTATGATAAAAATGTGCACACATAGCATTGCTTCCTTTTTAAGGGAGATATATTTCAATTTAATTTTCCTTCATCAAGAAAATATTTGTACTGAAATTAAATGAACTGCCTTTGAGCTGAAATGCTTGCCTACACAAGGATTTGTTCTCATTTTTGTCTTGTATATATGCAGCTGTGCATCCTCCTGAACTCACAGCTATCACTATTTCGATGTATAATGCTGGGAAAGCTTTGGTATCTCCTGAAGTCCTCTTAGGGTGTCCTGTATGTTTTGTAGCTTTTAATCTTCTAGCTTTTTTTAGTAGATAAGTGTTTTAGAGCTTGTCCTTTGGAGTTTATGTGGGTGACTCGTACTGTAGCCACAGAAAACAACCTCCTACTCATGTCTGTGGAGTGAATTGTATTTGCAGACCTGGGGTCTTCCAGGCCCAGGTTCCTATTCTGAAATAAAACACATCTGGCTTGAATCTTGCTTATAGTTGTTACAGACCACAAACAAGTAACAGATTGACCTAGACTAAATCAGTGCAGGGCATTTTTGATTCACAGCGTGTCCATATTTTTATGGTCTATATTAACTTCTTTTTCTGTGTGTGTTTGTGGCACTAGATCTGCTTTGGTGGACAAAGGAAATAAATATTACACTTTTGGTGAGGCATTCACATGATACAAGGAAGGATAAGGCCATGGAATTGCAAGAAAACCTTTCCGAGTTCTGACAGTCTGGATTTTACAGAATCACAGGAGCTGGAAGGGTGATCTCAAGATCACCCAACTCCCTGCTAAATCAAGTTTCCTACAATAGGTTACACAGGTAGGAATCTTGAGTGTCCCCACTGAAGGAAACTCCACAACCTCTCTGGACAACCTGTTCCAGTGCTCTGTCAGCCCTACTGTATAGAAGTTCTTCTGCATATTATTATGGAACTCCTTGTGATCATGTTTTAGGCCATTACTTCTTGGTGGTGCATTGCTACAAACCACCAAGAGCCTGGCCTCACCCATTTGCTTCCAATCACTGTTTTGTTTTGTTTTGTGGTTTTTTTTTTGTTTTTTTTTTTTTTGTTTTTTTTTTTTTTTTAACTGGAAAGCCCAGAATTGGACACAGTATTGTAAATGTGGCCTGACCAGGGCAGAGTGGAGAGAGTGTGTCGTCTCTGTTGCCACACTGGCCACTCTCTTTTTGATACATCCCAGGATACCATTGGCTCTCTTAGCCATAAGAACACACTGATGGCTTTTGGCCAGCCTATTGTCTACCCAGGTCCACCTCCTAGCTCAGAAAAGGCAAATTCTCCTTTTGTAGCTCAGAAAAGACAAACTAAGATGTACTATGCCTAAAATAAATTATTTTATGCAAGCTTATCTAACATAGGTCAAGACTGGTTGTTACAATTCCTTATTAAAGTAGCGATGTGTATATGACAGTAGTTGTGGTCTATAACTATTATAGATATCTATAATTATAATACTTATAACTATTAATGTACCGAGGGGTTTATTGACCAATAACACCAATAAGGGATCATGCAATGTGGAAAAAAATTCTCACTGAAATTGTAATGCTGATCTGGTATTTAAAAAGTTATAGTCATCAAGACTGTTTTTGTAAAAATTTACTGATATTTGGCAATAGCATGCCTGTTTGGATAAGAGGAGATCTTAGACAGTTGCTAGCTGATATTCCAGAATAACAGAGTCCAAACAGAATGTCAAAAGAAATCCGTATCTGAAGACTTAAATAGTGATGTTATTTTCAGAGGTGGTGTGTGTGGTGCTGTGTTTCCTGGTGGAGATGATTCTATTTCTCAGAAAAGTGGAAAATCTCCTGTAGGTGGTTAAATATGCTTTGAGGTATTTAATTTGAATAGTTCTAGTTGAAAGTGGATGCTGCAGTGCTGTGGTAATGCAAATCCCAGGGTACTTGGAAAAAAAAATAAAAATATATATATATATATATATATAAAAATATCCTTTTCATGACTATATTTTAAGGTACTTTGTTATTCCTCTTAAATCATTTGTACTATTAGAAAATATTTATACAGAGCAGAGGTCAATTGGAATGGTTTTTGTTGGCAAGACTATTCAGACAGCAATTGTTTTCTTTTTTTCATAAATCCAGATGAAAATGTTCAAAATACTAATCAATTTATATATATGTTGCCTTGTGTACAGCTGACAGGTAAACAGAGTTTAAACCAGATATTTCGTATGAAAGATTATAATGATAGAAAGATAATCAATGATAAATTGGAAATGCTCACTGATGCTGAAGGCTTGCTGTAAACTCCACACAGGAGCAATCTCCAGAGAAAGAGATCCTGCTTTAGTGATAGTCAGCCCTTAAATGAGATCTGGGAGAGGTGGAGCCAAGCTCCACCCCTTCTGGTAGCACAGCTGAATTACCTTCACCTGTGCTCCTGCAGATGACTCATTGCTTGCCTTGGGTGGTTAATAAGAGGTTCAGGCTGTGATCAACGGTTTCCCATGCACCCTGCAGGCTGGTGAACACTTACAGTAAATTTGCCAATAAGTGTCTCACACAGAAAATCATGAGTCCTGTCCTGGGAGGGTCAGGTATAGTTCAGGACCAATATCAGCATTCAACGAATTTGTTAGTGGTCAGAAGTTAGGACAGAGTCATGGAAAAATGGTAAATTGCAGAGGAAATGCAACAGAGTGTGGTTTTCATAAGAACTGCTGCTTCTGCTGACTTTAAAAGACAGTAGAGATCTGCATAGAGCAGTGTGTGCATTTTGTGATATCACAAAAACCCTGATTCAACACCAGCATTCCTCCCTCTCCTTTTCACTATGTCCTTGTAGCCTTCCAGCTCCATCACTATGGGCTTCAGATGAGTGACTTTTGAGGGAAACAAGTCACCAAGATGCAAAGAAAAAGCCCACGGCAAAATGATGTGCTCTCAACCTTTTGCGAAGGTTTTTTAAATAAAGAGTCATAAATAAGTGAAGGGTTTGGGGCAAGGTTTTTGCAGTCAAGGGAGGTTTTGAAATGGATCCATACAGAAAGGAACTGTTCCTTCTGTCTGCCTTGTCCTTGCTTCTCTCTTGTTCAGCTGTGTCTTGTTTCCCTCCAACTGCTCCGGCACCAGTGTTCACTGACTGCCCAACCCTGCTAAAGGGTTCCTGGAAAGACTGTCCTGTGGACTCCTATGTCTGGGGCTGCCCCACAGTAGGGCTGTGATATGTCAGCAGTCTTGTGCTACATGAAGGCTGCACAGGGAGTGAATGTGAAAATGATAGGTTTGCTGCTGGAAGGAGCCACATAAGACTTCTTTCCTCTTGCTGCTTCTCCCTCCTCTAAATTACATCTAACTGTACCAATAAGAGATGAAATTTTTCCTTGGAATCCTTTCCTACTGTGCACATCACCTTCACTGGAAAGACTGAGGATTATCTTAAAGCTTGGTGGGGAGGGGGGTGGAAGAAAAACACAAACAAACAAAAAAATACAAAAAGAGTGAATAGACAGGAATGTGTCCACTGTCACAGTGAATAAGGGTATAAATATGATGTGGCTTTGAAATATCCTTCTCAAATACAAGACTCTTCAATGTGCTAATTATCAGCCTGCATTCATATGTAGTACATAACTCCAGAGTTTCTGCCATTTTTTTTCACTTCATGAACCACTCAGCATTTCAAGGGTAGCTTGTCCTTGTGGTAGAAAGACGTAATCAATCTGATACATCATCAGCAATGCAAAGGGTGGTAACAATCCTTCTTCCTTTTTCAGAGCTGAGAATACAGCCTAAAAGCCAAATATCTGGTACAAATGTTCCTTGCTGAAGCAGCCCCTTGCGGAGTGCAGTTTAAGCAGGGCAGGGGGGATATGTGATTTCCAGCACTGGCTATTCACTGTTCACCAGGGTCCTGCATGCAGATTTCCAGCTGTAGCCATCTGTCCCTGTGAGGGTTTGGGTGGCTGTTGAAGATGAAGGCAGATGCTCATGCACGCTCCAAAGTTTTGCTTATGTGCCATTTTTGGTTTTGTCAGTCCCCCTGATTTTACTTTGAATCACAGAATAATTTACTTCCTGGTGCTCAGAGATCCAGGAAGTGAAGAAAATAGCAGGGTGTCCTTTTTTGCAAATAGCTTTGAGACCCAGCCAAGGTGCACAGAAAGGCTCAATGTTTATTATTAAAATCTCCCTGATTTTAAACAAATCTCATGATACTTGAAGGACTCCGGAGCTGGTTCTTTCACTTTTTTTTTCTTTTTTTTTTTTTTTTTTTTTTTCCCCCTTCTAGCTTTTTTTTTTTTTTTTTTTTTTTTTCCCTTCAGTCTGTAATTGAAGTCATCCCACTCTAGGCTGTCTTTTGTTCTTTGTATAAGAAGCTATAATGGAAAATCCACATTTGCCAGCAGTGATCTTATTTTAGTTTTGGAGGCACATTCTGCAATGGCTTAGTATATGCACTCTGAGCTTTGTGGTTAAGGAACAGCCCTGGAGGGAGGCAGATGCCTGGGAAACAAATAGGTTGTGGTGGAACATAGGGCTGGCTGTGAATGAAACTGTTAAGTCCTTGACCTTGACTTTTGCATCTTGATAGAAAGGTTAACAAATGTGGATTTATTTTCTGCTGGAATTTCTATGATTGCAATCTACTGAAGAAGAATAATTTAATTGAATGCATTTAATTAAATGCAGGCTCATAGTAATCTTTTCTTCCTCCTGAACCTGATGTCAAACAGGGGTGGCAGCCACAACTGTGGAGCCATCAGGCATCAGGGCAATACCTATGCGCAGCCTGACATAACTCCATGGGCCCAGCAGCTCCCTGCCTGTGGCTGACTCATGGTAAGGTGAATGGCATCACCAACTAGTCAATGACTGATCACCCTGTTTATTTTTAAACAAATACTCTTCCCATGTATGTCTGGGCAATGCATCCAAGTTGACCAGGCCTCTCCTCTTCCTCCTTGTCCTTTCAAGTTGAGGCTTCTGATGTGCTCACAGGTTTACAGAAGAAGCCAGTGAAATGAGTCAAAAATTCTTCTGCAGTCTCTGCAGTATCTTGTTCTTTATGGTAGAGTTATAATGTTATAATATCTTGTCGTACATAAACCTTTCTTCCATCTTTACTGTTGCTGCTACTGAATGTTGTTGTATCAGTTTCTCATATGTTGGCATCACAGTACTAAGTGGAGTGCTACAAAATGAAATTAAACAGGTTGACACAGTCAGCAAGAATTTGTTCTTGCAAGACCTGCTAAAATGCTCAGCTCAATATTTCTGAAGATCTGTAGGTTATCTGCATCTTGTGAAACCTTCCAGACAACACTGCAGAAATCAAATAAGTTCTCAACCTTCTTGTTCTGTCTGATCTCTTCTACTTTCGTCACTGAAGGACTTTGACTTCAATGAACAAAAGAGCAGACCCAGACAGTTTTCTGTCTGGCAGTTCTTGAATTGCCCATGCAATTTACCTAAGTGGTTTTTCCTCGTGATAATGTGTTTCAATGTAGAGACTGAAATGAGAGGGCTTGAGGAGCATGCTATACATTAAATGTAAGAAAGGGCAAAGCTTTCTTTCTGTGTGTGACAGAGTGCTCCTTGATTATGGAAAGTCTGTGTTAAAAATACATTAAAGAAATCATTTGTCTGTCTGTTGAACATTACAGAGTTGTCAGTTTTCTGCAGAGTTCTATTAGCTTTTTATTGGCAAACAAACAAACAAACAAAAAACAACCCAACAACAAAACAAAAACCATGAGAAAACAAAATTGTATTGCTTCCAAACTTGGATTTACAGACTTTACCCACCACTGGTTGTTTTAGAAATTCTAAGAGCGAAACAGCATGAATTATGTCATGCTGTCAAAAACAGAGTATCTCTCCCTATTTTGAAACTGTACCTAGGAACCTGAACCTGCCATGGCTCACAGGTCTTTCAGGTGGACTTGGGCTAACATACAAGAATTCAGATAAAGAGAAAAGTTAAACATAACCCTCTACATGGGGGTTAAAGGTACATTTAACTATGTCTATCTATGTTAACCAATAAAAATAGTAAATAGTAACACATTTAATTAGCTGTACTAAATAACTGCAGCTTCAAAATCAGAATACATTCTGGCTTGAATGTTATCAGATTTTTTTACTCTGAGGTGTTTAAATATAGTTTTGTATCCTCAACCATATCTGAGAACATGATCCTTGTTGAACAGAGTAACACAGAGCAGAGTGACTTCTGTCCTTCATGGACCAGCAAATAAAAGATTAACAGTACTGAACCCTAGCCCTACCCATCTGGCTTTTTTTTTTTTTTTTTTTTTTGAGATGTTCTTGAAAGAATGACATCATGCAGCCAGGTGCATTGTTCCAGGAAAGGCCAGCATTGCCCTCATATAAGGGTGGGTCCAGGTTATCTGTCTTTATGTAGAAGAATTCCAAGCGGAGTGCTAACTAGGCAGGGGGACAGATACTTGGCTCCATGGTCAGAAAAATCAGGTGGAAACACCCATTCTTTAATATCTGGTGTTTTCAACATCTTCATCTTTTTCTCTTTCATCCATGTAATAGAGATGGGTATTGAAGAATTTCTAATAAATTAGGGCTTCCCAAACTTTCTTCCTGTGACTTTCTCTATTCACATCTTTCAAATACAAATTTGACTGCATGTTATTGCTGTTACTTATAAAATATGTAAACAACTAAAGCATTTCCAAACTGACATGCAGTCTGTTCACTGGTGACTGGTGATGTGGAAAGGACGCTGTTCTGATTTTTAAAACCACATATTTAAGCAAATATTCCATGGTAAGTCTCAGACCTCCACATTTAAAGAACAAGAGATAAGGCTTCCAGTCTAGGAGGAGGTGCCACATCCTTTTTATCTGTTGCCTCTGTGGGTTTTCTAATTCGTCCCTGAAACAATTTAGGAAGCTCTGTGAATCTGCTCAATCTAAAACTGCCTTTTCTTTGCTGTCTATAGGTGGCAATGCCATGCTGTTGACAGTGTTATCACCAGTGATCAGGTCTTCAATACAAATAGGCTTGCAACTATCCAATTCAGTGAAACAGGGCTGAAATACAATATGTGACAGAGACCTTTTTTTTCTGAAGCACTTGTCTTTCTTCTTAAGAGCAAGGGCACATCCCTGGCTGCCCTTCTGTAATGCAGCACTGCACAAGAAGCAGTAATATACAAACCAGTCCTGCAAAAGTAGATTGTGTAGTCACCTTTCCTGCTAGCACAGAGAAAGCATTTGTACTGCCTACCTTTCAGCTTTCTGCATGAGGGCCATCTCTGGAGGATGCAGATAGTAGTCATTATCAGTCTTTTCTGCTGGGGCAGCTCTTTGGAGCCGCAGTGCAGCAAGAACTGATGAGAAAACATGTCTTATGTGTCCAAAAATGCTTTAGAGGTGACCTTTGGAGTGACATAAAGGCAAAGTTTGGTACCCTGTCCCTGCATTTGGTACTAACACAGTTGCACAGAAACATTCCACTGTCCTTACATGTTTATGTTTTCAAATATCCAAGCTAGGCACAAGCTGGAGAGCAGCTTGAACAACACATGGAGCACGTTCCATTTTCTGCAGCATCAAAGCATATTGTGGCATTACATCCACAGTATGCAATTCCATTCTGAATAACAAAGGGAATAACATCCTGAATAGCAAAGAATTGTACACTGAAATGGAAGTGATATGGCACAATGAGCAGAGCACCTCTCTACAATTGCTAAGGCAAAATTAGTACTAAGAGTAGGTAGGTGGGCCTTGAGTCCTTCCACCGTCACTGCTGTGTCTTCAGGTTAGAATAAACTTCCCATATTTGCAGACAAAATACCTGATGAGTGACCTCAAAAAAATTTTGACTAAAGTCAACAAAGTGGAAATGACTTGTGGGTTAAGATTAACAATTACCCAGCTCTTACTAGCATCTTAACTACATCAGCCTAAATTTTTTTGATGCCAACTTAAATTATAAAAGAACCAAATTAGTTTAAACAAAGCATTTCTGATGGTCTACCTGCTGAAATTGATCTTGAAGCACTGACACAGTTTGGAGTGGTTGCAAATTTCTTTCCAATTTTCTTCCAGGCGGACCTGGCACAGTTTGAACATCCTGTGGGTGCATTTTGAATTTTTTATTAGCAAAAGTACTGATTACATGTAGTGCTGTTTTTCCTGTATCCGACTTAAAAATGAGAGTGACCTCTTTCATTTCAAAGGTTTTAGAAGAACACTATCTAACAAAGATAAATCTATATTCTTGTTACTGTGGGCAGTAATAAATAGTAGAACATTTCCTTGTTTTCAGTTTGATATCTGCATGCTAGAAGTAGTATATCTGATGGTTATCTCTCAAAGAGAAGGATGCTGTCCCTAAGAAAGCATATGGATTTCTCAAGGGTGTCATAATCAATTCAGCATTTTATGCAATGCTATACATATGGTAAGTATTGAGACTAAATCCTACTCAATTCTTTCTCAAAATTCTTAATTTTGCAGTTCACAAGAAAGGGCCTTGTGCATAAACTTTTGAGCCACAAACATGCTTTGAGAAACTCAGGTGTGCCTTGAGCAAAAATAGGAGCTATTAGAAATACACAGCTCTAAGATGAAAAAGTCTGACAGTACCAAAATTTTCTTGAAATTCTTTGTGCCCTTCACCAGCAGAGAAGATGAACCTCTAATCATGTTTCAGTACTTTCAGTATTTGTAATTACAATATGAATGCTTCATGTCATTCTGGACTCTGATCTTGGGTCACTGAGATTATCTTTTGTGGAAAAGATCAGGCAGAGAGTAATCTCTCTGTATCCTCTTACCTTGGGTGGTGGTAGTTCTCTTGTAAATAGAACTCTCAGCTTTTCCTAGCCAAATAATGCTATCTGTTTTCTGAGGCGCATGGAGCTTCTTGGAAGATCTCTTAATAACAGTAAAAAAACAACAAGCTGAGGTGGTTGCATCTAATCAAAAGTGGAGTGAAAACAAGATAAAGGAATCAGTTCTCCAAGAAACCTTAACCTGCAAAAAAACCCAAAAACAAACAACAACAACAACAACAACAACAACAACCAACAAAAACATTGGCTGGTCAACACAATTTTTGACCCAATTTTCTCTCTCTCTCTCTTTCTTTCTTTTCTTTTTTTTTTTTTTTTTTTTTTTTTTTCCTGAAACATAGGCCAGAAAACGAAGTGGCCTGTTGTTTCTACAATTGCACTGCAGGCCTGTGCCATCCCTTGGGATCATTCTGCAGAGATGCGGAGGGGATGCTCTGAAGGAGGAAATGGGGTTCCTGGCAGACATGAAGGTGCCATCGTGCTCCCTGGCAGCAGCAGCCTGATGAGGAGCTCATCGTTTAGCTTGCTAAAAGGGGCCATTGAAACAAATCTGTTCAGTCAATCTGTGTCTTTGAATGTGACACCACTGGCTCCCTTGCGACTGAGAATTGCTGAGTCTATTATTTGTGCATTCATCTCCAATGAAAAACTGACAGAAAAGACAAGTGTAGTGCAAGCCTGCATCTGTGCTATTATGCCAGCTGTGTGTGCTCTCCCATGCATTTATGTACTGAAGTTCTTGCAAAAGGTGTAATACAATGGAATTCAAAATAATGAACTCTGATTCATCTTGCTTTATCCTGAATGAAAAGGAACAAGAATATGCACTTGCTGCTGCCCTCATCTTAAATTATATCTTTTGGTCTTAGATAACAGCCTTTATGAGTCTGAAACTGCCACTTAGATTTTCACTGAAGAAATGTTAGGAAATAATGACAGTATTAGCAGCAGTGATAAAACCAAAGGAAATCCAACAAGGGAGCCTGCCCAGAAGCTGTGCTTGGTCACAGCAGAGCAACGCAAGACTGTGTTCTCAGTCTGTTCTCCCTGTGTGGATGAAGAGCTCCTTTTCTGCCCAAGGAAGAGGCTGGCTTTCCCTGCAGGCTTTCTGATCAGTAGAGTCCCTACACAATCCTGCAAGACCAGTGCTGGTAGCACACTGGATATTGTTTTTGGTATGAAGTCTTACCAAAGAGACTAGACAGATCAATTATTTTTGTTTCCTCAGACAGAGGAGAGAAGGCTGTTCTAACTAGTATTTACTAAGAGCAGATGCTAAACATTACCATTTGCATGTGTATTACAGGAAAAGCAACCCCTTCAAAAACTGTTGAAATCCTGTCTGTTTGAAATTTTGTTGTAATCTGATAAACATTTAAGTGTATATATGTTACCTCTATCAAAACAAAATAAAAACTGTATGTTTTGAGGAGACAAACCCTGAGAGGTCTTGAAGCTGTGTTAAACTTACTCCAAGTACTCACAAGTCAAAGAAAACAGCCTAGAGTTTTGATATATTTAAATTGTAAATAATGACTAACAATAGCCACAAATTATTTCCCCATCCCTTTTGCTTTTAAATCACAAACTTAAGAGTGGCATTCATATAAGCAAACAATAAATTTTCTCCAGGATGGAGGTGACTGGGAGACAGGTACCGGTGATTTATCGCTGTACTGGAAGATTGTATTGAGTGAATTACCACAGAGAGTTTACTCTTGATGATGGATTTGCAACTAATGACCAGTGTGCAAGAGCAGAAAGTGTGTCTGTGGACAACACTCAACAGGACAGCAAATTGGGAGGCACTGCCACCAGCTGGGGGGACAGGATAGAAACTCAAAACAACCAGGAGAAATGGAAGAAGCAAATTCTGTGAAAAAAACAAGGATAGAGTATATCTGCATGCAAGGTATTCTCACAAATTTGGGATAGGATGGAACAGGTTGGCTGTAACAGAGGTGACATGAGGGATGGGAAGCCAAACATAAGTCAGCACTGTTGTACTACTGTGAACAAGGCAGATGATATCACAAAAAAGGAGTTTTAATTGGCTTATGATACAATATATGAAGCTACCATTTTACTCCACAAAACCTTAACTGGGATACTGTGTCCTATTTGCACATGGCACTTCAAAAAATCTGTCACCTAGTTAAAGAGAGGAAATAAAAGAACAGCAAAAATGTTCAGAGCTTTCAAAAATGTGATTTGTGGGAACTAAAAAGAAGTTAAGATTTTTAGTTTCAAATGAGATAAGATGAATGGAGGGGCATGGCAAGTCCCAAAATATATTAGACATTCCTGCAAAGCAAAACATCTGTGTGAGGACAATAATATATTTGAAGAACTGTGCTTCCTCTGTCTAGTGGCAGTTTTTAAGAATAGAGCAGATAAACTCCTCAAAGTAATGGGTTAAAGCATGGTGATCCTGTACTGGGGTGAGTGCAAGTACAAGACTGCACTCTTGAGAGTTTTGTCCTTCTTCTTCAAGTTTCTTACTGACAGAAATGGAGATACGTCCATTATGTGCTCCATTTATTTGCAGTCAGGTCTGGGCATCCAAATCTTCTGGATCTCTTTCACACCCGAAAATCTTGATGTGTGACTGTTTTGGTGATTGTTTTTACTGTGAGGCAATAAAAAATATACATACACTACAATTTGTCACATCAGGAGAGGATTAAGAGTGCAACATAGATCATAGAAAACAGTCTGCTGTGAACAAAATTGTTTAAAGTTACCAGCAGTCCCATTTAAGAGATGTTTGTGATTTGTAATTAAAAACTAGATGTAAGAAGTTTCCTTAGGATGACCTTACTGGCACTTTTGCTTTTACTTCTGTGAAGAGAGGGTTAGTTTATCAGGGAAAACCTCAAAGAAATCAATGATATTTACAACTTCCAGGTTGTAAACATAGTAACATCTCTCTATGTTCTGTCACAGTTTTCTAATGAAGGATAAGTACCGGGTCCTCATCCATTATGTCTCTATTACTATTAATAGCATTCTTGCCAACACTGGGTTGGAAATTTTTATAGGCATTTAGGATATTTATAAGAATGGAGACATTTATATATCCACTAGTGTATGTTGATGTCAGTATTCATTATGTTTCATAGCCCTCTGTTCTTGTCAATATCTTCCAAATCAATGTTTTCACCTCATACACAAAGATATGCTTTGCACTAGACCCATTGTAACATAAAAATGAAGATGTTACAATGAATATATTTTTCAATAATGAAAAAATAACAAAGTTCTATGTTTTAGGTTTGTTAGATTGTCTCCTTCAGGCTCCAGTGAGGCACTCACCCACAGTGGATGCTCATAGGAGAATCCCAGACCACAGGAGGAAATATTTCCTATATATGAGAAAAGATGCTGAGGTCCATAGGCTGTGGTGAGCAATGCAACTCCTAAGGCTGAATACATCTGCTCTCATGTGGATGATGCAAATCTCTGTCATTCAAAACTGTGTATCTTTGTAGAATTAATCAGGAATTCTTGCAGAGCCCAGCCTTCTCATCTGACCCCTGCAGATTCCCCATCAACATCCAGACATTCTCAGCAGGTCCTACACAACTCCTTGTTTGACTGTTTTCCAGAGTTTTTCTCCTGTTCTTTTGAGGGTACAAGCCAACTTCAGATTAGGGCTGTAGGGGGCATGTCTTGTCTGTTAAGGCAGTCCAAAATTATCATTCCAGTGTCCGTAGTAGATTTGTTCATTACACAGTATACAGTGCAAAGCCCATGCCGATAGAAATAAATAATTGCTCAGATCCATTTATTTATTTATTTATTTATTTATTTATTTTTTCCAATCAGTGCTGCAATATCATTAAATTACAGGATGAACATAACAAGACTGTAGTGTCAGAAACTGATGTTGAGAAAGAAGTCATCACTTTACTCTCCACACCAGCACAAAGAAGAGCTCTGTTCTGGAGCTATAGCAGCTCTACCTTCACATGAATAAGGAGTGAAATGGCCACAACCACAACCAGGGCATTCCTAAATCACCTAGAACACTCACTAGGAGCCTTTTTTTGGAGTGGGATGGGATTTCCTTCTCTTGATTCATCAACCATCCCCTCCGGGGAGATTTTTTGTATATCTCCTTTATTCTGCTCTGTGTTTCAGAAAGACATGTTATTTCCTGTGAGCCCTTATGCCATCCATCCAGCACTGCCTTTATGCATGGGCAAGGTAATTGCTAGCAGAAGGCCACATCTGTGATATGCAGTACATTCACAAGGGCATCACCTTGGTTTCCGTGCCCTTAATTTTCAGTGTTAGGTAACTACAAAAATTAATGTTGCCATCCAAAGCGTGCTCTTGGGATTGCTATCAGAAGACTGCCCTCAGCTCCAGTCTCAGGGAAAGACCAGAGTGCAGGCTTCATCCCTTGATCTCACTTGTTGAGCTTTGTGGTGGAAACATCTGTGCTAGGAAGGGAAGCACTACAGCCTCACAGCTACACTCTGTCTCATAAAACCCTATTATTTAGGATTTATGTGAGTGAAGAAAAATTCATCCCATGTGGAATGTTAGTCAAATCCTCATCATTTTCTGTCCAAGTTTTACCTAAATCCAGATGTTCCAGCATACTGAGAAGGACAGATTCAACATGTTGTACATCACATATGTGTGCCCTTTGTTCCTATGAAACTTCAGAGGTAAGGCTGAATTTCAGACTAGAATGTCATAGAGAGATAAGGACATGAAGAAATCATACTTCCCTCTTATTTTAGTGTTCACTTACCCAAGTTACCTGTCTTACCTTGAAAGATGTCCTAGCCTCTGCCTGGGATGTCTGGACCCTTGGGATTTTCTACAGGGGTTGCAACTCATCCACTGGACAGCACTGAAAACAGTGTACTGTTTGTCTTAGGCTGCAGGACATTACAGTGGAGTGGGATGCTAGTTTTGACTAATAATAATAATAATAATAAATTTGACTAATAATAAATCCTTGTGAGATGGCTTAGATGAAATGCCCGGGATGTCAGTGAGGATTCCTCTCTCTGTTGTGTTGTGGCCAAAAACAGGTTCCACCATTTCTTCCTGAACCCAAAGTAGAAGTGGAACAATACCAGCAATTTGGCTTTAGCACTCTCAGATGCAAAACACAACAAAAGCCTCTGTGGGAATTCATCTTCCCCACTGTAGATCTTGCAATAATATCAGGCACTGTCAATCCTTCTGGTCCTCCTACCTGCCTCAGCTGCTATGATGCTGAGGTCACATGGTGACTTCCAAGCCATCTCATTAAGCACCTGTACAACAGGATCACGTGACAGCTCCTACTTAAAGCCTTCTGTCAATCCACATAGTCCAGGAATACAGGAAATTAAATATACTTTTAATGTTCTTCCTGATACTCAGAATTGGATCTAGACTGTAAAATATGAATTCTGTTGTATGTTTTCTGTAATCCATATCAGGGCAAAACTGGGATGCTTTTGTACAGATGTGAATATATGGCTAGTGAAACATTTTACCTTTTGTTATCATTTCGTGTCACAACTCTATGTGAACGTTTTCAGAACTTTTTCCCATTTCTTTTTGTCAGTGAAGTCAGGGTGCCAAAAGCATTATTACTCAAGGAAATAATAATAAAAACATTGCCTATTGTTTTTAGTGTGCTTACCACATAAACAATTCATATAGTTGTTCAGCTAATCAGACCTCAAATGCAGACCACGGAATGAAGCAGCTCTGTGTTTTTGAAAGGTCCTAAACCTTATGAAGAATCCTGGAAACCTCTGTAACAAAATCAAGACCACTGGACTCTGTCATTTGAATATATGGGAAATAATATTGTTTCAGATCCTCTTTCATGGAGGTACCACATTTAGTGAAAAATTTCCAACTTAGGACAGATCACTCTCTGTCAAAAGGAGACCATTAGTGAATTATTCCATGGTTACTGAGGATTTACTATAATGGGTCCTAAAACAGTTAGAACACTTAAGTTCTGTAGCATATATGAATCCCACATATTTTCATAATAATCTTCATGTAATGATTAAAAACCACATGGTGATTATTGCAACATAGTTTTCCCTGGCCTTCATTACCTTATTGTCTATTAAAATACAGACTGCTGCCCTGAGTTTTCACTTACCAAATTTCTCACTCCCCTGCTACTTCTGGGACTGCTGTCCCCAAGAGTAGACATTTTCTCCTCTTGGTAATAGCTGATGGCTCCAGAGCCTGCTTCCAGGGCCAGCTCTTGAACACTCTCAGATGGGTTCAGGCATCCAAGAAGACACAACACAGGTTCACCACAAATATGTCTTTCTATAGGGTGCTGAGATAATTTCAGGCATGCACCAGTGACAATGGCATGCACTACCCCAAAAGCCTGAAGACAAAGAGTTCAATCTCTGCTGAAATGTAGTCAACTGCTTCCTCAGACATTATCTTGCACATTCTCCTATTACCTTTAAATTCACATTAGGAATCTTTTGTGAACTTTTTAACTGATTAGTTACTTTATCCCCATCCTAAGCTCACATAAAAATGTCAGCTTGCATCAGCATCAGGTGTTTGGTCCACGCTGACACCTTTTAGTATATGCACCCTCCTACAATATCACAAAAGACTTGCATAGCCCTGATTAACCCTTTGATGAATTGCAGACATCCTGTTCCTTAGCTGATTCTTAGTTAAACTCTCAAAATCCTCATTACTGCAGATGCCCAGTTGTAATCAAATTTTGTAATTAAATTTTGTGTTTTTCAGACTTTTGTAGCACAGGTGTATCTTACAGTTCCAAAGAACCTTGTGGAGCAAGGATCAAGAGAGAAAGATAGAAAATTGGCTGTTTTCTCTGTAAGTGATGCTGCTGGCTGGTAGCTGGAAGAAGTAGAGATAACTGCTCCAATGCTTTTAAAACCTTAAATGTGCTGAGCAGAATCTCATCTGCCTTTAGTGCTGTCAGAGGGCTTACTATAAAGTTTCGCTTTTTGTGACCTGTAAAACAACACAGTGTATGTGTTTGAAAATTCTGCTGTGCTATCTGTGCTTTAGCCACATTAATATTTGTATAATACAGTAACAGGGAGGAAAAGTTACCAATTATGCAAGAGCAATGACGGTCTATATCTGAGCAATTTCACATGCTGCTCATGAATTGTTATGAAATCCAAGAGGACGTGACAATTATAATTTAAATACTGAAATTTATACTCTTTTCTGTCCCTTCAAAGTTAAATCAAAATTAAAGTCCATGAAATAATTTCAGAAACCAGCCACATAAAAACTGATACTGCTCATCTCTTGGACTGACAGCTGATAGCACATTGACTCCAGCAGAAGATAAGAGAACCTGCCTGCATGCATGTGAGGGAGCAAATATTTTGGTCTTAAAACATTTTTATTTTCAGACAGGATTTTAGAAATAAATCTCACAAACTGTCTATGACCAGCTTTGTGGAGGGAGAAGACAGTGCAAGGAGTCAAACTGAATCTCGTCTGCAAGCAAAACCCAGATGATTACTTTTCAGCAAGTGCATGATTGAGAGATCTCTTCAGCATAGATGGTGCAATTATGTAAGTTTAATTTCACCTCACTTGGTAGCTTGAAGTCCTTAAGTGATAATTGCTTGTGAGAAGTCTTCTCATTATATTCTGCACAGCGATTAGCATTTCTGACCATGAAAGAATATCTGAGGATAAATCACTGCAAAATATCCCATTACTCTTTGGAATAGTATGAATAAGAGGCTGATAACAGTGCACTAATGCCATCAGTATAGATTTCTCACGGTTAGTTATATTATAATCAAGGGAGCAATTTTGAGACTATTTTCCTAATCAAAGGGAAAATTTTAAATTGTAAAAATATTATAACTAATTAAATAAGGATTTAAATGTCACTTTAACATAACCAAACCAAGTTCATTTTAAAGCCACATTATCATTTGTTGGACAAATCTTTGAAATGGTAACGATACACAACAAGTTTTAGCAAAATATTTTGAAAATCCTTTTCTAATGTCCTTTGTTTCTCCATCCTGCAAAAATAAAGCATTACAAGCATATTCCACACTTGTGTATGTGCAAAGAATAAGAAAGGTATCAACTGATAAAAGTTGGCACTGTCTGGGGTTTTTGTAAGACCAGTACATATAGAAGCTGTGCATGGCAAACAGCATCATCCAGCTGCTTTTTACATTAACATTTAACAGCATACTCCCATTTTTTTACTCCCACAAATTGCCATACATACAAATTGTATGTGTGTGCGTGTGTCTTTATTAGTGTATAGTTTTACACAAGTTAATCATACTCAGACTGGAAGATATCTATCCAGTGCTACCAGATTTAGGAAGTGAACATATTTACACAGTTCTTACCTAAAACTGAAGCAGAGAAAGAACATAAACTTAATTCAAAGTGTCACTACTGCTACTAATGTTGCTTTACAGAATTTATTGCACTATTTATTCAGATGATTTCTAATCATTGCAGGAAGCCATGATGCCTAGTGTATGAGGTAAAGAAAAGGAATTGAGTGACAGAAGAGAATCTAAGAAACTAGCTAACTTGCTACTTGCATGGAGAGTAATGATGATCTCAACAACTCTCTAATCAAACTTCATTTTGGTATAGATCTTAATATGCTAAGGCAGAAAACTTACGTAATCTCTTGAGGATTTTCCTGTGATTTATTACCACTTCCCCCACTTTGTGCATGCCCATGGTCTGGGTAAACACTCTAAGCACTACAGTTATAGAAAATTCTGAGAGAAAACACCTGAACACTTTATGAGAATATTTTATCCCTAAGCAGACTGCCTGACATGCCTGCTTAAGCTGGCTACCCTCCTTTCCTGAGTATAAGCCCAAATGTTTCACTTGTGGAAAAAAATAGATATGTGCCTGTAGCTGTATCATCCACATCTATGATACATTGTCCTAGTATACTTATGTGACATAAATATTCCTATTTATCAAACATGAGTTTATTCTCTACAGGTTCATACTTAATCCTATATTAGATCAATCCTAAAAATATTTGTATTTATATGCAATATTTTTCTTTCTTCCTATCCAGTTACACCTGCTCACCTTATTGTCAGTTTGTATTGCCCCCCTTTTGACTGCTGGTAGTGAGGATTACTGAAATTTGGTTGAAATATTAGCTAAAATAAGAAAGGAGGATGCAGAAATGTTTCTTCTGAGGTATTAAGGCAAGCCATACCCTCTTTTCCATAGGTATTTTCAACTTCACCCTCTTCCCTTCCATTTTTCTCCCTTTAATCCTAACTCCTCCCTGCTGCATGACTGGTAAACTGATGCCTGTGATTTTGTCATAGTTCCCATCCTATTGCATGCTTATCTTTCAGGAAAAGCAGATGTTCGCATATGTGCCCTATCTTCATCCTCTGATGCTTTTGCTTTTCAAACAGAAGATTGTATTTCAGTTGCCCTCTGTGTCTGGAAAAAAAGATCCAGCACTAAGGAGTTTTTCTGTGTTACTAATCAATAGGGTTTGTAGGTAAGCATAAGAGTCCATAGCCTACTTGTTTATATTACTGCTATCTCAGGTGTTTTGTCTTAGCATTCTGGCTCCTTTCTACTCATCAAATCTTCATTTTCCCTTGTTTACCCTTTCAGCTGCTTAGTCTGATGAAGAAATAAGAATGACTAGGTGCACAAAACATACAAACCCACTTTGGTTTCACCCATTTTGTCAGAACTGTCTCATATCAGCATGTGCTGCTGCAGGAAAGCTCTGGGCTTGATGGTAAGACACAGATACCATGTAGGATTTACTTCTGCTTGAACTCTGTGCAAAGATGTATCTGGGGAAATGTGGGAGGACCAACTATAGTTGTTTGGAGGAGAATGCAAATACAGCTCCTTTAGGATGAACCTGAAATCAAGATGTGACTCCATGCTCACTGCAGGCACTGTTCGGGCCTACTGCTCCCTTTTTCCAAAAACAGTCCCTGTTTCTCTTTGCTTTTCCCAGAATAGTGCACAACCCTGCTCTGCACCTATCCCTTGTCCACAAAAAATCCAGAGCATCTTGGATTAGGTGATCTTTAATGGACTCTTCTTCTACTCTCCTAAGTGATCTCAGATTAAACACTTACATTCACACCCCAAGCATGTCTTCTACCTTATGAGTAGGGATGAAGAATTAAAAGATCTCTTCAATTGGAGTAATCTCAGTGTTGACACAAAGAATCACAGAGTCTCCTGAGTTGGAAGGGGTCCACAAACTTTATGAGTAAGGTTGATCATGATTGAAAGTAATGGGCTGACTTTGGTCTTGGGCTCAGCTACTTCAAGGATGAAGGAGCTGGTCAAGACATTGGCAAAGAGTACAAGACAACAGGACTGTATCTATACAGAAAATCATGGGATATCAATCACCTGAAGCCTACATTATATTAATTACAGGGGCTTTGTTGCAGATTAGCTTCAGCCTGGTGCTGTGGGCTAGACACCCATTTTCTTCTAACTCACTTTCCTTGTGGAGTGTGCCCTGGTATGAAAAGTAGATTGTGGTAAATAGAAACTAATAGGAAACACATTTCAAAGCAAACATCCCAGATAAACTATTACACTAACACACTCATTTAGCAGCCTTTAGCAACCAAAGTTTTCTCTTGGACTATATGGGAATTTAGGGTCTAAATATCCTTCCAGATCTACCCTCAGCTGCTATTTCTCACTGTCATTATTTACTGTAGAATCCTTTTGTTCTGGTATTTATTTGATAAAATATTTCCAGATAGAGCTGGCATCAAGAATGCTGCACAAAATAGAGTCAAATTGGAGATCTGGAGATTTTCTCCATAAATAAGAAATAAGAAACCCATTATTATCTCTGCCTAGGTTACAATGAAAAGTTAGGCCTTTTATGAAATTTTCATAACGTTAACAGTTTAAAATGACTTCTACTTTTTGTATTATGATAGGGAATATACGTGGATGGTAGGGCCTCATTCTGGCTTATGACTACTTCACCTGGCACACCACCCCACAAAGGATATTTCAAAATTAGGCAAAGGTCAGAGTTGGGCACTGAAAATTATTAGGCATGATAGAAAACTATTTTAGGAAGACAGATGCAAAAGGCTAGGACTGTTTATTTGTGGAAGGCTATGAATAAGAGAAGGCATGAGAAGAGCATAGGAAATAATGAATGTTACCAAGATACCAGAGCAGGAGTCTCTATCCTTCCTGCTTGATAGCATGCATGACAATGAAGCATTCAAGGAAATAAAAGGTGGCAAATTCAAACCAGATAAAAGGAAATATTATCCCATTCAAAACATAATTAGGCTATGGAAGAAATTACCAAAGGCTGTCCTGTTGGCCAAGAATGTAGTTCAAAGTTAAAGTTCAAAAAGAAAAGAGAATTTGTTCTTTGTATAGTAAGCTATATGATACTAATGTAAAAGGAAGAAAAAAGGTGTCAGAAAATCTTAAGTATTTCAGGGACACAAGCCACTCAGCAGGAGTGGTAGGACTCGGAGGCAGACTATGCTGTTTCCTATCTGCTTTTCACTTGTTTTTGTTAACTTTCTCTGAAAACATGGATTAGGCTCTGTCACAATGCATCCATTTGACATCATATATGGAAAGCTAAACTCAAAGTACCTGAAATTTATACATCAGTTTGTCAGTTTCAGTGCTTAGGAATCTGCAGTTACTCCTATCTTTGTCCTTTACCACAGTGAGGGAAACTGCTAGTACACAGAGAATAGCATTTTAAATTGCCTTGGCTCAATTTACCACTGCTTATCTGGACATACATTATGGCAAAGTGAAGCAAAATGCTGTCACACTTAGCCAGTTGTCACTTCATGCATATTTCATAATCACAGAAGAGGGCTTTTCCACTCTGTTTTCCACTGTCGATGGAGGGGAAACAGGTTTCTTCTTTACAGCCTAAGATTCTTCAGGACAAGGATACTGTGTTATCTCACCTCTAGCACTGAGTCTGCAGCATTCCACACCTCATTGAGAAGAGACAAAATTCCAAGCAAGAAAAGAAGGTCCTACTCCTATAGCAGACAATAAAGGTTGCATTATTTCGGCATGATATTTTATCTTATCAGCATTTTAAAGAAATAATATTTTAACTATCTCCAGTTTGCTTTACACAGAACTTGTTCCATTAACATCTCAACAAAACCTGATACTTACTACCAGGTAGTGACAGTGTTCTTTCACTTCCTCTAACATTTGCCAGGTTCGCTTCTCCACTTTTTGCCTGATTTCTATGTGGAGAATCAGCCTTGGCTGTGAAAAGAGGCAAATATGCCTGGGGAAGAGAGAGGAAAACTTCCGTGTTTCAGAAAAGAAAAAGTTAGAAAGTGAACAAGAGACCTATGGACAATTCAATTCTTTGGGAAGGTTCACTGAGATGAATGCTCCCTTTGGGCAGGATGAAGATGAACATAAATGTGAACAGGAATCACTTGTTTCTCTAAGGTGTGAAAAGATCACTTCATCATCTGGATGATGAATTTTGAATGAGAGAGCAAGACAACAGTGCTCTCAATGTAGTGCCTTCAGGAAAGATAGGGAGGGAAGTGATAACTTCTGGCAGCACACATACCAGAGAGAAAAATGCACTGTACCTTTTTCATGAGCAACCATCAAGCATCAGGCTAAAGTATAGTCTCTGTAACAATATGTGCCCATTGTCTGCAGTATTTCTCAGTGATATTTTGTTATAGAATTAAAGCGTCCCACTTCAAAATCCCAGGAAATAAAAAGAAGCCTAAGAATCACTTTTGCACATGCTAATAACAGAATCAAGGTCTACACTGCTATGTAACATGCCCAGCTAAGCCTTTCTGGGGGTTTTATGCTCTTTCGCACATAATATAATTCTTAAGAAAGAAGTGCTTCTGATCTGAAAGGCCAAATCTTGACATCTTTGTATAGGTTTTCTGACAGTGCTGGGATCTGACTGTGGACAATGACCATCCATGCTTCCTCCAGGAGCTTCTCTTCAACTATAAGCTTGAAGTTAATGAAAACAAAGACATTTGATGCCTCTGGAAGTCCTGGAGACAAAAGTGTCAGCTAGCCTTCTATAATTCTGCCTTTTCTAATCTTAGTTGAATTACAGAATGGCTCAGGTTGGCAAGAATATTTGGAGACCATCTGCTCTGACTCCCCTTCTCCAGGGTCACTCACCCAAAGCAGGTTGTAGGGGCCCATGCCATGTCTGCTCTTGAAGATTACCAAGAATGGCACTCCACAACTTTTTTGGCCAACCTGTGCCAGTGCTCCATCACCTATACTGCTTGTAGATGAAAAATAATTTGTTAGCCTCTCTGTGGTGTAAGGCTTTTCTGCTGTGTATTGCTATAGAGAGTGTGTTCTAAAAACACAGTTTTAAAACAGCTCCAGCAAAACTACAGACATGATTGTTTCAAGACAGTCTACATCTCTACTTTGATAAAAAATAAATAAAATCATATGTACATAGAATATATCTTGAAAATAAGTGAGAGAAATTATGGGTCTGGCATTTCAGAAGATCCTTCTAATGAATTTTGGAAGTTTTAAATGAATATTTTGTTGTTAGAGTGCCAGAACAGAGAGCTTGCAGAGGATATGCAGCATGTGTATACAAAGGATGAACTATGATGGTATCCCATAGGATTAAGTGATAATGCTGCATTAGATTTGTCACTGAAAATAAATAAATAAATAAATAAGAATAAAAAATCAAGCCAACATGCAAAGTGTTTGAAGTCTCTCTGAATTCTCATGTGAGGTGTTCAGACCCATGAAGGAAAACAGTTAACAGGAGAGACAGTGAGACTCTGTATCAAGCAGCATGTTAATATCAGAATGCTGACTGCCTGGTGGCCACAGTGTAATTAAGTAGGTACACATCCGTAGTGTGTCTAAGAACAGAGGAGTGAAATAACAAGTTTGATAATTCTTTGCTTCTTCCAATACAAATATATGAATTAGCTTGAGACATCTCAAACTACTTCATGGTATTGAGTCTTCCCTTCAGTTGCTAATGAGAGGATTACTCAGTGCAGAAAAATACAGTGGAAGCTCTTAGAATTTTTTAGATTATTCCATATATTGCATTTATATTTGTATATTATGCATATGTATGCGTATGTATCTACATATTATATGTATACATATGTATATGTATATATACTTATATATATAATGTACTGAAGTGATGGCTTTGGTACAATTTGTTTTCATTTGCAACAGAATTACCACTCAACGACTTTAATTTATTTTTTTTTTTTTTTTTTTTAAACCTAAATATGGTTTTGTATTTTGGCCTGCTTCCTGTAAGTAGTCGCTTTATAGATGTCATTAATGAAAAACTCCATTGAAGAAAGCATATATTATCGGGAGAATAAGTACTATTTGATTTAGGATAATCAAAATAGTTGTTTTGCACTCCAGCTTAGCTGGAATTTTCCTTTTCTTGCCAGAAACAATAATATCACTTAAATCTTTTGTCTGGCTCTGAATGACAGACACGTAGAGACCAGGAAAAATTGGTTTAAATCAGCCGTGTGGTATGGTTGAAATAATTTCCAGAAAGAGCCTAAAGATCTTGGCGTGAAATTCAGGAACCATCTAAGCATGGGATCAAATGAGGATGAGAATTAATGTGTTAGTGAAATACTTCTAAGAATCTCAAGTATTCTTCTTAATAACAGGAGTTTCTTTTATGTTTTGTTTTGTTTGTTTGAAGATTAAATAAACAAGAAGAGAACGTGTTTGCAGTCAATCATTTATAAGTAGGCACCAGGGATCATTTGCAAGAGTAGGGCTGACTTGTTTTCTTACTAGTGAATGATAAGTAGTTCTGTAGGAATGGAGTCCTAATAATCTTGCTGAACAAAACTAAATGACTGCTGCTTATTTTATGTGATTCAAGGATAGTTTCTGCATGCTATATACTGAGTGATCTTCTCCACTTGCTCCATGCAAGTTATTAGTACTTGTGATTAATGAGTACAAAAAACATATTTGGGGCTTTTTTTTTTTTTTTTTTTTTTTTTTTTTTTTTTTTTTTTTTTCCAGAGAAAAACTCATTTTCTGAGAATACCATAGCTCAGATAAATAAACACAATGATATTCTGTTTTTTAGAGCCAGTAATTTATCCACTGTGTCTTGAAAGGACAGAAAGAAAGTGGGAGAATTCCCATTCATATCAGTTCTTTCTAAAACAATCAAATAGTTGATCTCAAGCCACCTGGTAGTATTCTTTAAAGAATCTTCCCAGTATATTTTCATACCCACCCAGAGGGAAATAGTTCCTGGAACATTTTATCAGTTCACTGAAAACTGGGAGGCTAACGAATATAAAAGACACAGTGTTCTTTTAGACAATTTCTTCCTGTTTTGATAACACCATCCTTAAAGAAAACAAAAGGTCTTCAGTTTCTGCTGATATAGGGTCTTGAACTATATGTGTAATTCAGACCACTGAAAGAGATCTCCATCTGCTTACATAGACAGTGAAAACAAATGGGAAGGGGGACTGTTTCTCATATATTGTGCATACATTTTGATACCCCTGGGGAAAGTTAGTCTCAAGTAAGACAGGAAGTAACAGGAAAATGCAGCTCAGGCCCTGCTGTCTGCCTATGATCTATTTATAAATGTGGTTGCCAAAGCTATTAAAATAATGTCAAGCATGTAATGATAAGCTTTAAGAAGATACATTTGACAGTGTAATAGTGACTAAGACGATGAAATGTCATGGTTAAGTGCATTACATGCTATAGCATACCGTGCCATTATATGTCAGCCATACAGGGAAATGGATACTATGGACTACCTGTCTCACTCCAATTTATAGGAGGGAGAAAAGGTTCTTTGATATATGTATACCTGGCATGAGATTAAGAAGCAATGGTTCAAATGTTGGTCCAACCAGTTTATTAAAGTCCCAGCCATTTAGGGAGATGGGGAAGGGAAGGTGGGCAATAGAAAAGGTGGGAAATATAAGCAAGGAGTCTCTGTAGAGAGCAAAAGAGGTAATCACCACCGTGGGCCCAGCGAGGTACACAGTAGGTCTGTTGATCTCAGGAACTTGTCTGATCACTGCTGGGGATGGGAGAAAGCCAGAAAGCTCCGTAGCAAGCTGGCCCTGGGGGTTCTTCTGAAGAGGTTTTCCCCTCAGGGAATTCTACGTCAAAGGTGTCTTTGGGAGTTTGTCTCCAAAGTCCCCAGTTTAGTGAGAACCTTTTATCAGTCAGAGTCTTATCATCAGAAAGGCCTCATGAAACAAGCTTTGAGAAAAAAAGAAAAACAGTTCTGTCTTTCACGCTACCAATGAAACATTTTCAAACAGAAAAATTTTAAAGCTTCTTCTCAGATTTCCACCAGTCAGCCATTTCAGGGACAACCAGGTGTTTTCATCAAACAAGATGATTGCATCCTGGGGGTAGGGATAAGGGATGTGAATAAACTGTTCCTATGTGAGAATTTCACCTGGAAATGCAGAACTTTCCTTACGGATTTGGCCCTGGACTTTATTTGCATATTTCTTCTTAGACATAGAAATCATTCAAGTTATCTAAAGCAGCTGGACACTTTCACTTTTCTGAGCAGTATGTTTTTCAATACTGTTGAAACTGCAGTGCACATATATTTATTGTCCATCTCATGTGTGAGTTTACAATTTTATTTTTAATATATAAGGTTTAACACATCATTAGAAAAAGCATAAAGCCACTGGTCTCATTTTTACATGGCAATTTTCCCCACCTTCCTGGTGTACTGCTTCAATCCATAGCTGATCTCCTCATTTCATTTATAAGATATGGATTATTCAAGTCAGATCTCTTAGAAAAGAAAAAGAAGAAAAGAAAAAGAAGAAAAGAAAAAAAAAACCTTAAAAAAAAAGGGTTTTTGAGTCCATGAGTGCTTTTGAAATTCCCTGAGACAGCCATAAGTGCTGCAAGTATGAATCTTGCAGTTAGAACAGCATGTCTTCAGCTTAGCTCAGAGAGAATTCATAGTGTCACTGAGGCAGTACACAGACTTAACTGCTAACATATTTGGAAAACAAAGAAAGCTGGGTATCCCTCATGGCAAGTCTCCTCCTACAACATCATCCATGCTGGTCCATCACCTGAGAGGTGCTGTTCCTTCCTACTGCAGTGTCCAAATCCCTACCATGTCACCTGAACTTTCCCAAGACCTGTCTGCTCTGGTCCCATTGCCAGGGATACCGGAGCTCCCTTCCTCCTGGCTATCTTCCTCTATCAGAGCAGAGACCCACTCATGAGGAAATAACATTGCTGATCTCTGGCAGTGCCAAAATGTTTTTTCATGTCTGTTAGTACAAGCAGTCTGCACACTGCTGACACTCCTGTGACAGCATTTATTTCCCACAGGTTCTCATAGTGCCTGGCACAGCAAGCTTCAAGTCTACAAGGTGGCTGCATACAAAAAGGGATTGGAAGGGAGGTTCTCATAACAATTTAGCAGTGGGTTAACCACTCTGTAACAAATGGTGATGGCAAGCCCTACTACACACGTCTGTTTTCACTGTACTGCTGTGTTCAGTCCTGCATGACCTGCAGTAGATGCAGAGACCCTTCCCAGCCTGAGGAGCACTTTGTAGATTTACTCCACTCCTCCTGAGCTCAGGGCCCTGCTTGCATTCACATAGGAATTTGAACAGGGCTGGCAGGGAAATGCATGCCAGGAAGCTATAGGGACTCTTCTGTTACATGCATCAAAAGATCATTTAGCTGACTGACCTTCCAGCGCTACAGAGATTTAATTTGCTTCATGTGCCATTCCAGTACTCCTATTTCCCATACTCAGTATGGTTCAAGTGCCAGCTCAGTTACTGCTATCTCCTAGAAGTTGATAACAGGCATGGGAGTAAGAGGATTAAATTCTTTGATTTGTTTGGGTGATAAATGCAGTCAGGATTTATAAGCAAAGCAAATCTAGGGAGTTAGCTTATCCTTATGAAAGGAGAAGTCACACCCCAAAATCATGTCTTAGAAGAAGCTACAGTCCCTAACCAGGAAAGCTCAACTGTAAGAAGACTGACAAAACTGAAAGAGTCACGGAAAACTTATCTAGCATCTGATCTTATTCTAGTCAGCTCTGTCAGTATCGAATCCATATAAGACATCAAAAATTTATCTAAATTGTGAACAAGTAGTATTTTGAAGGAGAAAAATTAAAACAAACAAACAAACAAAACAAAACAAAACAAAACAACAACAACAACAAAACATTCAGCATATAGCAAGCATATAGATCAACTGGGCAAGTAAACTTTCTTCAGACAAGGCCAGATAGTGAGGCAGTGATATTTCCTGATAGAAAATGACCACTCTGTAGACAGGCTCTGTCTACAGGAGCAAAATAGCCACAAATGATGTGCTACCATTGTAACATAATGCCAGTTATGCTCCTCTTTGCAGACCAGGATATTAATGTTCTGATCCAAAAAAAATGTGCCTCAGATTTCCCTTGAAGGCAAGATATGGGATATGTCACGTAATTTGTTTTTCTAAAACCTGCTTGATCTTATCAAATAGGAGACATTTTACACTCTTAATGTCTTACAGTGTACTTCTGTGTTTTGGTAACCATCACATGAAATGCAAGAACACAGTTTTTAGAAAGCAGCCTGTATTGAATAAAGATCAAGGCAAGCACAGACAGTTAATCTGAAATCTTAATTTTACCCTACCTATGTAATCTAAAGAGCTCAAGCTCCATTTGCTGTTTTTTGTTTCTTTGTTTGTTTCACTGTACCGCATTTGTGTATGATGCTATGTTGTTTCATTTATCAGGGCATTCCAATAGCAATAAAGACAGCTAAAAAGGAAAACATGTTTCTTCTTCAGTGGGAACAAAGTTGCTCACATTGAAAAAGAGGATAAAAAATCTTGGCTGCAGACTTTCCTCTTTCTCAGGCAGTCCAGGTCGGCAAAAAGTCTTCCCAGTACTACTTTTAAGTATCATCAGTATTTTAATGAATAGGCACTGGATAATCCCAGTGTAAAACAACATCAGGAATCTGGCATAAGCCTTTTTGCAGTTCTCATCCTGCCTCCACACCTCTATGTTGCTGCCACAAAAGCTATCCAGGTTTCCCTGCAGCATTATCCTAAGGCAATGAAAGTTTCTCTAGTCGCACTCCTCTGTGCTTCTCAAGGAACTAGCTGGCTGCCTGTTGCCTGCAGGAGTAACAACATCATGTAAATAAGTGATATTTTAAGCAAAAAAGATAGTGGATTGAACAAGGACTTTTGTTTGACCTGAAACAAAATGTTTAGCTCATTTCTGGGTACTTGAATGTTTTTCAAGTGTCATTGCATGATAAGTTTTGAAACAAAATGTTGTTCTAGAGTGAAAAATTGAAGCATCTCAGTCTGGAAATGTCAAAACACTGTGTTCCCAAAAAGCTCTCATTTCTTTCAGTGTGAACTACTTGACAAACTAAACGCAAATTCAACAATGATTTTGGACATTCCAAATCTTCATTTTTTTTGGCAGACCTAACTCCAACCCTAATATTTCACACAACCAGACACAGCACTATAAGCAGACCAATATTCAAGTTTACATGCTGTGAGCTTCCCTAAGTTCCCAGTTCCCTTCGAGTGTGGAGGCGAACTTTTCTGATACCAGCAGACATATCAAAGTTATCTTTGATATCATATATATATATATATATATATATATATATATATATAAAATCTTTTCTTATTGGACGTGTGAAAGAATGTAAAGTGATGTAACTTGAATGTCAATTAATGTACTTTGGCTAGAAACTGCTGATGCCTACAACAATTAGATTAAATAGCTATTGTCAATGCTATGAGGCAATAGCTTTCTTGTTCTAAATACAACTCAGTGAAAACTGCTGGAAGTTCTCAGCCTCGATCTTTTGTTTCTCTAAAGGGGAACAAAAACCCCAAAGGAGCAGTTCTGAACACTTGATTTCCTGGCAGTATCTTTTGATGCATTCAAAGCAGCATCTAACTGGCAGCTCTAGTACTCATGAGGGCAGCAGGAACTTCTCACACTCATTCACAGAACTGGCTATTTCCTCAGGATGCCTCATACAGCATCTTCCCATATGCAAAGTGACTCTGTGCTGATCTTGCACAGTCTAATCCGTCTGCTTTAATTCTTTCAGGAGAAAAGTTCAGTACTTCAGTTTTGGAAACCACAACAAGGACCCCGAGGACATGCATTCTTAATGCCTCTTTCAATAATTAATTTGCTAAAAATCACCCATGAAATGTAGAAGTTTTGGTACCTACAGGCACAAGTTCCTGTTAGGCATATGATGTCAAAATCTTACCTTCTGTAACTTGGGTTCTTTAGAAATATTCCTTCTATAAACTGTCAGATGTGAAAAGTTGAATGTATGCTTGACTTTGGACAGTTTAAATCTGTGGAAACTGGGGGGTATGGATCAGGCAAATCATTGGATGTTGAAGGCATGCAGAAATAAAACACAATCCAAGATGTCAAGTCTTAGTTGAGATTGAGGAAAGACCAAACTTCTGCACCTTTGAGGACTTTCCATCTGATCAAGGAGAAGTTACTACAGCCCAGGCACTGAATGTATCAGCTTGTTTCTTTTTTCCAATGTCAGATACTTTGAATGAAATTATGGCCATAGTAGGTCTCTTTTTACAAAAGCATTGTAGGTAGATAAATAAGTTATAAAATGCACCAACTCAAAGGAAGAACTGTACCACAGAATCTCTTAAAGCTATTTCATGGAAAGTTTATTCTTGGATCAATTAAAAGAGTTTTGTTTCCATTGGTCAGTATATGTCTCCATGTCTTATGTCTGTCACTTGTCGCTGACATGACTTTGTGAATAATATAAAATAGGAAATGAAAAATAGGCTCACAGACTCTATTCCAGATATGAATACTGCAAATAGGAGATGTAGATTACACTTAGTCTTCATGCTTCACAAAGAATGAAGAGAATATTTGTATTTCTTTGTCTCTTAGAACAGGAATTTTATTAATCTTCTAACTATTACTTATGATGTGAGCAAGTTCTATATTTTTCTCTCAGAACATAACAGAGCTGACCCTTGTGAAGCTGGACAGGACTTCTAAGTTCACATGAAAGGGACATAAATTCACCCAGTTATATTATAGATAACTATCTGGAGAGAATAGAAGCTTTCCATCAAAATATTTTGTGCGAGCAGTCAAATTACATAGTTACAAACATAAGAAGTGCAGTACATGTATAAGTTCACACCACATATAGACATTTGTGGTTTTGCCATGTTCAAAACCATACTCAGCAGCACAGTTTGAACTTAACTGCTTCACTCAATTACTATGTTTATGATCACACATTTAAAAGGCAATTTTTGAGAACTCTTGAAATGACTTTATCTTCAGAAGTGCATTTTTGCACCTCCTTTGAAATAATTACGATTTTGACATGTCTGTGTAGCCATCAGATGAAAACATGAAGTCTGGATGCCAAATAATCTATAGTGAGAGACAATTTCATTTTCTCTGAAGGTGGCTGGTTTCTAACCTACGACTGAAGATAAACAAAGATATGAATCTTTCTAGAGACAGTTTCTTTGTTAATAAGCATGAGATTTTGTGACGGATGGATTGCCTGATCTGTTTGTTGCTTTGGATTTTAGAGGTATGTCAGTAACTTCCATTATGGTAATCCTTGTCAGGGCCAATACTCATATGGAAACTGAAGCTTTAATTAAAACAGAGGACACATAGCTCCATCTACACTATTCCACTTAACTCTAAAGAAAATGTTTTCCTACCATTCCCTCTTTCCCTCCCCCACACCATTCCTCTCTTCCTTTGATTATTTTTTTCATTGTAACCATGGAATAAAAGTACAGGAGAGCCCTCTATCCTAAAAATATATGATATGTACATAGTGAAGTGGAAGTAAAATGGTTGATAAACCTTTTGCTGTTTTTTAACATGTGGATGAATTTTCATACAGTAGCTATTTGCTCTGTAGCAATAAGACCAAACAAGAAATAGTCACCAAAGCCATATTTTGTCACTGATATTTCTTCTGATCCTCTTCTTCCTTGCACATCTCCTTTCTGTTTCCACAAAACATGGAAATATCAATTTTTCTAGCACTGTAGTTGAGTCCAGAGGTGAACGCATTGTAGAAAATACAGTTGGTTCTGATTCAGCAAATACAGTTAATCAGTGGTCAGATGTTGAACATGAATAGCCTCCTGCATGTCGGTTGGATTGCTCATATACTACAGTGGCCATATAGCGAAGTGTAATGCCTTGAGCCTCTGCAAGTGTGTTTCACATCATGCAACTGAATACCGCTCCAAGAAAGTATGGTGCTAACAACCTCTGAAACCCAGTCTTCACATCAGGGTGGGGAAGCTGGCAGTTTCAGGACTTCAAGCTTCAATTGACAGCTATTCCAAAAGAAAATGCAGAAGAGCCTCTTCTCTGCCTCAAAATGCTATATTCCTTTAATCTTAGAAATGCTGTTGACTAAAGGGAATAATATCAAGGCTGACATTAACTTAACTTTTTGATACACTTCTTTAATATATCCCAGATACAGATTTGAATGTCAGTGAAAGATACATTTTCTGAAGACAAAATGAGTTCCTTCCTGAAATTATTTGGAGTGCTTTTTGACTGAAGAAGTGGGAAGAGAGGTCCCTTACCACAATGTCCTTGTTTTATTTAGGAACATTTTTTACTGAGTACTCATTCACCTTTTTAGAGAGGTGATCTTCCTCCCATACTTATTATATAACATTGCTTTAGTACTGCAAAAGAGTGAGACATATGCTAGATTGTTTCTCTCTTCAAAGCAATGATCAGCTATGTAACAATAATATCAGAGTAACCTCACAAAACTGCATTCACTCATATTCAGGATATAATGTGAAGCCCATTTGTCTTCCTCAACAGGATATTTCTTTTAGAAAAACCGGTTTGCATTGCTAATCTATGGGAAAAAAAAAAAAAAAAAAAAAAAAAAAGAAAAACAGAAAAAAAAAAGGGGGGGAGAAAAGGGAAATTAAAAAAAAAGAAAAAAAAAAAAAAAAAAAGGAAAAATCTTCTCTCTTGATAAAATGGAGCCAGCTAAGTCAACAAATGGTGCAGGAGGAGGTGTGAGGGGTTCCACCTTAAACAGCTTTCAGGAGGTGATGTGCTGTACAAGAGCACTATGATATGGTTGGTTTGTTTCAAAAGGACTTGGAGAACAACAAAATGAAGTGGCTGGAAAAGGACTACAGGAAGCTGTGAGGGTACCCTCCCCAGACACCTGCCTCTCCCTGTTCTCCCCAAAAGAACAACATTTTTGGAAAATATTTTAACATTTTTGGATGTACCTACATACAGACACATGCATACATATGTTAAGACAAACTATTCCTCTGGGTTTCATGGCTTTGACATTAAACACACAGAAAAGAGCTATGAACTAACTGAAGATTGTGAAGGAGAACAAAAACCATGTATGAAGTGCCAGCACATTACTCTCAAAAATGGTATGAAAATAACCCTTCCTTCACTGGTAAGCTGTAATATTTGTCTCAGGCAAACAACATGGAAAGCAGCACTTCTGGAAAACACATCACATGGAATACCACTCCTATAAAAGACAAAGAGATAGCTGCAACTCTGGCAATTCTCTGCAATACTCCCCTTTACACTGAAAGAATTAACTGAGCATTAGTGTACCATTTGGGACACTTATTTGAAACCAGCTAATGATAAAAACAGAAAAAGACATCTAATTTATTAGTAGAAGTGCAAAGCACAGTATTTAATAAATCTGAGTAATCATAATGTATCCCATCAGTTACTTTTTCATATAAAATGAAAAGCAGTTAAGAAGCCTCTCAACAACTCACCAGGAGTTTCTTGCATAAAGAGGAAACAGTAAATGCAATGTTTGAGAGCAAATTCTACTCCATTTCCTCTGCTCAGAACCCCTGTATTTAGAAAGAAAGCCTGTATTTTGAGAGATTTGGCCAGCAAAGGGACCATTCAGGTGCCTAAGAATAGGTGCTGAATGTCATCTATTCCAGATATCTTGTTTGGCTTATAGTTCCTGTCCCACAGGGAAGGAAATCTGCTATATCTGATATGTTGCTGTGTGGTCTGGAGCACAGGGAAGAACTGGAGTCTGTCATTCATTCAAGTGCCTCAAGATCCATGTTCTTTATTTGGATATGTCCTACATTCATAGGCATCACCCAAGCTTACGAGTGAAGTTACCACCAAGATAATTTTATTATTACTATTAATCTTTATTGATAGTAATGCAATCAAATTTCATAGATTTTCTTTTACATGTGGTAAACAGCCAAAGTAATACTTTCTTATTATTATCTTAGTCTTGATCCTGTGTAATGTAAATCAGAGGACTTTCCTGAGTCAGATCTTGGACTACAGTTTAACTTGCTGAAGCATACCTCAGCACTATTTTAACATTTTTGTTTAAAAATACTCAAGAATCTACTACACCCTTTCATGGATTCTTTTGATGGTGTTGATTAAAGTGCACAAGTTTTCCATTTAATTTTTAACATTGCTTTGTCCAGTTCCAGATTGCAGACACTGAGTTATGTATTCTTCTCCAGACCATCAAGCACATCAGATGATTGATTCTTGTTTAGGAGGTCATGTAAGTTTTGTGGTATGCAACCTTTAGCTTTCTTTTCAATCAGGCAAAATAGTGATGATTGGTGATGATTAGCTGTTTTTCTAATGCATGTTTTTGTTGTCTTTGATCACACCATCAGCTCACATTTGAATTTTTCCAGAGATGGATGTGTTAATCCAGGAGTATTTTTAAAGGAGCTGAATACAAAGGCTGAATTGTCTACTGCATTTGCTCAAACTTCTCCAGATTTTCAGGTTTCCCTCAGTCAGTCCCCAGCTCTGTAAAGCACAGGCGGAATCTTGGTTCTGTGACTATGAATTTGGCTCTGCTAAAATATGCTAGTTTGGGTGGGCAAGTTTAAATATTGATTTTTCCCCACAATATTTAGTTCTCACCAATATTGGTGTCATTTACTGTCTCTGTTGTTAAAGATTTTCATTCTTCCTCCAAGTCATTAATAAATTGTATAGCCAGCTTTTAATCCAGTTAATGTGGGCCATGTTGATTTTGTATTGTTCTAATTTCTTAATCAAAATGTAATGTGGTATCAGATCAAATGGTTTACATAAGTCTAAATACATTATATTAACATTATTAACTTTAGCAGTCAAACCTGTAACCCCAGTAGAAAAGATATTAAAATAGATTTACATGTATCTTATAAAATAAGCTTATGTGGATTGTACCACAGACCACTACTTTCCTAGTCAGGCACACTAATGATTTTCACATAAATGATCCTGAATAATGTAATTGATTTTTTGCTAGCATACAAATAGAAAACTGAGAAAAATGTACTTCCTACAGATATCATTCCACTCAGCACGTGTGTCTCTTTCCTACATTAGGTGCTTTATTGCATAAGGTTTTAAGAAGCATCTTTTTAATTGATTACAACACAGTTGTAACTGTGGACTGGGCACAGGGAGTGGAAGGGGGTTGAAAAAAGGTACTTATAGATAGAATATCTAGAGATCTGTGTGCCACAAAATAGCAAATTACTGCACTTCCAATTTTAGAGATCTTCTTTTTTAAAAAAATTACGTCTATTGTTTGTTTTGGTTTGTTTGTTTGTTTGTTTTTCCTTTTTCCTTTTAGCACAGTACATGTTGGATAGTTTTCATGGTACCTGAAAGGATTTGGAAGCATATTTTTACATATTCACAAGGAAGTGTTGCAGGGTAACTTTGTCCCATTGTAGGACTACAGAACATTTTCACCATGAGGAGAAAGTATTTTCATAGCAACATGATGTGTAGTCTACTACAGACAAGGAACAATTGGCCATTTATAATCAAATAAAGTCAGGGTTTGTATTTTCCATACTGCCTTTATTGAAGGTATCATATAAGGAACGTAACACAAACAGAGGCACAGTGAAGACATTCATTATAAGTTGTGAATAGGATTCATTTTAATGATAATTCCACTTGCCTACACAGTGTTCTTAGATGTGGAAAAAAAAAAAAAAAAAAAAGCCATGGGATTAGGCCAAATATTGTCATGGTAACAGAAAGAAAAGGAAATCATTCTGAAAGGGTTTCCAATAAGCAAGAGCAGCTAGCATTCAGTAAGTAGCCTTCAATAGAAGTTGACATCTGTTATTCATTTGTTGTTTCTAGGTTTGAAGAACAGCAGGATAATTGGAAATACTACAGAGTTCTGGGTACATATTGAGTGAAAGGGCTCTTAGTGCTTTTTAAATATTGGTCTATTTATCCTTAAAAACATTTAGCATGTACCTTCTTTGTCCATTTATAAATTGGACAAGCTAGTTGGAAGGTTGTCTAGACTCAATTATGCTCAAGCAGTGGAAGATCAAAGCAAGACTTTTGCTTTTAATAAAGGGAACTACCATTTCAGTTAAGCAGGGAACACTTATTACTGGAAACTAAGGAGAAGATGCGTATGAATAAATTGTATAAAGTTATATATTTACCTCAAGATGGGGACAGGCTGAGGAGACATTAATATGCTCAAGAAGCAGGCATTGGTAGAATTGCTTTACACTTCTTTTTCTCAAGTATTCCACTGAGCTTCATGTAATAGAGACCTTGTGACAGCACTGGAGAGAAAAAAAGCAGATTAAATTCAGTTATGGAATTCAAAGTGAAAAGTGCAAACCAAAAATCAGACATATTCTTAACACTGAAGGTGATTATAAGTGAAAAAAGGTAGCACTGTATTTTACTATACATAGAACTTTGAAGATCCTCTTAGCAAAATTTCTACAAAGTTTGGTAAAAGGTTCATCATGCGCTGCTGAGCACGCTCCACCTAGTGTAATGAAAACCTTGTTTAATCACCTAGGATACACAGTGCAGCAATTAAAACACTTTTGTACTACGAATCCACGTGGCATTTTATGCACCTACTTTCTACAGAAGTGCTTGATCTGAGATAAGTTAGTTTATAGTTAAAAGCCAGGACATTTGGTAGAACTGAAAGAAAGACAAGTGGCAATGATTTGTTTTATTTATCCTCAGTGTTATTTCATTGTCTCTTCCTAACAATGAAGAGGGAAAACAAAGGACAGAATTAAACTATAAAGCTTACCTGATGCTAGCAAAATCAGAAGTCTGGAAGGATACTGATGTACAAAATATTTATTGCTATATTTTTAGACAAATGCAAGCTACATAGATTTTGTACACTTCTGCCTGTACTTGAAATATTTTTGAGCTTTCAAGGAAAGTAAAAATACTTCTATCATAAGAAATAATTAACAAGTACTGAGTAATGTCTGTGCAATCTGATATTTTAATGATTTGATGTTAAGATTATCTTTTCCTTCTTTAAGTTTAGGTATTCTTCAAACACAAGAGAAGACAACAGGACAAATCAGTAAAATGTATGTAAGAGCCTATAGAAGCACTCTGTCAGCCAGTGAAGTATCAGTAAGTCTTCTAGCACCCAACAAATTGGTTAATTTCTTAACTGTCTTGAAATCACATCCAAATGTTCCTCCTGTAAAATAAACTAAAATAAAACCTGCACTGATTGACTGAACTTCAGTTGTTTTGTTTCTTTCTACAGTTGGCAAAAAATTATAAATTTGTCTGGCAAAATGAGAAAATTCCTTGCTGTCTCATAAGTTAATACCACTTGAAATAGTTCTGAGGACAAGAAATAAAAGTTGTCAATCTTTGCACATAACTACCTGATCAAACACCTATAATTCGTCCTTGCTCATGATTCCTGCACATCACATAGAAGTCTCAGAGGTCCAAGTTCAGTGAATATTCCAATACACAAAAACCTTCTCTACCTTCTCTGATGGAGTGACAGGTCCATATGAGAGATATAAAGTTGAAGTTTATTTTTATTTCCCTTTTAGTAAAATCAACAAATGCATGGGGCAATGTGCTTTCGAAATAGCTCTGACATATCTTCATATATGAGAACATGTGTATACATGCACACACACACAGCTATACTCCCACAGACCCTTTGAAAAGTCCCAGATCAAGAAATTAAATGTGTGGCATCCACATAAAATAAGAGGTAAGCACAGAAGTGTGGTGAAATCCTGCTTAAGTGTCACAGTTTTTGTTTGTTTGTTTGTTTGTTTGTTTTTTAACATGTTCAGAGAATATAGAGGTCTCAGGGCTGTACCATGCAGCTTGATCTGAAGCTCTAATCATCTCTGTAACATACTGAAAAATCACATCATGTCCCATGGTAAACAGGCTTTGTTAGGAACCAGTACTACTGATGTAGCAAGATGGCTGATACCTACAGATTATGCGCTAGATGCAATTTCCAAACTCACAGCAGAGTGTTGGAACACTCTTCCAAAAAGTGCCCATGTTTTATGTTTTCATTTTGGTAAGCACTTTGTGTATCATCTGCAGTCATTGCCCTGTAATCAATAGTACACCAAGATATCTTTGTACTAGATTCCAGCTGGATTGTGTGTGACATAGGTCACATTTTTTGTGTTCTTTATCCCAGGATTAGGTTGCCCAATAACTGCATGCAGTTTCCAAATCCCCTCTGGAGAGTGGTGAGTGGGAAGATGCCTCCTGCTCAACCAGATTCACCATCCTACTGTTCTGCTGGGCTGCAGGGGGCCAGTACATTAACAGCTACATATACTGTCTTTGCAACAGCTGGGGAGTTCTTAACATCAGGACAGCTTGGTCATAGTCAAATCTTATTTGAATACACAAGAGTGAAAACAACATCCAAAACATAACAACACTTGAGTGTGGGGGCTTTGTTTATAGTGATGTTTTGAAAATTCAGCTCCTACTTATTCTTGTGACTATTTGTCACAGCTTTGGTTTTCTTTTTTCTTTTTTTTTTTTTTTTAATTTTTTTTCTTTTTCTTCTTCTTCTTTTTTTTTTTCTTTTCTTTTACTTTTTTTTTTTCATTTTCTCTTTTTCTTCTATTGAATTTGACTTACATCTCTGCTAGTTTTAGGCCAGATGTTGCCTGAATATGAATTTCACATACAGAAGAGACTGCAATTAAAAATGATTGTAACTAATTAGGACGCAGCCATACTCTGGGGTGCACCAGGTCCAGCACTGCCAGTGTGCGAGGGGAGAGACTGCTCTGCTCTGGTCTGTGCTGTGTGGTCTCATCTCCAGCAGTGGGTGCAGCTTTGGGTGCCAAAACAGATGAGGGACATAAAACCATAAAACTGTAGAGAGTCCAGAGAAGGATACAAAGATGGTAAAGGGTGTGGTTGAGGAACCGACATGGAGTGGGGTGTTGCTGGACCTTATTCTCACCAACAAGGAAGGACTTGTTAAGGAATTAAAAGTCGTGGGTAGCTTGGGTTGTAGCGATCATGAGATGGTGGAGTTTGAGATCCTGAGTGGAGGAAGCGAAGCAAAAAGTAGGATTGCTACCCTAGAGTTTAGGAGAGCCAACTTTGATCTCTTCTGGGACCTACTTGGGGCTATCACATGGGCCAGAGTGTTAGAAGGCAAGGGGGCCTGTGAGAGCTGGTTAGCATTTAAATGGCTCTTCTTCCAAGCTCAGGATCGGTGCGTCCCTGTGACTAAGGAATCGGGAAAAGGTGCCAGGAGACCTGCGTGGATGAGCAAGGAGCTCATGTGCAAGCTCCATGGAAAGAAGAAAGTTCATGATATGCAGAAAAAGGGTCTGACCACTTTGGAAGAATATAAGGATGTAGTCAGGGCCTGCAGAGATGTGACGAGGAAGGCTAAAGCCCACCTTGAGTTGAATCTAGCTAAGGTGATAAAGGATAATAAAAAAGGCTTTTTTAAGTACGTTAACAGCAAAAGGAAGGCTAGTGAGAATCTGGGCCCCATACTAAGTGAGTGAGTGGTAACAGGGGATGCTGAGAAGGTGGAAATACTGAACACCTTCTTTGCTTCTGTCTTTAGTGAAAGGGCTCTCCCTCAGGGATCCCAGACCCTGGAGGTTGATGAGAGAGTCTGGGGAATGGGAGATTTCCCTTTAGTCACGGAAGAGGTGGTCCGTGAGTGCCTAGGAAACATTAAGGTCCAAAAATCCATGGGACCTGATGGGGTGCATCCACGGGTGCTGAGAGAGCTGGTGGAGGTCATTGCTGAGCTGCTCTCCGTAATCTTTCAGAGGTCCTGGAGAACTGGGGAGGTGCCTGAAGACTGGAGGATGGCCAGTGTCACTCCGGTCTTCAAAAAGGGCAAGAAGGAAGACCCAGGTAATTACAGGCCAGTCAGCCTCACCTCTGTCCCAGGGAAGGTGATGGAACAGCTTGTGCTGGATGCCATCTCCAGACAACTGGGAGAAAAGGAGGTTATCAGGAGTACTCAGCATGGATTCACCAAGGGGAGGTCGTGCTCGAGCAACCTGGTGGCCTTGTATGAAGATGTCACTAGCTGGGTGGATGGCAGGAGAGTGGTAGATGTAGTCTACCTTGATTTCAACTAAGGCTTTTGATACTGTCCCCCATGACATCCTTATTACAAAACTGAGGAAGTATGGGATAGATGAGTGGTCAGTGAAGTGAACTGAGAATTGGCTGACTGGCAGAGTGCAGAGGGTTGTCGTTGGCGGTGCGGTGTCTGGCTGGAGGCCTGTAACTAGCGGCATCCCCCAGGGGTCTGTGCTGGGTCCAGTCTTGTTCAACATCTTCATCAACGACCTTGATGAGGGGATAGTGACCACCCTCAGCAAGTTTGCTGATGACACGAAGTTGGGAGGATTGGCTGATGTGCCTGAGGGCTGTGCTGCCAGTCAGAGAGACCTGGACAGGCTGGAGAGCTGGGCAGTAAGAAACCAGATGAGGTTTAACAAAAGCAAGTGTAGAGTCTTGCATCTAGGAAGAAATAATTGCATGCACCAGTACAGGCTGGGGGAAGACCTGCTGGAGAGGACCTCTGCTGAGAGGGACCTGGGCGTCCTGGTGGACAACAGGTTGGCCATGAGCCAGCAGTGTGCCCTTGTAGCAAAAAAGGCCAATGGCATACTAGGGTGCATTAAAAAGAGAGTGGCCAGCAGGTCGAGGGAAGTGATCCTCCCCCTCTACTCTGCCCTGGTGAGGCCTCATCTGGAATACTGTGTCCAGTTCTGGGCACAAAAAGACAGGGATCTCTTGGAAAGAGTCCAGTGGAGGGCCACAAAGATGGTGAAGGGCCTGGACCATCTCCCCTATGAGGAGAGACTTAGGGAACTGGGTCTGTTTAGCCTTGAGAAAAGAAGGCTGAGAGGGGACTTGATCCAGGTTTATAAATATCTAAAGTGTGGGAGCCATAGTGGCGAGGCTGGTCTGTTTTCAGTAGTGCGTGGGGACAGGACTAGGGGAAATGGGCTGAAACTTCAGCATAGGAAGTTCCGCACAAATGTGCGCAAGAAGTTCTTTACGGTGAGGGTGACGGAGCACTGGAACAGGCTGCCCAGGAAGGTGGTGGAGTCTCCTTCTCTGGAGATATTCAAGACACACCTGGACACCTGGTGGCGCAGTGGTATAAAGTGCTGCTTGCGGCACCGAAGGGCCCGGGTTCGAATCCCCCCTGTGGCGTTGGGGGTAGAAGTGCCGCTTTGCTACACAGAGGGCTCGAAACCCAGGAGTTGGACTCGATGATCTCTAAGGTCCCTTCCAACTCGCACAATACTATGATACTATGATGATGATACCTGTGTGACGTGGTGTAAGGAACCTGCTTTGGCAGGAGGGTTGGACTTGATGATCTCTAGAGGTCCCTTCCAACCCCTACAGTTCTGTGATTCTGCAATTCTGTGATTCTGTGAGGGCAACATGTGTGAAGAGCAGCTGAGGTCCCCTAGTCTGTTCAGCCCAGAGCAGGGCAGGCTGAGGGGAGGCCTGATGGCGGCTACAGCCACAGGGAGCGGAGGGGCAGCGCTGAGCTCTGCTCTGTGTGACATTGACAGGGCACAAGGGAACGGCATGGAACTGTGCCAGGGGAGGGGCAGCTGGGAGTGAGGGACAGGGTCTGCACCAGAGGGCGGTGGGCATGGAACGGGATACACAGGGCAGTGAGCACCTGAAGCTGTTGAAGTTAAGGAAGTGTCTGGACAATGCTCTCAGACATAGGGTTATAATTTTGAGTGGTTCCATGTGGACCCAGGGGTTAGACTATCTCATGGGTCCCTTCCAACTTGGCAAATACTGTGATTCTTTGAAATCCCGAGAAATTCTGTTATTTTGCTGATTCACTGTCTGGGCTGTAATCGTTTTGCTGTCTCACACTAAGAGAGAACGGGAGTTACTTGGAATGGTGCTGTCTGCCTTGTGCCCATTGGCCAGTGTCAGCCCCAGGAAACCACCCATCTATCCTGCTAGTCTTCCTCGAGGAGCCACCTCAACAAACACACACTTCTCTCAGGTCCTGTTATTCCCCATAGGAGCAACCAGGTTATTTCTAGATGTAAAAATTGTCATGGGAAATATGGCAAATCATTTTCAAGACTGTCCCTTCAGCTCCTATGACTGGACTTCCTGATGAAAGGCAGGGAAGGAGTTTAAGAGAGCAAAAGCAATTGGTGTTGTAATGGTCTTTACTGTTATACTGAAGAGATTGCCAACTTCAGTACATAGTTAGAGGTAATCACCATATTCTGTCAGCTGTAGAAACCACCTCAGATAGCTAGAGATTATATAATAGGGCTGGAAATGAAATAGGAAGCTGATTTATTCTCATTGTCCATTACTGCAATTCAGTGCAATTTATTTAAGGCCACTATCTCTCACTCTAAGGGAAAATGCAAACATTAATCTTCATAGACTGTATCTTGGATACCAGTGGTCTGGATAATTAGTTTGTTATTCTCTGTTCATGTGCAGTCCTTTTGTGTTCAGCAAGAAAGATAGGAGTCTAATCAGCTGCAGTGTATGTGTGGGCTTATGTACACATCAAAGTTTAAGCAAACAGGATGTAGTTGTTATCTAAAAATCAGTGATACGCTGAGTTTTGTCTTAGTGACAGTTTTTATTTCTTTTAAGCAGTACTTATGTTCTGACATTTTTAACCTCTATATTCCTACAGAAACCTCATTTCTCTTTATGGAGTTGTCCAGAAATCTTTGTGTATGGAGTAGGATGGAGATGAGTGCAAGTGACGGCACAAGAGATTACTTCAATTTTCAGATAGATTTAGTTGTCCCTGTTTATCAGTACACCTGTCTCACATTACACACTTGTTTTTCTTTCAGTCATAGCTACATCTTGACTACAGTGTGCATGTCCCATTTTCAATGATCATAAAGTTCCTGCTTCATGATGACATACAGCATTCAGCAAGCAGGAGTCCATCCTTCTTCATCTTGAGCTGAAAAAACACCAGTGAGAAAACACTCCAAAAAAATGACAAGCAAATATCACAGGATTTTGATTTTCTCTTTATAGAAACTATTTATCCTGTTGTGTAATACTGGTATCAGGTCAACCTCTGTAACATATCCCTAAGGTAGGGAAGGAGAGAGGAGAGAAAGGAAGGGGAGCAGAGAAGAGAGGAGAGGAGGGAAGAGGAGACACAAGGAGGAGACAAAGTCATCAGCAACATCTTCAACATGTTGGACTGTGAGATTTTATATCCTTTATGCTATTCATACTGCTTTCTTGATTGCCTTAAACCTAGGACTAGGTGAGGAGGTTTTGCTCTGCCGAAAATGGTGTAATGGGAAGGGGAAGACAAGCCACAAGAACAGAGGGTTAGCTCAGGTCCTACCTGAGGACTCCAGTGAAGCTGCATGCAAATTCCTGCTTTCCATGTAGCCATAACAGGACAACAGTGTCAAACAGCAGCATTAAGATTTTAAAAATAATCCACTACAGACTAAAGCTGGTGTAGATAATAAACAGATAATAAATAGACAATGGCATATTTACAGAACAGGCCCTCGTCTGCTCCCCGTAAAGAGCCATATCCTGGAAAAAATTGCTCTTCCATGATGAATTTCACATCAAAACTATACTTGATATACACAATGAGTAAGCCCCCAACAGCCAAATTTAGGTTGACTCAACCTTGCATCCTTCACTGAAATTCACTGAAGGTCAGTTTCTTGAGCCTGGCAGGGCTGGGTCCTTGAGCCCCTGCAGATGAATGGGTTGGGACAATTCATGACCCCACAGATCACATTTTGTCTTCTGACTTTGGCCTGGCTTGAGCCAGGAGAGCAGGGGTCTCACTACATGATTTCATAGCCCGTTTAACTCTCATCACTCACCTCTGGCTGCTGCTGAGCTGCTGTAGTTTATTCTCTAAATCAATATGAGAAGCTTAATAGCTTTGCTGCTATTAGGCTCTGGTTATAACTGAAATTCAAAAAGGTTCAGGACCAGATTTTCTAACATCCACTTGTGCGACATGGTTGCATGGGAGAGGCTAGAGGGGAGCAGGGAGAGACAGTCTCCTCCCCATACTGTGTGTATGAACACAGGCTCACACACATGCACATGCATTGTGGTAGCACAAGGCCTGCTCAGTATCCCATCTGCCTACTAGCCCCAGATGCTCTGCACCTTGTGCAAAGGCATGTCTCATCACTCTGGTGGTGTCAGAGGAGGGACTCCATGGGCAGCCAGTACTTGTAGAAATGCAGAATTAACTACAGAAAGTCACTGTAAGCAACAATTTTACATATATGCCTTACACAAATGTTTATAGAGAGCTGAACTTTGAGCAACCCTTAGTAAGTGCAAGTGAAACTATCCTGTAGACAGCCCTCGCCCCACACTCATGTAGATTAGGGCTGTTGGAAAGTCCCAGGAGACCTTTGCAGCTGCAACAAGATACGTGCAGCTTGGATCAATTTAGGATCTGTCTCTGTCCTCTCTTAACATTTAAGTACAGCCAGAACAAAGAAAGAGCTCACACTTCAGTCTGGATGACTAAAAGTCTGTGCCTGGCCTGCCTTTACATTTTCCTGTAAAGAGCTACTACACACAGAAAAGTAAAATTGGAGGAGTGTTTATTTTTCCTTGTGGTACTCACTTGGCATATGTGAATAGCTCTAGGGAGAAAACAGGAACCAGTCCACAAAACTGATGTTTACTTCCATTGCCTACCGACTTAGACAGGGGGTCTGTGATTGATACCAACTGGAGATTTGGCTGCTGGTCTGCTTCACATAGTATGGCAGAGATTAAATGTATTAAATGTTAGGTTGACCAAAGTGGCTCATGAAGTTCAGTCTGTTTTCTTGAGTAGTGTTGGTTGAAGGCAAAGAAAATGGAGAAACTTTTCTGGAAGCACAAAAATACTTTGTTTTGGGTTTGGATTTATAAATCACAAGAAGTCACAGACTGTATGCAGACTAAGAATTTTATAGGCTTTGCACTTGTCTCAAATCCAAGCTCTGAATGTCATCAAGGCAGGAATTGAGGCCAGGTCTCCTGTGTCCAAGTATGTTATTTAATTCCTGGCTCTGAAAGAGGAGACCACCAGTGCTTTCTCCGCACCATCTTTGTGAGTGGCAGCTGAAAATGTGAGAGAAATGTCAGCCAGTTCTGTTTGATGGTCCTTTTCTGGTTTTGTTTATTTGTTTGTTTTGTTTTGTTGTTGTTTTGCATTGTGTGTGTAGTGTGTATGTTTTTGTTTTGGCTTGGTTTGGTTTGGATTGTTTGTTTGTTTGTCATGGAGTTTTTTGGGGATTAATAAAGGATTATCCAGACACAGAGTTCATTATTCCCTTGGAATTTCAACTCACCAGGCCCCTGTTGGAAGGCACTGGCAAGCACCAGGAGTGAACTGTCAAGCAACAAGCCCAGAAAAAGTCTTCAGGGATTCTGGATCACAACTGAAGGCAGCACAGCTCCTTTGCAGCCTGTTCCCCCCCACCCAGTGCCTCTCTTTTCTGGAAGTTAGATAACAGCTTCTAAATCTCCCACATCCTCCAGACACATCTACCTGTCAGAGCATTTTTCTTAAGCTGATCACCAAACATGTTATGTGTTCAATCATGACAAGATTTCATTCTTGTACGCTTCAAAAAAAAAAAAAAAAAAAAAAAGATACATTTTTTTTTAGTGTGAGAAACCTGTAAAAAACAACCTGTTTTCAAGACACAGGCTTAACCACAGGATATTCAGAGGCATGAGCATGGATAGCAGCGTTTTCTAAGTACATCTAGGCAATTGACAGCAATCACTCCATCCCTTGGTCTGTCATTCCCCCCATTGCTTACAGGACACATCACCACATCACAATCCGTTGGTGACATACTGGTTTGTTCAGTTGCTGCAGCTTCATCAAAGTCCTGCACAGTGGGGTAGAAAGGAGGCTGGCCCTGCTTCACCTAGGGATGCAAAAGGGAAGCACTGTGAGACTGAGGAAAGGACATTTCCCTCAAGGAGACTGGGAAGTGGAAGCGTTCAAGAAGTGCTGTCCTGCTGCTTGTAAGCTAAACATGAGGATTTATTGCAAGGTACAATTTGTAACTAGCCTTATGAGAGACAATGAGGGTTGTAAGAACATGACAATTATTTGGAATCATTTCAGTCAATCTGTTACTGTACAAAGTGAAGCCTGGTGAGACTACAACCTGGGAAAACATGCAAGGCACAGGCTGATCTCTCCAGCACATTAGAAAGCAAGGAATAATCATGACCTCTGTAAAGCCAATGGGAGTTTTTCCAGTGACTCCAGTGAAGTCAGTATTTCACCCTGAGTTTTCCATAATGAAGGCCAAATTGTCCCCTTGATTTATGAACCATAGGTTCTTCCCCACTTCAGTGCACTCTCTCTGTTATTTTCTTCCAGCAATACATTAAAAAGCTGAAGTATGCCTCCCTGAAGTAAAGGCAGATATACAGTAAAATAAGGTTTCTAACAAGGAGGCACAGTGTTGACTTAGATTGCTAATTCCTCTTTGTTACTGGTATAAATGCAAGCCACAGCAACGCTTGTTTTCACAAGAGATTTCTGCAGCCTTACAAAAGGAGGATCATGGCACTGACCTTATGTTCAGGATGAACAAAATGACACAAACAAAGAAATCCCACAGTTCCTAGTTCCAGTTAACTGCTTGTTAACCATGTTGGCCTTGCTAACTTTGAACAAAATGGCAGCTTTTTAGAGACAGCTTTTTGGTAACTTTTTGCATGCTGCTGAGTTTTGTGTCTGTCAAGGTCTCCAGTTCAACAGAGTAGATATTTCATTTTTAAAATCTGAAACTTTAACTTGAATAAGCAATTGTCTTCCTTTTCTTCTTACTACATCTTTAGTCTTAATGAAAATAAATAAATAAATAAGTCTTGAAAAATGTGATCTCATGGACTGAGATGATTCAAAACTAAGAATGGAGGTAACATACAAGATATTAAATTTTGTGTCCAATTTTATACTTCTAAGCGGCAAATGTTTGAAGTCATCAAGACCAAGAACACAGAAAGACCTTGGATTAGGCAGCTCAGAGTTAGCACTTCTATTTTTTAGTGTGATTTTCTGGTGGCAAAACAAGCTGCTTATAAGAAGGTTCTTTAGAGTTTGGTGGTTTGCTCACCACAGAAAGGACTGAACTGATTAAAGAAGAATCACAGAATCACAGAAATGTAGGGGCTGAAAGGGACCTCTGAAGATCATCAGGGAGAAGGAGAAAAAATCTATATAGGAGAGCCCAGGGGCAATTAAACAAAATGTATGCTAAGTGCTAGATTGTATGCTTGGGAGGAAAGAAGGCAAGCAGTCCTGAGGGTATGTGGAAATCTATCCTTTGACTAAATGGCCCTGAATGGGCATTAGGGGACATAATGCATAAAGCAATTCAACATGAGATATTCTGCTGATGTGATAACAAAGTTAATATGAGCATTGAGTGTATGAACAAGGAAGAAGTGAATGGGAATGGGGATAAGGTAATATTACCTCCCTGTACAGTACAAAGCTGACTACTAGGGGAATCTCGCACAACTGTAAAATGATGCTAAAAAAAAACCCCAAAACACAGATGAAACACAAAGCTGGTGGTAGGTTGTAGGTCTGAAACAAGTTGAGCATTTTTCAAACAGAAAATGTAAGAAAATCAGTTTATCTTGTTAAAAAACAAACAAACAAACAAACAAAAAAACTAAAAAAAAAAACAAACAACTGGACAAAACAAAAACAAAACAAAACAAACAAAAAAACCAAAAAACTAACTAATAAAGAGAATAAACAGGAAATAATCTGGTCTTGGAAAGAAAATGGGTAATACTTGCAGGATCTTTAATTTAGTGCAGGAAAGCACAATAAATCTGGCACATGGAACAGTCCAATATATTTAGATAAAAACTGAGGGCACACCTTTCCTTACTTGATCCAAGAGTGATCAGCCATTAGACACACTTGAAGGGGAAGCGATGTGTACCCACCCTGCCTCTTGCTGACCTGGCTTCAAGTCTAGCCACCTTACAGGAAAACACATATAAATAAAACAAAGCTAATGGAACACAATGTAGCCATAATTGGATGAAATATAATGATCTGTGTGGTATGGGGGGGCAAACTACATGATCTAATGGTCCCTTCTGACCTTAAACTTTGTAAATTGTGTCTCACAAGCTGCCTTAATGAGCTAGCTTCCTATTTAGACCAGAACTGGCTCTGAGCTTCCCATTCTCGTTTTACTGCAAAGGTGGCACCCAAGACACTTTCAGGGCCAGGAGGAGAGCTTGTGGCAAGAAAGGAGATTGTACGTGGTGTCCTACCACATCAGCAGCAGCACAGTGCAGTGTTGTGTAAGTGTTGATTTTCATGCTCTTTTTTTAGCTGGTGTTCAGTTGACTGAACAGATAACACCAGGCTGCAAGCACCTACTGAACAATATCTTAAAATCAGGTATATTATGTGTAGAGGGAATCTCTTCCTTGCAACTATTTGTCTCATTTGGAAAAAAAGGAGTCTCATCATTTTGTTTCTCTCCTTTCTACAGGAGTTCTGTTGAGTGTAGGGCATACTTTTCTTCTTCCTGCTGCCAATTTCTCCCATATATTAGTATTTCTATATGGAGCTAATTGATGTGTTAAGAGATTCCATTTCTGTGTTGGCCTCATAATAAAGACAGATGTCCATCAAGTTTGTTAAAAATTAGTGATCTCCTTTCATTCAAATTTAATCATCAGTGAAGTTTAACTTGCATTTGTGAAGGATGAGGCACTCTGAGATGGCTTTATTGGTTACAAAACTATGTAATGATTTTGATTTTGGAGTCTAGAGAACATCATCAGACAGGAAGAAAACTCTTCTTGGTAGTATTCAAATCCTTTCAATACCAAGTGCGTCAAATTGAAGCTTTCCCTTCTCTTGGAGGGCATAGAAAATTCTCTAATGTACTGGAAATTATATCTAAATGTAATGAGCACTAGTCTAGTATATATTTCCAGATGAGACCTTGAAATTCTGCCCTATTGTCCAGATCTTTGTACACTTATCCTGTTAATTAATTATTTAACAAAATTATCCTTTCTTGCTCTCCACGTGAATGAGCCGGTGATTAGTTATATTTGAAATCACGGTCTGATGTAGTTTGCTGACTGCAAAAGTCACTGTCACATTGTCGTGTTTATAGGCATAGAAATACATATGTGCCCACGTATTTGCTCTTACAGTATAAATGAAAAATTACCTTTCACTTACAGATAAGCTAACCAAGTAAATACCACAGCTCCAAAACACTTATCTGTATAAAACTGAAGTTCAAAATCCTTAAATACTTTTTTGGATTACCTTTACTATTCTTTCTTCCTCTGAACAAATGAAAATATTGTGGAGCAAAACTCTAGCAAGAAAAGCTTTTTTTCTTTTGAATTATGCTTCTGGAAAAATTGTACAGCTCCACAGATTTGTTGTTGTTGTAAGTGAATGATACAAAACCAATGGGAAATCAGTTTTGTTTGTTTGTTTGTTTTAAATATATTTTGTTACTCTTTTCAGTACTTTTTCCCATCTGTTTTAATAATTTGCAGTTCTAAAGAAGGAATTGTATGCTCAGAATAATGTTGCTGTTCTTAAATGAGTATTTTTCATTAGCAGTGCTCCTTTTAGTCTGCTCTGTACTGAGATGTTTCTTAGGGACGTAAACCAGATGAACTCAGCATGCCTTTCCTACATACTTTGGAGCAAACAAAAACAAAAAACAAAAATAGTGGGGAAAGAAAAAAGATTTAAAATTTTCTCAAAGTACAATGAAGCTCCTGGCAAGAATTTTGGCAAGGTGTCTGATGAAGAGCCTTCAGGATTACCAGTCAAATTTCTGCTTCTGCTAATCTAGCATTAACCTTTGTCAGTTTGTGCTTTTATCCTGCATATTATCCGAACAAAGCATTGAGGTCTTAATGAGGGCCATCTTGAAGGTGATTTCACAGACCATTACAGCTCTGCTGTTAATTAGAGGGAAGTAACAGACAATGACTAACATAGAGTTGCTGCTTTTGAAAATACAGTGTTTTCTCTGTTCACCAGTTTGGTTTTTTTTTCCATACGAACATTTCATTTGCTGCTGTTACACATTATGTATTATTTTCAGTTCAGTTTCCATCGCATTTTCTTCTAAAGTGTTTCCTGTCATGTTCTAAGCTGATTTTGATGACAACTGAATGACACCTAAGCAAAATTAAGCACTGCAAAATTTTTTATGCTCTCCCCATTGATTTGGGCAAACAAAGTTTGAAACCCTAGGATCTTCTGTACTGAGCAAAAGATCTAATCTGCATGAAAGGTTGTAGATGGCTTTGTCATTACGTTGAGAAAAGATGCTCCCGAGGATGCAGTGCAATTTGGGAGTTAGTGCGCTAACAGGTTCCAGATGTTTGCAGTGTTTGCCTTGTATGTGAGACATCTCCTGTTGATGTTATTCTTCCTTTACATCAATCTATCTTTATTTTCTCACGTAGCTGAGGGACAAATCAACACAGATGCAGAAATGGTGTCATGCAAAACACATGAATAAACATATAAGGAAGCCTTAAGTTCTGTGTATGTGTCAGCTATGAACACAGTGGTGAGATGCCCTGCTTACAGCCTCATAGGAATGCCACCATTTTTCTGTTTTGGGTTTGATGGATACAGGCTTTTAGTTCCAGCTGGTAAGGAATTTTGCTCTAACATGCTACTGTACAGTAAACAGAACTATAATGTACTTTGAATGACAGAGGAATCTTGCCATGCTTCAATTTGTAGTGGCTCTGCATCCCTGAACTGTAATGCCATTTCACTGTACTCAAAAAGTGCAGTACCTGTACCAAAGTTTCTAGGGACAGCGTTTCAAATGCAGACTATGGGCTGGTTATTTATTAGTCATCACTATATCTTCTGTCCCATCCTGCAGCATTTCTGCAAGGTACATACTGGAAGAGGAGTCAGTGTTCATACAGTTTGGATGTATTACAGTCTCCAAAACTCATGTGGGAATGAAACTGTTGTCTGACATACACAATACAGTTTGCATGTAATGAATATGTATTGCACAGCATAAGGAAACTCTTAGCACAATTATCTCCCCATTGAAAATAATATTATTATATAAATATAAGGGTGAATAGTGGCCTTTTAAAACAGAGTACTTATCAGGCAGTTGTCTTCTGTTATGGATTGTTTCTGTTATTCCTGAGCACAGATACTTGAGATCCCTTGCTGCTGTGTACACAAGTGCCCTGCGCAGTGTCAGGCACACCACAGCTTCTTTTACTTCAGACACACAAGTATCTCTCCACAGACACCTGCTTTCTGACATCACTGGCAGCTTTTTTCACAGACTGCTATGGCTTTACCCCCCTTTTCACCTGGTTTGTTCTGATGTCAATGACAGGTGGACTACACCATATGCTGTCCTTTGAATCTACATTTTCAGATTTACCTTCTCTTACCTTTTCTACTTTCCTTTTTTTTCTTTTTATCTCTCTCTGTTTCCTTTGCCAACACCTAAACTCAACATGAGCAAGCAGAGGAGAAAAAAAGGTAGCCTAGGACACACCATGTATTAACACATTTGCTTATTTACGTATTGTATTTCTCTGTTGTCCTAAGACAGAGAACATCATCCCTGCAGAGGAGGAGCTATCCTCAATGAAAACCTCTGAATGAAACTCTCACACAAAGAACATCTTCAGAAATGCTATTGAAATTGTTGTCATTTATTACTTGGATTTTATTTGGTTTGTAAAAGGTGTCCTGTTTACTACCTGTAGATGATACAGCATGGCAGAAACAGTCAATGTAGAGGTGCCTTAAAAAAAAAATAAAAATTCACAGAATCAAATAATATGATTAATGCCTCCTATGTTATTCTGATAGCCCATGATGTCAGAGGTAGATACTGGTGATACAGAGGTTGAGTATTCTCACCAATATCCTGTTGCATGGTGCTGCTGTGAGACAGATGGCAGCAGAAGGATTGTGTAACAAATGCCATCTGACATGGAATCCATGCATACGAAGCAAAGGGGTGTCTCTGAACTCCTGCATATGGAAGAAATGGCACCTACTGACATGCATTGATGCTTACTGAATGTTTCTGGTGACCAAAGTGGTGCATTTCAGCACTGGCAACTGCATATAGAAAGTGTTTTATTTCAGTGAGCATAAGAATACAGTGTCATACAAAACTCATGAATAAACATGGCATTTATAAGAAGCCTTAGTTTTAATTAAAGTGTCAAAAGTGATGACATCTCCTGCTCATAGCTACAGAGTAATGCCACCTTTTTCCCATTTTGCATACCCGGCCTACAGGTATTTATAATGGCATACAGATTATATTCGTAAACATGAAATAACAGCACCTCATACATAATCCTGAGTTTTGAAAGCTTCGTGATGCAATCCCCTCCTTCACTCTATAAGAGTTCGGGTGTTGTACCAGCTGGATCAGAGACCATTTCTTGATGCCTGTCATCTGGGAGGCAGAGGAACTGCAGTCTCACAGCATGGGGACCTGAAGGAACTCCATACAGTGTGCAGCATTTTTTTAATCTGAATTTTAATAGGAGATCTGTTCACTTAATGTCACTTCTTTCCATGGACTTCAACCTGCCACTGTTAAATGAACACCTGGCTAGGGTTTTTTTTGAGTCACTGAGGAGAAGAGCTGAGTGTGTGGGTAATCTCAAGCAGAATTACTTGATCATAACTGAAAAATTTATGTGCGATTTTTTTTTTTTTTTTCTTTCATCACTTTGTTTCCTTTGTAGAGGCTTATTGGTAGTTTGCGTATTCCTATAGTTACTTTCACTACATTTTCCAGTTACTTGTAATCATCTTCTTTCACATAAGGAAAATAAGTAGAACATAGGAGAACAGCTATATAAAAATCATTAAAATTGAAAAGAATGCTCATGAGCAAGAGAAAGAAGAAAAACATGGACTCCATTTTAATGAGGCTATGTACTTGCTGTGTCTGAGGAGATTTCATTTAAGACTGAAATTAACTTGAGTGCATAGGCATGATTTCCTAATTATTCTACCTGAGATTTTGCTGAGCAGTATCAGATATTACTGGTGTTTTTAAAAAGAATATTGTTAGTGTTGCAACTAATATCTCACAATTTATAGTAAAAAAAAAAAAAAATGCTGCAGAAACCCACAGCTGCAGGCATGCCATTCACTCTCACTGAGAAATAATTGGGTATGCGTGGTGGTACACCAACAGATAAAAGTTCACCCCATGCCAGGAGCTGCTTGTGGCTGGTGCCTGGATTTCTGCAAGGTTGCAAGGACAGAAAGAGCACACAGTGATAACCTGAATCTTTTTACAGCTTCACATTGGCTGTAAACCAATAGCTAAGGGACCCCTCCACTCAAATGTGGTTTCACTTTTCCGAATTTTGATAGATTTTTCTTCACATTGATTTGTTCAGCAACTTTTGAATCCACCTTTGTTCCTGGTGTTCCCGAGAATCTTTGGCTATGTTAAATCTTTGGCAGCTTAGACTGCAGATGCATAGCAGTAACTTTTCTTGCTGCCTGCAGAACACCCTCTTGTTTCTTTTCAGTGGCTCTCAGCACTTTATTCTGAAAAAGACAGGTGAATAGTCAGACCATACTCATCTCCACCGGGCCACTCACCTCCCCTATAGCATGGACCTTTCTACTGGCTGAAATGAACTCTGCCAGTCTGCAAGGCACCACCTAGCTACCTCTTAACCATAAGAAAATCACAGTGGATGCTTTTATTTTCTTGAGAACCAAGCACACAGTATAAACTTCCACTGTTAGAATAAAGTCAGGTATTGCACAACTAAATTGCTATGCAGTCAGTTTTTCATCTTATTCTATCTAATCCCATACTCTCTTAAATCTATGATCAAAACAGAGAGAAAATTCTATCACCTCCACTTCATCACTTCATTTTTCCTCTTTAATGACTGAGGAAACTTGCACTTTTTTTTTTTTTTTTTTTTTTTTTTTTTTTGACAGTGCAAAGTTTTCGGCCAATTTTATTTTTGCATATTTTCTACTTTTCCATCTCCCTTCTCGCTACCATACCTTGGCCTTTGTTGCTTTTCTGTAGAACTTCAGTATGGCACCAGATGCAGATTCATTTGAACTCCTCTCAAGTATCCATATGCCCCAAGTCTCGTGGCACATAAATCACTTGGAGCTTTCTCCCATGTTTGTAAGTTTTCCACTGTTGGAGTTCTCCCAGCATTTGAAAAAAATTGGAAAAGTACAGAAGATAATAGAAAGAAGTACGGTTAAAAATATACATCTATGTATTTATGCATGTTTTCTATACACACAGATTTATGTAGAAAATACACTTTAAACTAAGACTTCTTGTAGACAAAGACATACTATCTCTTATGCTCTTAGCAATGCTAGTTCAGTAGAAAGTCTGTATCTCACAGGAGGAGACTCTGTAATAAAGAACAAGAAATAATCTGTCACAAAGAAGTTCAAATCATATTATAAGGGCAACATGGATTCTTCTATCTTTAATTTTTCTTGTACAACTGTTAAAACAGTTCTCCTTTGATTTTTAACCTTTTGCTTGCTGTTCTGAGGGAATGGATATATTTGCTATATGTTTCATGTAGTTTCTGGGTGGTTTTTTATTTTATTTTTAATTTTTTAAATTATTATTATTTTGCTATGCTATGCAGAAGCATTTAAATGTCTATTTTTTTTTTAATTTTTTTTTTTTTCCCTGCAATAATGCATCTTTCAACACTAGCAAATAAAATTCATTTTCCTTATGCCAAGGTGCAAGTTAACACCATCACTGATAATTCTCACTCACCAATTTACATCAAATCCTCTTTCTAATCCATTCTTTTTCTTTAGTGAATAGTATCACTATGATACAGCAGCTCAAAAGTGTATGTGACAAACTCCAGTCGTAGCTATGTGAACTGTCCTAATAATGCAAGTGGGCTCATTAGCAGATAATCCTTTTCCCAGGAGCCTGCTGTGGCAGGTATCAGTGGAGAGGTAGCAGTCCTTATAGTCCTTTCAGAGATCATACAGTGATACTACGCATAACAGCAAATGATTTTCATTGTGAATATGGTGGAAAGAATTGAATTCATAAGTGCTGCCAGGAAAATTGCCTTATCTACAAGTTTATATGAATGTTTTAGCATCAGTCCAACAGTTACTTAAATGAGGAATAAAGAAAAGAATAGTGGATGTGTTGAACAAAACAATCATGCTCACTCTAGAAAATTATTCAGGCTACCACTGTATCATCTGATCTGCACCAAAATTCACCTCTTGCATGTCTCACCCACTGCATCGAAGGAAGTTTTCCCATTTGTTTCTTGTGGAGTAGAAAATGATTCACAATCATCCAGAGCAGCAAGCCAGTGAACCAGAAATAAATAAATAAATAAATAAATAAATAAATAAATAAATAAATAATCAGTTTATCAGGATTTCTAAAAGTGCCAGGGCATTATAAGGAGAGACTTAGTAAGACAAACAAACAAACAAACAAAACAAATAAACAAACAAAAACCAACAAACCACCCCCGTAATCATAACAGTCAGATGTGGAAAACAATATAACAACTTGATCTGGATTATCTTAGAAACACCCCTGAGGTGATAGCCTCAAAGTATCAGGGGGAACTGGGTGGGACAAAACTGCTTTCCAACGCAGAATATCAGGGCTGAAAGAGCCCTCACTGGGTCATGTAGCCCAACCTGAGATACCTACATGGAGTGACTGCAGCTATATCACTTGTAGCATTGATTTCGCCACCTTGCTCCAAGAGGTATCCTAAGGTGGACACTGCACTCCCTGGGTTAAGTTGTTCCTAACAAGTAAACTGATATCTCTCTGCATGTTTTCTCATTTACTGGTAATCGTTCTGATTCACCTGTGAGCTCTTGGTCACCTGGCACTCCTGTGGCATGTGCAGCCTAAAAAACACACCTTGGCTGGAAATACGCTGTGTCTTAGCTGTGGTCCTGTATTTGCAGAAATTAGCTTGTTTTCATGTCACTTTTTAATGATTCCCATCTTAGGGAAGAAAACCTGGCCAAGCTCCTCCTTCTTGGCCAAGGGCCATTTGTCCTGGCCTGGAGCTATATGTTCTGGCCCAGTGAGATCCTTGTCCTGTTCTGCAGAGTTTAGGAGTCCTACACGCAATACTAACCATGATCTGCTGCAGAATGAAACATAGCCTTGTTCAAACCCCTTGGAAATCTGCACTTCTCTGAGAATATGGGTAAAATACAGCACCCTGTAAGGTTGAGGTAGATAGGCTGGCCTGTCAATGAAGAAGAACCTTGTTAGTGGCTTTCATTTAGCGGTTGGATCTCTGCTTTTTTAATCACTCAGCAATTCTGCTCTGTTCCTTCCCAAGCACAGAGCATTTCCGATTTGAAGAATTGCTTTCCCATAATTAAATGCAAAAGTGTTAGTCTCAGTCCTCTGCACAAATTACTACCCCATGAATGCAGAATAACTTATTTCAAATAGTACTTTATTCCATTTATTGTACAGGTATTGATGTGTGTTGGATTTGTTCTATTTTGGAGGTACTTCCATGGTAACTAGTCTCCCCTGACAAAGACTATGTCAGAGAAGAAGTGGAATACGCAGATACTGAACTTTGGGCAGCCAGCACAACGAAGGCTGCCAGCATCAGCCTCACCAAAGCATCACCACAGAACGTGCTGTTTGCCCATGTCTGTGTGAGCCTATTGCTCACTGGGGAATCCCAGCAGAGTGGATGCACAGCAGCAGCAATGAGCACTGTCTTTGTAAAGTAAAATATCACAAATCAGTGCTGTGTTCATTTTTAAGGAGCTGGATGCCTGCATATGTGGCATCACGTTCACATTTTGAAGAGGAAATATCAGCATGAAGGGGTTGCATTTGGCTGACAGACCTGTTCAGTGCTAGTAGAAATTCTTCAGGTAACAAAACAGCCAGATGGATGAAAGAAACACCAGTTGTGCTTTGCTGCCTTTCACTGCTGTTCTCACTTCATGTGTAATGGTTTTGCTGCCATTTTGAGGTGCTGCTCCTGACTGCCATTTTTAGCTTTTTTGGACCAGCCCTGGTTTACTTTCTGAGTCTGGCAAGAGAGTATCCTACCCCAAACTTTTCCTGACACTTGCTACCCACACATGTCAGGATTTCATCATTGGAGGCAATACAGCAGGGCAAGACCTGCAACAGATTCCCAGAAAAAAAAAATAAAATTTCTGCCAATAGGTGTTATTTGTCATTTGCATGGTATATGTTACCACACAAAGCATGTATTTATTTAGATTTATTTAGTAGCCTCACTGGAATCAGAGGCAGCATGTTTACTTCCTGTCTGCTTTCTCTCACCCAAGCTACTTTGGAAAAAAACAAAAACAAAACAAAACAAACAAACAAAAAAAACCAACAACAAAAAACCAAAAATCATGAATGGATAGAAGAGGGCTTGGTTTGCAATGGTTTGTTTGCAGAGATTTCACTTCTTGTGTAATATCTTGGAAGAGCTGAAAGACAAATATACTCTGCACTGAATCCTCCGTGCTCAGGGATGACGGGGAGAGGGAATATGAGTTCCATATGTTTCTCTTATTTTGTCTCCAGAATCCTTGCTGTTTCTGGTCGTGATTTTTCTTGAAATGTTAATTATAGGCACTGGGGATATCAGCAGTGCTCTTAATAGATTAGCTTAGGTTCTGGTAAAAAAACAAAACAAAACAATCAACCAACCAACCAAACAAAAAAACGCTTGATGAATAAAAAGCCAGTTTCACAAAAAGCAATCAGCTAGGATCACAAAATGTGCTTAGGGACAAAGGACTGCCCCACTGCCTCCCATAGGAGGCAGCACAGCGCTGACTCTCACCAGCTCCCGCACCACCCTCACATGATCTGGGGGACTGCCTGCGTGGAGATAGTGACGGGGTCCTGTAGTACAAGAGAACAGGTATCTTGGCACAGCAGGCTCAAGACCTTTGAAGGGACCAAGCTTTGTCAACAGAGCCCGCTGTGGCAGGGAGTGCCTAAGAGTTCCCAAGGGAGAGGACTTTTAGGGCCCAGGCAGACGTTCCCCTTCCTGGCACAAGATGGGGACCCAACCAGTTCTCCACTGTCCCCAGGCTAGGGGCAACAACTGTGCAAGGCACCCAAAAAATTACCAAGATCCAAGCCTAGCTTCCAGTCATCTCTAGAGAGCAAACAACACAGGTCTGCCTAGGCAAAGAACAGCGTCCCCTGGCAAGGAGGTCCACTCAAAAATAAGTGCTTGCTATTGTAATGTCCCATGGTCAGGAGCACCCACCTGTTCCATGACAGGCAGATCAGTGCCACTCTTCTTGCTAGCAGCTTGTTCTCATGGCCAAGTGACATGTAGAGAGGTGTGTGAGGGGTACTTACATTTGGGATGTCTGTATGGACAGATGGCCCAGAGATCATAGGAGAGTTTTGAGGAGGACCATCAACCACAGGCTGGTCAAGGCCTCTCTCATCCTGCCTATGCTAGAGAGGCAACCTAATGCCTTTGTGAGCATCCCTTGGGACTGCACCAGTGAGCCATAAATGGACAGGAGGCCCATCATCTTTGTGGGATTTGACAGTTGGTGGATCTGTAAGGACAGGGACTTCTTGGTTGCCAGGACTCTCTCCAAGGCCATCTGAACCAGAGGGGCTAAGGCAATCTGTGTTCTCCTGTACAGGGACAACCATGGTGTGCTGATCCTTTCCTCATATACTGCAGGCTTTGCAAAGACAGGGAAACATTTATTTTCTTTGGGAAAATGTGCACAGTGAGAAGAGAACTTCCATTGCTCCTGCATAAATACCACATCACTGACCTCTGCTTATGATCTCTCAGTGGTGATTTCAGCTTCTGCCTGCTCTGCAGGCTGGCTTAACCACACTTGGTATTACTTTTTTCCTCTCTGGGTCATGGATGGTAACTACTGTTTGCACTACCTTGTGAGTTTTGACAGCATGTGCTTCCTTCTCAGTATCAGCACACAAAAATTAACGAGCAGTTATAGGTATGAAGATCAAATGGAAAGGAACTGTTCCCACTCTGAAGCTGACCACCTCTGGACAGTTTGAAGGCTCTGCCCAGGTAATGCATGCTGAAGGGGAAGAAACGAAAATGTTACCCAGATCTAAGGCAGGTAACACTAGTCAGGAGAGCATAAAGGTGCTCTGCAGAAGAGGCCTTTTCCTTTGATCAGCTATCACAAAAAAAGTAGTAAATTGCTCCTAGTGAATAATAAGGTCCAAAACATCTTGTCATTGCTGTTGCAGCCCCACCTTACACAGGCTGTGCTTCCCTACAGTTTCCACAAACATTAACATGTTGCTTTGACAAGTTAGGCTGTGGGCTGGTTTAGTGGAGTCTGCCTGATCCCAGCCTAATGATTTTGATTACTTTTTAAAAAAATTTTCTTTTTTGTCTTTCTAGTGCCATCATCCTTCTTTGTAACATCAACTTTCTCACTGATTTCAGAATAAATTACTATAGCCATTAAAAATACTAATGGGAATAATCAATAGGCACTGAGAAACACTCTAAAATAATACAGTGACGAAAATGATCGATTTTCCAGTTAAGAATAATTTAGCACAAAGTCTTAATCACAAAATCGGTTTGGGGATTTTGTTGAGCTTTGGCAGGAGCAGGAGCAGGACTTGTGTTGAATAGCCCCTCCTGGCCCATGTTATTTCACAGCTCTCTTTATGTAGGAGGCACCAGAAGTGCTGATGGTTCCTGGACTCTGCAGCCAGCTGAGAAGGGTGCTCAGCTGCTGGTGCATGTTGTGTCAGCAACCCTAAACATCATGACCTTAAAAAAGCTACCAGGCCTCTCTAAAACATTTTGGACCATCAGCAAGCTTTTGTCATCCTCATTAAAGGGTCTTCTGCCAGTCCTTGTGCAGCCTGAATTAATATATTTCTCCTTACAGTTGCAGTGATCTGCCACTATTTTTAAGCTGAGTCTCTGGTGTAATTATGTTCTCATGCAGGTCAAAGAGGCAGAAACTCACACACAACTCTTCTGCACCAAAAAGAGGTGAGGAAGTTGACACTTCTCCTATGTGCACAGCATTCTGTCTGTGGAGGATTGGATGAGGTGGTAAGGGGCTAAAGGTTACCATGGCCACCAAGGATTGGCAGAGTCTGGTTCTGCCACTGATAAACAAGCCTGGCCTTAAAAGCCCTATAGAAAAGGGAGGGTGGGTTGACTTAGGCAGACAAGCTGGAGCTGCAAGGTGATGCTTACATGGACCAGCCCTGAGACTTTCTGCAGCTCTTGTTGCTGCCAAAAACAATTCTTTGCAATCAGAGGTGTTTCATTTCAGTATGGCAGTGCAGCCCACTGAGTCTGGAAGACAGCTACGTTTTGCTGAGAAGGCAGACAGGACACATATAAACCTCTGACTGAACACAAACTGCCAACAAATCTTTTCAGTGTGAAGTGGGGTTATTTCATAGCTTTAGACAAACTTTGCACTGAGGCTTCTTCTCTGTGGGTTATTTTGTTTTAACCTTTTGAGAGCTTATCTCTTGCTCACCTCATCTCAAAGAGGTATCCTGGCAGAGGGAAGCAGACACATAAGAAAGTGGCTCTCACTGTGCTTTACTCTAACCTGGAGGAGTTTGGTTTACATCTATAGCTGATGGGGAGCTCTTCAACCATCTACTGAACTTTTGTCTGGATGTTAAGCACTCTGTACTCTATATTTCTATAAAAAATTATATTTTTTAAGGACTTGGGTCTAATGCTCTGTTTAGGCTGACGTGTTAAAAAGAACAAACCTTTTTCTTCTGCATTTTTAATGGAACTTCAGTTTGAGAGATACATTTTGCAAAAGCTGTAAGTACATGCAGACAGCATAGACAAATTTCTTGCAGGTCTTTTTTTATGTTAAAATATAAATGGTTATTTGCAAAGCCAGCTCCCCAGATGAATGAGTTAAAATATGATCTTTGGTGTGGAAAACAATAACAACAACAAAAACAAGAAGCAAAACAAAATGAAACAAAAAGACTCTACCATTACATTCAGATTTAATATTTCTTTTTTTCGTATTAATAGGGGTCGCCTCTTTTATCAGTTAAGAATTCAGTGCCCTGATTTTCATTCAGGATGTTAGAATGCAAATCTATCATCCTTCTAATGACACCAAACTCTTCCTTAATTTCATTCTTTTCGAAAAGAAAGGAGATATATGAAGGCATTCCAACAAAGAAAACACACAACACTTCATGAAAATTGTAGGTCTTTAAAGTTATCATTTTATCTTTCTTTTGGATGACATTGTTTATTGTAAGACATAATTTTTATTGAATACACTGGAATACAAGAGACTTTCCATGTCATGTGGAGAGAAACTGGTCACATGATTCACAAACAAAACTTTTAACACTGATACCTAGGCATCACTTCGAAATCAGCCAAGATGCAATGAAAGTTTTAAAGCAATGACTGGTTATAACAAACTGCAAAACAAGAACCACTAAATATTTGCACAGAGACATCACATTATAAAGAAAGAAAAGGAAAAAAGAAAGAAGAAAAATAGTTCTACATACCAGGTCACAGTTTGGTGACAATATAGAAATTTATATTTATATGTAGGTATCTTTCTCTTTATCTTGAATGACAAAGAGAGAGATATCTAGAAATATATATACATAAAGTATAGGTGGAGAACAGGGCTGGGGCAAATATTTCATAATTAACTGATTCTCTATTCAATTAAGCATCAGTGTTGAATTAAGTTGCTTTTATATAAAACATTCTTAGCTGCTTTTCTTTGTTACAGAAAGATAGATATAAGCTGCAATATATAGGCCTCTGGAAAGATTTGATTTTATTACATATTCCAATCAAATGGCCTTACTATTGGCAGCTTCTATTATCTTTGCACAAAGTACTCAGTGTTTATAAAATACCAGCCAGTCATCACTCGGAACCTTCTACAAGCAAACAAAAAAGTCCCCACAGACCTGGTCTAGAATGCATAGACGGTAAAAATAATACACCCATCATTTCCCATTTCTTCTCCTGAGACATGTTTAAAAGATGGCAAAATAGTCACTTGGTTGCTATTGTGAAATTCACAGTGTTTTCCCTGCAACATGTAGACTTTTTTTTTTTTTTTTTTTTTTTTTTTTTTTTTTTTTTTGCGCTTCGTATTTATGATGAACATAGCATTCCGCCCCCACCCCCCACCCCAGCCCAAATAAAGGTCTTTTTAACTAAGGCTCTTAAAGGACTTCTTGATTCACAACAGCAGTGGTTCATCCCAGCCCTGACAAGAAAATACAACTTCCTGTGCTATCAAAACCTTCATCTTTGATTAGAAACCCTGATCTATTCACCATCCCTTCCCTGGCTCCCTCCCTCACATTTTATAGCAGTATTTGAAATTCCCTTACATGCTGCAACAACTCAGACATAGTCTAACACATGTGCACTGTATCTTAGTCAACCAGTGATCTGATCATTTGACTGGGTTGTTGTTTTATTTCTTTTTAAAGTGTTCTATAAAGTCTACATCAACCACAACAAAAACAGTATCTGGGAAAGGTGGAGAAGAGTAGACAGGAGGAAGGCAAGAGGGAAGGAGAATGAAAGAGAAAGGAGCTAAAAGGGAAACAGAAGAAAGAAATAGAAGGAAAGAAGGAGGAAAGAGAAGGAGAAAGGAAATGAAAAAGTGAGCAAGAAAGATATAGAAAAAAAAGGAAAAAAGCAAGCAAGAAAAATATAGGCATTTACTTTTTAAACTATAGACAATATAAATATATGCTGGATTACCAATCAAAATGAATAAAGAAATTTTAACAAGGGTACGCTCCATCATGCATCATGGGGTGCTGTTGCTTTACAAATACCTGTTCACCACCACCAGTTCTGGGTTCAGTAGATCAACTGAGAGTGAAGGACAGTGTGGCAGCTGCTACAATTATTACTGCTGAATCGGCTTTCTCAATGTCCTACAAGTAGTGTTGCAGCCTGAATAGTCCAGCTCATTCTTGGTACTGCAGACGAGTATAAAATGCTAATGGAGCTGCACTGTTATTCTAGGACAACAAAACAACAATAGCACAAACCCAGAAATGACAGTCAGTCAAACTCTACTTTTGGAGCTTGGAAGCTTATCTTTCATTTCTTTGTGATGAATCAACAAGTGAGACGGGAATGGAAGAAATGTTTTTATGCAGTCATATAGGGAGGAAAGTGCTTTTTATATTTCTGGCATTCTAACATTGCCTCTGCTGCACACCAGTTAAAAAGCTGAATCTTACAAACATAGAAAAAGAAAGATCAAAAGAAAATATGATTTTGGTTATTTAGCAGACTTAATCAATTTATTAATAGCACTCTAATTATCATTTGTTATAACGTAGGTGTATGTAAATTTATACATATACACACAATCCATACATAATGTGCATGCATGTCTGCACATATAAATAAAATACAACAGACATAGGCATACATGTATATGCTATGTGTGTATATATATAGCCATATGCAAGCACACACATATATTATATATATGATCAGTTCATAGCACAGTCCAGAAAGACTTTTTAAATGAGCCTGATTGTCATACTTACTCAGTGTACACAATTTAGCGGACAGTGCAAGCATGATGAATATGCACGTATACTCACCCGTTACTGGGATTTGAGAATATTTCTTCCTTTTCTCTGCTCATTCTGCTACACTTATCCACCTTTTAGTGATCAAATGCAAGATATGTATAGCTTCAGTTTATATCTTGTCTACTCTGATTACACATTTTATGCGCTATCAAGAACATTAATGATATAGTTCAAGGTTACCATACTGGTGGCTCTGTAGAACATTTGGTCCCCTAGAAGTTCAACATACTGCTATGTTATTGCACAATGCATTGTAATATTATTCATTTTGTGAAATGACTACAGTAGTCTCAATAGTAAATAAAAAAGAATATGCCAGTAATTATAATTTCAAGGTTTTGTGGGTTTGGGTTTTTTTGTTTTGTTTTGTTTTATAGGTGTTGATTTTTTTGGTATTCATTCTTTCAGTGCTTGCAAAACCCACCTATTTGCTTTCAGGCTGGAGCCTGCTTTTCAGTAGAAGAAGCATCCCAGATGCCTCTTCCTTAAGCTCATAAGACCTAAGACAGTATACAGAAGGCAGAAACTCAGCATCTCTCCCTCTGTCACCTGCAGCCTTCTCCCACTGCACAGCATCAGTGGACAGTTTTCTTTTCAACCACTATTATTTTGAAAATCAGACTCAAATTCCTTTAAAAGATGAAACTCAAATTCTCAAGTGAATGGGTTTCAGTGGATGCTCAGTCTTTATCTAGCTTTCTATATGAACTTCCAGGACAGTCTAGATAAAATCTTAAGGCCCACTTTACAGGAATCTTCCTCTGGCTTTTTGTGTGTTTCCAGTTCAGTAGCAATTATGAAATAACATCTTGTTTCATAAAGAAATACTGAGTATGGCTTTGTAGATACACTGTCATGTTTATTTGTAATGCTGCCCTTTGAATGACACTGAGAAGGGTAAAACTCCATCGTTGTCCAGTGAACTGTTTTATTCTGAAAACATTTGAAATCTTTATATGCTAGCTCTAAAAGCTTCAGAAGAAAGAAAACTAAAGTACCTCAATAAATAATATATGCATGCAAATAATATATTAAATGTGTTATGAGAACATTTACAAAAATAAAATGCTTAATTTATTAAATAAAATATCCCCAACACAAAAATGAAGGACTTTTTTGATCTGGCTCATATCAATCAGAAATAACAAAAAGAGAAAAACAAAGTTGTGGGTTTTCTTTGTTTTTGTTTTTGTTTTTTGTTTTTGTTTTTTGTTCTTTTTGTGTGTGTGTGTGTGTGTTTTTTTTGTTTTTTTTTTTGTTTGTTTTTTGTTTTTTGCAGTAACGCCCCCTCACAGAGGGAGGCAAAAGTACTAAGGAATAGATAAGGTAGGTTGTCTGTTGTAAGAATTCATATTAAAAATAACCCTAACTCTAAATTTGAAATCTTCAACTTCCGGTTTGAAAAATAACAGATATGCCCATGCACTTGTCGTCAACACAGTGGCCATGCAAAAGTACACACACAATGCCCATCCAACAGAAAAGAAATTATTTAAGAAAGACTGGATGTTGGTAATGACAGCACTAATACCAATACAAACATGGTGCTGAGCTCAAGATCTTTGCACTCTGAGAAGTGAGCCATAACCTCAGAGTAATTTGTTTTCCCCAGGTATCTCACTTTATCCCCTGCCATGGCTCAAATATAACCAGTGATGTCCATGCTTTAGATTATTCATGTAGTATCAGTCTATTGTATCTGTAACATTGTAAAGGCATTTTAACATAGCTAATGTCTTTGATTATCCCCTTTCAATGAAATATAAGTTATACCATTATGAGTTTGCTATGCCTACTAAGGTGTTTTACAAGATGAGTGACAGCTTCTGCACAAAGGGCATTAATCGACAGAGACCATGCACAGTTTTGCTTGCACGGTTTGGAAAAAAAAGAAAAAGGATTGAGGAAGAAATATGTTGCCGGACAAGCAGAGTGTAAGATGCATCTGCCCCAGCATCCATAGCTTGTCCTGTCTTATCAAAATCCTTAGTTTTGTTGTGTGATCCTGAAATTAGTACTGTACATTAATAAGCCTAGCTTCAGCCTTTATTAAAAAAGACTTGCTGGAGAACATTTTCGTACCAGTGGCGTGACAATATCCTAGCAGAAGACGAAGTAAGGGCATGTGTTTACTTATCACGTTGCAACATAATTGTGTGCAGTGCTGGCAGCATCTTTTTCCCTTTTAACATAAACTTGTATCTGGCAATGAAAGGTACTGGCAAAGTACCTCCTAGAATCCCCTTACTCCTCAGAATGACTCTCCAGGGAAAGTGCTAAACCTCCTCTTGCCTTCCATCAAATGATTTCAATGTTTTTAGTGGAGTTTGATGCCATCTGATCCCACAGTTCCTCCAGATAGTGGATCACACAACACTGTCTTGTTTCCATCTGGCTTTTTTCTCTGCAAGGAGTACTCTTCATGTAGAGAATACCAGTCTTCTTTTTCCACTCACATGCCGAAGCAAAAAAATTGAGGTGAATCCATTAAATCTCTCAGTATCTTTACAGCAGACATCACAAAATTCGAGTCAAATGTATTTTCCCTTTTTTTCATCCACATCAAAGGCATGAATACAACAAGGCATTGTTAGTTGTGGTGGGCAAACTGGAGAGTCTGCTGATATAACAGATCAGGTTTTTAAGGCCTTTGTCTATGCAGAGTTACAATAATGCAGAAGCCAAATTGATTATAAAGACAGGAGAGAAGAAAAAGATGATAGAAACTGAAAGAGGGAGAGAGAGAAGAGATATGTCTCAGTAATGTCTAAAAAGTCAATACTGTGTCTACAGATGGAGAAGTGTACATTGCTTGCCCTTTAAAAGCTTCTCCACAACTTTGTCATTAATACTGTCAAAGTTAAGAACACATTTTAATGGAGTTCAGCGGCAGTCGAACACATTCATTCACACAGCCCATAAAAGTAATGCTATGAGAATTTAGCCTAAAATATCCAGGTAGACTGGAGATGCCTTGGCCAAGTTCTGAAGGAGGGAATGGATTTCTTTGATGTTGAGCCTCATGTGAGGTTCCCGTTGCCAACATCCCAGCATCAAGTCATACACTTCCTTGGGGCACGTGCGAGGTCGCTGAAGGACTCGGCCCTGAGTGATGCACTCAATCACCTACAAGAAATTAGAAGGAAAGAATCAGCATGGCTGTGACAACTACTAGGTCTCATCTGCAGAAGAATTAGCTGCTGATGACCACATCAACCTCACTGGTGGCAGTCTGCAAAGGACTGTATTTCTAGGTGGATGCATAGGGAGCAGGATGTGATCCTGAAAATCACTGTACATGTACAACACCAAAGACCAATAACTTCACTAACTTCATGCATGTTCCCTCCTTTTTCCCTAAGGAAATGATGGTTAGGAAGCTGTCCCATACCTTCTCTTCCTGCCCATCTCTCTACCACACTTCGTCTCAGAGGAGGATACGTTTTCATCTTGCTCACATAAAACATCAACACCCCTTTGCCCATCCTTATACCTTTTGAATATTACTGTGGCTAATCTCTGGAAAGGCATTACTTCTTATTCCCAGTACATTAATTAAGAGAGCAACTGATTCCTTAAATCTATTTAATAATGCTTTTGAGCAACCACTTCTGCAATCATATGCGTGACATTCATCTGAAATCAGCCAAATGCAGTGCAGGAATAAACTAAGCTCCTTTTCATTACCTTATGGTCCTTCTCAAAATTAAACTATCATATACAAAGAAGGAAACTACATTCCAACCTAGTTCTGCTTGAACGAATTCCTTCCACCTTGGGAAGTAAAGGCTGAAAAGGAAGAAAATAAACCACAATGTTTATGGAAAGATAATAAATAATTGATATTAAAGTTTTTGCCTTTACTAGATAAATTCACTTTTGTCCCTCCCTTGTAAAAATCATATAATCAAATAAAAAGCAAGCCTTCCCACAAGCAGTTTGGAAATGTATTGCACAAACCTCATTGTTTGAGAGCTGGTACCATGGCTGTTTGCCATAGGTAAAGATTTCCCATAACACAACTCCCAGGCTCCAGACATCACTTTCAGTGGTGAACTTCCTGTACATGATACTTTCTGGAGGCATCCAGCGGATGGGGAGCATGGTGTGACCCCCAACCTGAGAAAAACAAATGAAAAAAGCAGAAATAATTCCTCCAGATCCAATCAAGTAGGATATTAAGATATTAAACTGGCCGCATACATGGTTTCTACTTTTCCAGTCCTTTGCCATTGGCTTCAAGGAGATTTTAAGAACTGGGGAGTTGTTCTCCAAACTCCTCTCCTCAAATGACAGTCACTACCGTGGTAGGTTTTTCAGCAGAATCTCCTAAGTTACTGTTCTTGAAGTACAAACTGAACTCGAAGTATGAACATTTACTTGGCAGTTCCTGACCAAGGAACTATAAATTAATTAATTTAGCTCTCTTATCCACTTTAAATTAGATGAGATTTACTCTCCATTTTAGAACTCAGGAAACCATAAGTAATTCTTACAATGAAATCTGCCCTGATGATTCTCCTACAAAATCAGTGATATCAACTGAAATCCACGCTGAACTGACAGCATTATGTAATATGATCAAAATCCATGCAGTTTAATCTCTTAATTTGGATTGAAAAAAAAATTGCCTGTTGGTAATTTCGAAAGTTAATCAATGTATCTTATTATTTTTTCTCCATTAACTACCCAGTACCACATAGCTTTACAAAATTAATAGTTCTTTGGTCATATTCTCTTATAATTAACATCTTGTAAGACATGGAACCCTGTCCCAAATCATCTTTTCTTTACTTCTCCAGGAAATTTTACTGAATTATTGCCTTTCTGAAGAGCATTTAAAACACTTCTTTGTTTCCAAAAATGCTTCCATAAAATCTCATCACCTAACTGTAATTTAAATCAACAAAAACAATCTTTATTTCCAGTTTATAAAGAATCTGTTGTTCCAAATACTTCCCATTCTGACAGGACCACATCATTATAGAAATCTACTCAGGTACTTTTAAAATAGCACAATGGCTTCTGCTACTGTGATATAGATATATAAACATTTTGATAACTTTTACACCAAGGCAGTTGTGACTATTTCCAAGGAAGTAAGAAAAGAGGAAAATTTTTTTCAAGGACATCTAAATTTTGATTAATTATCCTTTTCTTGTGTGAAAACACATTTACTTATGAAACCGTATTTGCACTTTTAAGGTTGTGTCAATTCAATACATCATTTCTCCTTGTGAGATTTTTCTTATGTTGTTATAAATAATGCTCTCCTTGTTCTTATTTTAAAACAGCAAAAGGAAAGAAGACCCAACAGAAGTTCAGTCAGGGTTCATACTATTTCTAAATCACTCAGAACACCCATTTCCGGCTATTTGTCAGTGATTCGGTGTTAGTGCAGTGTACCAAAAACACAGATATGACTTCTAGAACTCAGCTCTGTTGCATACATTGCTGCAAGTCCACACTTACTGAAGCTGTAAAAACAGAAAGTCATGCCAAAACTTTCACAGACTTTCACACCTAGTGTATCATTAGGCACTTTTCCCTCTATCTGAGAAGCCACATGAGGAAGACTATTTTATTCTCTGATGTCAAACAAAAGGCAGATTCCCAAGTTTAATCTCTGATATGCTGTGGATCTTCTTCTGACACAGCACAAACTGCTGTATGCAGATTCTAGAGCTATTCAAAACGGACCCTACACCTGAAGATTCCAGTGTAACTTCTATTTACAGAGAATGGATATATGCTTTCAAAAGCTTTTTTCAATCAGATTGATTAGTCCTTGTGATACAGTTTATCCCTTTGACTGGCAGAACTCCTGTAAGACACCAGCCATCAGTATTTTTAATAATCTTTGACCAAGTAATTCAAAGATGTGGAGAGTTCAAAGTGATGCATGAAGATAGCTTCAGTTTCCACCTTATCATAAACTAAACTGACATGGTAACCAAACAGTTCTAAATCACCACTTTTACTACTGTCTTGAGAGACATTTCATTAGCAAGTCAGAAAAGTTAGTCCCTTTGAAACATGCAGTCACATACACCCGGCCAAAGGGCAAGTGCCATTAAAAGATGATTAGTGATGAGAGGCTTTTGGTCTCATTAAATATTAAAATGGCTCTTAGATCTGCTCATCATATAGCCTCTGCAATTGGTTATTTTCAGCAATTTCTTTGACTCATTCCTTAAAAATTAATGAAATCTGTAAACAATAAACCTAGTCTCTCTATTTTTTTTTTATTTGTCACATCCTACATTAAGAGATTTTTTAAAGAACAATTAAAAATACCACTCTCCATAACTTTCCCATCATTCCTTGCTACTGAATAAAAATGTACTTCTGGTACAGCTCTGAGCCTAGTCCCCAGTGTCATTCAGTAACATTACTATCTCTAGAGTGATGGTGACAAACGACCACCAAATGGTAGTTTTGCAATTAGCTAATCTGTAACATAATAGACCTAGGTGTCTCTCTTGGTAGTCCTAGCAAGACTGGCTCATCATTACTGGTCCTCACCAGGAATTCAATTTGCAGATAAGCACAAACCATAACACTCTTTGGTGTCTTCCCACATAGCTTCACCTGGAATTGTGTCCATTTCTGTTCCTGAAAGCAGAAGACTTAACTGAGAAGAACACTGTCTTAGGAATAAGAAGTTCTGAGACATCTCCAACTCTATCATGGCCAGTATCTACTACATTAAGTTACCTCCCAAGACTCAGAGTCCTTGTGACAATAATATTTAACTCTTTTGCAAAAGAACCAACACTAATATTATATGGGGTCTTTTTTTTTTTTTTTTTTTTTTTTTTTTTTTTTTTTTTTTTTTTTTGCCAGATTTCACTGCAACAAAGAGAGCAAACCTGTGCAACACTGAGCAACACCTGTGGCAGTCTGAGCACCTCCTACCTCTGGTCCAAGAACATCTTCAACTGTAATTGAAATTTCAGCTCAGCCACATAAAAAAACAGTGATCAGTGACTGATCGAAGACACTATTTATAAATGTACATTTCTTCTTTAGTGATCAGAGGTTACCAAGCCAACTATTGCTTGGTTGCGTTAGGTACATGCTCAAAATGAAGCATGTGCTTCAGAACCTTCTAAGTTGTGAGCTGCTTTTGATACCTGCTGAGTCCAAGCACCCACAGCTGGGTCATTAATAGCAGTGAAGAGAGGCAGAGTGCCTTTTCACTCTTGTTACCAAATTCTCAGTGCAGTTACGGGGTGTTTCCCAAGATGGATCAATGAAAGTAAGTATGAGTATATTGACTAAACCTTAAAGGTTGTGAGTTCTTAAAAGGGATGTTTTCTGAATCCATTTTAATAAAAAATGCAAGTATTCATTTCTGATGTGCACACTATAATTGCAGAGCTGCTTGATACTCAAACAGCCATGTGCTGAGCAGACTATCACTGGAGATGAACAACACCTTTATATTCAATCTAGCTATGGGTATGAAGGATTTAAACATATAAAAGTTTTAACTTAATATGCTATCACTTTAACATGTTTGCTGTAGCTATAAAAATGCTGCAGAAATGACAACTGTCTGGATACTAAGGGTAAGCTTTCTTGACTCTCACCTGAAGGTAGCAGCATTTTTTGTTCATTTTTTATTTAGAATTGAATGAATCCTTCCTGTGCCATGAGTGTGCACTTGGGAACATCAGTTTATGCAAGCAAGCCTCTTCTGTAGCCTTCTATTAAGTTTACTAACAATACTGGGATGGAATCTAAGCCAGAAAGTCCACTGAATTAACTTTTGCAATATGCAAACTATCCACAAGGAGGAGACTGCTATGCTACATCAGTGAGCTATGATGATCTCCAAGGAGAAACTGACACATTGTTCAGTGCATGAGATGCTTTACTTTCAACAAAACAGTGTTATCGAACTTGTCATCACTTTCAGCTCTCATTTCTTTTTAATGAATTTATCACTTTGAAAGATGCCAAATGAACATACCTTGAACATTATTTTGGCTTATTGGCAAACATCAAGCTTCAAGGATCACCATGTCTTAGCCCTGAAGCAGGACACCTAGTGCTAGAGTGCTGAAGTTTGCTCACCTTCTGGCTTCATAAATTGCATATCTTGCTTTGCAGGCACTGGGGATTATTATGAGGTTTTTCTGTTGCAGCAGCCTCTGTTTTAAGAAGGAAACTACCCTATAGTATGTAACCTTGTGGAAGCTGATTTTTGTTGCCCAAGTTTGTACACATCCATCCATCTGCCCATCCATCCATTTAATGTAACCATTAATTTTCATGTAAAATTCAATGGAAACATTAAGGCACACTAATATTACTACTATAGATGTAAGCCCTTATCTGACTATCGTCAAGATCAAGGTAATCAGTCACTGCAACTTCTGTATGCCATGTGAAAATATATCTGTGAATATGCATCTCCAGTCACTGCTTTCACTGACACTGCCCCGTCACTGTGGGAACACAAAGACCTCTTGTCTGACATTTGTAGGGAAATTGATTTATTCTCTTACCAAGAACAAGCAAATGAAGCCTTGTTCTCCTGCTGGGAATAGGAGGCTATGGGTGAGGTTGGGAGAAACCCATGTTTTTGATGTGGAATAAACAGGCTGTTCCCAAATCCACAGACTGTGTCTGTGGATATGCAGATAAGATAGAGGCTAAGAACCAGGAAAAGTGCAAGAAATGTGTAAAGATGGTGAATCAGTCAATTCACACCAGGTTCATCCCTCACTCATTCGTACTTGGGAAAGGGGGAGGGACAACTGGATGACCCACTTCTGCAAAGAATGACAGCTGCAGCCTATCCTTACCACACTAACAGTGGGATCTGTGGTGCTGAGGTCACTACAGAGGGTTTCATGACTCCTAAGCTCTCCGTCAGGGTTCTGCAGGACAATCAAAGATGAAGGTCCAGCTGATGTAATCTCTCCTTCTGTTAAACAATGGTGGCCATATTTGAGAGGCTTCTGCTCTCCATGAGTACGCTAACCTCTGGCTTTTGCAAGCTCAATAGAATACAATAATTTCCAGCTTCAAGTAGTTGGTTATACTGAATTCATGCAGTAAAAAACACAGCAATCAATTGCATAGATTTGGAAACCAGACTCCCTTATTTACATTTACCATCTACAGATTCCCACAATTCCCTCAGTGTGACACTGCAGTAGTGTGTGATGGTGGCTTGTATGTACATTCTCTGAAGACCAGCGCTGCTACTTCTACCAACAGCAGAAACAGTAATCTGTTTACTTGCTCAGTCTTAGGAAGCTGAGTGCCCAACCCTTGGGTTTCAGCCATGATCCTGACCTATACATTGTTTAGCCTAACTGCTGCATACATCTCTACAGCGTTCCTCTGGTAACAAGTGGAGGGCAAGCCTTTTGCAAATCAGGGTGGTAGTCAAGAAAGCAGAAACACCGCCCAGCATTTGCTTAAAATAGCTACATGTGACAAGTAGATACCTAGCATCCTTAATACAGCTTGATTTTAATTTGTTAAACTGGAACCACACTGCCTCATTTATTTGCTCTTAATAAAGCATCCTGGAAACTTGGGGTTACACAGCATTTAGAGTAACTTTCACAATTTGTGTTTTGGTCTTCTGGATTGTTTCCCCATATCAGGGTGATATAACTGCAATGATATGTTCTCTGCAAAGATTAGCATGTCTTGCTGTTGAAATGGAATTCCTCTCCCCTCTTGTGAATATCTGCTCTTTCCTCCTAATAAAATCCAGGAAAATGTTTCTCAAAGCACAAGAAAAAAATCAATAATTAATTGCTATTTTCATTTCTTCTGTACCATGGCCTTGCAGACAAAGTCAATGTCTTCTCTTAAAATATCATCAGTCCTGCCATACCCACTTGCAGAAAAGCAATATATTATTTTCACAAATATATTATTTTCACAGTCTCAGTTTGGATAACAAGCCACACCACTTCAGCATATGAGGTTATAAGTCAAGAAATAACTATAATGAAGATTATATACCAACAGCTTCCACTTTTAACACCGCTTTAGCTCATTTTTATTCAAGAGGGTCTCATGTCTAGAGTTCCTAATTCTACCACTAGTATTGACTCTGAAAACCAAAATCATGTCCACAATAACTTTTATTACAAAGTACATTCACTAGTTGTGGAACTTGAGTTTGATATTTTGTGTCAGTTTTGTGCCACTAGAGATAAAATTCTACTTATTAGTCTCAGTGAAACTGCAAGCAGCATTGAGAAGATGGAGAAAGAACAATCACTAGCAGCCTTGTGTAACACAAAAACCACAAAAGAAGAAATTAAATTTATAGGTGGCAGTGTTCATAACAAGCAAAACCAAGCACTAAGTCATGTAACAAACAGTTGTTTATGGAATTCATTGCCACAAGATACTGCAAACACCCAAGGTTTAGCTGGGATCAAAAAGTGATTAAGCACACTCATGGAGGATAAAATCTGACAAGGACTATCTAACATGATGACAACATATCTGGCCCAGAAAATGCCTGAGCAGTGGAGTGCTGAAGGCTAACTGAGTATGTGAGGAAAATGTTACTACATACTTAACCCTTCTTAACCTTTTTCAGGCACCTGTTACTCACACAGTTCTGAAGAAGGGCCTTTTGAAAAGCTGTTGTTGTGTCCCTACATTTTCAAAATGAGGTTTTTAATCAATGTCCCAGCAGTGCTTAAGGAGGGCTAAAAATAATTGTGCCAAAAGGGTGGAATGATGGAAATTAACCAGATGAAATTGTCTGTGAATGATCCATGGTATCTTATAATTCACCTTCTTCCAAAATCCTTTTAAAATTCTAAGTTGAAAAGGTATACAAACTATGTCTTTCATTGTGTTTTACATGCCTCAGTATCATAATGGGTCAGTCAAGCATAATTAACAATGTGTAGTAGTTAAATCATTATGGAGAACTTAACATTCAAAGAAAGGAATATGAAGTACTCTTAAGGTAAGAACAGACAAGTACTGAAGAGGGTGACATGATTCATATTTCTGATTAAAAGAAAAGTTTCAAGTCAAATGGACAGAAAGGAAGTTAACCATGTGGAAATCTGCAGCACTCTGACATAGTAGATTACAGCTTTTCAGTGGCACAGGATGAAGGGTCTAGGAATGCAAAATAAAATAAAATAAAATAAATAAAAAATAAAATCAATAAAAAAAAGAAAAAAAATAAAATTCTATTCCTTTAGAGTATCACTTATTTTACTTTCAGATAAGAATAATTTCTAGGCATAAACAATAAATTAGAATTTAAATGATATAAAAGGAGGTATACTGTGTTAAATTAACAGGAAAGATAACTGGCTCAGTGGGCATCTGGATTCACTTCTGAAGATGGGAATACAGGACTCTGGAGAAAAAGCAGAGAGATAAGACTTGGAAGATCTGGCTTGTGGAAGCAGATGGTACATTTTTGCTAAAACAAACTCATATACTTTCACCTTGCCATATCAAGTTATGCAACACCATACTGTTACTGATCATTCTGATGTCACACAAGACTGACAACTCAGAATATTCAACTCATAGGAAATTCTGTATTTTGCTCTAAAAATGTGGTTGCTGTAACTCTTGTACGCTATTACTATTCCCATCTGAGCACCTGAGTGTCTGCTGCTTGGACCTCGAAATGAAGAGAGATATCAGGTACCTGCAGACAATCAGATGAAACAGTGCACTAAAATCCCCTCAGGCTCTGAGGTGATCATATACTGTGTCCGAGTCAGCAGTAAAACAATTTGTAATGCAATATTAATGAACAACAGATATGGTTTTCAAAGCAAACAATTATAAAATTTCACTTTTTCAATTAATCCCATGGAGTCTGGCATAGGAGGGCCAAAGACATTTTAAAACCAATCTAAATGTGCACTGGAAAATGACTCTACAAGTCTCCATTGTAGCCAAAGTTTGTGATGTGAAGAGATGCTAACTATCAGTATCAGTGCGCAGTCAACATCAACATATAGCAGGTGCAGTAGTGCAGACACTCAAAGTCAGTTTATGTTCACTATGAAATCTCTACACTTGAAATAGTCTGAAAACTGTTTCTCAAGATCATAACCCTTTTCCATACTTACATATACACACACACACACACATATATATATATTCAGGTTTACTGTAGGTTAATGTAGTATGTCTGCCTCTATCGGTCATGTCAAATTGCACCGTAAGAGGTGAGGGAAGAAACAGAACTTGGTTTGTAGTTTTACCTCTCCCTTGGGAATCACAAAAATATTTCTATAACGTACAACACATGGGAGCACCATAATTCTTAGATGAAATATCTCAGATAGTCAAGTTTTTTCAGTGCTGATGAAACCACCTTCTTTTCCTGGATGGTTAATTTATTGTATGGCCTACAGACACCAAGGCTAGAAAACTGTCACAGTACAAGAGGCAATAAAATGGGCAGAATCTTTAGATTCACGAATCCTAAAGATATGGGCAAATTTACTGAGTTTCCATGTCTTTCCCATAGAATGAGGAACCATTAGTGCAAAAGGCATGTCAGTCATTTCATGTCAGCTACTTTGGCTTGGACAAAGGCTATGTGTATGGAGCTATACAAGACATGTCAGATCAAATATGCCAAGTACTGATGACGTAGAGAGTTCAGAGATGCACTCCAGTGGTAAGTATGAAGAAGGCAGATCATAGCTTCATGAATTCAAAGGAAGAAAAAATAACCTTAATATTTCAGAGAATTAGGAAATTCTTATTTCCTGTGCCAATCTCTGCATGCCTAAAGACCAAGAAAAATGTTCTCAATTACAATCCTGAACTGTTTTCATTACCCACGCTGAGAATGTATATGTGGATGCTATCAACAAGGTGGTCTATGCAGCTAGTCATCTACATCATCAGGGATCTGAGGGAGGAAAAACTAGGCTGCTGCCCAGCTAGGTGACAATAAACAAACTAATGGCATGGTCTTTGCCATTTTCCTTTTCTTTTCAAGTCTTGATGATGCCTTTTGATTCTTTATTGTTTTCTTTCCATGAATTCTAGTTTCTAGCCCCTGACTGGTATTATGGCACCACACATGATTTGAAATATGGATTCTCTCTGAAATGAGTTGTCCATTGCACAATATGTAATATGATCAAACAATACACAATATGGTCATTAAAATTACCAGTAACTGCTATTGCAGAAAAATACTTATTGTGGAATTTGAAAATTCTATACTGATCTTACCTAATTCATACTGAGAATTATTCCTGAAGACATGCTTGAAATATTGCACTAGTGTCAATCTATAACTCAAGCAGCAATTAAAACTTCAAACTTCCAGAGCTATTAGCTCTTGGACTTCTCTTTACATCTGCAAAAGGCTTGGACCCATGAATTTGATTCAGCCCTGTGACATTAAGCTTGTTAAACTTGTTCATTAATAGAGGATCTTAGGACACAGAAGAGAATCACAGTCAACCCTGAAAGTGTTTCTGACTCTGCACCAGTGCTGCTGCATCTCAAGTAAGGGCCATCTGGACTTTCACACCACGTTATAGATTGTACAGTGTACTCTTCACATCCTTCACCAAATGCTGGTGGTATATGGCCAAGGGAGAAGACAGGAGTGGGAAGTATCAAGCTACACCTTGCTTTTCCATAACATATTTCGCTGTATCCCATGAGAGCATTCTGAAAAACCTTCCCCCTCCAGAAAAGATGATGCTACTCTGAAGAGTATGGAATTGCAAACATGCAGCACTGAGTTGGTACCTTCTTCATACATGCTCAGCTTCCTCATTGGTTAAATTAAGTCCTCCGGTTGATGCACTGCTACAGTGCTGTAATATCACATAATGGAATTTTAAACTTAGGTTTAAAAACTGTTCACAGTTTTCATTAACAGAAAGGAGATGCACCAATACATTCTCTCCTGATAGGATGTTCCTCACATTATAACAATTCTGAGTTTGGGAACCCAAAGCATTTTGCAAGACCCATTCTATATGCATGCTCAAACTTCTGAAACTTCCTAAGTGTTATTATCCAAGTCTCATGTTCACCGTATTGGTTGGCTTAGTGCTAACTAGCTGATAATACTGACAAAACAGTGCCTTGCTGGCATTATAACTCTATGTAAATGTTGACATTTTAAATGAATGTCTTCCAAGTTACTGAACTGTGGATTTGATTTGTTTTCATTTAAATTTTTAAATCTTTTGAGAACTTTGCATAGTTTTCTTCAAGAGGGAATGGGTGGTCTGCTGCTGAGAACAATGAACATAGTAGTGATGAAATTGAATTAATACAGGTTTATAGTGATGAAACTGAATTAATACAATTTTATGAAGACTCCGTCATAAAATGTCATTAAATCTTGACACATTACTTACATCTGGTTATATAGGATGGTTTTTACAGAGTAATAGTAAATGCACTGTAGTATATTTGCTAAAGGTACTTAACTCTTAATGAGACCTTTCCATCATCACAGCTTCCTGAAGGGAGGTTGTGATGAGGAGGGTTTGACCTCTTCTCCCAGGCAACACACAGGACCCGAGGCAATGGACAAAAGTTGAGCCAGACGAAATTTAGATTAGACACAAGGAAAAACTTTTTTTCTCAGAGAGTGGTCAGGCACTGGAATGGCTGCCCATGGAGGTGGTGGAGTTGCTGTACCTGGCAGTGTTCAAGAGGCATCTGGATGAGGAGGTATAAGATATGGCATAGTGGCATGTGGTAGCAATGGTAATAGGAGGATGGTTGGATTAGATGATCTTGTAGTTCCTTTCCAACACTGTGATTCTATGATTCTAAGGTTCTGTGATCATAATCAACATAAAATCTTTGATGAAAAATGAGATATGGGTTCCATTTTCTGTGAGAATTGTTGAGTTAGGGAAATAGTCAAGTGGGACCATAAAGCCATATTTTGTCTGACAAGAGTTACATCTGACAATTCCTAAAGGAAACTCAATCCAATTTCTTGCTCTTTAATGCCAGACAGCTTCCCAGTATCCACGTTCTCACTCTGGAAGTCCTGACAGAAAAATAGAGGGAAGAAGTTATATTCTTCAAGACTGTCTTATCTCTAAAGAAAGCAAGGGACATTTCCCTATTGAATAAACCTAAGATGATGAGCACTAGCCCAAAAGAGGTCATCTTACTCTAATAGGGGTCTCTATGCTCAGTAGGATCACTTTTTAACTAATAGGCCTCTAGTAAAAAAAAGTTGTTACAGCCTTGCCCTGGAGAGTGGGGAAAAGGAAACAAGAAGAGTACCAACAGAAAAGAGGATGTCTAGATAAGAGGATAAGAGAAGATGAACAGGAGTTTGGGAAACAAACAAACTAACAGAATGGTCATGACAGAAGACCAGGCATGTGTCTATTCCATCCTACTACGATCTACCTATTGCAGTGGGTTTCCATAACAAGCAATCACCAAAGCTATTAGCAGCAAGCACTGTCCCTGCTGTATCCCCCTTACTGTGCTCAGGCCTTTTATGGACAGGCTGAAGGTTGAAAAGCACTCTTTCAAACCTAGTCTTATATGTACCTTACTGTTCAGAATTACTACTCCAACTGTAACTAATCAGTAACATTAACAACCTCCTGCATTATGTGACTTACAGTCAAAACACTGCCAAGTTGTGAGACGCCTCAACCTTTTTCTGCTTTGATGAAAGGAATGCAATATTCAGAATGATCATCGCTGAAAAGAATGCAACATTCAGAATAAGCACACATACCATTTCACCTCTCTAGCATGTAGGACACAAAAAAATGCAGTGTTGTGGGTAATTTATTTTTCCTCTAGGATAGAGAGGTGGGGAATGAAAGAGAGTAAAGTGAAATTGGCACCTTCTCTAAGATAACACAGAGAGCTGTCCACTGCCCCGCAGAATCTCACAGGCCCTTACCAGCAGGAGACAAGCCTGACTTTCATGGGCTCCTGAGGGACTTTATATCTCATGGGTGACTGTCAGAAAGTCCTCATGGAATTGTGTTTTCCAGGTGTCACTGCCATAAACAGGACTTTCTCCTGTTTCCGGAGCACTGTGTCTCAGAATAAGCCTCTAGGTTTCCCCAGGTGAAACACAGAGGTTTGGGGAAAGGATATCAAAACTCTGATTGTCTGTATGTTTCTAGGACTCCTGGGATCGCCTCTGCTTCCACCAGAACATTCACTGTATTTGCATTCTATGTTGCAGCAAAATTGCAGCTTTTGTTTATTATTTTTTTGTATGAGGAATTTTGTCTCTGAAATCTAACACTGGGACAATGGTGTTTCATCATCACTTCTCATTAACTTATTCTCATTTTAAATTGTAATACACAACCAGAGAAGGGGAACAAAACTGGTGAGTGCTCTGGAGCACAGATCTTCTGAGAAGCAGCTGAAGGAAGTGGGGTTGTATAGTCTGGAGATGAGGCTCAGGGGAGAACTTATATTTCTAGCAATAGGACTTGAGGGAATGGTCTCAAGTTGCACTGGGGAGATTCAGCTTGTATGTTAGGAAAAATTTCTTCTCTGAAAGAGTGGTCAAGCACTGGAATGGGCTGCCCAGGTAAGTGGTGGAGTCACCATCCCTTGAAGTGTTTGAGAAATGTTCAGATGTTGTACTAAGGAACATGGTTTTGTGGGAAATATTGATGATAGGTGGATGGTTGCATTGGATGACCTTGGAGGTCTTTTCCAACCTTTGTGATACTATAATTCTACAATTTTATATATAAGGCTCTGAGAAGCCTGATCTATCTGTAGATGTCCCTGTTCATTGCAGAGGAATTGGACTAGATGACATTTAAGGGTCCCTTTCAACTGAAAAGATTTGATGATTTCAAGAAGTACAGTTTCAGCAAAGGTAGATATGATTAAGAACTAACTGATGGAAGAATCACATTAACTTTGTACTATTGCTCAAAGAATCATAGAATAGCTTGGCTTGGAAGGCACATTGGAGATCACCTGTTTCCAACCTCCTGCTATGGGCAGGGTTGCCAACCACTGAATTAGTTTTCCCAAGGCCCCATCCAACCTCGTCCTGAACTTCTCCAAGAGAGGGACACCCACAGTTTCTCTGGGCAGCCTGTGCCAATGCCTCAATACAGGAAGAATTTCTTAGAATGAAATTTCTTCCTCATATTTAATCTAAATCTACCCTCTGTAAGTTTAAAATAAGTACACCTTGTCCTATATATCTATACTCCTGAAAAAAAGACCCTCTACAGCTTTCCTGTAGGCCTTGTTTAAGTACTGAAAGTCTCCCCAGATCCTTCTCTTCTCCAGACTGATCAAGTCTATCTCCCTCAGCCTGTCTTCATTGCAGAGGTGCTCCTACCCCCTGACCATGTTTGTGGTGCTCCTCTGGACCCACTTCAACAGCTTCACATCCTTCTTCTGGAAGACCTTGACAACATGTTCAAGATGGGGCCTCACAAGGGCATAGCAGAGCAGGACAATCACCTACCTAGCCATGATGTTCACACTTCCTTTGATACATTCTGATTCAGAAGTATCATAAAAAGAGTGAGAGGATGGAATAAACACATCAAGACTCAACAAAGAAGCCTGCTGAAATTCTCCTTTCCAGGAAAATCAAACTTTAGGCTATTTACAGTCACCTTATTAATCTATTGAAAAAAACAAGAGTGGTTAAAAAAAAAAAAAAAAAAAAAAAAAAAAAAAAAAAAAAGTTCTGTGGTTCTGTTCTTTGTGAGAACTCCTGATCTACTGAAAAGCCTTCCATCAGGTACTGAGCATTTTCACAAAGTGGAACTGCTTTGAGGGAGAAAAGTTGAAGTGAAAAATTTCACTCTTTTTCCAGCAAAACAAACCAGCCAGATGCTCCCAAAAGATTTCAGTTTTAATGGAAATTTAAAACAAAATGCACTCAAGACAATTAAACATAAAATGTGATTGACATTCTACACATTCTACAGGAATTTTTTTGGTGCCATGCATCTTTGAAACTGACAGTGAAGATCTACAAAGGTCTGCTAGGAAAAAATCAGCAGTATCTACAGACAGAGGCCCCAAGAGGTAGAAGAAACAACTGTACTCTTGTAGTGCAGCTTCCTGCAAACAGTAGCACCTCCTTGAGTATGAGGGAGCCCATCCAAGGAACTTCCATTGTATTTCAAGCCTTGACCAGTGTGGCATGATAAGTGGCTGGAAAGGGTGTAAGAAGCAGCTTGTATGTCCCAGCACTACTGTGAATTATTTCCAATGTCACCTCTGGAAAAAATGAAGTGCAGGATGAATTGTTCTCTTGCCTAAAACTGCTCCAGTACAGCTAGAATAATGAAGATCTGCACTGAGAAAAGCCTTGTTTTACAGAGATTCACAGGAAAACACACCAACAAACAATGCTTCAAACAAAATTAATAAACCATTACTTAAAACAATTGGATACCAGATAAAGCACCAAAACACTAAAGAGAACTAACATACATTGGTAAGACATCAGATTATCTGACATGCAAAACAAAAATAAGCAACAACAAAATGAGTAATTAATAGGCAAATCTTTCTGAAATTTACCTGGAGGGTGACATGCTGGGTAAGAGTCATTAGCTCTTGATACATCAAAATCTGAAATAACACCAATATCTTACTTAGCATGCATACATCACAACAGAATTAATCCATCTAAAATTTTCCTGAGTGATGGGTTGTCAACCTAGGACAAAATACTGTATCCACATAGCAGAGAAATCTAAAGGAGCAACAAACACACACATGCCAAAAATAAAACAAAGTAAAACAACAACAAACAACAAAAAAAAACCAAAAAACAGATTTGGCAAATAAATTAATAAAAACACTACTTCAACAGAAACTTGATGCTCTGCAGGAGGGGAGAGCATGTCTCTTGGTGCTGCAACTGGAGTCCACTAGAATCCCGTCTTCTGTTGCAGTGGCCTTGTAGCTGTGATTTTTCTAAGAGGCGTGTTCTGCCCTGTGCTGCAAGCTAAGTAGAAGCAGAAGAAACTCTTTCTCTTCATCTGATTTAATTTTCCCATCTGTTTCCTCCCTCTCTTGTTTTCTACTTGAACATTACCATGATATCTGACCTATTATCAGATGCAAAAAAAAAAAAAAACAAACAACCTGAGAGGGTCTTCATAAATTTTGTCCCTGCTCTTGGCCAACAGAAAATTAGGGACTTCCCAATTTTTGCAGTATTTGGGTTGCAGGGTGTGAGAATTCATCTGTAAGAACAGGTGCATGCCCACTGTGGAGCCCTCCCTTGGTAGTCATGCCACCACTCAAGCAAGGGGCAGTTGCCCTTTGGCTCCTTCCATCTGCAGCCAAATGCCTGCCATTCCATCTTTCCGAGGTCTGCAGAGCAGCCAAGACACCCTTACCACTGCTCATCTTTGCAAGCACTGCCTGACACAGCAGCCCTGGCCCTGCATACTAATTGGTGCATTTAATGACTTTCTCTTGCTTTCCCTCATGTCTGCTCCTGAGCTGCCAGCTGGGAACAGAAGAGCCTAGCTGCCATGGAAACCGAGCATCCAAACGCCAAGAACCTTCCTATCAACCTTTTGAGAAAATTCCAGTGGTGAAGCTCAGAAATTGGATGCTTGAGGCGGTATAAAGGCAGAGGAGTGGGAAGGAGTGACACTGACCTTTGTGGGAGTAAGTCTGGACTGTTCTGCAAAAGGAGTATATAAAATGAGTGTATAGTGGGCATAAGAAGGCAGTCGTTTAGGGCAACAGATTAATCTTCTGTCACAAATATTCTTCATGAAACATTTAAAATCCACTTACAGTCTGGACCAAATATCCCAAATTGGTGCACAGGACACATCATCAGAGGGGTTTTGAAAAACTGTATACACTACTTTCACATTTTAAGGGCTGTTTGTAGTGAGCAAAATGCTGACTGTGGTGAGCAAAATCTTGAGGAAGTCCCAAGCCTTTCAAAGCACAAGTTGATAGAGGACAAATCCCTGTGTAGGCTGTAATCCCCTGTGCAGCCTTGCAGTCTTGACTTTCCCAGGCTCACAACAAAACTGGTGGATTTCTGTGTGCACTCATGCTTTTCTCTAGGCAGGCACTTACACCATCAGTAAGAACTAACCTTTGTATAAATCTTTGTAAGTGTGGATAGATAGCAAATATGTACTTTTATCTCAGATGGGATGATCATCCTTGAAACTGCTAAAGCGATAAAGGAACTCTTAGTCTCAGTATGACAACTATACTTGTATTTGAAGATAGAAGCATCATGAAAAAACATGTAGATAATTAGCATGTCTAGCGAGCCTGTAGGCAGGGAGGTAAGCCCTATCTTTAGCTGAACAGTTGTAGACCAGAGTAGTGGTCAAGTGACAAAAGTACATATAACAAAGTGCCATGAACATCCTGGTGTGCACTAGCATTGTGGGAGACACATGGCACCCAAAACTTCCACAACTTGGCAGTAATTCAACATCTTGTCTGTGTGTGTGAGATTGGCTTACTAGGTAATGCACACTGGGTGATGAATTCGCCTTTTGGACAACACCTAATTCAGCTCCAGTACTGTACTCAGAAATATTCTGGATCCTAATTTCTGGCTGTGTGAAACAGGAAACTATGCTTTTGTTCTCAGTTATGCCTCCTGAGGATTCCTGGACATAAAAGGGGGATATGGTGAATGCACACTAAAATTTGATTTAGTGCCCAAATCTCAGACTTTGAAGACCCTCACTTACTCCCAGACTACTCTTAAGCTTTAAGGCAAGCAACAGAGCATCTCCTCAGAAATCAGTTTGTTCTAAGCAAAGTTCATCATGATACTCATACAATTTATTCATGCATGGAGCCCTTGGAGGCCAATAAAACTGGAGTGCTTCCAAAAATACACAAAGAGACAAAGCAAGGAAGAAAAACAAAAATAAAAATCAACACAAAACATTGCTCTTTTAGTGGAACACTGAGATAATTTTAGACTGGCTCAGTGCTTTTCTACGGACTAGATGGAGCTGACTATGTTTAAGGCAGACCTCACATGCAAAGGACATTGCAGTGTCATTCTCTATCCCAGCAAAATGAATAACCAACTTAATGCTGAGAATTTAGTTCAGGTCCAAGTCAGAATGCACCTCCCATGAAGATGAGGTATGCAGACAACTAACAAAGGCCTTGGTTAGCATCCTGGTAGTCGAGGAGATCTGCTGCAATACAGGTTGGAGAGCAAAATGAAACAGGTGTTGAGCCTGACAACTAAGGACAGTCCAACCTGCTACCCATAATTCCTTGTTAGCAAAAGGAGACTTCCGCTTGGATTTTCACTCTTCTAGATACTGTGTTTATGTTGTCTTGTACCTGATCTTTCTGTTTTGGAGCCAACATTCCCTATGCCTTAAAAAGAGGACTGGCCAAATACAAATTTTGATACATAAGATCTGCCACATATGAATTTCTTTTATAGCACAGATTGGTGTGTAAGAGGTCAGGAAGTGAAGAAATGGTGCTTGTGAGCCACTTTAATGAATGCAATGCAACCTAAGAAGAAAACTGTTTTACAGAGTTTGCACCTTATGTGTAAGTCTTCTCCCTCAGTAAATCAAGTGAAAGTGATTTTACTAAACAAGAAATAACGTTTGAAACAGAAAGTGCTAGAGGATTACAGAAAGGGAAAAACATTTCTTTTCAAGGAAAAAGGAAAAGATGTTGGCTAATATTATAAGGACCAAACAGCATCCACCAAAATCTGAAAGTATGTAGGTGGGAAACTGCAGGTGTATGACTATCATTAAAAACAGCAACTATGCAAGAGAACTGATGCAATGCACATGGACTAAAAACAGTCTGTTGAAGATTCTTTGAGTGGGTTCCTGCTCTCACAGCCTAAGAGTGACCTACAGGGGAGTGAGGATGCATTTTGACAAAGATTATCCAACAGACACATGTAGGTTTTGAAAAAAAAAAAAAAAAAAAAAAAAAAAAAAAAGCTTTGATTAGGCTTTACACAATAGATTATTAAAGAAACAAAGCTGCTGAAGGGTTTAGGAAATGCCTTTCTATAGACTGAAGGCTAGTTATAGGATAAGAAGAGAGTTGGACTTGATCGTCGTTTTTCAGTGTAGAGAGGGGTTAGTAATAATTCTCCCCCAGAGGTCAGCACCATGACCAGTCACATTCAACAACTTGATCAAAGGATGGATATGGGAGAGTACTTCTACTTAATCTGTGTTTGTGGGTGATACTAAGCTCTCAGGCAAGATTTTTTGGGAATGATCTCATAGAAGAAAGAGAGTAGGAAGCAGATGAGCTTCAGTGCAGATAACTGCCTGTATGGTAAATAGGTATGATAACCTAGTAACGTGTTTGTTCTTAGAACTAGAAGCTACAATGCAGGCTGGAGATCTTGGAGCTATCTCTGACACCAACAATTTAGTAAGCAGCAGACATTTGAGCATCACTAACACAGGTATAAGATGTAATTCTGCTGTGAGCAGTGCTCGTCTCTACAGCTCAGAAAGGATGCAGTGAAGCTGGAGAGGCACAGAAAAGGGGAGCAAAAATGCCTAAGTTGTAGTTCATAAAATTATGGAAGTAATGGATAAGGCAACAACTGCAGAACTGCTATTACCAAGGTATGAAACATGTCACAAGAGGACATTCTACTAAATGAGTAGTTAAAAACGAAGTGTTTTTTTGTTTTTTATTATTCCATTATGGGTAGTAAATTTCTGGAACTTGTTGCCATGGTTGCAAAGACTGACAGTATCAGCAGGCTCAGAAAAGACAAATTCATGGACAATTAGTCCATAAACAGATAGAAACTGGCAGGAATGTACCCTGACATCCCTTATCCTAATCTCTGCTGGCCACACTACTTTTGATGTAGCCCATGATACGTCTGTCTTTCTGGGCTGTGAGGGCACACTGTGAGATCTGGATTCTCAAACAGTGTAAGAAAATGCTCACAAAAATTGTTTAGACTAACATGCTTTCTCTAAATAACATATCCTACAATGACACCATATACAGAGTTATTAGGATAGGTGGACTTTGTCATTTATTCTCATGATTCCCACAACATCCCTCTTATATTAAAAAATGATATAGAAAACAATCAGTTAAGGGTTTAGGATTTTTGAGTTCAGAAAATGAAATACTTTCATAGCTTAGTACCAAGGGAAAAACCAAAATAAAACAAAGTCAATCAGGGAAGCACCTGTAAGAAATCAATGCATGCTTTAAGGCATTGCTTGGTATTTTTATTCTGCATCAGTTCAGAAGCCAGAAGTCACATCTTGACTCCTCATTTCCATGAGCTGAACTTGCATTCTAAGATGAAGACAATGCACAGAAAAGCTACTCTTCAGAATCTTCCCTTTCCAGTATCACTTTGGAAGAGGGAACAGATAGCTTACAAGCAGATGCAATTTACACTTAAGAACAAGTCCAGTCACTTTTTTGAAAGGCTGAATCATTTTAATGACATGGCTATATAATATTGTTCCACAGGATCTCTTTAATTCTGCACATTTGCTAGACTGTGCTCAGGAAATGAGGGAACTTTTAAATATTTCTACTTATCACTCAGTGTGTGTCCACCTGCTTAACTTCTTCCACATCTAAATTTATGCAAACACAACAGTTCAGCAATAAGATATGACCCTGGATAATTCAGATCAGCAGGAGAGCTATCTGGTTTCTCAGCTATCATAGTGACCATGTTATCCGTAGAATAGATCAGCACTGAGAGCAAGTGTTGGTATAGCGGTTACAGTAATCCTAATCATGTTGTCTCTTTCATGACTTCTGTAAGAAAGAAGGCATATATCTCATTTTGCTGCATGTGGGATCCTCAGGAGGAGAATAAGATGCTTTGGTAAGAACACAACAGGAGAGCTGTGGTGGATGGGAAGATAGTTAACGTTCCCTCCTACTGATATAAGAGTTGGGCTTTTCCCAGCAGTGTTGTGGAATGGTTTGAGCAGTCAGACAAGCCCAATCCTAAGAAGAGCACTGGAGAAGCACAGGTAGACACTCTACATCATCAAGTGTTCCACAGCCCACCACCATGAAAAGAATGATGTACAGATCTAGGCATCTACACCATACCCATGCACATGAAGGAACCAATTTTAGTGTTTACAAATCAAAATCTACTCAAAATAGATACATATCTCTGTCTTTTATTTCCAGGACCTCAGCATGACACACTGGAAACTGCACTGATGAGCTTTTTTGTTGTTGTTTTTGTGTTGTTGGGTTTTTTTGTTTGTTTGTTTGTTTGTTTGTTTTGTTTTGTTTTGTTTTACGCAACAAAAGAGAATGTTGACATGAAGGCTGGAAACCTCAAGTTACAGGATGAATGCTGGAAAAATTTTAGAAGGACAAGCAAATTTTTTGTTTTGTTTGTGTTTCATAGAGGTAGGAGATTTGCTGTTCAGAGGGTAGTAATCTTTAAATAACTGCCTGTTAATAACTATAATTTAACCTGCCTGTCCCCAGAAGTCTCCAGACTCCTTTTAAATTCTGAGTAGTTGCTCTGTAAAAAGCAAGGGATCATCCTATATAATTAAAATTACAGCTGCAGAGAGATATTCTCTGAGATTTAAATGTGAAACAAAAGCTCCACTGCTACCTTGGTAATTGAGCTTCCTGCCACTCAGGGTTCCCTCTTCTTGTAATGAAGAGCAAGACTAGACCAACATACCCAGATACCTGCTGGAAATCAAATAGTTGATCTCAGTGCTGTCCAGCCCTGTTCCATATTCAGCAACAGAAGAAAGAATGAAAACATTAAGAGAACTCCAAGGCAACACCCACTAGCCCCTTTCTAATGTAATACATTTTATTCTAGGTCATGCAGGGGAATGGAGTGAAACAAAAATACCATTATCTGAAGCTGGTATATACTAGAACCTGTTATACAATCTGTTGTGGAAGCTCCTGCGCTACATAAAAATCCCTCTTTGCATGCAGGACTGTAGTTTTCTGATCTAAGAGGTCTTTTCCTCCATAGTTCTCAAAGTATCTGACAGATCATTTCTTCAATGGTTACTAACTATCCCTAATGCTAATCTGCTGTTTACATTCTCTCATAACTAGTTTATGCTCATTTTTTCCTTTGTAAACATTGTTCTTCAAATACTTTTTTGTTGTTGTTGCTGTTGCTGTTGTCGCCTGATGTTTATTTATTTCCTGATGCTGTTATAAGGCATGATTCTCCTAGACACTCCTCCAAAAAAAACACATTCAGTGGGAGAGTCTTGATACTTCTGTTTGGGGAAGTATTTGGTCCTCCTGACAACTAGGAAAAAAATAACTGTTTCTCAGTTGGAATACATCATCAACACAGTTCACTCTAGAAACATTTGCACTGGTGCAGAAGAGAGAATGATGCAGGAATTATTTGTTGAGACAAGCAAAAGAGCAGGACCATCTCTCTGGGCAGCAGTGCTGGATTACACTGCTTAAACTGTCACCTGAACTCTTGAGTTTACTGATACAAAACAGGCTCTCCATTTCCATTATTTTTGTAGGATTTTTTTTTTCTCTACAGTTGCTACATGTTTTCATATTCCAAGTCCATTAAAACACTTTGCCTATATCTTTGCATTCATCTCTGCCTTTTCAAGACCTGAAATTAAAAATCAATTTTGCTTCCAAGCCAAATTAACTCTCATTTCTGCATCATCACGTCTATAGCAGTTTCACTTTCCCTCCTTCTCATCACATTTAAACAGTCAGGGATCTTCTCTTGTTAATCTTAATATCATTCTCAAATTCACTACCAAATGCTCTTTGGCATTTTTCACTGTATCCCAGTAGGACCTATCTTGCCTTCCCTAATAGTCTTTCCTGCCTGAATGTTGTTCCTTACTGCCAGCATCTTTTAGGATGTGAAATCACAAATAGTTCTGCAACCTACTGCTTCCCAACTACTTCTCTGGTTTAAGGACATAAATTCCAACTACTTATTTATTAAAGCAAATCTCCATTTCACCACTACATAAGCTGCCCCTAAAAAACAGCTCCCTCCAGTTTTTTCACAGTTGAGCCTCTGAAGCAGTATAGACCAGTAAGAAAACAAACTTTCAAAAATCTGAGATTACAATTATTTCACGGCTAAGGGTTCTGAAAATCTCAGTTTTGAAGTCCATCACTACCCCCTTAAGGTTCACTTAAGATAATAATAATAATAATAAAGTACAGATGCAAAATAATTGCCTACTTTATATAAGCAGAAGGCTAAACAGATTTGGATTGACTCCTTATTCATTCTCTTGCTTTGGTCCTTTTTGTCCTGAAAAGTGACTTTCAAGGTGTTGAAAAATATTGGCAGATGAAAAAGAATAATTAGGAAATAATAACTCATTTTTTGATCATGTTAATTAACACAATGCTGTTTTCTATGTCCCTAATGACAAGACTGAGCATATATAAACACATGCCAACTTTAAAGCATCCATAGATGTGAAAATGTACATCCCAGGAAGGAGCATTCACTTTTCTTTTGGCTGGTCTTGCAGTATATATCAAGCACATCACAATTACAGAGCTAGTGGTACCTACAAAGTAGGCATACCTTCAGTCTCAGGCTGTACAGTGGAGCTGTATAAACCTTTCTGTAAATCTCTGTTTTATTTCCCAGCTTATGCAATTTTACATATACTTAAAGCCATATCTAAAAGGCATCTTACTGCATGCAGTACAGCCTTATTTGCTGTGCAGCCTTCAAATTCTTCCTCTTCTATACTGTGTTTTATTCTGCTAACCATTGCTGATCAAGACAGAAAACATGAGGGTTAATATTGCATAACAGAGAAGCATATACAAGCTGGCTTAGCTCCAAAACCATTATTTAGTCCCTCTCCAAACTGCCATGGAAACATTTGTTGTTCAAAACTGTATGTTCCTCCAAGCATGACTGATGTTAAAAATCACAACGGTGTGTCTATGCAATCAGGAAGGAGTTATGCAAGGTAGGTCTTACAATCACTATCAACAGAATCCCCCTCTGCAAAAAATTATGATGTTAGGATTGTGTATCTCAATTGTAAGCTTCATGCAGATTCAAGTAGTATTATTTGGCTTCTCACTGAGGGGCAAATTCCTCTCGCTGTGCATTGGCACTGAACTTTATTTTAACATACTTGTTTTTCCCACGCAATTACTCAACTCTAGGTACTTTTATCTAAAAAAGTGTGATACGCCATGAAACACCAGTCCTAGAATATCAGAGGATACTCAAGAAGCATGGAAAAATCATTCAACTGAAAACTGCAAAATCTTGTTTTTCATCAGTGTGTTCAGTGCAAAAGACAGATATGCTGCCAAAATTATGACATGAAGTATTCAGTTCTATTTTGATCTCTTTTTTTTCTCCATGTCTTGTTTCCCTAAAGATGATTTAAAACTCTGCTTGCTGAATCCAAAAAACAAACAGCTCATACATATGACAGAGTGCCAAGAATGCTGGACCCTGCCCTTCACTTAGCTCACAAGCAAGTAAAATCTCCAACAAGGATTCTGCCAGTCAGCTATGCTGCACTAAGTCTTACCATCAGAAAATAACACTGACAGCATAATCAGCTGTAAAGGGACTATATGCAAAGCAGTAACTTGCAAAACTCCTGGCGCATCAGTTATCCTTTCAAAGTGACTTGGGGGTGACAGGCATCTGGTAAATCAATTGGGAAAGAATATATTCTCTCCAGGTAACATCGTATTTTTATTTTGTGGGATTTGGCTGAGGCAGTGTAAGAAATACAGATGACAAAAACAATATGGCAAATGATTTGTATTCATCAGGTCTGTCATTCAAGTTCCTTTTTTTTTTTTTTTCCTTTGGTTGTATATTTATACTGGCAGTGAAACAACTCTAAGATTGATGTGTTATCAAGGAATATCTGGCAATATTTTTAATGAACAACTCTTCTTTATCTTCCTAACATTCCATCACCATGGAAAAAAAAAAAAAAAAAAAAAAAAAAAAAAAAAAAAAAGGAAATGAAAACAAGAGCAAGGAACAAGTTCTATGCAACAGAAGGATTTCACCCTTTCCAAATATAACATTAAATCCCATTAAACCCACTTACAGGAACATAATCTTGCAGGTCTTAAATAATGTGAAAGAGTCCCTTCACACAGCTACTTTGGAGTGGACTAAATGGTGTCATAAATATATATTCTAGGGGAGAATAAGACTTAATCATATTTTATATATCAGATGGGGGGAACAAAAAAACAAACCAAAACAAAACAAAACAAAAAAGAAAAAGAAATAATAATCCCTACATTTCCAGCAAAACATAGTCTTGCTTCACAATGTGGCATGCATAGGCTGGATCAAGGGATGATGTGATTATTTTTTTCCCCCCTTTTTCAATAATAAAAACAGATACAATGTCATTAAAAAGTTACAATTAATAATCATACAAGTAAAATTCCTATTCCTCATGATTTCACTTTGTTGTTCCATTGAAGTGGAGATGGAGTAGCTTCCAGTCTCTAAATACACATTGTAGTCTTTCTGTCCTCTACAAAAGTTGCATGTATTATAAAACCAGCAGCTTAGATCATACTCATTTTCAATAGCAACTGAAAAAAACATATATATTTTTTGTGGCTTAAACCACCTCACTATTAAGGTTCCTTTATCTCTAACTGTTCAGTTTATATATATATATATATATATATATATATATATATATATATATATATATACATTTATATATATATATATACATTTTATTTTCACAATATACTCTTTACTAGAGAAAGTCATTATTTTTTGCAGGTGTAAATTTCCAGTCTTCTACTCTATTATTAAAAGCTTTGTACTATAGCTCTTCCTTAAAGTCTTGACTTCCAAGCATGTGATTACATGCCCCTGTACTTGGCATTGGTGAGGCCTCACCTTGAGTACTGTGTTCAGCTTTGGGCACCTCAGCACAAGAAAGATATGGAAGTACTGGAGCAGGTCCAGAGAAGGGCAACGAGGCTCATGAAGGGCTTGGAGAATCAGCCCTATGAGGAGAGGCTAAGGAAGCTGGGGCTGTTTAGTCTGGGGAAAAGGAGGCTGAGGGGAGACCTTATCACTTCCAGTACCTGAAAGGTTCTTACAGTGAGAGTGGGGCAGGTCTCTTCTCACTAGTGACATGTGACAGGACAAGGGGAAATGGCCTCAAGTTGCGCCAGGGCAAGTTTAAGTTGGATATTAGGAAGAACTTCTTTACAGAAAGGGTGGTTAGGTACTGGAATAGGCTCCCCAGGGAGGTGGTTGAATTGCCATCCCTGGATGTGTTTAAGAACCGTTTGGATGTGGTACTCAGGGATATGATTTAGCAGAGGGTTTTTAGAGATAGGGTACTGGTTAGGCTGCGGTTGGACTTGATGATCTTCAAGGTCTTTTCCAACCTGGGTAATTCTGTGATTCTATGATTAACTGACATTTGTCAAAGAGCACACACATCCAGGACTCATAACTGTGGAGAAAACCTTCTTCAGTACAGGTACCTAATAGATGAAACTGAAGAAGAGTTTTGTGAGACATGAAGACCTCTTCCCAGGTGTTACAGGTGACTATCTGTTAAGTTTTTCCCAAAGCATAACCACTTCTACCTTGAGATAGTCTTGTTTGTGCTGGGTGATGCTTCTGCTTAAAAGGCACTTTCAAACATTCCCAGCCCATAATACTAGGTAGGAGGGTTCAGCCTCTGCTACTGTATCACCAACATCTACCTCTGATGGTCTGGGCCAATACAATAAAATAGGAGCAACCCTCATACAAACAGCAACTACTAAAAAGTACCTACTAAACTTCTAAGTATTAAAGTAGATATGTTCTTGAAAGCATTGCTCAGCACTGGGAAGAAAAAAGTTACTTCCCACAGATGCAGCTTTTCTTCTGTAGATTTATTTACCCACCTGATGGAGACAGAAGCATTTGAGACACCATGAGTATCACTAATTTCTTTGTCATTCAGCCCTTGATATCAGGTGCATTTTCCCTCACTCATCTTAAATCAGACATTCATTTCTGCCACAGCTAGAAACTTGACTGTGTTCTGTAAGAGTTTTGGCTCCACATATAAGACTACATTAATGCAAAGGCAAGTTATTGCTTATGTTTAAGTACAAGTTCCTGAGCCTGACAGTTGCAAAATCATCTCAGTTCTGAGGTTCTCACCTTTTGGCAAGCCTGGAAGCAGTCCTGACAACTTGTCAGAAACCTCAGTGCTCTTCATGATCTCTGATATAAAACAGGCTTCACTAAGGCACATGGGTTACAACTGTATAAGTGACCTAGATAGGTCACTCTGAAAGTAATATTTCCTATTTTTTTCCAAGCAAATGGACATTAAATAAATGAAATGCCATTTACAAGCTGTTGTCACTGTTTTAATCATCCACCACCTCACTGTGCTCATATCCACTGTTTGGTCTCTCAAAACATTCAATAAGTGTTCATGAATGTCAATGCGTGCCACTTTTTCCACATGGAGGAATTCAGTGACACACCTTTGCTTCGTACACACTTCCATTCAGATACCATTCTTTCAGGTTGCTCCTCTGCTGCCATCTGTCATACTGCAACAATGTGTAATGTAAAATTGGTGGAAAGGTTCAAACTCCACCACCATACAATCAAAACAACATAGGCATTACTTTCAGAGCAGACCGTGTACAATATGCTCACACTGTGCTCTGTCACTGATGCCAGCAGGCTCAGATTGACCCAAGTTACTGAAAATGATTTCTCTTCAACCCTGTGTTGGAATGGACGCATGCAGATGCTCCATCAGATGGCAGAAGGACTCAGAAGGTAAGATCTCGGCAACCTGCAGTGCTGCAGCTGCTTCCTTTCTTCACCATGTCCACTCACCATCAGCAGCTCTTTCCTATGCGTGCACCAAACTAAGAGCTGTATTTGCAGACTCCACTTTATTATTAGTTGGTGCTGTTCTCTCATCTTCTCAGTCCCTCCTGTTACACACAGTATTTCAGAATAATGATCTAAGTCTTCCTTTCTGTGCTTCCTGAGTTTCGTGAGCCAAAAGAGTGCCAATTGTCCTCTGGTCTCAGGCAAAAAACGCACGTTTAGAACTGCCTAGCAACTTCTCCCCTTACTGCAAGGAGAGAGGCCATTAGCATAAGAAAACCTTCCAGCTGGAAGCCTGCAAAGGCTATGCTGGGAGCTGGACCTGGGAGCCGTCAAAGGAGAACCCGGCTGAGTGCTGCACCCCCTGGGTGGCCTTTCCTTGCCTCCCCACGTCTGGCTGGGCAACCGCGCGAGGAGCACAGTGCTTTGCTCAGCCGGGAGCTGCCGCTCCAGTTTCTGACTGTGCTCACAGTGTTCCCAGAGATCTTTTTCTCATTTTGTTCCCACATCTTCTTTTGCTCACACTGTGTGCATCACATATCAAAGTCAACAGCTTCAGCTGCTAACCTTTGGAGTTCTGTCATTTGCTTTGCAGATTTTCTGCCAAAAGGGGTGGTCTACAGTACAGTATCTGCCTTTCCAGATATTTACCATTGCCTCCTCACCACAATTGCAAAATGACATTAGTAGTCTGCACAAGGATCTGGTCCACAAAGCAAAGCTACAGAACATATTTTATCACTTCTCTTCTTGTTCTGCACCCATTCTCTTGAAAATGCTGCCTGCAAACTCACTTTCAAAAACCCTGGACTAAACACTGGCCCTAACAAAACCATAGGAAAAAGTTCCCAGCAGTCATTGAACTGCAATCCAGCAAACTGTGAACAGGATTGAGATTAAGGACATGGCCCTCTGATGCTCTAAATATCTCAGCAGTAGCCAAATCATTCCAGCACCTGCAAAGACGGCTTTATAGGACTGTGCTGCTACTTAGTGAAATGAGCCCGCTTTCGATCAGAGTTCTGTAAAGCTTTCCAAATTGCAGTTTGGAAAGCTAATTTCAATATGTGAATCACTGCTTTCCTGCAATTTATATCCATATGTGTGGTTATTTTTAAGAATGATTCAGTTTTGTATATATAATTTTTAAAGGACTTTTAAAGTTAATGAGCATCTGTGCTAAGAACTCCTTAACAGAAAAGCTTGTGTCAGCCACCAGTGCTGCTGACTGCGTAAACTTCCTGCTATTCTATAGGCATGCATATGGATCCTAAGGCTCTTACCTCCTGTATACACCAGGAGTAATCCTCCTGAAATCTACAAAATTAAAATGCTTCAAAAACAGTGAACTGAATTTCTATGCCTTTGAAAACTGTAATATCTGCGTTACACTCAAAGTGGGGCCAAAGAGTAAGTTCTCCAAGTTTTAAAAGAAGCAAAGAGAGAAAAATTTTCCACTGAAAATTTCCAAATACTTCGATTCAGTTTTTGACCAACACAACTCTTAAAATGTTTAGCAATAGTGGTCAACAGAATTTCGGTGTCTCCTGGGGAATATTTCTAGGTACTGCTTCCTTCCTGAACATCTCTTCAGAGGATGAAACAATTTTTACTGATTATTTCTTGATATCCTTCAAGAGAACCATGCCAGCATAAATCTGTCAGGGGCAGATTTCCAAAGGAACAAGCAAAAACAAAATTCAATGGCTAATCAAGTATCTGGTCACAGAAGTGAGTGCACTCTGCTCTGCTTTTCTTTCAATCATTTTTTCAGCTTTCTCATTATTTTTTTTCTGGTTTTGTGATCTCCATGTGTTTTGAACTTACAGTGCAAAGGATATTGTGCTGCACAAGCAATGGAGATGGCTCCCAGTTGTGCATTTCATGTTAAAAGGCTCTTAAATAAGGCAAAATAAAAATATGCTACAGCTTCCTAGTTAAAAACTTCACTTTCTATATTAGTATCTTAAGATTAATGCTGCAAGACAAAGCTTAGTAAGAACTTGCTGTTAAAAACACCAAACTACATGTGCTGGATATCTGATGCCCTTTTCCTAGCACCGGTGTGGAAACCTTCCCTAGACTCTCCTGTAGTGTCAGTGAAAATAGGTAGAAGCGGGACTGTTAGCAAGATCAGTGAACCTTGTGTGAAGAGAGAAAACTCTGCTGGGAAGTGATTGCATCTATTACAATAGGGAAAAACAACAACAACAAAAAGCAAAGGGAATGACACTTGCTTGGAATAAAGCTGAGTTTGTCCTCTCTGTAGAACTGAATGGGTCAGTAAACTCCAGCTCAGGGAAGAGCACCAACAGTCAGGGATGTGCAACAAAGTAATACTTTGTTATGAGCAGGGAGAAACAAACCCTGCCGTTGCTAATCGCGTAGCATTGTGACATCCTGGTGTATACAATCTTCTAAATGCAGACATAGTGGTGACCTTTACGCTCAAATCTGCTCGCAGTTATTTTAGTCTAAATTAAAGTTATTGCAATGACTTGAAGGGAACTAGTTCAGATTTACATCTCTGTAGCTGGCCCATTATTTCCTTTATTGTTTCTAGTTGCATGAAATCATCTGTGCACGTCCTCCAGGGCTGCTGGAACCCTCTGTCCTCCCCAGCACTACACATGATGCAATGAGCCTCTGACGGAGGAGGAGAGCAGAAAAGTCCATGTAGGGAAGCAGATAATTTCCTTTTGAGCAATGGATGCAAAAATAGCAGCTAATAAAAAGCCTTCAAACTGTGCCTTCAAACAGTGACAATTCAATACACACACCTACGAGGATGCCTTGACAAGCTGCTTGACTTCTCAGTAACTCTTTCTTGTTTTCTTTAGTGCAGCCTCCTTCAAACTCCCACACACAGGTATTCAGCTCTGTAGTGACAGCTGAGACCTGCAGGTGTTTGCTGTTGCTGCCCTTTCAGAATAGACAAACACTTGTTCCTCACTGTAAACATTTGTATGGTGTTGCTTGCCTGGCTAGTTATAGCCCAAATAATGATGAACCAGCCTTTTCCTTTTTTAGTTGCTTGCTGTCATGCATTAATTCTCTTTGCAAACAGGCATTTGGTACTGGAAATAGTTTAAATGAAATCACTCTGGTGATCATTTTACTAGCATTATCTTTTAGCAAACGTTTCATATAGAGAGTCACCAGAAAACTATATTATGCAGTTGCCAGAAATACAGCATTTTACAATATTAAGCATTAGGCTCACATGCAAAGGAAAGACTGTGGCTAGCAGGCAAGATGTTCCTCACCATTTCAGTACTCTTATATTGATAAGAATATTAATGTTACTTCACTGGCTTCAAGACCACTACTCTGGCTCTACTGAGTGACAGCGGAGATCAGAATTCTGCTTTCTTGCTGGGGGCTGTGATACCCCCGGGGTCAAGATGGTATCTAAAAAGATTTTTTGACCTTTCTGTGTAGATAGAAGGCCTGGAAGCTGTGTATTTTAAAAGTCAGTTTAGATTACCAAATTGTGTAATTTTTTAGTTTTTCTAGAAGTCTTCCTGGAAGGCTCAGAAACACAGTAACTTCTTACATCTTAACTAAAAGTGGATGTGATCTCTATGTTTAGAACAGATATCCTTTTCATTTAACATTAAATAGAAGTGATCAGGAAATAAAACATTAAGAAGTAGAGCCAGAATCACCTAGAAAATTTACTTACAAATCTTTTTCACTCCCTCAGCTGTTTATTTTTTGGTCCCATGACTCTGTTACTCTAGTTCTTTACTCAACACCAAATTTAAAAAGATCTGAATTTTAATTTTAAAAGAATCAAATAAAAAGCAGCCCCCAAAGAATCTAAAAATAAATGGGAGACAGCAGTCTTTCTTAACCACCAGAGGAACAAAATGTGCTAGCATGAACTGTAAAGTCACTCACTTAGGGACCGAAACCAAAAACCTCAGAAAAGAGGATGTTCTTCATTTAGAACCATAGAACATGAGAGTGGCCCAGAGCACTGTTTGACAATACAGTGACTCTGTGCCAATAAGACACAGGCTATGAGAGTGTAGGATGTAACGTACAGTGCGTTTTCATTAGAGACAGGGAAGTACCTCTGATCCAAGAACAGGCAAAACCTCATTTGGAAAATAATACTCACGATTCTATGATGTCTGAACCAGAAAGAGATATTTAAACTCTTCTTTCACATGCTGAAAGATGCGGGAGGAGGCTTCTAGAGGAAATAAAATGAAGAACATTTTCTCCTGATGGTGTGCATTGTTTAACCTTCCAAGATAGTCTGGGAGGGAACAGGATTACTTCATCTATATACAACTGAGATGTTGAAGCTAGGAAAGAAGAAGAATGTTCTCTTTTGGAAAATTATGTGATCAAGTTGGTGTACAATAATCATGAGTTTATTTAGGCTATTGATTATGAAAATGTGTAAACATTAGGAGTATGAGGTCGTTGAACAGCCTCCCAGGGAAGGCCTCGGCAGAAATATCCTGCTTATGTTCAACACCAACCTTTAAAAAATTAATGGGAAGTGCTATAAAACAGGACAAGAGTATTCTAGGAGTTCAGACTTCAGAGATGCAAAACTGTTGCTGGTGATAAATCTGAGAGTCATCTAAAAATAAGCTTATCACTGTTCTGCAGGCTGCATCACGTTTACATATTTAACTAAATTATTCAGGTTTTGCATTGGTCTTCTGAATTTTTGTTTTACCCCTTTTTGCACTTTTTGTCTGTGTTAAAATCTGTTCCCACACTGCCCTGAGACACTGAGGACAGATGATGTTTAAAAGCAGCATATTAGTCCAGATGTACTCCAAGAGACATCACACAAACCCAGTAAAGCCAGGCGGGTGCAGCTAGCTTAAACACACATACCATCATACAGCTTACTTGAGAGAAGGTAATTCTTGCTGAGGCAGACAAGAAGATTGTTGTCACCATCTGTTATGCATCAGGTATGACCAACTTCATAGGACCTCAGGAATTTTTGTCAAAAAAATTGTATTTTGAGGCCTAGGGCACTACTGTTACCCTTGATATATCCTACTCTTTTCCCTTGGCAGATGGGAGTTTTCATGAGATTTGGTGCTAAAAGCATTCATGAATTTTGGGATTCTCCACATGGTTTGGGGAAGTCTGACATTGCTGTGGCTTCTCTTGCCCTTAACACCTAATCTATAGTTTTCTGCAAGAGTGGAAGGCTTTGACTCAGTAACATATGCTGACTCTTACAAATCTATATGCTTCCCTCTTTTTAAATAGCAAAAGGGCAACAACAAACATGGTATGAGATACGCTGAAGATATTAAACAGATAGCAGGTCACTGGAATTCATACTGAAGCACAGTCCCTTGGGTTCTTCTGTCTCTCATGCTGGAAATAGAAGTAGCTAAAATTCAATGTCCTGTACCTTTTACATGTTGGGCCTAAAAACCTTGCTAATTGTCCCTGGCTTCCAGCAGATCCATGTGTGGTTGAAAAGTGGAGGTATGGAGTCCTTATTTTCTCAGCTGCTCCTTGGACTGTTGCATAAAGACAAGTTAGTTATACAATAGCTAGATAGGTATTACACAACTTAGCTCCATAAATCTACATCAGAATCAGAGTTTCTATTCTGCACTGGACAGCCAAAACAATGTGGAGGGGCAAAATTCTGATCCTAATGAAGTTAATGGCAAAAATATTGCTTACTTCTGAGAGATCACAGTTTCATGAGAAATCTTGGCTCAGGCTTGCAGCTGGATGACCAGGCTGGGTTTTTAAAGCACATCTCTGTTAAGTTTTTCCAAGTACTGCTGTGAGATGACTTTTTATTATTATTATTATTATTATTATTTGTTTTCTTTAGAAAACAAACAAACAAAAATAAGTTTACAATAAGAAAAAACAGAAAAGTATTTTAAGCATACTAAGCAGCGTCTGCAAACTTGGCCTGTAAGCCTTGGAAAAGTCCTTGAAGTACTCTCTCAAGAAAATACACAAGCAAAATGTCCATTCCCATGTTTCTGTGTCGGCACTTTAAGCCACAAAGGATGCTGATGAGTCACATTATTTGGGTGTCAGAGAGAAAGAAGGGAAACTCTGACTTGTGGTGGTTGAGTGTCCAAACAACAAAAAACAGGCATCAACAAAACAAGTCAGAGCCCCAGATGATCTTAAGACCTAAAATCAGCAAGTAAACAATGTCATGAAGTGGTGCACTGTGATACAAAGACTGTGGTGTAGCAGTGCTGCTGGAGATGTTTAGCACACAGATGAAACTAATTATTTGCCAGTTGGATTAGTTTGACCTGGAATGGATGGCACTATGGGAGAGGAAAAGGTTACTGCAATTTCTTCAAGTCCCCATGCTTGTCTGGTCTCACTTCTGACTACTGCTGTTTCAGTGAATGTTAGCACATGCATCAGGGCTCCCTTCACCCTCAAGATTCCTATCTGATGAAAAATAAAAGGAAAAAGAAGGAAGAGAGGAGGTAAAAGAAAGCCTGTGCAACTAGCACTGAACATTACACACATTCCTAGCCCAAGGATTACTACTCTCACTCCTGTCCATGAAGTGTCCCTTAAGAACTGAGTTGATTCACTGCAGAGTGTCATTAACAATCCAGTGGTGAACAAGTACTGGTGACCATCCTTATGTTACAAAGGCAAAATATAAATAAGCATCCTGAGAAAATCCAGCATCCTGACAAGGCTGGTAGGCTCACAGCAAATTGATTCCAGTGCATTAATACACATAAACACCAAAACATTTCTTATGGAGCTTTTGGAGCTGTATTAAACCTTCCAGTAAGCATTAGATGGAGCACACAAGGTTGGGGAAGAATTGCTTCTCTGCATATTATTAAGTGTGAACAGATAAAACAGACACAGTATAAACAATTAAGTACACTCGGTCAGTGCAAACCCAGTGTAATCACTGCTGGCTTCATTTCCTAGGTCTGTCACAGATTAATTCTCCAGACAACAATCTGGAAAGTCATCATTCAGCTTCTGACTAGACCACATATGGCAGGCCCAAGGAGGGCCGTTCAGAACCCCAAAGGCTCAGCTGTGTCTTCCAGCTTTTATCAGTGTAAAATAAAATTGCAAAGTAGGCTGTGGGTCTGCTTCTCCTCTGCACTAACTAAAAGTGAGGTGGTAGGGAAATGGTCCTTCTTGGTTTTCTTACTGTGCCAAACAAATTACTACACAAATCTATGTTTTCATTCATCTCCTCTGACATTTGCCTACCTCACCCTCCCTTCAGCCACATTTGTGGCTCTTTCCAATTTTGTTTCCTTTCCTTAATGAACTGACTTACTTAAAACACCTCACATCCATTATATCACCCTCATCACACACCCTCATGTTTTTTCTTTCTTTCTTCCTGGACAACAGAGTTCCTCCCTTGGTCTCAGAAGACAGACAAAATAACAAGGGAGAGAGAACAGAGAGTGTGATTCTGACAATGAAGCAATGGAAAAATACAATGTATCACTTGAACGAGGTGCTTTGAAAGACAGTGACTATCCAGGTTACCTAGAACTTCTCCAGGTCCTGCCCTGCCCTCGTCCTAAACTTCCACTCCATTGGGTAGAAGCTTTGTTTGAGTGCTCATGTGTAGGACTCAAGGACTAGCAGAGGTATGAGCAGGTAAGAAGACACCACTCAGTACACTGTCACATGCTTGTGCCAAACCTCAGCTGCCTCTAGGAAGAACAAATGATTACCTATCTTCCATTCTTTTCTTCATGTAGTTTTTCGGTGGCAAGAGCTACTTTCTCTCTCTCTCTCTCTCTCTCTCTCTCTCTTTTTTTTTTTTTTTTTTTTTTCTTTCCAAAATTCAAAACAAAGCAAAAACACTTGTCACTCAAAAAATTCTGCCTTTATCTGTCAAGGCTTCTACAAACTGTTACTGTTAAGCTTGAGCATTCATTCTGAAGTGTAATGATGAAGATGCTATGTGAACACAGTCTTGATCAAATAGAGAACAGAGAAATGTCCTCAGTCACAGCAAGTACAGTTCACTCTTCAAATGCAAATTAAGAAAGCCTAGCCTTTGGTGCTCACTTGTGTCCTTGAAAAAACAAATAGAGCCAGTGATTACAATTCTGCATATTTTTCCAAGTCCTGAAATGAAATCATGTTTTTTTACATACACCAAGTAACTTGAGGTGCCAAGTTTCCAAAATAACAAATGTAAGAGAAATCTGGTTTGTATGTTTACTAATTACTATGTTTGCATTTTGAAAGAAGAAACAAAGAACAGAGAAGACATTTTTCAGCTGTTAGGTAAAACAACACTCAACAAACAATTATTGAGTCTACCTTCCTCTGCCCTGTCAAGCATCATCTGGACATCAAGGCAATCTCCTTTCAGGCATCCCACAAACAATGGCACAGAGGTGGCATTGTCCTTTTATGCACACCAGTGCAACTGGAGTGAATAAGGAGGAGGCCTTTGTTTTATCTAAGAAGAACTCACTGATAACAAGCGATATGAGAAGCAGATACAGAGAATGTGCTTAAAGATGCATAGTAGCTTATCTTACAGGATACAAGACCAGCATTCACAAACTAACAGCTTGGCCATAGATTGCCTTCTGTAGGCCATAAAAACCTGATAGCCTCTGTTCCATTCATGAAGTTTACACATGTGGGAGGAAATGCTGACAACTCCACAACTTGCCATAAGTACATCACTGCAGTAAGTTGACCGAACAGGACTTCAGTTGCTAGCACTCACAGCCGTTCACTTACCCTGTAGTAGTCTGTGCTGTACACATCTCTAGACATCCCAAAATCCCCAATCTTCACTAATAGGTTCTCACCAACCAGGCAATTCCGGGTAGCAAGGTCCCGATGCACAAAGTGCTGTGATGCCAGGTAAACCATACCAGCTGCAATCTGCTGGGCAATATGAAGCATCTGGGACTGTGTCAGCTCAGCTGGCCGGTTGCCTTCTGCCATCAGTACCGCATCTGGTCCATGTGCCCTGCACCAAAATACAAGCTGATTTAGTGACAGGGCATTTCTGAGACATAGAGGTGAAAGACATTAGTGATCCTAAAACCAGAGAAGTGACTTACTCAAACATAAGAATAAAAAGTGTTACAGATTCACTGCTAAAATGGCAAGAATTTATCCCTTGGCTTTCTTCATTTACTGTTTTCCTTCACTATGTGAAAGACAGTTGATCTTAAGAAAATTATACAGCAGGTATATATATTGTTCATAAGGCAGACTGGTTCAGAGCACAGCTGCCTGTCTCAAACCAACACTTCTCTCATGGTACATTCTCATAACTTTAAGAAATAGTTATCAGCATTCCTAAACACACTGTTAGCATCACCCAATCCGTAGCCAGTTAATGAGGCAAGCATTAATGCAACATTAAATGCAATTTACAATATTCTGAATAACACTTTCTATCCATTCTTCCCTTCTAGGTTTTCAGAATCCTTTTAAATTCTGTTCCTGCAGATTACTCTTTCCAAAGACCACCTCTGTCATTCTCTCCCCAGCTATTTTGGAAAAATATTCTACAACCAGTTTTAACATTCCCTCAGAAGTCCTTCCTTTCTCCAGAGATGAGTTTCAGAGAATCACCTTTCTGATCAATAAAGGTGAGGCCTTAATTCATCCCTAAGGAAAGGGCATGGGAGTTTGGAAAAGAGTTGCAAATTAATGAAAATCTATGAGATCAAATCTGACATTACCTATTAGGAATATGTTATTAAAATTGCCCCAAGGGAAGAACTTTAAGAGCAGAGTGATAGATGTGAGAAAGAAATGAAAGAAGGTATGTAGCACTGCTGGCACTGCATCTGCCAGGTAAGGAACTCAACAGCACTTTCTTTGCCACAGGGTGCATCCAGTCACTGATCTGGTTTGAGTAAGGGAAATAAACAGGAAGACACAAAGGCTCCTACAAATACCCAGAGAAAAATTTTATCAAGAAGCATTGTACTTTTAAACTGAGCTGATTTTTCCTAATGACTGCTCTCAGACGTGAAGATCCAAATCTTGGATTATTTTTAACACTCTGTCTATTTTGCTTTTACTTGCGATGTGGTCTGTAAATGAGGTGTCCATCAGTGTCTGCAGCAGACAGTAACATTCCTCGGATTCACATTAGCATCCAGTGCCCAGAACAAGCACTGGGCAAGAATGACTTCGAGGCAGTGGACCTAGATCTGAAAGGGCGTTCTGCCGTGCACAGACAGCAAAGCTCATTTGGGTTACGTTTCAGATACATTTTTCCCATCAGCCTTTGGTGGCGCTGCAGGGTAAGAAATGCAGGCTGTAACAGCGCCCCGCGCACCGCTCATCTCTCGTCTGCGGCACAAACTGCATCAGATGTGAGAGGAATGGCAAATTGCAGCTTAGGTTAAACAGCTTGTCCCAGCACAATCATTTTATGTTCTAAAGACCAGTGATGATTAATAATTTAAAAAGAAAAAATAAAAAAAAAAGAGAGAGAGAGACCTAATGGAGAGAAGACCTACTGGAGGAAATATACTGAGTGCTACACTACCTTTCTGTGCAACAATTCTGGGAGTTAGGAGGTAAGAAAAGGCCAATAGGGAAAAAAAAAATAATTAAAGAATAAGTATTTCTTCTAATGACAACGAATCAGTAGCAAATCTGGCTTGATCTAACGGAAATTCAGTGCTATGAAAAAGTACTGGGCTGGTATCTTTGGAAACTGCAGTCTTCTGCTCCACGGCAGAGGTCCAAGCAGGCAAATGTAAATGCACCAGCATCACTCTCACAATACACTTCAACCCTTTGCCAAAGAGACAATCAGTCTGGGAAAAGCAGTATTTGTTCTGCATCCCCAGTTCAAGATCTGGTCTCTCTGCCAGCCTGCCTCAGCAGTCCTTCCAGTAAGAGAGGATGATAGTTGATGTCATTTGCTTTTATACATTGTGGCTATTTGTTCACTGAAGATCAGAAGGAGAGCAAACTCACTTCAGAAAGGCTAAAAATATGGTGACACCAGCAGTCACTAGCAATTTCATTAAGACAGAAAACCTGAACCCATTTAGAAGGACAATTGTTTGGTTTACAGCTTTGTCATTAGCATGTATAAAAGGGATGTTTTTCCAAAATGATGTTGTCCTTACCACAAGAGATCTCAGTACAGTGAAATGTTTTTAGTACTCTTTGATGGAAAGACATAGAAAACCTTGAAAGAACAATCCCTTATGCAAATGTTTTTGTGTAAGAGCAGAAGTTATCTCTTAACTGCTTATTTCTGTGTCAGTAAATACACACTGGTGGAAATGGCACATACACAAGGCCAGTGTTCAAAGATTGCTGATTCACAAGTTACCTATTATTCTGAACCTTAGGTATCATCTACATATTTATGACTTCTTTACTGTTGAATTTCAGTCTATGATGTACATTCTTCAATGGCTTTATGAAACAAAGCTCTACTCCAGAGCCCAAGATGTAGCATTTTACACTGCACTGAAGTTTTCATGGCTCAAAGTTTTCTTGCCACAGACTAATAGCACTCATACCAAAACACCAGGAGGAGGGAAAAGTGTTTCTGAAGCTTTCAGATGCCTACAGTTATAGATGTTAAGCCGAATCTTTCAAAGTGCTACCAGAAAACAATTCCTACCACAAGCTTTATCATCAAACATTTTAGAATATACTGAAGTACACTGGAAACAATCTTGCTTGGTTTCAGTTCCTTTGGTGGAAAGTGTTAACCTTAGCATTAAGCTAAGGCATTTCCAAACGTTCCAGGAAACAATGAGTTCCATATCACAGTACACAAAATAACTGTAGCACAGATTTGTGCTTTTTGGTGTCTGAATTTTTCATGAGAGTTAAATTAGCATTAAATACCAGTAGCTTCTTTCACTGCCCACTTCTTGCTCTCCAGCACAATATGAGATGAATTTACCTGAGGAATTTGTTCAGATCTCCATGCTTCATGTACTCAAAGACCATGATGAGTGGATCACCCTCGACACAGACACCATAGAACTTGACGATGTGCTCATGTTGCAGGTTAGTAAGCAGCTCTGCCTCACGGTGGAAGTCCTTGCGGGCATTGTCACTGGCATCCTTCAATGTCTAGCAGAGAAAACGAGGATGTAAGGAAGGAGAGATGTTCACACAAAGTACTGAACATGTGGGGGAACATGTAAGGGTAAGATAAGGACACTGTTGTGTGAAGGATGGAGGAATTATATTTTTAGTAACATTTTAGAAATGCAGATGTGATGTCTACATGCATGTAAGTAAAAGCAGTACAGTTTTGTTCCTCTGCCCCATGTCATTCCAAACAACACTGTTCGTAAGAAGATGTAGGAATACGCACAGTCTTGCTTTTCCAAACACAGAAAAAAAAAAAAAAAAATAGCCTTATCAAAAAAATACACCAGTACCCAGCTGATTTATATCCTTTAGCATTTAGTAAGGCAAAATCCCAGTGTCTTCTTGGTATTTATCTCTGGTTTAAATTACTCCCAATAAAGCTTTGCTTGCATAAAATACTTAGTAGGAATGTAGATGCATTTCTTATGTATCAGTGGCATTGTTGCTGTTGATGTTGGTCGCTGTGCGTGCTACAGATTAGCCAGTTTTGTAGAAAGATCAGATCATATATCCAGAGACCTCTGAAATTAAGTGGGTGTACTTGCATGACTAAGATTAACCGTACCTATAAGTAACTGAAGAATTAATCTCAAACTGATAGATAGAAAGCAAGTAGGAGAAAAAAAGAATCCTGCAGTGTCAATTTTTACTCTTCCCCCTTTTATTTATAAATCTCTAAGACCCTGCATATTTCCATTTTCAATGACATATATCAATGCTGGATCAAATAGTACCTTGAACATTGTATAACTAAATAATTTACCTGCTGCACATAAGCAGTTTCAGATCTCTTCTAGCATGGAAACACTTTCATGCTTGAAAATAAAAGGAAATTCTGGCACCAATTAAGTTAGGAATAATCATAGTTGAAAATAAACCACTACTGTGCTTTATTTTCAGCGATTTCACTATATTAATTCAAACAATATTTTAAAAACAGTATGTGAACATTAGCAGGTTACCAACTTTCACAGTTTATTATTCACAAAACCTGAAGGCCGGGCTCTGAGCCACTGTATTTTAACTACTTGCATGAGACAAAGGAAGGTAAGACAAAACTAACAACATTACCTTAACTTACAATGTTTTTTGCTGGTTATCCAGCCACGTTTTTTTCTACTTTGAATTCATAAAGAGAACGTGGACCGAACCATGCTCATTAGAACAGGGATAGAGCAAGTTGACTGTGCAGTCATTATGCCAACAATCCCAGATTCTTGCTTTTTATACTAATGGGTGTTTTTTTTTCAGAGTTTTTCTCTAGCAAGGACAGTTCAGTCCACCCTTCCAGGGTTAAACATATGCATGTATGCATATGAGAGACTAGGGACTAAAACATGACTGTCAGAAAACACTTGCTTTACTTATGAAATGGCAACCATTGGTCTCAAAAGCAGCTAAGGTGACAAGGTGCAAGGGAGACTGACTGTACATTTGTCAGATTCAGTGGCCATTCCCTGTGAATTTCAGGCTCTGGGGATCCCAGGAACAACAGAAGCATGCTGTGCCACAAACAACACTTCCTTGAGGGATTCATTTATCAGTTTCATGTGTCTTTAGGCATAGAAACCTTCTTCTACAAATTTTACTAATAATTATGCAAGGATTTGTGTCACCATACTTTCACAAGCTGTGACATATTAGCATAAACAGCTGTATCATCTAAGATGTACAAGTGCCTGGGGTTCTTCTGGCCCAAGTGCAAAACCTTGCACTTTGCCGTGTTGAACCTCATTAGGTTCACCTGAGCCCAGCTTTCCAGCCTGTCGAGGTCCCTCTGGATGGCATCCCTTCCTTCCACCGTATCAAGTTTGCTCTTCAAATATAATCACCACAAAATCACATTCAGATCAAATGAGAAATGAAACTGAAATGTCTTTCAGTTGTTCCAGGCTCTGGGATGATGCCTAAACATGACACAGACACCAACACACAGTCTTTCTTATGCTATATGATGAAATCACAGAGAATATTTCTGTTGTCAGTTGAGTCCCCTATGGTGGTTTCATGTATAACGCAATTGGACTACAATTCTTCTCAGCAAGAAAAATAGAAAAACAATGCACATTAAAAACACTTTTAAATAATAGCAACATAGGAAAAAAATTGTAAAGAGAAGCACAGGCTCATACTGTTTCCAGCATGCTTTTTCAGTGGAAAGACAGTAAAAATGCTGACAGTTCTGCCCTGTGAGGTTGGCATACTGTATATTTCAGGAGAGTCTTTTTATCTCATAGAAACAGCAAAATTATCATATGACAGAGCAGTTGCCATGGCAATTACACATTTTCTGTCAAACAGAAAAATACAGAAAGGTCTAAAGCCCTGGTAAAACTCAGACAGGGTTTCTACTACCAAGGGGTAACCTGATGTTCTGTTACCTTCCACTGAAAGGTCCTCTCATTTCCTTTTAATTATCTCATGCAGCACACAGGATAGACACAATGCATGTGAGACAGATGACATAGGCTAGGAGGAGACTGGAAAGTGAAACAATTAATAAGCAAGGAACATTTATATGGAAATTATACTGTGGAATGTGTTTAGATTGTTCACAGTGTAAGGGAAAAAATCAAACCAAAATAAAACCCTAAGAGCACAAGGCAGAAACAAAGACATATTCATTAGTACTATTACTGACAAGTAAGCCAAAGCTCTGCATACGAAGCACTCTTAGCAGTCAATGAGAGTTTTTCCTGAGCAGGGACAGAGATATAATCACAAGTACTTTTCCAATAATCAGTCTGCTTGACCAGCAGCTAAAGAAGAGTGGCATTGCTTTCTTGGGCAACAGAGGTCTTCCCTGGCTAGTGCAGGAACTCTGAGTTCAGCCCTGTGGCAGATGGACTGCACCCCTTGTTTATTTTCCTCCACCAAGTTCTTGCCCAGATATCCATGTAGAAAATGGTTCCTACACATCTATTCAGTGCTGCAATTACAAACCACCAGATCCTCAATCCACCCCAACACAACAGAGATGCATCCGTGCAAAGATCAGGAGAGAAGTGTAGACATCTGTCTCACACAGACACCAGTACAACCTACTAAGAAACTTCTCATGACAGCCTTCCTTTTCACTGTTTCAGCCTTCCATCACAGAATCACAGAATCACAGAATCACCCGGGTTGGAAGGGACCTCAAGGATCATGTAGTTCCAACCCCCCTGCCTAGCAGGGCCACCAAAAATACACATTTACTAGATCAGGTTGCCCAGGGCCCCGTCCAGCCTGGCCTGGCCCTGAACACCTCCAAGGATGGGGCATCCACAGTCTCCCTAGGCATCCTGTTCCAGGGCCTAACCACTCTCCTAGTAAAGAACTTCCCCCTAACATCCAACCTAAATCTTCCCTCCTTCAACTTGGATCCATTTCCTCTAGTACTGCTATTGTCAGCCCTTTCAAAGAGTTTACTCCCCTCCTGCATGTAGGTTCCCTTCAGGTATTGAAAGGCTGCAATGAAGTCACCCCGCAGCCTTCTCTTCTCCAGGCTGAACAAGCCTAACTCCCTCAGCCTGTCCTCATAGGGAAGGTGCTCCAGCCCCCTTGATCTTCTTTGTGGCCCTCCTCTGGACCCTTTCCAAAATCTCTATGTCTTTCTTGTACTGAGGGCTCCACACCTGGACACAGTACTCCAGATGGGGCCTCACAAGAGCCGAGTAGAGAGGAACAATCACCTACCTATCCCTGCTGGAGGAACTGGGGCTGTTTAGTCTGGGGAAGACGAGGGTAAGGAGAGATCTTATTGCTCTCTCCAAATACCTGAGAGCTGATTGCAGTGAGAGTGGGGCTGGTCCCTTCTCACTGGTGACAGGTAACAGGATGAGGGAAAATGGCCCCAGTTGAGCTAAGGCTGGATATCAGGAAAAACTTATTTACAGAAAGGGTGGTTAAGCACTGGAATAGGCTTCCCAGGGAGGTGTCTGAATCACAGTCCCTGAATGTGTTTAAAAACTGTTGGGATGTGGTACTCAGGGACTTTATTTAGCAGTGGGTTATTAGAGTTACGCTAGTAAGATCAGGCTGTATTTAACTTAATGATCTTTAAGGTCTTTACCGACCTGAGCAATTCTATGATTCTATGATTCTACGATTCTGTGTTTTTTTGTTGTTTTGTTGTGGTTTTTTTTTTGCCATCCTCAGATCTCTACAAATGTGTACAGTAAATGGTATGCCAGTTTGATTTGAAAACACAGCTGGGGAGTGAGCCCAGCTTGTCCTTTGATGAAGCTCTGGGGTCACAGATTTTTACAAGTAAACACTTAACAGTATCATAGAATCATAGAATCTTTTGAATTGGAAGTGACCTTAAAGCCCATCTAGTTCAACTCCTTTACAATGAAGAGGGACACCTACAGCTAGATGGGGTTTGCTAGAGCCCTGTCCAGCCTGTCCTTGAATGTCTCCAAGGACTAGCCACTCACCAAATCTCTGGACAGCCTGTTCTAGTGTCTCAATTCACTATTCACAATACACCCTCATTGTAAAAAATTTCTTCCTTATATCCAATCTAAATCTCCTCTCTTTTAGATGGAAATCATTTCCCCTTGTCCTGTCACATCAGACCCTGCTAAGGAGTCTTTTCTTTCTTATGCATCCCCAGTAGATACTGAAAGACCCCTATCAGGTCTCCCCAGAACATTCTCTTCTCCAGGCTGAAAAGCCCCAGCACTCTCAGCCTGCCCTCCTAGGGTAGGTAATCCACTATAGAATGGCTTCTGTTGGAAGAGATATGAAAGCCCATCCCATTCCAATGCCCTTCCATGGGCTGGGTTGCCACACACTAGATCAGGCTGCCTGGGGCCTCAGCTAACCTGATTTTAAACACCTCTGTGGATGGGGCATCCACAGCTTCTCTAGGCAGCCTGTGCCAGTGCCTCATCACCTTCTGCATAAAAAATTTCCCTTTAATGTCTAACTTGAATCTCTCCTCTTTTAATTTAAAATTGTTCCTCAGGCTATCTTACTCCTTTTCCAAATAGCAGAAGCTCAAGCATTTGGGGTTACTCTTCCTAACCCTGCTTCTGTCTCTTCCCATACATCTCTGGAACTCTCAGCTCCCAAGCAATTTGCTACAGCACCTTCAACATCTCCAATACCAGCCTGCTGATGAGGAAAAGGATGCAGGCTGGCTCTGATGTGAAGATGTACAGGCCAGCGTTTTAGTGTACTTGCATAAAGCCATACAGTTGCATGGCAGTTAGCAGTCAAGAACAGCAGTGTTGGCAGGGACCAACCACATGTGGGTGAGAATGGGCTTCCTATCTGCCTGAGTCCCCTGGCTCTTCCTCCCTTATCATCAAATATATGCCCCTGCAGGGTTCATGGAATCTACTTCATGGAGACAATTTTGCTGTTGTTTTGTTAAGGGGGTTGAAGCTCTCTAAAGCCTTACTCTTTGCCAGGAGAAGCTACCCTTGGCTGCTCCTCTGAGGTCAAAAATTACACGTTTTCAATACCAAACCCTGTGTCAAATTGTGGAGCCTGGACATAGTCCTCTGCCTAGTCCTCTACGTGTGATAACATACACAGAATTTCAGGGGTTGGAAGGGACCTCTAGAGATCATCGAGTCCAACCCCCCTGCCAAAGCAGGTTCCTTACACCACGTCTCACAGGTAGGCATCCAGGTGGGTCTTGAATATCTCCAGAGAAGGAGACTCCACCACCTCCCTTGGCAGCCTGTTCCAGTGCTCCATCACCCTCACCGTAAAGAAGTTCTTGCGCACATTTGTGCAGAACTTCCTATGCTGAAGTTTCAGCCCATTTCCACTAGTCCTGTCCCCATGCACTACTGAAAAGAGACCAGCCTCGCCACTATGGCCCCCACACCTCAGGTATTTATAAACCTGGATCAAATCCCTTCTCAGCCTTCTTTTCTCAAGCCGAAACAGACCTAGTTATCTTAGTCTCTCCTCATAGGGGAGATGCTTCAGGCCCTTCACCATCTTTGTGGCCTCATTGCGTATCATTCCATCTATCTTTGTCTGTTCAGGAAGCACTGGAAGAGCAAATTCTAAGGTACATGGGGTTCAATACAATCACAGAGTTTGCAAAAAAATTTTCTCTTAAGACAGTGACCAGAGTTTCGTATTAAGGGCTAATGTAAGAAACGTTAAGTGAGCATAATCTGTACACAAAAGTTATTCTCCTTATGGTTACCTGTGAAATCCTTTTTGATACTAGAAAGAATGGATTTAGCCAAAAAAAGAAACAAACAAACAAACAAAAAAAACCAATAATCGTAAAAATAGTAATGCAGAAAACTGAAAGGTTTGTCATCCAAACCCGTGGGGATACTTCCCCTTTAAAGGCTGAATGCTCTTACTTGAACATTATACTGAGAAAGTGCATCAGAGAGAGTGCAGAACAGCATTTAACAGTAGAAGTGCTAAGCTCCATTTGTTCACAACTTTCAAAGGGAGAAAGTGAATGGTAAGACTATTATTTTTTATTTTGCTATCAAGAACTACCCCAAAGAGAAGAAGAAATTTCCACTCTAGTTTCACCAAAAAATACAATAGAAAATTAATTCATTTCCAGATTTGTCTTCTGTCTCATAGGTTCTCCCCTCAGGACCCCACTTCTCCTCACATGACTCACATTTCTCCTCATCATGACTGAACTATCAAAATCCTTGTAAATTTGGCAAAGCAAGAAAAACCTGCTATTTTTGATGGAGCAAGAAAATGGTCTACAAATCCATCCTCTTTTCATGTTCTCTCACTGCCAGATCCTGCACACACGGTTGCCTAATCATGGCTGTTCAGGCAAGATTGCCTTCTGATTCCTAAGAGCAGTCCAAATTCTAAATATGTATTCACCCTGCATTTAATGAGATACCTCAAAATGTTGAACACCTCGTTGAGCTTTCAGCAGAACGACAGATGGTGATAGGAGATTGTTGCCAGGGAGACTGAAACTGAGTGTAGTTTTGCTGGTACTGTTTGCTGGTGTAGCTGAGGATGATGACTGACTCTAAGCCTTTCCCTTTCGGGGTACTTAAAGATTTTAGTACAGGAAAGCCAGGCTGGTGTCCAAGTTCTGAGACTATACTGAGAATCTTCCACCTTTGGACCATATTTTGAAGATATAAAATTAAGAATTATTCCTCCAGGTGTGAAATATCTTAATTCCTGGATTTCCACACAGGCAGTTTTTAACAGTGCATGAAAATACTACCAACAATTTTATAATAACATTCCTGGTAGTTATATTAGTGGCAGTTTCCCACAGATAATTTCAGTGGCTGATTAAAAGAATCATATAATCATGAAAAAACGCCACCTTTGACTGGCCTAACCTATTTCACCTAACCTATCCACTCAGATGGTTGCAGATTATTTTGTTAGACACACAAATGTAACTCATGTATTTTTAATAGCCCAGGCATTATTTTTCTCTAATCATACTTTAAATAAATCATAAAAGATTTTGCCCTTTTGTGACACCATCTGTTATTCACCTTTTTCTTATGAAATTCAGCTTTTATTTTATAATCCACAGCAAGATCAAGTATCACATTCTCTTAACACTCCATTAGCCTTGTGAACCCTCCCACATATATCAGAGGAGTTATACTGGGCTACAGAAAAGACAAATACGATCATTTACAAATAAAACATGCAACCATGAATTAATTATGGAAATCCTAGACTCTACCTTCACTGCTACCAAGATCTTGTCCTGTTCGGGACAGAGGTTGTAACATTCTGCCAGAAACACTTTTCCAAAGGCTCCTTCTCCCAGTTCTCTTTTAAGAACAATATTGTGGCGCTTGATGTGCTGAACAACTGCAAAGAGAAGACAAAATAGAAGACAAAATGAGCTGCAAGGCTAAGGCTAAGGCTTACAGATAGCTGGAGAAAGGTCTGACTGTAGAACACACTGTATGTGGTGGAAAAATTTGGTGAGCCCTGGCATGATTTACTAATACCTTGCCAAAAAATGTTGATTTAAATATATTTATATTTGGAGAGTAGTTCATTTCCTGGGTGAGAAGATGTTGAGAATCATGTGGGAAAAGCTTAAGTGTCACTGTGTTTTGAAGACTGATGTAGAGCATACTGAACAGCCAATGCTGTTGTAATAGTTTCTTGTTTGTTTTTTTAAAAAACATGAAGGAATTTCAAAACACAATAAACCTTTCTCATATCTCTTCTAGTGCTGTACCTCTGACAAGAGCTAAACTGTCTCATCCAGAGTCAAAAATGTTTGAAAGAAAAATTTTAAAAATTAACATAACTCAGGGAAACATACTGTGTTTCCTTTCAACTAAACCTAACTTATTCTCTGCACACACGTTTTCATCTGCTTTCTCTCTGTGTGCTATGTTACTTTAAGATATACATTTCATTCTCACAAACATGAATTACAATATTGCTTCGAAGTAAGAAAAGTAGAGGCAAAGGTTTTAGTCAGTGTCATGGACAGAGCCTTAGCAGAATGCTGCCCAGAAGCAATTGATTCAAACATTAAAGTCCTTGAGCACTTTTGTTGATCTCATTTCACATTCTCCTTCCAATGCAGGCTTCCATTAAAAGATTTAATATTTAAAAGACTACCAAATTATGTACAGCACACTATCAATTCGCAATGTTTCAACTAAATAAAACATCTGCAAGGTCAGTTTAACTGGCCTACTAAAGAGAGTGGACAGCTTTTGTTGCTGAAATCTTACAAAACAGCCAGTATCTGTCAGTATACTGACACATTAAACCTAAGCACACTTAGCTGCTTTTGCAAAAAAATGAAATTCAACCCTACTTGGATAGAACCTATTTGCAACTTAAATCCTAAATGCAATGGAGTAAATAGCACTGCACAGGCATCAGGCCACCCTCTGCCAAGGCAAAAATTCCCAATTAACTGCTTTACTGAAGAGACCAGAGCTGACCCTTGTCAACAATGTGGGTGATATTCGTACGTTACCAACCTCCTGACCCTCTGCTTGGCCAAACACCTGCTCCAAACCAGGTGACCATTAGCTCAGAAAATACCCTGCCCCATCCTCTCACTAGAGGATGGAAAATAGAATGCTACTAACACTAAAATCAAGAAGAAAGGGCATATCCTGTTCCCACCAATGCTGACAGCATTTGGAGAGTGGGTCCACAGTCCCCACAGAGAGAAACTCCTAAATCCTGAACCCTGAGCTGCGGAAGACACCCAAGAGCTTGTAAAATGCACATGAAGGGACCCTGGTGCCAGAGCAGCAAACACTGCTTGGCTCTCCCCTGATTTCCCTGGCCTGGGGAGCACAAGGTGCTTGGGCAGCCATGCCAGCTCCTGGATGCTGTAAGAGGGCCCTGATGGCATCAGATTAAGCCCATTCAGCTGGAGTTGGTGGCAGCTGGGAGGCTGTGCAAGGCCATGCAGCCAAGACATTCAGTTCCATACTACCACTGTCATCACCTCAGAATGTCCACAAAGCCCATCAGCTTTGATAGCAGAGCAGAGCTGAAATTCTGCCCTACTGACATCAGCAGCAAAGCCCTGTATCTACAGAGGGGAGGGGGGTCCTTCATTTCATTTTCTTTGCAGCTACCAGATACTTGGTAATGACCACACCTGACTTTCTAGATAATGCTCAGGTCCTCCCCACTTTGAACACCAAACACCACTCACTCATGCTCTAGCAGTAAGAAGACATTTGTCAAGCTCCTGGAAGACTCCACAAACAGTAGTGTAAAAATAAATAAGAAGCATATCAAGTAGCCCCCTATAGTATATTTACAACTGCTGAATGCTCTGACATAAACAAAGCATTTGAATGGACAACCTGTCCCATACCAAACTGTCAAAAGCAAAACACTACAAACTACACAAGAGCTTTGGTCAGAGTATATTCACAACTTGCCGTGCTCTACCAGTCCCTCTTACCTGAGATAAACCAAGTTACTGAACAAATGAAGAATGCCAGTATATGTGACTAAGTGGGCACAGATTAAATACAAGAACAATGTGAGTAAATCAAACTCATATGATGTGATAAAAATATAAACTAAGGGAAAAATCCATTTAGCACACTCAGAGCTGCAGCCATTATGACACCTCATTCAGTAAGAGATGATTCCGGGAGGATATACATTGAAAAATGCAAGTCAAAATCTGCTTTCAGTCAGTATCAGGATAAAGCCAATAATTTCCACTGAAGGCCAAGAGATTACCATGGATTTATATTGAAGAAACAGCATAGAATTTGGCTAAAGAGGTGGCATAACTGAATTACCAAAGAAGTGGTTTCAGAACATTTTCTCACAGACACACAAATACTCAAAGGGTGGTTATGCATTTTCTCCTTTTTCATTATGAATGGTGATTGCACTTGAGCCGCCATTTGTGTTTTTAGAACCACGCCATCCCACATTCAAAAGATCTTGTTTGATTTCTGTAAAAAATATTTTACATTACACTAAGAGCTAAGTTGAAACACTTAAGACAAAAATGAAACCTAAAATATGAAGTGAGACCACACAAACTAAACAAGGGTAAATGCTGAAAATAAGCTACAAAGTTACATAATATCTATAAAGCCTTGCCCAAAGAAGCAGCGGGCTTTCCTGGATGACTGTGGAGAATGGGCTGGCAAGAAAGAAAACTACAGAATAGAGCTTTCTTCTGAAAGTCCCAGAGGCCTTCCACAAGAAAAATTTGACTTAAAGTATCTCAGACACTAACAAACTGCATGTCACATTGTAAATGATGCACTGAGGCCCTATCCTGCAAACACTATCTTCAGACATGGGATTTCAGTCCCGAGGCAACCAACCTTTGATGGTGAGGCTGAACAGAGAGGATCACAGCACATTCTGGAGTGGGTCCAAGCAATATGGGCAGCTCGGAATCACCTCACCACATTGAATTTGCTGAGCTGGATGTGGCTAATTTCAGCCACAGACAGGAGGACACTCAATAGTACAAATTATTAAAAAGATCCTGCGTGTAATTAAACAGTGAAATGCTGCGACAGAGTAAAAATGTTTTTCCCTTGGTTACAGAGCATAGGTCTGAACACTTTGCAACTACATGTGACCATTATACCACCTAAGCTGACCTTCTGCACAGCATGGAGCATACCACTGATTTAAATGACTTGTTCTTGGCAGGAAAATACCTTCTGAAAGGAAATGTGCCAGTCTTTATTAGGATGTCTAGCTATTCACTTACCCTAATGTATAATCATTTTCATTGCTAATAAAAATGCAGACCTCCTTTTTTTTTCCTCTTAATTTTTAGCTTGTCTGAATTATATCTACCTCCCTTGAGTTTCAGGAGACTTCACAAAATATTGATACTATTCTTGTTATTGGTAAGGCAAAGAAACTGAAGCCCCTCTCAGATAAGCATTCTTTCTAGTTTGCCAGTCATTTTTATAGCTCTTCTATGGAATAATTTTCAATAACATTTAAAAATATAGATGTTTCCAATTATTATTATTATTATTTTCATTTTCATTTTATCTGTTCTGGAAGGTACATTCTTGTATCACTTTCTACTGAGTTATGATACAAGCTTAAAATCAGCTCCTTTTGTACTTCAAAAATCACACTAGTCCTTTTAAGTATATGTTTCCTAAAAAGCGCTAAAATTACAAAGTTATGTGACTTATATAAATGAGCATGTGTCACAGTGTGAACATCTTGCTCAGCTGCAGTATCACAAATGCCAGTTTCAGATATAGTTTTACATACCTTATGAAAAGAACCGAGCAGAAGAGAGATCTCTATTCTTATGGATGGTCTGCATCAGGAATTCACTGCATGATGGACAGTAAGAGCCATAGCAATCAGGCTCCATCCTCACTGCTCACTGAACTGTCAACACTAGAGGATTCCATAGTGTTGCATGCCCACCAAAGTCACCTGCTAAGACTCTTTTCCAAGATACTGTTAAAAATTTTACTAGTGGTACATACATGGAACATACTGATAATGTCTGCTGTACAAGGTGTCTAGAGAAGAGAAAAAGGATCTTTAAGATGTCAGATAACCAGACAAGGTAATATTATAGACATATTTAAAATTGCCTGAGAAAAAGGCAACAGCAGATAAGATTTGTGATGTGACACGAGTTGTCATAGAAAGACATTTTACAAAGTTTCTTCATTATCTACTCCTATCATTTTTCTTGCAATCACTACAACCCAGGTCTTTCTAAGATAATGATAGAAGAAAAAAAAAAAAAAAAAAAAAAAAAAAAAAAAAAAAAAAAGATGTAAATGGCTGAATGGCTGAGTAATTGCTTAGATTGTACACCAAATTTGTACAGCATTTGTCACTCAGATAAAAGGCAGGGTGGAATTTCAGAGCGAATCATATAGCAGGAAGATACAAAATCACTACAGACAGCAGACAGAAAGTCTAGCCCATTGACCTTCATATTCTGCAGCAGCAGCAGCATCAGTACAGCCCTGTGTGGTACTGGCAGTGTAGAAATTTTGGCACACTGAGATTTCTACTCTCTACCATGATAATGACATGGCAGAAATAACCAACTTCATAAAATAGAATCAAATTAAAACAACAACAACAAAAAAACTTGCCTGTCATAACTGCTTATGTATAGAAATAATCTCAGTACTGAAAATATTATGATTATTTGATGTGCTTAACCCATACAACATTTATTACATATGATTCTATATACATTTTTTTTTTTTTGTGTGTGGTGCTGCTGTTTACTTATTAGCATATAGCAGCAACCAATCCTCATGCAAGATCAATATCCAGCTCTTGAAAGTGCAAACAAGCAAGCAGTCAGTTTACATGCATATAGTCTATATTTGAGACACAAATAATCTCTTTAATGAGACTAAAATAAGCCAACAAAAAACCTGCTTCTTATGTACTCTAATGCAAATCAGAGATACCAGCGCAGGACATAGAAAACAGAACATGAACTATCCATAGAGGAACTACTAGGTCAGAGAGACACTCAGATCTTTTCATTTTACCACTACAAACATGGCTTCTGAAACAGTCTGCATGACTTTCCCAGTCTTTCAGTTATTTAATAGGCAAACTGAAGGGGGCAATTCCATTGGATGTGGTCTTCCTTGGAAGAAAAGCCGGAGACACTTATGAAAAAAACTATAAGCACTCATTAGAATGGCATAATCCCCAGGAATTTCCTAACTGTCAGGAGATACATTTGATGGTAAAACCAATAAATCTGTGACTGTTGTAGTTTAACCTTTCAGTGATTTTGTTTACAACTTAAATCCTCACAGGCTTTCTACTTTGTACCCCAGGGTTTCCTTTGTCTTGACCGGGAATTAGAATTCTCCCTGTGACACATCATTGCAGCTCCTGAGGTGGTGCCCAAGTTGCAGTCCTTCCTAAAGGGCCTGGGGCACCTCAGCTCTTGTGCCCTATAAAATCATTTTGCTGTAGCTATCATGGCACTTCACTGGCTGAAATTCATGTATTTGCTGACTTGTTGGCTTCTATTTGACTTCTGAGCCACTAGAAACTTTATATTTAGCCAAAATCTTCTCACTGTTGTACAGAGAGATAGATTGCCAGATTCAATTTCATCTTTATAACCAAATAAAAACTACCTAATAGTAAGTAGTAATAACAATGCCAACATGATTTTAAATGCATGAGCATTATAAGCTATATTCACCCTTCAGGAAAACAAGAATAATGAAATTGACAGCTTTTCCAGGTACGAGTTTTACCTTACAAGAACTAAGGTATGCAAGGCCCTCAAGCCTCAGTACACAGGCATTATTTTTTTTTTTTATTTCAATGTTAAAATATGTGTTAAATATGGATTTGACAAGTTATATGCTGAAAAAACTGGGATATGTCAGAATAACTGAATTTGTTGGAGTACATTCAAAATAGGTAGTAGGTATTATTCACTTATTTTCTCTGTATTCTGCTTCCTGCTTACTAACAGCTTTTCGGCACAGTACTGCAAATCAGCTCTAAGCAGAAAACTGTGCTGCATTTCTGACCAAACTCTGCCTTTGCATAAGCACATGCACTTAATTTTAAATGCCAGTCTCAATGCACTTCTCCCAAAAAGTTACTGATAACGAAACTTAGAGACTACTGTGCAGGAGTTTTGGTATAAAATGTCCACTAGTATTATTTTATTGTGGCAAATCTCGTCTGCCTTGTACATTTAAATTAGCTGGTGAGAATGATCTCACCATCACCACCCTTCTCTTAGCTCAGGCCAGGAAATCCTTCCCCTCAGCACAACACTAATCTTTATGGATCCTTTGAGCCACAGGAAGAGAAGCACTCAGCAAAGGATACGAAAGTACCATGGAGCATATCTTGTACAATAGATGCTTGCATGGGAGAAGAGCTAATAAACATACTATCTTCAAAGCATTAACTCTTTTCTACCTCTTTTTTTTCAGAAACAGCATAATCTGAAAAGCATTCCAAGACGCCAGTCTGGGAAGCAGGACCTGAAAGAGATATCACACATTCAAGGACTGAGCCACATTCAGGCTTTGGCTAAGTGGGCTTAAAGGTGCAGTTCAAAAGAGATTGCCTCATTTTTGATGTATGCTTCATTGGTTTACTTTTCTCTTCTTATTTTAAAAGGAAAAGAATATCATTAAGTATCTTAATATGATGTCCCTTCCAACCCAGGTCATTCTGTGATTCTGTGATTCTGTGAGGAGAACAGGAGGATTTTACTTTTGGCCTCTGAAAAAGAAATGTGAAAACCAAATCCAGCTTTCAGTCCAGTGCAAGAGTAAACTATGTGTTTGGCTCACAATCCTAAATTTCATCCCCTGAAAGGGGACAGAAGAGTTAATTACTAATACAGACTTAATTATCATCTTTTGCTGAATTACTTTACTGAAAGATATCACAGCACCTGTTCTTGCCATCTTAGACAGGTAAGACTGCTCTGTTATAGCTAATTTTGCAAGAAAGGAAATGGAAAGAATAGAGAAGGTATCAAAGGAGCACAACAAATTCAGTCTTTTATACACCACTTTTAACAATACTATTTACACGTTTTCTAGTAATTTTTGTCCAGCTTCAGTGCTCCTGTCAGAGTTCTACCAGGCTGCATAATACTGTATGGCTTTCTGTGAGGAAAGTTGAATCTTAGGCATACCCACGTTTTGATTTCTTTGGACTAGCTGAAGTAAACTCTTCCCTCAGTGGAAGGTTCACTCATCAGCTGAATTGCTTTGAGGCCACTTGGCTACTGATGCTTATAGTTCTATATATGCCACCCTTTTTCCTGCTGTGTTTCACTCTAAGTGGCTGTTAAAAACAGAGTAATTGCATTTTAAAATAAGAATTTGGGTTATTCCTGAAGAGGACCCACAAAAGACACGGTAACATCAAGAAAGGCAAACAAATAAGAGAAAGAACATCCTTGCCCTTTGATCAGATTTCCCATTAAAAAAAAAAAAAAAAAATCAGAGGGAAAAAGAGAAGAGTATAGACTTTTCCTATACACTGAAAAGTAAAGAACTTCGTTTTGCCCTCCTCCTCCTCCTGCATCTGCAGTCACAGACGGGTTAGCACTGAGCATTATCTGTCCTGAAAAACCCTCACAATGTAAGAGACAAGCAGAGCCATCTTAAAAGGTGGATGGACATGGAAAGCAGGTTCTTGTCTCTTACAGATGTATTGTCCTTCAGTTCTTCAGTTCAGCATTTGTCCTTCCTTGTCAAGGCTACTGTTGTTCTGCTTTCCTTTCATTGACAGGCTTGTACACCTCTTTGCTGGTGTGCCATTTACAGTGGCTTACATCTCCAGATAGCTTTTCCTCATTGGCCTCTGTCACAGTTTCAGAACTTCTGTTCTTACTGATAAAAAAGGCGGATACAACTAGAAGCATACATATGCTAAGTACACCTAGAAAACTCATGTTTACTCCTGGGTTAGAGAGCTCAACCACAGCCACTAAGCAGTCTGAAGATTACTACATCGTAATAGTTCCAAAAATAGGCTCTACAAGTTCTCACTCATGGGTCTTTCAAACGAAGTCACAGAAGATTTACAAAACAGCAAAAGAGAACATGATTAAGGTTTTTCAGGAATAGGACTACAGAGAAAATATCACTTTTCTTTTATCTTGTTGCATGTTCTTGAGGGTCAGGGAAGGGGAGGGGAAGAATTTTCCTTCATATCAACACAAATACAGTACATGCTTAATCTTCAAACCACTCATCACCACTGCTGACCTGTCCTTCCCTTCTGCCTTCTGAAGGACTGAGGCCATAAAATGTGTGTAAAAGTCATGATGTTTCTGCAGCCTGTCTCATCCTTCTCTTTGGTGTGAAAATCTCCCCAGTTCCTAGGATGGATGTGAATAAGACTGTGGCATGCCTCTAGTATTATGCTTTGCTTAAACAAACAGTGGTTCTGCTACCTGGAACTACCCTACTACCCTGCAAATTACACTAAACCACAGCCCAGTAGGATTTGATAACACTTCAAAACACCTTTCAATAGCAGTGGGACAGGTACCTGCTCTAATTGTCCTGGTAGGATAAGCAGTCTGTCTCATGGTTACAATGGTTACAATGAGAAAAGAGAAAAGATGTGACTTGACACTGGGAGCAACTGGACTTCCAAAATTATAAAAAAAAAAAAAAAAAAAAAAAAAAAAAAAAAAAAAAAAGAGAGAGAGAGAGAGAAAAGAAGGAAAAAAGAAAAAAGAAAAAACCAAAAAAGTGTTTGTTGTATTTTCTTCCCTCTTCGATCTGCATGTTACTTTCAACAGATCTATGTAACAGGCCTAGCAAAGAGAATGAGAAGTCTACTTTCATTGACTTGAGCTCTGGATATTGTTATCTGTCAGCTAAAATTACATTTTCCTACACTTCAAACCAATAAAAAAAGACTCCTTCTTTGTCAGAACAAGTTTGTTGAGGGAAATGAAGTCTGCTCTACACACAGTCCCTTGCAAATAGTCTGCACAGTGTAGAACCCGTTGTCCTCTTAGCAGATCAGAGGTAATCTCACGCTCTGTATGTCCTTGTGGCTGCTGACAGCAGGTATCAGTCATCTCGTTGACATGCAGCCCTTCTGTCCAGCCAATAGTCGAAGAGAGGGAGACAGGGGACACAGGGGACATAAGGTAGGAACAGAGAGCACTCAGTTTAACTATATCCAGCAGGTTAACATGTCTGCTTCTCAGCCAGGTTCCTTCTGTTTAAATAAGAACTTTGGAAAGTTTCACAAACATGCACAAAATTCCCCCCCATATATCAAAAAAACTTTTATTTTAGAGAAAGAAAGTTAACACAGATGCATTAACCAAACAGCAACTGTATGATACATCAGCAGTTAATAAAAAACAAAGACCTATACTTCTTTAGGGTAACAGCTTCCTAAAGGGTCTAGTGTGTTCATGAACTGTCAGAGCACACACTAAAGGAGATCTTTTAGAGCTGTGGCCCATGAGGAGGTTGAAGACAAGTTCAGTCTCTGCCATTATGATTTCAGCACCTAAAAAGCATCTTGTTTTTGAGCTGATAATTACAGTGTACTGAGCCAAGCAGCTGTCACTAAGGAACAGGAGCTGCCCAAATACAGCAAAATTCATGAAAGTTTACTGGTTTGATTTATAACACAATAATGAACTCAGTAACAGCCTTTCTCTGTTTTTGTTTTAGTTCTCTTTTTTTTTTTTTTTTCCTTACTTTCATGCCTCAGAAGGGCGGGGGGGGGGGAGCAGGAGGAAGGAAGAGAATGTGTTTGAACATTTTGTTTTTGTCAGTTTCCAAGAAAGAGGAAAACACCAGAAGAGGTTCAGTCAAAGGGTGCCCTCCCACAACCCACTGATGCTGGAGAAGAGACCACTAGGCTGATACCTGAGACACATATTTCTCAAAGTACACAGACTCAGTCTTTGCAGAGATGTGAACCCACACTGATGGCAGCACATACACATAGCAGAGCAACAAAAAGAAGAGCATCATAAATGGCTGAATGAACTTTATTCAGGGTCTGACATACTATGTCAGTATAACGAACGACCTAAAAAAGAGAGTTACACTCATAAGCAGACTGAGTTGGTAGCTTTGACCAATTAGTACCAGTTAATTTTATGGTGATAGCTAGTACACACATGTGATCTTCCATAAAAGCTTAATAGATGTCAGCATAAATCACAACCACCTTTCCCCTTGTGCTCTTTATTCTTGGAAAGTACTTACAATTGAATCTCCTGTAATACATGCATCCTGAAGTGAATGCAAATGTTAGTCCTGGGAGCCTGTGCGAGAAATCAAAATGCATTGGCCACAAAAGTTATTTTCTCTCTTAGCTTCTCTGTGACTGTTGCTTTTTAAAAAAGCAAGTCTGTTGTGTTGCAACTACTGCATACCAAGACATTACAGAATAGTTTAAAGAAACTGTAGTCTGCACAGCAAGACAGACATAATGTTAGTTTTTTTCTCCTGTTCTTTCTGAAGTTCAAGTTCTCTCACAGAGCAGATAAGTACCAGTTGCCTATATATTCATTTTGAGCAGTAACCGACACAAATGGCTGCTATACTTATTCATCTGTAATGGAGAATACCCTACATGCTTATCAGTAGAGAAAGTATTAAAAATTATCATCACTTTCACTGTCAGCAGTGAATTTTTCTGTCTCAAAATCACAGCTGGATTTTTCTCTCTAGTTGCTCAAAGCTGGCACTTGCAGCTAAGTAAATGGGTGTTGACTGTTGGTATGTTTCTCACCTGTACTGAACTAAAACTGAGATGCACAAAGCGTAAGTTACTGTTCAGCCCCACAGTCAGGATGTCACCAGAGTAGATTAATAGACTGCTTCACAGCCAGTGTCAACTAATCATTGCTTCCTGCAAGACCGCCACCAGCAGGAGGGTGAGGTGTTGCACCTGAGAAGGACTTGGTGTTAAGCCAGTTAGGCAGTTGTGATGCTTGGCTTTTGGTAGCCCAGAAATAATAAAATGGTCATCCAACAGTTTCCAGGTCACAGTTTTTCTAATCTGCTCTTCTAGACAGAATTTTAAGGAGAAAACAGAGTCAGAAACTAACATAATCGACTATAGATCACTTCCAAGATTTATTAGCTACTTTTTCCAACATCTTCCCACATACAGGATCACAGAACTGTAGGGACCCGGAGGGAGCTCTGGAGATCATCTAGTCCAACCTACCTCTTAAAACAGGTTCTCTACAGCAAATTGCACAGGTGAGTTCTGAATATCTCCAGAGAAGGAAACTCCACAACTTCTCTGGTCAGCTTGCTCCAGTGCTCTGTTGCCCCCACAGTAAAGGTTTTCCTCATGTTTGTATGCAACTACCTATGTTTCAGTTTATACCTGTTGCCCCTTGTTCTGTGCTTGTACACCACTGAGAAGAGCCTGGCTCCATCCACTTGTTAAGATCCCCCATCAGTCTTTTCTTCAGCAGGTTAAACAGTCCCAGGTCTCTCAGCCTTTCTTCATAAGGGAGATGCTCCAGGCCTTTAATCATCTTTGTGACCCGCCCTCCCTACAAGTTCCCCATCTTTCTTGAAGTGGGGAGCCCAGAACTACCTCACTAGGGCAATGTAGATGGGGAGGATCACCTGTCTTGCCCAGATAGCCATGCTTTTTTTAATGCACCTCAGAATACCATTAACCTTCTTGGCCACAGGGGCACACTGCTGGCTCATGGCCAACCTGTTGTCTGAGGTTCTTCTTTGTAGAATTCCTTTCCAGGAGGTCAGCCCCTATCCTGTGCTGGCACATATCATTATTCCCCTCTACATGTAGGACTCAGCACTTGCTCTTGCTGAACCTCCTCTATGTCCAGCTCTCCAGTCTGTCCAGCCCTTCTGAATGGCTGTCTGGTGTGTTAGCTCCTCCAGCTTCATAGCATCAGCAAACTTGCTGTGGGTGCATTCTATACATTCGTCTAGCTCACTGATGAAGACATTGAAAAAGACCACAGCCAGTACTGATACTCTAGGATAACTGCTAACTAGAGGTCTGCAACTAGACTCTGTGCTGCTGATATAATCCTCTGAGTTCAGCCAGTAAGTCAGTTCTCAGTCCATCTCAGCAGTCCATTAATCTATCCCACATTTCCTAAGCTTACCCACGAGGATGTTACGGGAAACAGTGTCAGAAGCCTTGCAGAAGTCAAGGTATACAGAATCCACTGCTCTCCCTTCATCTACCCACTCAGTTTTGACACCACAGAAGGCTACCAAATCAGTAAAGTATGATTTCCCCTTGGTGAATTCAAGTCAAATACTTGATCTTCTCTTCTACTTTGCTTGGAGATGATATTCAGAATAAACTGTTCTATCCCTTTCCCAGGGATGGAGATGAAGTTGACTGGCCTGTAGTTTCCCAAGCCTTCCTACTTGTCCCTTCAGAATACTAGAGTGACACTGGCTTTCCTCCAGTCCTAAGGCACCTTTCCTTTTCTCAATTATCATCTTTCCAAGATGATTGAGAGTGGCTTGTCAGTCATTTCTGCCAGTTCCCTCAGCACTCATGGATGCATCCCATGGGGGGCCATGGATTTGTAAGCATCAAATTTGCCAAAACAATCTCTGGTCAGGTTCTCCTCAGTCAAAAGGAAGTCCTCCCATCCCCAGAATCTCTTATTTCCAGGATCTGGGATTCCTGAGGTCAGTCTTAGCAGTAAGTACTGAAGCAAAGAAGGCATTCAGTAACTCTGTCTTCTTAGTATCCTCTGTTACCCAGGCACCCAGCATCAGGCCCACATTTTCAGTAGTCCTCCTTTTGCTATTGACATACAGAAGCCTTTCTTGTCCTCCTTGACTACTCTCATCAGATTAAATTCTAAGTGGGCCTTAGTTTTCCTTGTTGCATCCCTACATGCCCTGGCAATTTTCCTATATTCTTCCCAAATGGCCAGAACTCTTTTTTACATAAAAATCACAATCAACTTAAAGGCAAGAGTGTTGTTTTCACCACTGCTTCTGTCACATTTTTTCTTCCCTTTTAACATTTTCTTCTTTATGAGAATGGTAATTCAGTCACACATTCTAAAAATATAACAGGCTCTAACTACAAAAATAACCATACTGATTTGCATTTTTCCTCACAGAGAAACTACAGAGAGACAACACTGTTTACTTCTGAAACCTCAACAGACACACATAGAAATGGAAAGGTATTTGTCATGAGGGCTTCAGCAAACAACTTTAAGACACTTCTTCTGAGTGAATCCCTTCATCATTGTTTTCCCAACCTACAGAATAAGACCAAAAATTCTTACTTAGCTGCCTCATAGAATTTTCTTCTGAAGATGAATTTATTTCTATTTGGGCAGTGTCACAAAGCTACAAAGTGTGTGTGTTTTGCACTGGTGTTTCGAAAACAATGTTAGAAACTCCTCACCGCCATCTTACCTTAAAATCTAGAGAAGAATGCAAAAAATACTTTATTTTTACAGACATCTGATTCTGACCTCCTCAAAGTTTAACTGCATTAAAACACACACAAAAATAAAAGCAACTGGAATAAAAAAAAATACATTCAGAAAAAGGATTTTTCAATAGCTCTGTTTCCCTTCCACCATCTTCAGTGTTACCTTGTAAGCCGTGAAACCAACTCTACTCTCACTCACAAAATGTAAACTGGGAAACTCAGTGGATCATTCTAGATTAACAGTCACAAAGAGAAGCTACTGAAGAAAGCAATTAAGAAACCCAGAGCGCTCTCTAATTAAAACAAGACAAAACAAACAAACAAACACAATGACAACAACACAAATGGAAGAAAATATGTGATGTCTGCTTCTCTTCTGACTGAGCTAATTCCTTCCTTACTCCAGTCTGTGTGTTGTTAGCCATTAAAGTGCTATTAAAGTACTATTCCAGATAAAAATAAACAGGCCACAACCACATTTTAAAGTACTTGCTTTTGATTTCTTTCCACACCTTCACAAGTGTAAACCAATTAAGATTTCTGAACAGGAGCTTCTGGAATGATTTTACTTCATATTGTGCCAAACATTCATCAGAAATGTCAGTTGTGTAAGCTGGGGGAAAATGGTAAGCTGCATCTCCATGAGGTCTACTCTAGCTTAGCATCCAGACCATATCTGAGAAAAGTCTCTTCTTAAATTCAGAGTATTTTAAAAAGTCTTTTTGCTTATAACCAACCCAGATATATGTTAGTTACAGTAGGTATAGTGGTTAGAGGCCCTTCATTACCCCTGCTGCTGCCCAGAGTACGATGTTTTCACATATGAAGCATGCTAGAAGTCATAGCTATAAACAGCTGTAATGATACTTGCTCCTGTAAACAGGTTTTAGCTCAAGGCTAGGTCTACAGGACTCCCACACAACTTCTCCATTTCAGTGACAGGCTAGTCACTGACATCAAGGGGAACATGTAGCATGAAGTCTCACAGAAAAGAAGTACATTTTACCTCAGGAATACAGTCCTTCTAATCAGATAAGCAATGAATGCGTATGAAAATAGAGTACATGCCTAACAGATGTGCTGCACAATGTAGCTTCCACCTGTTAATTCGTGTCTGCAGATACAGTGGAGAGGAGGACTGTGGAGTTTACTGTTTCCCATGAGAAGCACAAGCCTGAACTGCCCATGGGCTTGAAAAGGGACACAAGGGAGAGACTAAGTATGGGTAGGGTGAAGTTTAAACCCCAGAAAGAAGGGGAAGATGACTGAACTGCTCCAGCTCAACAGAAGGGGAATCTCCAGACCTCAGCTGATTAGTAGCACTAATCAGATTTCTTCCTGTTTTCCCACTTAAGCATTTTAGGCCCTGTTAATTTAGATTTGTTCATCTTGAACAGCCTGTTACAGCTGCTATGGAACAAGCCAAACATCTGCCCTTCAAAGACTTCCCTTTGAGATTTCATACAACATTTTGATTAAATGCTGTTCCTAGTACCGCAGAAATTTGGCTGTATCCAAATCAATGCCACAGACACTAGCTTCTGCACAGTGATTCTTTTCTGTTACATTAGACAACCTCATTTTGGTGCGCTTAGTAAAAACAGACAGCAACTTTTGCTGGCTTATTTATCACTACTTCTTAGTGACTCAGCTTTATTTTAGTGCCACATATTAGACAGCTCCTATCCTGTTAGAAATATTTCTGAATCCTATTTGGTTAGTGATCCTACAGCTTCAAAAACTTGTGATCTTGTGGAAGTTTGCAGATGTAGTTCCCTCACTCTCCCCAGCTATAGCATGGCAGTGCCTGCCAGAACACAGGCTCTGGCACAGACCTTGGAGATGGATATGGAAAGGTTACACAATTTTGCAATAAATCCTTTGTGATCAAGCAGCACCAGTTAAAGCAATCACTATCCTGGCCAAAGAAATAATAAGCAAAAGAAAAGCAAAACAAAACAAAAACACAATTCTTCGCTTTTCTGATGTCCTGTTGCATCAAAGCACAGGTTGCAACAAGCAGAGAAAGTGTAATGTGCTTCAACGTCTTTGTCAGTTGCTATGGTACAGTTTCTTATGGAAAATTCCTTGTTCTGCGTGATGTTTTTCCTGCCTCATTTGGGATGGCAGAACCGTTCCTTGTGTCACCTGAGAAACCGGGCTGTCAGTTTCCACCTATTGGTGAGAAAGAAACTCATCAACAGCAGAACTCAATGGAAAATTCCTCGGGCAGACTTGTCTGCACTGGAGGCCAACAATATAGTAGAGAGGAGGACAGATGGGTCAGGAACTGAGGGAGCCATACCACCATGCAGGAGATCTGGCTTCCTCTCCAGGGCTGGCCACAGATTTCCTGCATGAGCAGGGGCAAGGCATTAAATCTCTAGAATTTAATGAACATGGCTCAGGCTTATAATCTGCCCACAGAACAAGCACCATGCTGCAGGGTATGGGAGCCTCAGCCCAAAAGCTCTTCAGGCAGCTATTATCTGCAGTATCCCACAATGCTTTGGACAGAGAGGTGCTATTTGTGTCTCAGGGCTCCAATAATGAACACAAATAATAACAAATAATTGTTTTGTTGTCTGCTCTTAGGGAAAAAATATCAGCACAGGCAAGGTGGGAAACCCCATAATTGTTGAACAGTCAAACAAGAAAAAAACATTCAACTATTAGGGGAGATGTGCAATCTGCTTATTGCATGTATTACACACAAAAACAGAATACAAAAACAGTAGTATAGCATCACACTGGTGACACAAAGCAATTGGGTTTATGGGTTTTTCAGAAGGGGAATTTCTTTTATAGATTAGTTGGAAGTAATTTGATTTTAATGTGACATTTTTCCTGCTGGAATTTTTTTCCTTCCAATCAAAAAATAATTAAATTCCACTACTTTTGATTCATGACAAAACCACAGCATGGTTAAAAAACAGCATTAACATTTTAATGCAGTTGGATACCTGCTGTACTCTAGAATGCCAAAATTCCCATGGGCTCCCTATGGAGATGAGAAGAGCTTTTGACCTCTTCGAGGAAATGGATTTTTAAAATAATAAATGCATAAGTGCTTGAAAAGAGTCTCCTTCACTAACTTCTATAATGAGAATGAAAAGCATTCAAGATGTAACAATGCAATTGCACTCTACGGGACAAATTTTTTGTTGGTGCCAATATTTAAAGCTCCATTGACTTCAGTGGAGTTTCACCCATTATTCCATAATGTTTGGGATAGTTGGACATCTCTTACAGTAGCACACAACCACCTTTCTTTTTTGGAGTCTCTCCCACATGATTTCAATAAGAAAGTTGATGGAAAGGAGTATAAGAACAAAGGAAAATGTAAATGATATCAATTGCATACAAGGAAAGACATGCAGAATTTTGATTTTGACAGCATAAAGTCAAACAAAAAATGTGACTGAGAAGTGCTAGTGATGTAAAAGACTCTGCAGAAAGATAATGTTTTACGTTACTGTTGTGGCTTTCTGAAATAATGAAATTAAATATTCAAAACTGAAAAATAAAATAAAAAAATCCCCCACAAAATATGACCCAAAGAAGTTTACAAACAAGCTTGAAATATTTGCAAATTGTTTTGTTTGTTTGTTTGTTAATTAAAGATAGCTAACTATTTCAATTTTGTTAAAGATGGGCCACTTTCCCATTTCAGTGTTTGAGCTTGAAACAAAACTGGATTAACTGTTCTCATCTAAAACTTAGATTTTGAATTCAAAGCAGAAAGTATTTTTAAAGTGCTGAAATCTCCCTTAGTAGATTTTTTTCACATGGGAGGAAAATTCTGCTTTTAACAGCTTTACATTTTAAATCCCAGCTATTACCCTGCTTCAGTATGGAGAATTTTAGCAGGAGGAGTTACACCAGAGATGTAGTGATTCTAGAAAAGTTGGGTTATTTAGGTTGAATGGTGTAGAAAAGGCACTAGGATCTTCTTCCCCTGACTTTACATTATGGTTGAGGAACCACTCAATCTATCATCTGTATGCCACTCCCATACAGAAGTCCATGGAGGATGCCAGCACATCAGCACATAACTCAGCTAATCATTTTTTTTTATCATTCTTATCTAGGGGCTACCAACTTTCTCTCCTAAGAAATTTATCCAGTAGAAGTCATGGGCAAATGGAAACAACATGGAGAACAGAAATCAAAACTAAACTTTAAGCAGAGCAAAATTATGACCAAGATCTAATGAAGTTAGAAAAGTTTAAACCAGAACCCTAGAACTGAACATGGCTGACTTCTGATAAACTTTACATCCTGATCTAAATGCTATGAGTCAAAAGTAATTGCTCAAAAAATTTCTCTAAGACTGAAGAAAATGATAATTATTAGATAAAAACTCAGCAAATTAATTCCTGTGGTACTGCAAATACTTGTCAGTGTACAAATACTTCAGAAAAGCAGAAGTTTTGCATAAAGAAGTCAATTTTGTTCTAGAACCCTCCATCTGGATTATAATGGGCAACCTCATCTTTAATGAGGTTAGTGCTTTTACATTGCTACTTCTAACATAAAATTCTCAAACCTTCTCCTTTAGTTTTCAGCAACCAGTGCAAGTCATGCTATCTTCTAAATATACAGATCATTTGATAGTCACAAGCACTACTGCTACACTTCGTTTTCAACACCCCAACAATTTTTCCCCTCATATCTATCTCCAACAGCAGGAAGAGCAGCAGTTGGTTGAGGGGCAGGAAGGGTGGGAAATAGGGATAGAAATAAACAGTGACCCAAAAGAGCTTTCTGTTCTTCATCTGTATTATACTCTACTGATCCTTTCATGATCCCTAGAGATCAGAGACATTTTATAATACAATCATAATTAAATGCAATCAGGGATTCAAGAGGACATTCCTCCTAAATGCAATAGATATCACTTTAAAATCTATGAAACTAAATCAACAAAAAGTTAAAGCTGCAGATACAAGGCTCTGCCATGCTGATCTCTACGTCTCTTGGCTGAGGCCAGAGCTGAGCCCCCTCAAGAGTGAGGATAAAATTCCCAACATGATGTTCAGTTTCTTTGCTGTCATGATGAAATGCAAGAAAGAGGAAAAGCTTGAAGAACATGCCTGCCTGCTGAATTGCAATTAAAAAGATCCTTAACCAAACACATCTGCTTATAACAAGCTAGGCAATGTATCAAAAGCCCAAATCCTTTTGTTTCCTGACTCCAAATCCTGTAGTCATTCAGTCAAGGAGGGCAAAATCTACCAAGTGACTTTAATTGCTTGAACTTTGGAACAGCGCAGCTGAAAAAGTCTGCCTTAATTGCAGCATATCACCAACAGGCCTAACCTTTTGTCCTTCTTATCTTTTATTTCCTTTTCTTAATTCCAACCTCTCCTTACTTCTCTTTGTCTCAAAGAGGGAGGTTTGTACACATCACTGCCTCACAGGGTCCCTCTTCTTACTAAAGCTAAAGTTACTGGCTATTGCTTGGATATGTGAGAGTTGTGGGCATTTGTACTTTCCCAGCAGTTTCTCTTTTGTCTGAGCATGAATTATCTGCTTCATCTTCATGATGTTGGCCCAGTTTTGTCCAGAATAGATGAGTTTTATTGGTAATTGTGTCTAAGAGTTTATATTTATGATGACAAGTGCCATAAGCAGAAGAGTGGTCACCCATAACAACATGCTTGCTGGCTTTAACAACATCTACATCTTCTCCACATCCACATGAGTTATATTCACTGCAGCAAAGCCCGGGATCATACAACAAATTCTATGTCTATGTAGCAGCTGTCTTTTAAATGTACCAAGTAAAATGTTAAACAGTTTACAACACACCTCCTTTGTTCTGTAATCTCACTGTAAGAGTATGGCGTTAAGAGATTGAATACATTTATATTCTTTATATTTTTCAGTTGGTATGATGTAAAGTATTGAAGTTTTTACAGTACATTTTCCTGACAGTTTGCTCCATCATGTTTCATTGGGTTGCAGAGGAGGGGAGAAGAGTTTGTCATTTCCTATGAATTAAGCCATCTTTTGTGGTGTGTATTAAGAGCTGGCTGTTCAAATGACTGTGATTTTACTTTCAGTCATTATAAGGATTGCACAACTTAAACAGCAATGCACACCAAGGACTTCAATAATTCAAGTGTATCAAGATGCAGAACTGTTTAGCTTATGCAATAATGAAAAGCCCTATAATTTTTTAAAAAGCAACAACCCAAAATCTAACTCCAAATACACTTGTCAGAGACAAGGTTTTCTGCAGAGTTGGTTAGATAATGCCTGTTGAATTACACAGTGTGAGATACAAAGAAAACTGTGCTCATTGGTTTTGATTTGAATGTGCTCTAATAGACTTTGATCCCTGGCTTTCTTATCCTGATTACCCAGGGAGCAAACCTGCCACGCAAAGATTCAAGTTCAACTCGGCCCTGACACAGCTTCTGAGAATCTGCCTGCACAAAGCAGAGCAGGGAATGAGGGACAATTTGTGACTAGCAGCCACAGAGGGGTTATACCAGAGTTTGTAAATTAGCATTCCCTTTTCTTATTATAAAGTCTGAAGATGCAGAGAAGATTTAAACCCAAGATTGTTATCTCTGCATTTCCATTTAAATAATTGCCTCTTTTTCTTTAAAATGAAAATTCACAACATCAAGATATGTTTCTGCATGCAGCTCTGTTCTTATCATTTCCCTGAATTTCTCTTCTCTTTCTGAGAGGGCCATCTGAAAAAGACTTCAGTCAGTAAGATATGAGAAATTCAGGGGACTATTTTGACACATTTTCTGCAGTCTGCTGAAGTACCCTTTAACCACACAGCATAAACTAGTCTCTCAACTTTCCAAATGTCTCCCAGCATGGCTTTTGGCTGCAGCCATGGAAGAATCCAAGTTCTGAGAAGACAGCTCTTGAGAAGGTTTACCTAACATGCGCTGTGGATTTTAACATGTATGTCTGTATAAAACATATCCATAGTGAAAGATCAGATAGAGCATAACAAAATGTTTCTCGGATTGCATGGGATGACTGATCTGATGAGGCCAGACATTCACCGTGGGTGGGTTCAGACTTTTATATATGACAAAAAATAAATACCATATACTCAGGCACAGTCTGTCATAGAACCACAGAATGTATTGTGCTGGAAAGGACTTTAAAGACCATCCAGTTCCAATCCCCTGCTACGGGCAGTGTAGCCACCTATCAGGTCAGGCTGCCCAGGGCTCTATCCAGCCCAGCCTTGAATTCTTCCAGGCATGGACAAAATAAGTAAAGTTCAAGGTTTTCTCATTGCTCTTTCAATTATTAAGGAAAATATGAAGTGCTTTTTTGTGGTTGTTTGTTTGTTTGTTTTTTCATTTGGGTTTGTTGTTTTTTTCCACAGAACGTGCTGTACATATGTGTGTATTGTATACTGTCAACAAACCCCAGTGAAGACAGAAAAGCTATCCTCTGCAGGAGCAATGAATACCTGTGTGCTTTGTTCTCTCTTGATATCATCCAATCCTGCAGACAAGAAAGTTTATCATAATGTTTATTTCACAGAAACATACAGACTCTCATACAAATAATTTTTTTTTTTTCATTGGTACACCACAGACTTGTTTCATAACGTTGAAGACAGACTCCAAACACACAGGGCTACAAAGACTCCCACTGATTGCAGTGGCAAACCTATTCTGGATTGGGCCTGTAGAGGAAAGCTATCACTGCAAAGAAAAGCTGAAACTTTTTTCTCAGCGTTTCTGAAAGAGATCCTTTCTTTTGTACTGTCTTTACTCTTCAGCAGGGTGCCATTTCAGGGTTCTCTAAAGTGCAAAAGAATTGTAGCCTTAAAATGCAATGCAACATTGTGACAAAATTGCAAAACCACAACTCAAACAATTCTGGTGAGGAAACATGCCAAATCAGAATGTATAATGCAAAAGGTTTTCATGAGTTAAAGAAGAGCCACCTGGTAGAAAGACATATTCTTGGCAATAGCTGGATTCAGACCAACTTTCAGAAGAGCTCCCTGTACCTGCAAGGAAAGCACAGCCTTCCTCTCTAGAACCAAAAGCTAATAGGAAAAGTAAGTAATTTCTTCAAGCAGGCATGCATGAATTTGAGGCTTCAGAATGGGTACGTACAACGTATCTCCAAGATGAGGTCTATGATTTACTGTGCCTGAAGCCATACCTCAATGAAAAAGCAGACCTAAGGTCTCCTCCCAGCACAAGGTATAAGCCTGAAAGCAGTCTGCCACAGTGCTGAGCTCAGCACAGAGCATTTGTGCTTTGCTGCTTGTCCTTGCATGGGATGTCTGTAGCAGCCAAAGAGGCACAGCTTGTGAATCCAGCATCTCCTGGGAGTGCTGGAAAACTCAAGCTGAAGTCCACTTATAAGCTGGCTGAAGGCACTGAGGGATGGTGAACTTGCTTCCCCAGCTGCAGAGCAGGGGCAGCAGAAAGCAGTCACTTCCTCAGCACCATCGTATCTGGAGTACTGAGGGAGTCAGAGCATGGCATGACTACTGTCACCAGTGCCTACTCCACAGTAATGGCCACAAGTACCTTTTAACTGCTTCTGATCCCTCTTCTCTGCTCACCTTATCCAGAAAACTTTGGCCAAGGAAAGACATTAGTATGCTGATCATAACATCCAGGAACCTGGCTAACACTGCTTTGTATCACAAAGAGAATATCTGCTGATTTATTACACAGGACTGGCATTTGAAAAAGGACATCAATTTTTATGTCCTATACTACAAGCCAACTTCCATGTGCTGGATGATTTGGAAGAAATGTACTGCATAAGGATTATTAGATACTTACTTAGTGAAGAGTTTCTAATCTATACAGTACCAGCTGTTTTTAGGTGTCTGAAAAATTACTACTGATATGTGCTGCAGAAATTTGTCCATTATCAAACTGTGCAGATACAGAAGGCAAAATAAGGTGAGAGTTTGCAATCCAAATGATGGTACAACTAATTTGCCTTCTACCTAAACATACAGCACTACTGTGCATTTCTGGCAGCACAAGCAAGATTCACAGGTCAAAGCACTACATGCAGTTTAAAACACTATCAGTCCTGGAAGGAGAAACCCTTTCTAATGGGGAACTTCCATTTGTAAATTAGGGGATGAAAAACTAAGCTCATAAGCTCTTGCCTGGCTCTTTACCACCCAAGACGGAGTTCTTCAAGCTTTCCCACATAGTGCTGGTCAATGAATTTCTGTCTGGAGGCAATCCTATTGCTATTCCAGTCTCAACAGCCACTTGAGTGGAGACTGCAAATACAGAAAAGCAGTTGCTTTTCTTCTGATGAGAATAAAACAGGGACAAGACAAATCACGTCCCCCTGCACGAGCAGTCAGAGCAAATCAGTCATTTATTGTTCTTTCTTTGCCAAAAGCTGAGACCGAGGTTCTTTTATTTCTTTTCCATTTGTTTCTTCTTCTTCCTTTCCTCCCTGCTTTGTGTGGGACACAATCCCCTCAATGGGTATTGTTTTCAGTTTGTTTGTTTCCTGTTTTGGGTTTTTTTTGTTTTTTTTTTTTTTTGTTTGTTTTTTAAGGCAGCCAAAGGCCTTCAAGCTGTGGGCAACAAAAAAATGAGAATACATCCTTGAAAGGCAGACTAAGAAACCAAATCTTAACAAATCCTAAGCAATTCTCAGAAATGAAAGAAGCTGTGTGAGGATGATTTGATTGCTGAAAGATTCTAACAGGCATTGTAGCTGGTTAAAGTACTTGTAATGGCTGTCCAAAATCATGTCAAATCCACATTTGAAGTTACATTTGGCTTCTCACTATCCAAACTTGGGCACAAATAAGTGCATGAAAAAAACCATTCAATTCTTTCTTTCCAGGGAAACAAAGCAAGGTGGGAGGAAGGAGGAGAGGAAGGATGTACCTTCATGAAGACAGTTTCCTGCCTCCTTAACTCTGACTCCAAAACTCTGTTCAAAGGATCCTCTTGGAGATGGAGAGCCTTCTCCTGCTCACTGCCATTCTATTAAATAGAGTTTCAACGAACAGATTTCAAAAGCATTTAGGTATTTAAAGGAGAAGCAATCATTTACTGAAATTGTCCAAAGTATTAAGCTGTTGAAGTGCTTTTCAGAAAAGGAGTTAGCTGTTGAACTGAATACTTCAGCACCTGAATACCTTAGAGATTTTCCTTTCATATGCCAAGCTGACATTTGAGAATGGAACTTGGATTACCACAATGCATAAATTAAAAATAAATAAATTAATTACAAACAAACAATCCCTAGAGAGATAATTGGTTTCATAGATATACACTGCAATTTAAAGAAATAGTCAATAATTAATGCATATATTCCACACATTGTTTTCTAAATACAAACAATATCCCCATGCAATATGTTTTTCATTTAAATATTTCTGTTTAATTGCCCCCAGAAGCTAATGGGTAAGTTGCTAGCTAGAGGTACTGCATAACTTCTCATCAATAGAACTTCAGCAATTTCAGACCTTATTGCAGGGTCTTGACTTCAGTCATTTGACACTTTTTCCCCCTGAGGGGGTTTTATACTTCAATCACAGTGATTCCCTAGCAATCTGCAAATAATAGCCTTTAATTATTATAGGAACTGATGGGCTAGAGATAAGACCAAGTAAGTGTTTACCTCATACCAGATCCGTATGCCTCGTGCCTTAATCAGTGTACTGGCCTTTGAAGAGTGATAACCTGTTCTCTGTGGAATGTCCTCCTGCTCAACCACCTCATCAAGTGCTAAGAAATTCATACCAACCCTCACAGCCTGGGAACTTCTGTGATCAATGGCTGCCTGTTTCTCCTTGCATCCCTCAGCCATAGCCCCAGTAAGCCTGCACTTCTGGCAGAGAGAACAGTTGCTGCCAAGAAGCCTTTGCTTCTGTTCAACATACCCAAGTAAAACTAGCTTAAAGGAGAAGGTGAAAGGGAGGACTCAAAAAGATGACCATAGAGATATTAGCAGTTAATGATGTGTTGCTGGATTTCAGATGTACCAAAAAACATGACCTCAGGCATTCTACTATACATAATATACGTCCAAATGAAACCAATTTTATTAACTTAACACCTCTTGGTGAAAAATAAAATAAAATAAAAAAAAAAAAATCAACAATATCACTTTCTCTGACTACTCTTTGGAAAAGCAAGGAGCCTGTTGAAAGATTTAATTAACAACTTAATGCTGAAAGACCGATTTGAAGAATATTACAGAATATTTCAGAGTATTACTGACAGCATTACTTTAATCTCTGACAGCGCTTAAAAAAATCTGCTACATTTCCTCTGCTTCTCACCTGTCCTGTGCCCACAACACACATGCATGCAGGAAAGCCTGAGAAAATGAGGAGTTCCCCAGCAAAACTCGTCAGAGTGAAACCAAACATACTCAGACCTTACAAATTTTGATGCTTTTTTTTTTTTTTTTTTTTTTTTTTTTTTTTTTTTAGCAAAAACAATCAAGCTGCGAGCTGATATGCAAGCCAGCACACCTTCATGCATACACAGAAACATGTAAATAGGGGAGCACATGCATATTCAGAGCAGGCAGCAGACCTTTCAGCAGATCTGGTGTGTATAAAAGATTGGTCTGTGAGTGAGTTTGTGTTCAGGGCTAACTGAATTTTACACATTCACATTTTTTAATAATGATTCAACTGCCTGGTGATGAAACTTGAGAAAATAAAAGTAGGATTTATGATATTATTTTGGCTGTAAAGTTATTTGATTTAGTTCTGATTTTCTCTTACTTCAGTATTCATTAAACCTAATATCTAGAAATATTTATATATTTGTATTTCTTATTTTATTGTATTTATTCTGATTGTATTCTTATTTACATCATCTGGCTTCTCTTGCATCTGTATTTCTTATTTAGCCGAAGCTCTCACTGACACAAGGAATAAATCAAAGGCCTAATCCCACTTCTATTCCCAACTTCATGATAAATAGGTTTTCACAATGGATTACAGTTTTCCCATTCACCTTAATTATAAGTACTACCCATTTAAACTCTGTCATGTTACCTCCCATTATACTTCTACATAAATATGCAGGTTTTCATCTAAAAAAACAACATTCCTAGAACTTACTATGCAGCACAGAATCTGAAAGGCATAATTTAATCATTACAACATAAATGGAGCTATTTGTCATCTACATATTACTGATTTAGCTACATGTTTTGGTGCCAAAACAGCGTATGTATTTCTTTCTGATACAGCTGTACTGTCAAATGACAAACTGAAGGTAGTGATGCTACTGAGATTACACCTACAAAAAAGTGCTATATTGTTATTTTTCATCTTGACTAATACCTCAATTGCAAAGAATGTTTATGTAAGTGTTGAATTGCATTTCAATTTCCATAAGGTCCCTAAATAGGCATTTCACATGAAGCTTGCAGTAGTGCCTGATGCTGAAAGTGCCTTTCATCACTCTGCTGTGCTTAATTGATGTTAGCCAGGCAAATTTACACAAGAAGGTGCACACCTTTCCTGAATGGTGCCACTGAGCACTTTAATGAGAGTGCACGTCTAATGCTCTCGTTTCATTTTCTGTCTTTGAACACATTGAGTTGAAATGTATTCAACAGTGTGCTCTTGCAGCTCAGAAGGCAAGTGGTATCCTGGACTCCATTAGAAGAGGGGTGGCCAGCAGGGACAGGGAGGTGATTGTCCCTCTCTGCTCTGCCCTCCTGAGGCCCCAGCTAGAGTACTGCATCCAGGCCTGGGGCTCTCAGTGCAAGACAGAGAGCTGCTGGAGAAAGTCCAGAGGTAGGCCATGAAGATGATCAGAAGGCTAGAGCACTTCCCCTGTAGAGACAGGCTGAGGAAGCAGGGCTTCTCTTCTGGAGAAGAGAAGGCTGCAAGGAGATCTCATTTATTTAAAACAGGGTTATAAAAAGGAAAAGAATCAACTTATTTCCTGGACAGACAGTGATAGAACCAGGGGGAATGGTTTAAACTCAAGAGGGGAACTTTTAGACTGGATGTCAGGGCAAAGTACTTTACAGAAAGTACAGTGCTGAGGTGCTGGAATAGGCTGCCCAGAGAGGCTGTGGTTGTTCTGCCCCTGGAGGTGTTTAAGACCAGGTTGTATGGGGCCCTAGGCAACCTGATCTAGTACCAGATCTGGTTGGTGGTCCTTCCTATGGCAGGGAGGTTAGAACTTGATGACCCTCAGGGTCCCTTCCAACCCAAGTCATTCTATGACTCTATGATTCTTTGGATTTTATTTTCTCAGATCTCCTTCTCATAGTATCTGCTGTTTAGGTGGAAATGTGTTTCTTGCACTGTATTTCCAGGTGATAAAATACATTATTCATAAATTACAGATCAAAATTCAGGCTGCTGTTCCTGTGGTTGCATTTCCAGCAGCATGACTCCCCGTGGAAACTGGAGCTTCTGAAAATGTATGTGCTTGCCGTTTTTACAAGATATAAATGGCTTTCATGGATAGATCAAAAGAGCAAAACAAGTAACTTCTGGGGACAAAAATGACTCCGTATGTTCACCTCTACATTAAATGAGGAAATAGTCCTTTCCTTACAATGCTGAATTTTTACATAGGTGAACATCCACACCGCTCAAGTTAAAGGCTCAGCCTTCGGGAGAATGTTTTCTATTCGCTTAAAAGAGAGAAGAGAAAGAGTGTTTACTGAGACTCAGAATTGGGTGTTAAAAAGTCCAGATTCTCACAACTTTTCCCCTGTAACATTTCATTTGTTGGGCATAGGAACAACATGACAAAACTATTTGGAAAAATAGCTTCAGGCTCCAGGAAGACCTCACCGTGGCCTTCCAGTCCTTGAAGGGAGTATATAAACAGGAGACAAAATGGCTGTTTATGAGGGTGGATAGTGATAGGACAAGGGCAGAATGGTTTGAAACTGAGACGGGGGAGATGTAGATTAGATATTAGGAGGAAGTTTTTCACACAGAGGGTGGTGACGCACCTGGTTGTCCAAGTAGGTTGTGGATGCCCCATCCCTGGAGGCATTAAAGGCCAGGCTGGATGTGGCTCTGGGCAGCCTGGTCTGGTGGTTGGCAACCCTGCACATAGCAGGGGGATTGCAACTAGATGATCTTTGAGGTCCTTTTCAACCCAGGCCATTCTATGATTCTGTATGATTGTATATACATATATACATATATACATACATACATACATATATATATATATATATGAAAATACGTGAGAATCAAAGTGGTAAGGTCTGGGGGAGAAATCTACTGCCAGCTTAAGAAAAGGCAAATACAGCTAACAGAATACACCACTCCTGTATGCAGGTAGCATCTCTGACATAAGCATCTCATGATGAGTGATAGCAAAGATACAAAATTTAAATGGTGTCTGCAATTAGGGATTAAAACATAAAATCAAACTACAATAATCTTCAGTCAAACCAAAAAAATCAATCTTTGTATATCTTTATGTCTTTATCTAGCCAATATCTCTCCTATACATTTATCTAGCCAAGAAAATACCTTTAGAGTAAGGCACACAATGGGATTAGGACACGCAGTAAACATATATATCGCTCCTCTTAATCTCAACCCTATTCACAGTTTTTTTGGCACCTAAAGCTTCTCAGTTCTCAGCATCTAAAGATTCTGATCTTAGTGAAGTGTATGCCCTTGTAAACCTCCCATCCTCTGAACCTGAGCCACTGAATGTCAAGTTGGGCAAGTTCAATCTGGGTAGCGAGGTGTTTCAGTATGGATTTCATGAAGATTGATTGGTTTTGCTCCTCTGCATTCTGGCTGCTGAGGTCAGACTGTTCTTTATAGGAAAATGAGCTGCTTATAAATTTTCAGCTCTCTGAACTTTGGGAGTTGATGGAAAATCCCCAGGCTTACAGCTTAGCTGGCTAAGAAACCACAACAGCCTTTCTTTTGCGGTCACTGAGATGTAAAAGCCTTTCAAAAGAGATGAAAATGCTGACATTCTTTCTCTTGGGAGACCCTGCTTATGCACAGGGACAGAGTCTGTTTTTCACCCTCTAATACACATCAAAAAATGACCCCTCTTCCTCAAAGCTTTAGGAGGCTGTGAGGTCATAGATACAACTTGGAACTCTCCACATTCGTTATGTAGCAGACAAAATCAAAGAGATTTTCCAATACAGGCAGTTAGTTCACTTTGCATTTTTTGTGTTTTTCTTTTTTGTTTTGTAATGTTTTGTATTGTTTTATTTTGTTTTGTTTTTAAAGGATGGGCATTAGAAAGAAACGAACAAACCTGCTGCTCTGAGGTAGACACTAGTCAGATCTCTGCAGCACACAGGGTCTCTCCCGGTGAGCTGTCCCTTTGCTGGCAGCTTTCCATTCACTAGACTCTCATGCCTTGCTCTGCAGTGAGAGGCCACTCACTGAGACAGATGAAAGAGGGCCATGCCACCATAGCAGGAATCAATGCTGGGAACCCTCCTGGGGCAGGATGCCTGAGAAACACACCTCAAGTGACCAAACCCTCTGTCTGTTGAACCTGCCCTGCAAACAACCAGTTCTTTTTTCAGATCAAATGGCTAGCAATCCAAGGGCTGGGCAGAAGGTTGCCAGCTGATACCAAAATGAAGGGAAACCACCAAAATGAAGGGAAACCAGCCCTGCTGCAGGTGTGGATGATCCTTAGGAAGGGCTGAGCACTAAGGTACAGGGATAACCAGAGCCTGTGTCTGTATACCTTAGAAGAAATCTATACTCATCAAGTACATCAAGTTAGAAAAAGATTGAGATCACCACTAATTACACAATATGTCAGTCCCTGGGATGTAAATGAAAATACCTGAGGGTAAATTAACAAGTTAAGTGGGATGGGATGGGATACAAAAGGTTTAAAGAGGTCAACTGGAAGGGCAATAATTATTCACAGTGGGCATGTGAGCTGTGTCTCATCCACCAACTGAAATGATTAACGCGTATTTTTTCCATGTATGTTCACCAGAACCTGAACTAAGACACACAGCAGGCATAATTATATTACTAGAAGTCACTAAGTACAATAATTGTTACTGCTTTTCAACACAGTATTGTAGTAATGGGGGCTGCTATTTGTGTGCTAATAGAAGTCCATGTGGTGCACAAATATTATAGTGCATAAACAAAACCCTGCTTGTTTTTAAAAGTGATAAAAGTAAATTTGAAGATTGCACTATTCTTTCTTATTCAGTGCACTGTGGGGGTGCAGGATGGCTTGTACCGGAATGGGATTCAGAGAGCAATTTGATTCTTCAAATCCCAAAACCGTCTGCAAGGAATCCGTATCCAGCATCTGCACTCAGAGTCTAAACTTGGGCATACCACTGATGTCTTTCATGTGCCCTCTCCTTAGGTTTTGCTTTTCACATTACTGTCCAGTTCAGCAACGTTATCTACTGACAGCATTTCCACCATTAAGCACTGAAGTGTAATAGTAATGGGATGATAAATTCCAAGACCTATGCTGCAAGCCAAGAGATGAGCAAAAAATGTCCGTAACTGTTCATGGAGGAAACAGCATGGTTCTTTTCAGCCTGTTTCAGCAGGTCTGGCAAATTCAGATGATAACTTTAGCAGCTACAACGTCAATGCAGGGATGTAAAAAACTAATTTTTGACACATCATGGTATTAATGAAGAGACCAATTAACTTAGGTGCTGTGACATCTCAAAGGATTTGTGAAGCCAACCTTTTAGCAGTGGTTAGTCACTATGCCCACAATATATTAGATCATCGACTTGATTTCAGGGGAGACAAATAGTCTCAAGGTATGCCATCCATGCAGGATTTCTACACCTGACAGTATTTCTACACTATAAAGTTAGGGTTTGATTTTCAGCAGCAGCTACTGATCACTATTGGTGATTCCCAGGCAGAAGGTTTGCAGGCTAACTGTAATGTAACACAGTGTGGTTAATAGTGAATTAAGCACAAAGAGTATTTCACCATCTCCAGGTGGTAGACTTTTTCACACATTTGAAATAAGAGTTGTCACCGTTAGGCAAGTACTGACAAAATGAATGATCTTTTGATTTCACATAGAAAGAAACCGAGAATTCTGGTACATGTCTGAAACGTGACAGTGCACCACAGACCATAACTTTCTGAGTCAGAAAGGTTCATGATACTGGAGTGGCAGATGAGACGTACTAACCAGCAGCAAACAATGGTTCATGGCAGAGGAAGGAAGAGCCTTAAGTGATGGAACGGGCTGGCAGATAGACAAGTGCCCAGGAAACACCAAGAAACACCAAGAAACACTCTGTTTTTGCTGCCAAGGCAAAAACAGTGGGCAGCTGGAGTTGTAAGTATCAGATAGTCCTAGTTAGAAGATGAAAGGTAATTTTCAATTGTTAAGTCAATTAGAAGTTCATATGAGCATTTGAGCTCAAACCTGGGACAGAAATTCGACCCTAAGTGATGACTGTAATCCAGACCCTGAAGTCACTGGGGCTTTGCTCTTCTTGAGTGTGCATTTCCCACCTCAAAGGCTATCCCACACGAGAAGGGAAGTGCTACAATTTTTTGTCCAGGATTGATTCTTGAGGAGGCAGCACCTTTTAGTTTTTAATTACTCAGTCACTAAAGTACCAATATACTGAAACAGGGTCAGAATTTTAAATTAAATTTCCTGCTGTCAATTTTTAAATTTTCTTTTAACCATGCACATTTTGAATACTATGCGGTAAAATGTGATAAAATTTACTTGAAAATGGTCATCTGTACAGAAGCCAAGATGCTTCTTCAGTTGGTAATGTAACTGTACTTGATAATCACAACAGGTATACCTCTTCAGTGTCTGTGGAAACCACAATCTGCTTCCAGTTGCACCTAGCAGAAGTCCCACCCCATTCTGCAGACCAGCATACACTAAGTTAGTTTCCAGCAAGACTGTCAGTGATTGTTGTGTTTAATGCTAGAGGACAATGGAACTTAGATGAGATAGGAAATAAGTATAAATGTTAATTATCTTGCTGCAGATGAGAAACCAGATGATATCTGGTTATTGTAAACAGGAAAAAAAGTATGAGAGCTACTTAGCTTAGAGCTTAATAAATACCAGATATATACATCAGGAGAAGGCTGACGGTTAGGAAAAGACAAGTGCAACTCTCTACTAACAAGGTAGTGAGTGAGATAGGAAGATATTACATGTAATAATTCACAGAAGAGCCACTTTTCTGTCAGATAATTTGTATTTCCCTCTGTATCAGACAGATTATGGAATCACAGAATGGTTGAGAGTCTGAGTTTGGTAGGACGTTCTGAGTCCATCAGCTCCAGCCTCTGCCCAAGCAGGGACAGCCAGAGCAGGATGCCCAGGATCACATCCAGGCAGTTGTCGAAGATTTCCAAGAAGACTCCACAGCATCTCGACAGCTTGTGCCAGTGCTCTGTAACTCACACAGCACTGAAGTGCTGCCTGGTGAGCAGAGGAAACCTCCTCTGTTTCAGTTTGAGCTCACTGCCTCTTGTCCTGATATTGGGCACCACCAGAAAGAGCCTGGCTCTGTTCTCTGCACTGTTGCATCAGGTGTTTGTACACTTGGACCAAGATCCTCCTGAGAATGCTATTCTCCAGGCTGAACAGTCCTGACTCTTTCAGCTTCTCTTCACAGGATAGGTGCTCCAGGATCTTCACCATCTTGGTGGCCCTGCATTGTACTCTTTCCAGTATGTCCATGTCTCTCCTGTAGTGGGGTTCCCAGATCTAGACACAGTATTCCAGGTATGACCTCACCAGTGCTGAGTAGGGGTAAAGATCACACCCTTGGACAGCTGGTGATTAAATGGTATGCCCAATGTGATTTGGGGTCACATGAGCTGCTTCCAAAAGAATCATGGAGTCAAGGCAAAACTGATCTGTACAACAGACTTGAAGCTCTCTGACAAATAGTGTTAAAGCATGTTTGTGTGTGATGCATTCAAGTGTGTATAAGCATGTTCATGTCTGTTCAGGTCTGTGGTGTGCTCACATGAGTGCATGCATGCATATAGTGAGTGTGTTCAAGTATGTTCAGATGTGCAGTGTTTAAATGTGCATTCACATGTGTCAGGCATGTATGTGTTCACACATTTTCGCACATGTGTTCAGGCATGGTGTCTGAACATGCCCACACACAAGTCCACACAAGTTCAGATGTATGGTGCACACATACATGTTCACATGTGTTCAGGTGCATGGCATAAGCATATTTGTTCACATATATTCACACGTCTGCATTTGTTTACACACTGTCACAGTTTTCCTGATTTTCTTTGCTACAATAAAATCACAAAGAGTAGGACCACCATGGCAATGTGGCAAAATGCAGAGCATCGGCCCCACATATTTCCCCAGAGCAATATAGAAAAGCCCTGAGCTGTATCCTGCAAACATTTACACACAAGCTGAACTTCATGTACTGTGATTACTTTCCCTGACACCATGTGGGTTTCATTGCAGAACACAAAACCAAACACAGACTTACGTATTTGTAGGATCAGGACCTATTTAGTGCTACCCAGCTGTGATTTAATGTGCCTGTACTTAATGTGCAGCTTACTAAATGTGAGATAATCCTGTGTTTTTGTACAGTTTTTGTCTGTTTTTCTCCAGAACAGCATGTATGTTGTTTCAACATTAATGTTGAAAGTGAAATATTCCATAGTCACTAATGTTTATCTAAACAATTATAATGCTGTCTAATGCAGCTGGGAACAGAGATACGGTAGCCTCAAATTTAAAAGCATGGCCTTTTATATAACATTAGAGAGCTCTAGTGGGCACAATGCCCATTTCTAATTCCCTAGTGGCTTCTATTTTTCACAGGAATTAATGTTCTAATCACAATGCATCTTTATAACATTTTCCTCGTGCTGATCAAGTATCAGCAAATCAGTCATTATTTAATGCATCCTACCACATATGCTAGGCCAAATTATCAAACATCCTCTAATACAAGAGATAATGAGGCACTTCTAATCACAAAATAGTGTCAAACATGTGAAGATCGTAGTAAAGGAGAACAGCAGATACATATAATAAAAGCAGAAAAATCCCTTCTCTTGCATGGCAGAAGCATTTTTGTGTGGGTTGTTCTTAGCGCAGCAATCATGATGTGGGTATCACTGTTTAGAAAATAAGTAGGTAGTCCAGTAACAGTCTTTACAACCTTAGATGTCGTGCACATACATATGCATGCACACACACATGCACAGATCAAGGAAGATTGCTATTACAGCATTTACACTTTGCAAAGTTGGAGACAAAGGTTGACGACCTTTGCTTATGACTTTATGGCCTAGGGAGGCAAGCCCTAAACAACAACTTGTGCTTTGAAGCAGTATCATTCCAGGTAGGACAGGGGCAGGTGTTAGCATCCCTTAGTTGGACACCCAGTGCTCATCAGCAGCACAGGGTATATCTGGAGTGAATTCTCAGAGAAACAGATAAGAATTTCAGGGAAACTGTATGAACACTTCCACCAAAAACAAAACAAAACAAAACAAAACAAAACAACAATAACAAAAACACAATAAAACAAAAAACAAGCAAACAAACAAACCAAAAACTGAGGCAAAAAGATGGCTGAAACTCTTAAAGGTCTAAATGTGCTCATGAAAAATATTAAGTACTAGAGCTGCTATTAATCACAATACCATCCAGGTATTTTTTCAGTTATCTACTACACCGCTAATAGCTGATTAAAAAAAACAACATTGTACATGTCCAATTCTACAACTTGCCATAAGTTTGAAGAGCAGTAGCTGAAGTTAGGGATACTCTTTTTTAGCTATGTGTTGTTAATTATTTATAACTCTTCATAGTATTTTACATTTCATCTTCTAACTGAGCATGAAATAATTTGTATGCCACATCTATTGTCCACTAAGGAACTTCATGCTCTTTTTACAAACATTTAACATCTTTTCCAGATACAGCGGTTGAACTATACAGCTAAATTAAAATAATGGAACTTTTAATCCATATTGATTCTTAAATCTTGCAAACTCATAGAGTTCAAAATCAGGTTATATTCCTTACCAAAACAAAAGCAGTGAGTATGCAACAATACTGACTGCTGTTTCTGACACAGCATTTGTTTTCTCCCAAGAAAGTACTTAGTGCAGAGGACTGGCCAAAGACCACTGAAATCAATGGAAAGGCTACCAGTGACTTTGATGGAATATGGACTGGGTTTTGAGCGTAACACTAATGAATTAATCAGCTCATTACAAAGTCTGAATTTGGCTTTGACAGATATAAAGCAGTTCATCCCATGTACATTAAACAAATTGCAGACATTTTTAAGCCTACCCTTTCACTCTCAGGAATTCAGACTTTTTTTTTTTTTTTTTCTGTTAGCTCTGTTAAGGAGCCCCAGCACTCGCACAAGAAAAATGAATGACTGAAGTACAAATAATTCTTTGTACTTACAAGTATCTGGCTTGAGCTGACTGTTGGTAATTCCAAAGTACTGGGGATTTTCAATGACCGGAATCTTTGTCATCCCAATGATGACTGCATCAGGACCTCCCTCAGAAGAAGATGGAGTGTTACTGCCATTTGAGATGTGATGGAGAGGACTGGCTGAATCATCGTCATTGCTGATAACTGAAGAAGGACCTAGAGTTAGAAACAAAGATTAGCATTAACTCAGAATGTCTCCTTTTCCTCAGACTGTTTTTTTTCCTTTTTTTTTTTTTTTTTTTTTCAACAGTTTAACCTCCATCCTGATAGTCAAACACTCTCTGTGTGCTTTGTTAATCTTACCTCATGAATTTTATATGTCTGGGTGGAGATGTACAAATGGTAGGCCATTAGGAGTTGGAATGTGAAGTAAATTTTTGCTCTGGTAGATCACCTACACTAGATATGTCAGGATTCAGAATAGTATATCATTGGGAAAGTGCTCCAAATTTGATGAACTCCTTCTAACATTCTCTGAAATAAGCTGTGAAATACACATATCAACTTTTTCAACTTAAGCACTTCTCAGACCACCCATCAATAATGCCTTTTTCACTAATTTGGGGAAATTCATGTCCTCTCTTTGATGTGCTACTAAAATGAGAAATAATAATAAAACCCAAAACACAGAGTGGAGATGGGTTCATCCTGATGGGGAAAGTTGTGTCATTTCTGAAAAACAAAATGTTGAGGGTCAAAACTGCATGGACAAGGCTGTCAGTCACAGAAAGTGCAGGTCCCATGCTCTAAGTAGAAGAAAAGACATATCACACCCCAGTGTGAAATATGGAGTCACTGCACTCAGGCTCCTCCTGATCAGAACATACTTGTGGCCCATCCAACTTCATCCATGCCTGAGACTAGTCACCACTCAGGAAAAGATTTATTTTGGTCAGTGATTTATTGACAGTTTTGTTTTATCTTTACTTTGTTATTTATACTTCTAACTAAAGTGCCACGGAGATAAAACCTTATGACTAGTCTAAATTCTCCATTACACTTCAATTTACTGCCAGTATTCAAAGAAAACCAGTAACCAACTAGCAGTAACAATATTTTGCTTAAATAGACAGCTGAAGAGCCAGTAGGGATCAAGAACATTGCATTTCAGACAATTCTCCATCCAAATCAACTGGTGATTTTGAGGAAGCATTCACGTCATCTACTGTTAACAATCAATAGATGATGCTAGAAACTGAATGATTCACTCTCTTGATGTTCCTATCCTGGAAGGGCATCCTCAGAAGATACTTTTGTTTGCTTCCTCTCTCTCTACTAAAGAAGGGAATAAGAGAGAGGAGCATAGGGAAGACTAACAGCTGTTTTCCCTAGAGCACAAATCACCCTGTAGTGTGTCCCAAACTGGGTTTTAGGTTAGCCAAAACAGTGCAGAGGTACAACAGATACAAGGTACAGAAACAGAAAGATTGGGAACCAAAAGCAGGTCCTGCAGACCCATCACAGAGCATCTGAGAGAAGATGAGGATTTACCACTGCACAGACACGATTAAGGAACAAGGGTGGGCCCAGGCACATCAGCCTAAAAAGATCAGCTTTGAAGGAAGGAAATTCAGACTCTTTTAGTGTTTTGTGGTGCACTACATCATAACAAAAACACTTTATCATTTCGTGGTGTGGCTCACAGGAATAAAATAATTTGGCATGTGGCTATTCAACCCTAGTTTAGAGACTCAAGCATACTCCCACCCCAGTCCTCTTTCCTTTCTCCCCAGTTGGCTTAATGGTTCATGAGGGAAATGTTCTCATAGTTTGAAAAAGTTCTTCCCACCCTCTAGCCTGAAACATTAGAGGTAATTTTTCAAATGCCTTGCACTTCACTGGAAAGTCATTGTTGACAAATGTAAGTGAAGCCTAGATCTCTGCAATTTATCAAGTGAAATACTAATACCAAGGCTGTTTTTGTCATCACTGATCACTGAGATTGATTCTACTAGGAAAGCTGCCAGGATTAAGAGTTTTTGGTGAAGATTTCTCTAATGAACTTCAGAGCCTAGCAGACTGTGAGAAATGGTCCCTCAGATGACACACAAGATACTTATGTAAAGTCACAATGTACTTTTCAGGTGCGTGAGTTGTTTGTTGTGGAATTAGAGTGAAAATACATTTAAAACTGCATGCAGGTGTTTTTTTTTTGTTGTTGTTGTTGTTGTTGAGATTGTCCTAAGGTCTCTCAAATATCTGAATGTCAAGCTAATGGCACCAAAAAGCAAGCAGGCAAATACAAGTTTTCTTGGGAAAATGCAGTCTTTTTATACTAATAGAGATCTTGTACAAGGGTCAAATCCCTTCTCTTACAGCAAATGGACAAATGCTCCAGCCTCTGTAATTTAATGGAGGTGATGGCAAGGAAAAGTATCCATTACATATTTCTAGATGTTAGAGAAATATAATGAAAAGAAACTCATTCTGTTTGTCATATTATTTCTTCGCTACTCTAAGACCCAGTTTGGCACAGTGACCCTTTTTTTTCAGTCAGTGTAAACTGCAAAGTGCTGCAGGTGAAAAGTAGCCAATTGTTCTATAAATCTATTTACTCAATTAAGATAATTGGTATAAAATTGTCATCCTTGTGGCATGAAGGAGGTTACAATTAGACCCTCTGGTGTAGATGAGGAAAACCTGGAAAACTAGATGATTTCTCCACAGTAGGAAACAGTTCAAAAATAAGTAAAATGTAGGAAATTTGTGCTGTGTCATTGATCATCCACTGTCATTTATTAGTAATGAATCAGCTCATGCAATTGTCTTTGGAAACAGCTGTTTGGATTTAAAAATCCTATTTCCTTTTACTGTATATTTCTTCCAGTTAAGCCAAATGCAACACAGCAGATGGAAAATTTGTCTACCAGAGGCAGCAGTTGAGCTCGTATGTTTTCAAAGAGGCTTTTTTTTTTTTTTTTTTTTTTTTTTTTTTTTTTTTTTTTTGGCTGGGATCTTTTAGATTGTCATTTAGATTTAGATTTAGATTTTAAATTGTCAATACTTGCATATCTACCAGACTGACGACTTGCTGTGAAGATGTATTTCTTTTTTGAATGCATTAAGTCACATTACTATTACAGACCAGAACTGCAGCTCACTCCTCACAGCAGCAACCTATGACTGATATTCCAGTAATGCAAAGCCATTTTCCTGGATGCAAGATGAGCCCATCATCTGTGCTGACAAGAAACTAGAATTGCCCTTTTCTGAATTTGCACTGAGCTCAAATCAAAAGGTGATTTTTTAAAGTACCTTAAAGTATGGTTTCATGAAGACTAAATGGGGAAACTTCATTATTTGTCAAAGGCAGAATGAGTATGACAATTACCTGTAGTCTCTTATTATTGATTCCAGTTTTGTTGTTGTTGTTTTGTTTTGTTTTGTTTTTTTAAATCAAATCAGCTGTTGGTTTCACATCCAAAACCTGAAAATTTTAGACAAAATGTCTTTGGTGGAAGTCAAAATTATGGGCTATGAGTTGTCATTAGTTATTGCCAATAGCACCCTCATAGTCAGCCTGAGCTTTTAGGAAAACTGCAGAGGCTTTCTCTGCCTTCATTACGCTGTCCAACATCTTTCTTGTTACCACTTTTTGACTACATTTCTTGCTTTAAGAAGACAGAAGCTGGAGTCAGATGAGAAGTGGTAGGCTGCCCTACAGAAGAAAGATGAAAGTTGCACATTGCTGATACTAAGAAACTGGCCATTCTGCACAGCCTAGACTCAAGAAAAATCCTTCTGTATAGATAAAAAAGCAGCTATCAGAAAAAGTGTTAACTATATTATATTCTAAATTGACAAGCTATAGAAAATCCAAAACACTCTTTGTATCCCTAGGCTGTGAATGATCCTAAGACATGGCATGTGGATAAGCAGGAACAGCAGGCAACACTTGCTGCATGCCCTGCATAAAAATGGAGTCAATCACACTCTATGGGGGAAGGGGGAGTCTTGTCTTATCAGCACCGGTGACAGCACAGGGCACCCTTCCCTGAACACAACTCATTTCTGCATTTCTGTGCTGCCTCTTCAACATAGCACCTCTGTGCTGTCCTTGACTTACCTCATGCCAACAAATTTCAATTTTCATAGATTTAGAAAAAAAAAAATAAAAATACTAATAACAATTTTCAAAGCATACTGTTATTTTTGGCAAAAAGAAACAGTTTCATTCTCATAAATTACATCCTTTACTCCTCTCCTGTGCTGTTGAGAAGTAAGGCAGTTCTAGCAGGTGTGCTCCCAACATATATCTATACTACTACTTGCTGGGACTGGGTTTTGCTTCACCCTATTCCAGACTTCAGCACATCCTTAAGTTTGCTGTGGCAACACATCTGACTACTGGCTGCCAATGAAATAATACACACGACCCTCCTGTATGTGAAAGTATGGAAAGAGCCCTGAAGTGAATAACAACATGACTCAGCCAAGCAGGCTCAAAAAATAAAAATGAGAGGTTCTCAAAGGCAGATTTGGAAAGAGTGCGTGGTTTTAGTTTGCATCTAGCATGGACTTGTATGTATGTATTCTCAGACTTCAGTTTAGATGGTCAAGAAATTATCACCATGCCCATCTACTTCTCCGTTCACCACTAAATCACAGATATAAGCAATTTACTTCATGCATATTTGCTCCATAAACTCTATCAAAATCTCTTGAAGACTACAATATCCTGCACCCTCCTCACAACACACTTCTGTGAGTTACACATCACTTGAATTATCCCTGAAGTCACTACTAATGTTTAAGCCATGCTGAGAGTCATAATTACAAAAAAACAGCATTGTGACAGGAGCTGTTTAGTTATGGGCACACATATGTTTAATTAAGTATGAAGGTAGCTCAGGTAAAGAGGATTATCCACAAAATCATCAGAATGACACTGATGGCCAGAAAAATTTCCCAGTTGATCCTGCACTAGCATAAGCTCTTCTTGCTTTGTGTCTATGCAGGGACATATGGTAATGACACGTCACAAGTCAAAAGCAGGACAGTACATACATGTCACGTCAGTCAGCATCAGCATCACCTCTGCTAGATTTTAAGGCCACAATTAATTTTCTCTCTTCTTTCCCTTTTGAGGATGTGTAGTTAAATATCTTTCCCTAAAACAGTTTACCCATAAACTTCCACATAAATTCTACTTTTTTTTTTCTTTTTTTTCTTTTTTTTTTTCTTCTTTTTTTTCTTTCTTTCTTTTTGTGTGATTAACACATAAGTTTTGTGCTCCAGCAAAAGCACTGATTCAAATTCTTTTATTATAGAGTTAAGATTCAAGTTTCCTACCAGAACAGACACCCTTTTAGCTGGACTGTTGAATCCATATTTTATCTTTTACTTCCCGTAGAAGACAACTTATGAGTCATGGCTTGGCACAATTATTTTATTTATTATTTTTAATATTTTATTTTATTTTATTTTATATTTTGTTTATTTATTTATTTATTTATTGACCCAGGTGCTACAAGTGCTACAAATTACTTTGAATATTCTTTGGCATTCTCAAATTCAACTGCTATAGGTAACTATGATGTTGAATAATTTTTATGCAATTCTATTAGACTGAATAAGAGAGCCCAGCCTAATAGAGGGTAATGCAATTATAACAACATTATTTTATATTATTGGTCTATTAAAATGCTCCATGTTGAATATAAATAATTGAATTAAGAACCAAAAATAGAACACAAGGAGAAAAATCAAAGCCAGCTGCATAAGCTTCCCAAAGAGAAACCAGCTTAGACTTACTTCAGTTAGTGGAGCTTTTTGAAGCAAACTGGGATTCTTCTGCAAATCCTGAGTGGGCTTCTTAAAATGATGCTCTTTGTTTTGCAACTGCTTCTCTTTTTCATGAGGGAAGAAGCACAGCACAGTGCTCCTGTGCTTTTTCAGCAGTTCAGCTGTGCAGTAGCTACTCATGCTTCTCTCTACCTTTCAGCCAACCCCTCTTTGTCTCTTATCTCTAACAGCTTTCCAGAACAGAGACAACAGTGCTGTCATCTTAAAAGTTCTTGCCACAGTCAGCTGCCAATGAATGTTATGGGATTAATACTGCTTTATTTGTGGTGAAGGAGACAGAAGATTACCCCAAGAGAGTTATACCCAGTCCTCTCCTAATGGAGCACACTGCTTTTCAGAGCTCAAACAAATGCATGCCCTTCCACCCTGGTACAGCACACCAAGCCAAAAACTATGTTGCAGACTTTAAGTCTGTGAGTCAGAAAACTGAGACTTGTCAGGCTTGGGTGTTTAGAGGATAAATAATCTCACATCTTCTGACAGGTATCATTAATCTGTTTAACAGATTTGCATGCAGCAGTGCTTGTTTAAGCTTGCACACCATTGTTTCTAGATACACGAGGTAAGACAATCTTCCTGATGCTGCCCAAAATGTTTGTTTCCATCTAGGAGCATGTCTCCAGGAAATCAGAGAAACCAGAACGGATGTTGATCAAGGGAGCCAGAGAACTTCCCCACACCCAGCAGACAAATGCCACCAGTAAGCACATGCTTCAGAAACTCCCTCTCCAACAGTCTCTAAATTACAGAGGAAAGGGGACTCCTTGGAGAGTTCTTGAAGGAGAAACTGTCTGGAAATAGAGGCTTACAATCAAAAAGCAGACTATAGGATTCTATTCACCTGCAACTACTGCAAAACAAGGGAAAGGCATTTCTTTGAAGATCATAATGGAGACAGAATTTTGACTGTCAAAATTTAACCCAAGTGATGAAGTCCCTGCTTTTGCTTTCACAAGAAAATCAATGATCTATGTTTCCATATTTGTTGCAGGTTCACAAGAGGACCAAATTGCACTGGTAACACTGTATCACTTTCAAGTAGAGAAAATAAGTAAGTGACTTTTCTTCCCTGCACAAAATAGCTTAAGCAATAGGCACCCAGAACCATAATTAAATAAAAGGTATGTTTGCCAGCTTCACAGTAATAAATTTTCAGTGTTGTCAGGTATCAAAGGTCAACTGCAGTGAACAAAATGCCTTCCCCCTAAAATGCATGTTCTTGCTAGAAAACTTGTTTCAAATGCCTGACTCCTCTAGATAGAAAAGAATGTGCAATCATCTGTGTAATTTCCACTGAAATGGCTCTGTGCAGATTTTAGCCCCTCAAATATATCATCAGGCCTTTATGTTGTTGCTTTTCATCTAAGAGCCACAGCTGCTTATGTGTTGATTCAGCTTTATTCTGGAGCATGATTGTGAAAGAGCCCTAGTCAGTGCCAATCTAACTGCTTTTCTTTTTTGTTGTTGTTTTTTTCTTCTTACAGCCTCATCTATATTTTCATGTATGCAAGCATTCACACACCCCTTTACAAGCCTAGTACATGCCAGAGGTCATAATATCTGCAGGGGAAGTTTCCAATTAAGGAAAACACCCTAGAATCCCCTATAGGGTTGCTTCATAATGCAAGTGATTCCCCCAAAGCCATTGAACATACAGGATGCAGGAGCAGACCAGATGCACAGATGTTTAGGTCTGGGACAGAATGACAAGGCAGCTCACTCAAGAAACCTATTTTCCAGTGCTGCAACTGCAATAAATAAGAGGTCTCTAACTGTCGTGTTTTGCCTGAGATTTTATTTATTTATTTAATTATTTATCTCAGAAGCTTGCATTATGCCATATTTGCGATTTTTGATGAAAACTGTGCTGTTAAAACAGGGAAGCTTTCATTGTTGCAGAGCAGTCTTACATGGAGCCAAGGTCTTTGCAGTGTCTCATACTGCCCTGCCAAGAAGGAGGCTAGGCAGGGAAAGAAGGGGGTCAGAGGTAGGACAGCAGACCCAGACTGACCAAGGAGATTACACACTGTGGCATCGTGTTCAGTGATAAAAGCTGGGGCTAAGAATGAGGAATAGGGGTAAGTTTACAGTGGAGGCGTTTATCTTTCCAGTACACTGTTATGGATGATGGGCCCGGATTTCCTTGGAAGTGACTGAACATCTGCTTGCCCATTGGAAGCAGTGATCAAATTCCTTGTTTTGCTTTGCTTGTACACACAGATTTTGCTTTAACTACTAAACTGTCTTTGTCAACTTGTGAATTCTAACATTTTTCAGATTCTTTCCCCATCCCATTTCATGGAATTGATGAGAAGCAATGTGCTGCTGAGCTACCTGCTAGGTTAAACCACAACAGTAATGCATAGTGTTTTTCAAGTGCTGTCCATGAAGAAGAAAGAATAGATAATCCCCCTCTGTCTTACTCCACAGGTGGCACTCATCAAGATTGCCACCAGCAAAGCCTTGTCCTGCAGCAGAGGCTCTTAAACACAATCACCAATAAATACTCATGGCTTGTCCTCTGTGAGGCACATGCTACTATTATTGCTGTTTTGGAGGTAGCAGGAGGAGCTTTTTATGGCTCACTGATTTGCCCTGCATGGCAGGTGGTATCCTTGTCAAAGCCACATGCAGAACAAGGAAGAATGGACAGCTTCTCCTGCCAAACCAGGCAGCCCCTAGAGAGTTACAGCCCTCCTTCAGCTGGGGGATATATGGTGGACATACAGCTGCCTGCTGTCTCACAGGCATGTCTGCAGTATCTGTAGTTCATATCATATGATATGAGCTGTCCTATCATAAAGCATGAGGAATTTATGGCCTCATGTTATTGGTTGTCAACTGAAGCACAGATTGGAGACAAAAATCTAGCTGGGATGGGGTGTGTTAATCAATAGAAGTATGTGAGCCAGAGAAATAAGGACACAGGGCAGCAGAAAACCTGAAAGAAGGGAATAATTGTTTGTCTTTTTTAATATAGACCACCAGGACCACTATAAATAGCCATCTGCAGGTTTGATATGTAGGAAATGTGGGTAAAATTGCAATCCTTTAAAAACCACTACAGTGAAAAATCACCACAGTATGAAAAAAGATCAGCTTGAATATACTTGTTGGTATCAAGTGAGAAGGAATAATACACCTCACATCAGATCCTTGTTCACTTTCTTTTAATTAAGAAACTATTTAATTAACAATAGCTTACTTCTCATAAATAATATAAGGATTAACATTCTCATTCCTAGGACTAGAAATCTTTCTCTGTTGTCTAGAAGATTAATACAAAGCATACAGAAGCAAGGTTCAGTTTCTCCATGCTGTTTTGACAGTTCTTTATCTGAGAGGATAGCAAAGGCATTTGGGATTATCATCCAGAAAAATTTTGCAAACTCTTTTCAGATAGAAGATTTAGAAGATATGGTAGTTATGATATAGTGGAGAAATAACCCTGATACTTCATTGTTTGTTTTTTAAACAAGCTGCATTTAACTGTTTCCCTTCTATAACCTCTCCCCGACTATTTCATGAAGAACAGAGCTGCAAAGAATAGGCATTTTCTATCCAAGTAAATCACTTGAAAACACTACATAAAAATCTCTAAAAATACTCAGGCTTGATTAAAACAAAAACAAAACAAACAAACAAACAAACAAATAAAAAGTCGAGTAACTGGTTTTTCTTTTTTCTTTTTTTTTTTTTTTTTTAAATTCTACAGTGATGTCTCAGAAGGTGCATAAGCCCTTCGGTTTTGCACAGAGAAGGAAACGATATTTATGTAATACTAGATTAGAATGAGGAGTTCCATCTCAAAATTCAGTCAAGAAAGACTGTGCTAAAATGTTATGAAATCTTCCTCAGCCAGTGGAAATGCTCATAAAGTTCAGAAATCTCCACTTATGGATATTTTAAAGCTATATCAGGCAAATGTCTGTTCAGAAAATTACAGGTATGGCCTGGGAAGGGAATTACGATTTCTTTTCAGCCTTATTCTTCCAAAGTACCAAAATGGAGACCTAGAATAGTCTTATGGATAATGTTTTAACTTTTCAAGTAGTGACCCATTTCCACTCAAAATTGAATGAGGTCTGCAGCTAAACAAATATAGAGCTTATATACATAAAATATGTATATTTCACTGCATTAGCAGTTTATTTTTCCAGGCTGCAGAGTCGAGATAGGTCCAGTCAGGTGGGAAATACATCAGTATTGTATGAATCTGAAGACTAGAGTGGGTCTACCAGAATACAGCTTATTTCATTGAGTCCTTTATTTACAATTTCTTTACAATTTTTTTTTCTTTTTTTTTTTAATTATTATTATTTCTGAGAATTCCATTAGTGGAAATACTAGTATACTAGTTACATGACGCTGTGAAATGAAGTCTTGTATTGATTCACATTTTTTTTTAGGAGTATAAGACTCTTGCAGACTCCAAAACCTCCATGAATTATAAAGTCAACACAACTTTTCACTGAAATATATCTTTCAGTTTGTTCTCAACAAAAGTCCCAGCATAATCATTTCCAATTCTTTTTTTCATTTACATTCACACTAGCTAACCTTAAAAATGTCGGTCTTTACAGAAGCAAAATAAAATGATTTATCTGCAAAAAAAAAAAAAAAAAAAAAAAAAACAAATATAGTGCTCAAATAATAAACAGAATCTGCAGAAATGCAGTGTTGCTGTCTACTCAGCTCCCACTGAGATTATTCTACAAGTCAACTAAATATTTCTTGAACTCTCACTGTGTCCCAGCACAGCAACTTCTCATCTCCCAAAATTCCCCGTCCTTGGAAACAGTATTTGAAAGCAACATTCAAGGGTCCATCTACACCTTACATGAAGGAAATGTAAAACTGTTGAACTGACAGTCTAACAACTACAACTTGACAAGTACTCCTCTATGAACAGACTTAGAGTGCCAGTGACTCAACCATCACATAGGTTGGGCAGGGATAGGGTTAGAGTTAGGATTAGAGTTAGGGTTAGGGACTTCTGAACAGAAGAAACTTCAGCACAGAAGAAAGGCTCCCCAAAACTGACCCTCACTGAACACAAAGAAGGTGGCATCTTACTTGGCAGTGCTGAATGATTCCTTTTTTGTGCGTTTTTGTCACAACACTCTAGTTCATTTTCTCTGAAGCCACTGTTCCTAGAGCACTATAGGTAACTATACACTTCTTTGAAATTCCAACAGACATACTACTCCTGCCATGAAAACCTTGCTGGCTTCTGTGGGCAAGCCAGTCTTTTGGGAAGATTTTTGGTGCACAGCAATCATGTGTCACTAGGAAATCTGTTAATAGCTAGGTGAAGCATCTACCAAAGTTTTCAACATGGAATAGTCTTAGCAACATATTTATACTAGCATCCAGTGATCCTCTGCACCTCTAAGAAATCACACATAAAACATCTGTCTATCTATCTATCTATCTATCTATCTGTCTGTCTGTCTGTCTGTCTGTCTGTCTGTCTGTCTATCTACCTGTCTATCTAATCTATCTATCTGTCTGTCTGTTTATAAGTCTTCCTCTTATTTGCTTTACATTTCCATATCTACAGCTTTCTGTAATTTGCTTAACTGGATATTTTCTAAAAAGCAATTCATCTTTGGAGATGAGAGGGATTACTTGGAGGAGTTCCTCTGTCTGCCAGTACAACAGATTAAAGATGCAGAATTTATTTCAGAATAACACTCTTCCTTACTTAAGTGCTATTCTTGAAGCTGTGAACCCTCTTCAATTATAGATCTAAAAATTACTGCAGCAGAGAAAGTGATGCCCATGGACAGAGAGGCATCACCTCAAGTTTCAGCCTGACCCAGCACCCTCAGACAGAAGCTGTGAGATCAAATGCACAAGTTGACTGACTTGACTTTAAATGTTGGCCCTCTAATGTCATTCACGGCCTTCATCCTCCTCCTTGTGAAGGAAAATGCCTCATCCCCCACAGACTTCCTCTCCCTTACCTCTTTCTTTGTAAACACTTCTGCAGTAAGCAGGGAACTGCCCTATGCAGAAAACCGTTTGAAACCTGCTAGCTAGCTCAGCCATCCTGGAGTTGGTCACAGAACAAGCCAGATTCTATCAGTTTTGCTAATGCAGATTTGAAAATGAATACATTAACTGTGAAATTCATCATGAAAACACAATGAGGTTTCAGCAAACTATTAGAATGATCATTTTTAATATTTTGCTTAGCTCTAAATAAAGCAGTTTCTCTCTTTTTTTCTTTTTTTTCACAAGATGTTGCACAGAATATTTTCACAAACATAGAATCACAGAATTATAGAATCAGTAAGGTTGGAAAAGACCTTCAAGATCATCAAGTTCAACTGCAAAACATCTGCAAAGCCAGAACTTCACTAAATATCTAAGTATTTTCCTCTATTTTTTTTTCTGATGGTCCTAGGTTTCTATACTGACTTCCTTCTTCCTTCTTTTTGAAGAGTTTTGTCTTACTCCTTATAATCATTTTTCTCTTGACCACTTGGTTTATCAGCTTTTTTTTATTTATTTTTATTTTTATTTTTATTTTTTTCATCACACTGGATTGCTTATCTCCTTGCAGCTTTCCACCACCTTGTAAAACACTTCAGCTTGCAATTATCCACTTGCGAATACCCACTTATGGCTTCCTGTGTTGTAATTTAGATATAAGCATTAAATAGCATTAGTGCCTATTATTATCTATTTTTTGGGTTACATTCATTTATTCTCAGACTTCTCCTTTTACAAAAAACTCAGTCACGGCTGTTTCTTAGCAACATATTGATCAGAACAAATTTACATGGAAATCAAATACTTTCAGAAAGGACCTGCTAAAGGAAGCTGACAATATAGCCATACTTCTGACAATTTAAAGTAAATACTACCATGCAGAATATAATAGTTTTTCTGTGTAAACCTAATGAACACATGCAGAACAAAAGCACCAAATGAAGTAGAAGACTATATAAACTGTCCTAATTAGTGTACCTCCAAGTTAATCTACAAAAATAATCTGTTTGCCTTCAGAGACTGAGAATCAAAACAAACTGCACACAGCCACAGTCCTCCCTTGCACAGGACAAGAATCAAAACTGGAATTTCAGTGGTCCTATATAAACAGGTCCAAATACCTAAATCACAAAAGGCACACACATCCACTTCCCACATGCAAAAACCCCCCTATACACTCTTAATTTATGTGCACCAGTCCTAAATACACAAGCATCAGACTTCACTGTATGAAGACAGTCACTCAGTACTTCATTCTCTGGTGTGCCCAAATTTACACAAATTCAGCAAACTGGACATTTTTCATTTTTAGTCTTTAAAAAGGACATATTTTCCCTGAAGATTTTTCTACACTTTACTTATTTTGCCAGATGGGGGGGGGGGGGGGGGGGAGGGGTGTATTTTGTTTTGTTTTGTTTTGTGTGTGTTTCATTTGTTTGTTTTGTATTTTTGGTTTTAGCCCAAAATAATGCACTGAATTTCAACTAGCTAGTTCTTTATAATTACAGATAAAAACACTTCTGAGGATAACAAGGAAGTTTAAAATCAAATGCTAAGCATGAAATCCTACAAACAGAAAAAGTGAGATAGTAATTCAAAACGTCTAATTCTCTTCATTCTAATTTTGACAGAGAGTAGTTTATTTAAGTAACAGCGGTACAAGACCCCTGTGAATGTCAGTAGAATCAGGGCTGTTGTATTTATATGAATAAAAATGGTATCCTTTTTGGCTAATGAAGTCTTGTGTTGTTATAGCACTTAGTTCTGTCACTGAAAGCACTGTCTACAATATATGGAGACATATGAATTATGTTAGGAATGGGTTAAAGTAATAGATCTGTATTCATCCCAAGAGGCAATGCCAAAAAGGTAATTGCCCATATTTGTACCACTAGGTTACAAAGGATGACAGTTTCATGTCTTCCTAATGGTTAACTGAAAATCTATAAAATCCATTTCTCTTTCTTGCTGAAAAATTAATATAGCACCAAAACCTGAAATTCCAGCTTTGGTTATGCTCACACAGAACTCCCAGGGAGAAGATTAAAAATGCTATGATTTTTTTGCATGCTACCAAAAATGCAAAGGTTCTGTACACAAGGCTGCTGTTCTGATTATTAAAATTAGCAAGATGTAGATCTTTCAGCTTTCATTCACACAGTTATGGGGACTGAAGCAGGAGAATAAATTAGCTTGCTGGAAATCTTTTATCTCTGGGAAGCAAACTCCTCCTACCATTTCTCACTTTCAATCTCCCTTTTAGAGCTCAACCAGAAACAGGAAATCGGCCAAGAAGAAAGCCCAAGTCCTAGGCAAATTTAAAAACAGTGCTGCATGCTCATCCTGACAAACATGCAGAACGCATGCAGGTGTTTTGTGCCTAGGCACACCCCTTGTGAAGCTTTCAGCTGAGTCTTGTGCCACAGAAATGAAACTTCGTAAGTGACAGTCCAGGAAGCCTCATATATAATAACCTCATTTATTTTATAGAAGAATAAGGTACTGCACTGCATCTAAGGTCAGAGTCTGGGATTTTGTGCAATTGAATAAAGCAGACAAGCATCTGCACAGACTCTTTGCATCCTGAGACATCTGGGTGGGATTCCTTATGAATGCAATGAGTTAAAGTTACATTTATATTCTGTATCAAATAAATACATCCTACAGTAGCCTGACTTACAACACCCAAACCAAGACCCACAATGCCTCTGAATGGGAAAAAGAAAAAAAAAAAAAAAAAAAAAAAAAAAAAAAAAGCTTTTCTGAATTTACCTCTCCTCTTAGAAGCGATAAAACCCTTTCTAAATAGCCTGATGACAGGATAACTCAGTCTCTCTGCCATCAATCCTCAGCCTCTCTTCACAGTCTGCCAAAAGCTGCTTTTTCCTGGCATGAGTATCTGTCCCCTGGCAATCACCAATCAAACCGCTATCATGCGAGCTATCTACTAATCACCAGTGGTTACAACTGTACACAGCTTGTGCAAAATTCAGACCAGATGTCAGAAGGAAAAGTGTTAATACTCCATGGTTAGGAACACCAGCTCTTAGAAGCCAGCCCACCAGCTCACCATGACAGGTGACAGAGGGTGACAGGTCTCTGGGAAGGCTGCTCTAACAGAAGCAGGCCTGTATTTAGACTCCAACAAAGACTGAAGCTACTGTGGGGAATGAAAACATGGCGCCTCTTTGAGAAAGGAAAAACAGGAACAATAAATTTTTCCCTTCCTCTTGAAGGGGGAAGTGTGGCTCTTTCTTTACCCAGGAAGAGACTGTATCAGCTCCCAAGCGAGAGCCAGTGCCGACACATGGGAAAAATAAACCTCACATCCCACATAATGAGTAAAAAGCTGGCCTCTGAGCACTCTGCTTAAGAAGTCATACCTCAAATACTTGGTGGTTACTATAGAAAGGATACACTTGGGTAATTCACAGTCAACTGATTTTGGCTCATATTCTCATAAGTCAGGAAACATAGTTTCAGTGATATGGGTCATATTTTATAAGCATTTCATGCATTGAAAAATAATGGGAAAGCTGATCAATCAGTAATTACAAAGGAGATAAAGCCTGTGTGTCATAATCCTTCCCAAGATCTATCAGAGACTGAAACATCACTGGGCTGTTTGCTAACCAGAAAAAAATCCCTTACCAACACAGGCAGTCAGCTATGCTACAACACATACTGTACCTTATTTTGCCACAAAACTACTTTTGGCTTATAGAAGATAAAACCAAAATTTCCTAGGGATATCGTCTAAACAGCTGATATTGACAGAAAAATCAGTGAGCAGGGCCTACCACAAGGAAAGCAATATGGTTATTTCTTTCAGCTTTAAATGTTCCTCATACTTAGGGTAATGCACACTGCTTTTTTAAGTTTTGTAGAGAAGTGAGTGTCTTGTGTGTTTTCTTCTGCAAATTAAAAGCATGCCAATACTTCAATCTTTGTTCTAACTATATTACTTGATTTATGGCAGAATAAGGGAGAAAAAAAAAAAAAGGATTTTTTCAAGAGTCCTAAAATATTTCATTGTGGTGACATAAGTTATGACTTTACAGATTAATTACATATAATCGAAACAGGAATCTGTGATGCTATTAGTCCTACAGACTTTCACCCTGGGACAACCTGGGGCAGAAATGTTTCAGCTAACAGACCTCAGCACCATGCAAAACTTCTTGAGAACGCATTACGATTGGCCTCATGGCACGTATCTTTAGAACACTTACTTAGGAAGCAAGGTCTGTGTGAGGATGCCTACGGGAATAAAGGCATGATGAAAACTCAGCATGGAGCGACAATGAACTGAAAGAACCATTACGTAGCTTGGACAAATGCTTATATAGAACTAGTTGTTTTCTTCAAACATGTTCCCTGAGGCAGAGATGAAGTGTTCATTACTGAGGCATTACTTACTTCAACACTGTACACACTGAAATTCTGCTAAAACTCTTCCAGGATAAAACACAGCAACTCTTCAGTAGGATAACACTAGTCATCAAGAAACTGCATAAAGAATTGCCCATCTGGCTTCAAAGACTTTCATCATTTTCTTTTCTTTTACTTCTCATATCCAATATTAATTACTAAGTCATTGAGGAAGTATTACCTGCACTGTCATCAAAATCTAGCTCCCAGCACACTTGCGTATTTCCCTTTTGTTGAACAACCCTCTTGGGAAAATGCCATGAGTAGAGCAACCAGTTGAATACTCTGCTTCTTTTGGATGTATAAGCAGGAGAGCACATCTGCGTGGCCAAAGCCATGTGCTGTAACACATACCATGAAGGTATGAAATATACTATCACATTCTTATTCTAACTCAGTCCTCAACACTGTTTGGGACCTTATATTGTTATTATTATTGTGATTATTACTGGCATGCCAGACATCATAGTATCATCATAGTATCATAGTATTGTGCGAGTTGGAAGGGACCTTAGAGATCATCGAGTCCAACTCCCGGGATTCGAGCCCTCTGTGTAGCAGAGCGGCACTTCTACCCCTTGCGCCACAGGGGGGATTCGAACCCGGGCCCTCTGGTGTTGCAAGCGGCAATTCTACCGCTGCGCCACCGGGGCACACATGAGTACAGACTAGGAGATGAGTGGCTGTGGAGCAGCTCAACAGGAAGGGACTAGGGGGTGCTGGTGACAGCAGCTCAGCGTGAGCCAGAAGTGAGTCCTGGTGGCCAAGGGAGCAAACTGCAATTAGGGTGTATTAAACACAGTACAGCCAGCTGCCCAAAGGAAGTGATTCTCCTGCTAAATTTAGTGTTGGTGTGATCTCATCTTGAAAACTGCTTGCATTTCTAGTCTTCACAATATAAAAAGGATATTATGGTCCTTGTAAGCATCCAGAGAAGGGTAACACAGCTGGTAACAGGAGACATGTCCTGTGAGTTGAGGATTAGGGCATATGGGCTGTCCAATCCAGAGCAGACACAGCTGAGAGTTGACTGCAGTGGTCTCCCTGGCTGAGGGAGGTGTTAGGCTCTGCTCCTCGGAACCCATGGCAAGATGTGGGAACAACACACTGCACTGGCAAGGGAGGATCAGACTGGACATTAGAAAACATTTCTGTCCCATGAGGGTGGTCATATGCTGGCAAAAGCTTCCCAGAGAGGTGGTAGAGGCCTCTCTTCAGTTTTCCACTGAATTATTCTATTCTGTTCTATTCTATTCTACAAACTATATTTGAAGTATGCTGTGATGAAAAATGCAGTAATAGCATCATAAGGGTTATGGGAATAAACCACAAATTTTCAAAATACAGTAGGGAAACATATAATAATCATATAAATATATATAATCATACAAACAAAGCAAACAAATGCTTTTAAGTTACTGTTTTTCAACTACCAGAACAAGCCATTCATTTTAAATACAGTATTAACTTGTGCACAAAACAAGAACTGTAACCCAAATTCATTTTCGGCTCAGTTTCAAATACATCTTTCTGGTTTCTTTACCCGCTCTCTCCTGCTGCCATACATTCTGAATTGCAATTTTATGTTGTGAAGGGACTATTTGGTTGCAATTCCATTTTCTGTTTACAGACCATAATGACAGTCTGTCTCCTTTATTGCAAACTCTGCTCTATGACGAAAGTACTAGAGCTCTGGGTAGTAACTTGCATCCCAAACAAAACACTATCATTTAAATGTGGAGTGTCTTTCAGCTTCAGTGAACTAGCTACAGAACACTTAGCTTAGAAACCTGCATATGATATTTGTTTTTCATGGGAATAACACACTTCCAAAAAGTATTTCTATAGGATTATCTGAATATCAGAAATCTGGTTTTTGTGAATTTACAATCATCTTCACAAAAGTGAAAAATATGAAGACCTGCTTATGTGCAGCTATTGCATTTATTTTAGTTTTAGGTCCTGATTACTATTAAACTATAGAAAGATGCACCAAATGATCAGTCTGAAAGCTGACTTTAAATTTATTTTATACTTAATATAATGACAACTAGAAGGTAATATTTGAAAATTATTTTTATATGTAAATAAAGAGAGTGTAGTGATAAAGCAATGTAAGATAGTAATATCTAATACATGCTGATTGCATTCTTTTTACTAATTAAAAGGACAAAAAAGAAAGGCAAGTATTTACAATAATACTGCTATGTTACAGTTTATACTGGGAAGGAGGGAGGGAGGGAGGGAGGGAGGGAGGGAGGGAGGGAGGGAGGGAGGGAGGAAGGAAGGGAGGAAGGAAGGGAGGAAGGAAGGAAGGAAGGAAGGAAGGAAGGAAGGAAGGAAGGAAGGAAGGAAGGAAGGAAGGAAGGAAGGAAGGAAGGAAGGAAGGAAGGAAGGAAGGAAGGAAGGAAGGAAGGAAGGAAGGAAGGAAGGAAGGAAGGAAGGAAGGAAGGAAGGAAGGAAGGAAGGAAGGAAGGAAGGAAGGAAGGAAGGAAGGAAGGAAGGAAGGAAGGAAGGAAGGAAGGAAGGAAGGAAGGAAGGAAGGAAGGAAGGAAGGAAGGAAGGAAGGAAGGAAGGAAGGAAGGAAGGAAGGAAGGAAGGAAGGAAGGAAGGAAGGAAGGAAGGAAGGAAGGAAGGAAGGAAGGAAGGAAGATAATCCTTGTTTGCATTTTTAAACTAATTTGGCTTGTCAAACTCAGGAATCTATATTACTATTTATCCTGTGTACTTCCTAATCTGCCGGTCTGCATAAATGGCTACTTTCACTTTTGCTTCTACTTTGCCCTTTTTTAGTTGTTCTCTTCAGATAGTAACCTTGTTTTATTGAGGATACAAATTTTGTATTACAGTGTTTCACTTTTAAGCTCTGTTAGCATTCAAAATATGTATATATATATATATATATGCAACAAATGTTTTTAATTTAAAAAGATTTGGCAAGTAGCTGATAATTTTATTTGAATACTCTCTTTAAATATTGTCTTTTCCAGCGCTATCAATATCATAATTATCTACCCTTAGTAAGAAGTCCTACTGAAAGTGTCTCCAAAGGAATAGGCATGCCTGATGGACAGGCCTGCCTGCCTTATAAGGTGGCAATACATAATAATTGTTTTAAAAACACATTTTGCATAGATGATGACACTATGTGACATCACAGTTGTGTCAAGTTTTGTCAATGGATGAAAAAGTCCACATGAGTGTACAAAGCAGGTTGGGTAAAACACTCAAAATACTGTGATCTCATTGAAAAAATGTGATCAAACCCTTAACTGACAAGAAAAGGAACATGTAATACAATATTTGCATCTGCGACAAAAGAAACAAAAGCAAAATACAGAGAAAATAAAACTTATGATGAAACTGTGACATAACAGTTTCAGTGTTCTTAAGTTGTGCACTCTGTTTCAATAGTTCAATTAAGAGATGCAAACAGCCCAGCCTGACAAACAGAAGACTCAAATCAAAACTCATCCTTCAAATTGCAGCACTGATGTTTCCCAAAAACAGTTCGTAAAATCAACAGAGCGTGCTTGAGCATTCAATCACACCACTTTTTCTACAGAAAAGTTTTGAGTAGAAGAAGTGTTGTCTGAAATGTAAAACTTGCTGTCTTGTGTCCAACAGCTGAATATGTAGTCATTTAATCTGAATAAAGGCATGTCTTATTAAATGTACATACTAAACACATGTGCATTTACATTAAATTACATAGAAATATGACTATCACTGAAAGGTGGTTGCTTTGTTGCTTTTTTTTTTTTTCTGAAGCAGGGAGTTTTTTAAAATATAGTAATCATTCGTGATGCTATAAAAATGCAGAGCTGAGTCTTACAATATATCAGAAAACAAAAGCAAGAATAAGCACATATATATAACAACAGATATCAGCTGAGGAACTCCACAATTCAGGTATTTTCCAACACAGTATAAAATTTCTGATGAAATAGTAGACATAAGTACTTTATAGAGAGTGAACGACACAATGATAATGAATTATAAAACTTTATTGGGCTGTTAAAAATAAGTTTGTCAAATACATGTCTTCAAAGTATGGATTGTCTAAAGAGTTACAGTAGCACTTGGCAATAAAACCAGTCATTGTCTGTTATTTACAGGACATATAAAACAGTTTCAATGTGAAGAACTACAAAGGAGAGGGAGGGAACAAAAATTCACAGCCTGCTGATGGATTACAGCAAACCGTTCTCTTTTTTAGAATGTTGTTAAGGTAGAAGACATTTCTGTTCTATCATTTAGAGCATTAATTTTTTCAGCTTCTGAAAGATAGATTTGAGTACAGAATGTTTAACTTCCATATCTTGACACCAACTGAATCAATTTCTTCCTATTTTTAAATTGAACCTAAACCTAAGAAATATTCAAAGGATGCAGGGATCCAAATGGCAGCAGAATACATTTTAAATATGTTTACTGAGGCCATTGATCTCAGGCTTACATTGATACAGGCTTACAGGCATGTGTGCTCCATTCTGCTCCAGAAATACCAAGGAAATAGCTATGTTTAAAAAATAAAAATAAAATAAAAATAAAAAAAGAAAAAGTCAGGATTTCCTTTCCCGTTTTACAGACATGCCTAGGGAATGCACCAGACTCTTCTTACATCAAGGGAAAAATCAAAGCCATTGGAAGAAAGTCATCACTTCCTCCTCTTTCTCAATCAGACAGTTCCCTGAATAACGACCTAGATGCTAGTTCTTGTCATTCCAGACAATGAAGAAGGTTACATTGAAAACACACACAAGGAGGGAAATCTCCTTCTAAATTAATACTAGTCTACTGAGAAACACTGCTGTGCATTGCTGCCTCTAGGGACTACTGGCCCCCTTCAAAATGAAAACATTTTTACTCTGTACTGCCTTCAAATAAGCACATGTGCTTATTGACCACATTCCTTGCAGCTGAAAAAATACAGCTAATCATGGAAGGATGATAGCAAAATTACAAGGATATGGTATGCCTGTATCAAAACAATACATACCATAATATGGACTTTTTCAATTTATCTTTTTTCATGAATGGATACATTTCTGAAACTAATTTCTCATGTAAAATATGAATAACTTCCAGGTTTGATAAAAAGACTCTTCTACAAGTACAGCCAAACAACCTGCATGCCTGTGGAATTCAATACCTATACTTAATTCCAATTAATCATTTCCTATTTTAATACCAAATTTAATATGTAAATTCAAAAGAAAAACAGATAAAAATGAAAGGCAGATTCAAAAAGTTGGGCATATGCACTTGCATGTAAGTAGGGGAATGGAATGGAATGCAATGGAATGGAATGGACATTGAAACATTGTGAAATACGTGGTATCAGTATTCTCTGTGTTTCTTATAATGGTGTAGTTATAGTTCTCAGTACTTTCAACCATCAATAAACATTTACTATGGACACTGGATGACAAAATCCAATGCAAAATCCTGCTAGGTGCAGGCTCAATATGGGCCTGCATTATCATCTGGACTACTTTACACCATTGCATGAAGCCCTTCATGCAAAGGGCATTCAAAGACCCTGGACATCAGGGGAGATGTGAGAAGAGAGTTTACAGAACACGAAGAAGGAGAATGATTAAGTCTGCCATGAATGGAACAAAAGGAATGAGAGAACCACTGAAAAATATAAATTAAAAACAGAGTATAGTGAGAAAGAAGAATAAGGTAGTAAATGCAAAAAATGTTCAAGTAAGCCTTGGGAGTTTCCTTCTGAATGGGACAAAAAGTATTTGCCTCCCTCACTTCTGCATAGGTTTTTGATGTTTGAAAATATTCACTATGCAACAGGAGAAGGAGTGCTGAATTGGAAAGATTTCAAAAAGGACACTCTTTCTATCAGTTTGGTAACTTTACAAACTTTACAAACTGCTTGAGTACTTTTAAAAATTCAAACAGTTGTATCTAAAGTTCTATCCTGAATGCCTGCCAATAACAGTCAGCATGTCATGCACAGCTGGGTGAAGGGTCTCAGAAACGGGACCTTTGTATTAACGCTTTTGTGGAGAGAGTTAGTAGGAAGTGTATTGGTCATTCCTATGAGGCAGATTTCCATAATGCTTTTAGTCTTTGTAAAACGGTGTTTAAGGAGTGCCTGCACCATACGGAAGAAATGGACTTTTAGTGCTTCAGCCCAGTGTCAAAGAAGAGTTAAGCAATTTCTGTGAAAGCTATTTGAAACAGAATCAAAATTACTTCCAACTGGTTGTCCACGGGTTTTCTTGGCAATGTCTGATGCCACCAAGGATCTTGCTCCCACTGAAATTAATGGCTTTCTGGAATCACTCCTATGTGGAAGAGACCCAGTTGCTAGTCAAAGGCAGTGGAAAGGACAGGGAGTGCCTTGCTACCCAGACACGTTGCAAATGTGTCACAGCAGCCTCCTTGACAGCAAGTTAGTTCTGTGACTTCTGCAGAAGAGGACATGTTCCCCAAGTACCCTTTTGCAGGAAGAGCCTTCCTGTATGCACCCACCTCACTTGATGTGGCAGACAACAGCAGCAAGGATAATGCAGACCTGGGGCTCTGCCTGGGAGCAACGTACTCCTTTCCAGCATAGACCTGGCCACTTCCAGCAAGTTCAGCTGGAATGGGTTTATTTAACAGCCTTGGTTACATGCCCTGCCTCACACCAAAACTCACCCCCAGGTCTCCTTCCAGTCCTGCAGGTAATCTGCTTATTAAGCTGTTCAAAAGTTTATCTCAGTACCTTTCTGAATGCATAAAATGCCATTTTAAAGCAAATTTGAGCATAAATCCCTTCTAGCAGAACATTAAGAATATGCTTTTATTTTAGGTTTTATGTCTGGCATATTGGAAAAAAAAAAAAATAGCAACTCTGCTTATAAACATTTCATAGCCTTTTTTTATTGCTTAGTGAAAAAATATAAAAGCTTTTTAGTATCAAATCCTTGATGTTCAGCAACTTTACCATGTTAATGGCTCCTGCATGATTCTTAGTTTGAGTGTCACTTTGTTTTAAGGAGATCAGGAATTTATAATTAACTGAGCACTTTCTAAACTAACACCATTTGAGCAGATCAGAATCCGAACAGTTAAAAGCAATGTCACTTAAAATCTGGCTTAAAAACAGGAGCTAGTAAGTACTATGATTTCCACATTAGAAGTTTAGCTCCCTTAGCTTTAAGAGGTTCTGGCCACATACTGAAACCATTTTAGGATCATATTATCTTTTTCCATTAAGCATTAAACATCAGCATTAAGACATAATTAGTAACAAATCATGTGCTGTAATCCATAAGATTCTGTGAATATCTGCATCATATAACAGTGCACTGAGAGGCTTATATAAAAGATAATACAAAATGCTTAAGAAGGAAATACTACAATATATATATAAATATATATTTTGCTTGTGCATAAATCAGATCTGGTTTATTGATGTTACCTCCATGATTACATTTAATCCAAAATACTGTAAGTACATGCTGAAATACTTGAAGGTCCAACCTATTCCTACATGATAAAGATGAACTGCAAAGTGCTACAAAATAAATTACAAAAAAAGTATGTAAAGTCCCAAATCAATATCTGTGCACATTTCTGCATATAAATATAATAAATCATAAAGAACTACCATTTAAAATGGAATATTTCAAAAAAATCATCTGTCAAATTCCAACTTGGCAAGTCTGTGATTTCCTTGACAAAAGAAAAGGGATCAGACTCTCACCTCATTTATTTGGCAATGAATTATGAATATATAACTGAAATAAGCTGACTTTGTTCCAGCATAATTTAAGACCGGAATCTGGGCTACTAGGTCAAGCTCTGCTCATGATTCAGCTTACATCTAATGCAACTCCACTGACTTTTTTTCAAATACTGATTATCTAAATGATTTGCTATTAATTAAGAATCATCTCAGTAGCTTTGGATGTTGTTTCAAAATGGGGAAAGTAAGTAATAAATATGAGAATAAAATAACTAAAAGAAAGCTAAAGAAGAATCAGTAGCAGAATAGAAAGCATCACCCTAAACTGTGATTATTTCCATTTAGACCTAGGGAGTAAAAAAGGCAGGTATTCCTAATATATTTTTCCAAGGAATGGCAGAACCCTTGCTGATATCTAACTTCACACAGGGAGCATGACTGATGTCTTCAACTGCTGCCATCCCTCCCAGAATCACCAGAGAATCTGGTGATTCCTAGATCATCATTACACTCCCAGCTCTGCCCTCTTTTTTAATGTTATGTGTTAAAAAACACATATTTGGGACAGATTTTGGAGAAGGCAAGAAAGCACTCCAGCAACTGCAGCTCCCATTCTGCAGCCAGTTACACAAGAAAGGAAATATCTCACTACACTGATCCTGAAGAATTCAAATGTGAACTTATTGACTAATAAGGACATTTAGAAAACTTGACAGCAAGAAGAAAGAACTTGGATGTCAGAGAGCGAAGAGAGTGTAAGAAAAAAACTCAAAGAACTAAAAGTCTTTAAAGGCAAAGGAAGATAACTATTTGGAAAAAAGAAAAAAAAAAAGGCTAAGACAAGAAAAAAGGAGACAGAATATATACTTTTGTAGAAAGGGAAGGATAGAGTATACTTTAAAAAACCGTTGACATTCACAACAGTTTTTCAATGGAAGAGTGAAAATGCCTGAAATTAAAAACAAATAAACAAACAAACAAAAAAAAAGCAAATGTAGAAGAGAAAAAATAATACAATCTTTTGCTTGTTTCTCAAGGAACTAAAATCAAAAGCTCAGAAATTCAATCAAAATTAATAGAAATATATTCATCTATCTCAGTCTTTTGCTGCTAATCTTCCTAACTAACTTCCAGCTAAAAAAAAAACACAGAAACTTCACCTTTCCTAAGATTAGTCCTTAAACAGAAAAGATCAAATTTTAAGCTCAGGACTTTGTAAGTACGCAGAATGAAAATGAATTTCTAACAATATGCCCAAATGCATCCCAGTTGTTGCAAAATTCTAGTGCCTTTGCAAACCTTCCTTGCAATTGTGAAGATTCCTGGGGACAGTACACTTCTATTTGAACAGCTGAATATTCCTATAAACATACAGTCTGAAGGACCAACATTATAGTGTTGCTACTCTTGCTTTTGGTTCAGAATCAGCATTCCAGACTGCTAAAGGTCTGTGTTCTTATGGATAATACTGAATAAGCATGGCTGACTGACTGGTTAAGTGATGGCAGTCATTCAAAACCCAAACCAGTGATGAACAATATTGTGCTCATTATCCATACAGCTCAGATTCAGCATCTACCTGGCAAAGTCAGTGGAACCACATGTATAAATATGATTTACAGGGCCAACTCTGCAATTTACTGCTTCAGTATTTAAGGCTATATCTTCAAAACATACACAAACTTAGCTTTAAGTATGTCAGCATTCCCACTGAAATCAATGGGTTCATGCGCATACTTAAATAAAGTGTTTGTGGAAGAGTTTTATGAGCCATTTATGCAAAAATACAAGTGCAACTTTGCAGTTCACCTTTGATAAATATTATTTATAAAAACAACATCTTTCTAGTTAAGTTCAAACAGAAAAAAAAATGACATAGGAAAACAATGTAATGTAATTTCAACTCAAAGTCATTTTGAAGACACAGTGAGGACAAGGCAATAGGAAAGAGTGTGGTAGCTTATTTCTGGACTTTCTTGAATTTTATAGCTGCCTCAGGGCTTAGCATTGCCCCATTCTTGAAAAACAGCTACTGGCTTGAAAGTACTTCTAGAGTTTTCCAAACACAACCAGTGTCTAAAAGAGAAGTCCAAGGGAGGAGGCATTTCACTGGGCAAGAACACTGTCCACTCCCTAGTGTGCAGCATACAGCTTCCATAATAAGCTCAACAGCCCCACTCTCATCATTTTCATATTTCATTTACCCATCCAGTGGGATCTTATGAAATAAAACAAAACCTAAAAGAAACAAAATAAAATATGAGAAATCATGCTATGAGAAAAAGTCAAAGAAAAATCAATACGAAAGTCCAAACACAAATGGATACTTGACAACCGAACACATAAACATAAAATGCATTTAAAGCATGCACAAAATGTTAAATAAAAATGGCACATGACTTTATGAAAATGACAAAATTAGTTCTATCTTGAGGCCAGAATTTTATTCATCAATTAAAAATTTATAACGTGTGTTACTTATTTGTCTTTAATGAGTCTAAATATACATAATAAGCTGTAATGCAATCAGTCTGGAAATCTTTAGCCAAGGCCTGCACTTTGCACAGGCAGATGAACCTCAGCCAGAAGTCCTGCCTTGTCCAAACAACTACAGTGAGCAAAACCACAATCAGGTTTAGGTGTTCTGTATCTTTAGATTGGTCTATTCACTGACTGGAGAATCCAGCTATGCCACAGAGTTATAGTTACACAACAACGGGGTCCTCTGTAATCTTTGTTTCATGCCTTATGTCACACAGATAATCCTCTCTGCTCCAAAGAGGTTTCTGCACTTAGTGTCAAATAACTTTGCAATGGCAGAATAAACAAATAAACTAACAAACAAATAAATAAATTGGGGAAAATATTATTTAACTATTGTATAACTTATTGTCTCTGAATATCAAAAGAAACTTGAAAATCAAAACCTATGTATGATGAAACACTGAAACACAACTAAAACCCCCCAGGTCATGATCTGTTCTTAGATGAAGTAGAAATCAGAAATTAGAATGTGCACCTAATGTTGAAACATTACCTGATAATCTAAGGCTAAGAGTTTCAAAGCTATATTCAGCCCTATTTGACCCTACAGGATAAATACTTCCTAGAACATCATTGTCTTACCTAGTCTGTTGTTATCTGAAGCAGTTGAGTTATTATGTACATCACTGTTCATAGTCACCATTACTTGTTCTAATGACATTTGAAAACAAAAACAAAAACAAACAAGCCAAAAAAAATCATGTGAGAATTGTACTACTATCCTGTAAATGTAAACTTCCTAAGTAGTTTTTTTAATTATTCATTGGCAGTGTTTTCTTTTTTCAACTTGCTTTAGTAAATTATGAATATTTATGAAGAGCTGAAAACATAAATATATTCCACAGCACTTTAAACAACAATTCAGTTGTTTTGCTAGTTTTGAGCCACTGCCCATTCCCAGAACTGTATGTCAAAATTATTTCATCTGGAACAATTGACATGATTCAGCATAAGAAATCAACAAACAAAACTAAACCAAACCAAACCAAAAACAACTAAAGAAAAAAACAACAGCAACAACAACAGAAAAACAAACATAAAGAGATGTGACTAATTTTCCAATTAAAATATAATTTAAAACTCCATTGCAGACTCAAGAAAAATAAATGCACAGTTGCAAAGTATATTAATACTCGTGATGGCATATACAAGTCTAACAGAGTTTAAGTTAGACTGAGGATCTATTTCTAGAGGCTGTACAAAGTTGTCAAGCTTTTCTGGTCCTTTTGTCAGTATTTTTACTAAGTCACTGCAGTTAATCATTATTTCTATAGTAATATTATAAAAGATGTGGTGAAGTTAAGGGTTAGAGGGGAAAAAAGAAGCATCATCATGTTCTTGTCAGCCTAGCACTGAAAGCTACTGTATTGTTACTACCTTCCCTCAGAAGTTCCCAAGCCTTGCAGATCTCCAGTGTGGATATACATATCTATACCACTAAAACAAATCACTGCAAGTGAAATATGTCTAGTCTTTTAGTTTGTTTCTTACCTAGTCTGTTGCAACCACAGTGAAATCAAACTGCTGTGTTTAAAGTAACTTTTCAATATTCATTTGAGAAGTTCTTAATTGCAACTCCAAATATGTTAGCAACACTAATAGTTTTAAGTGGTTTCAGAAAGAAAAAACAAACAAACAAACAAACAAAAAACCACCACAGTATGGAAAGTGAGATCTAGGGACCTGAGCATTCTACAAGAGTCAACACATCCATGGTGGAGTCCTACAAGTCCCGTTGAAGGCACAGGTTAATGACAATAAATAGATTTTGCAAGGGAAAAATAGGATTAATATCTCAGTCTACAAAACTGACTCACACTGAAGTGTTCATGAGCACAAATATCTATTATCTATTCAATTGTAAAACAAAGCCAAAATTACATTACACACAGCAGTAACTTCCTTATTTTTTCCCAGACAGAATAAGTATAATCTGAAGAAATTTTTACAGGGACTTATTATTTTACATAGTCAAACTCTATTTCAGAGTGCCAGTTTCAGGTCAAATGCAATTTTTACAGCAGAAACCAAACCTCCAGAGATAAGTTTACAAACACTAAGAGGAGTTGCCACACTATAATAGATGTCTAGTGGCTAAGACATGTGCTCAATCTGTAGAAGACCAGATAATTTCTTTCTGAGTGCTCCAAATGCAACTCTCTAAGAACAGAAGTATTTCTCTAATTCTGTGCATGTGGCTTTTATTTCTTTCACTTTTCTTGTGTGTTCCCTAACAACAACAAAACAAACAAACAAACAAGGTCTTATTTTGTGTGTAATGAAGCAATTTGATGAAACTGAAATAAGTTTCAGATTTTCATTCTGGTGAGAAAAAAAAGAGGAAAGAAGAAGAAAAAGAGAGGGGTTGAAAAGGGAGAGGAAAGGCAGAGGACAGGGGTCACAGCTGTGACAAGCCACAGGTGAAAAGGAAAAAAGGACTAGAATATAAAGATACAGAAATTGCACAGGAGTGCTTTAAAAATAGTTTCAGGGGAAGTAAAGAAATCTACAAATGCATTAAGCAGCAAGCAATCTGGATTTAATTTGTACACTTACTCTTTGACTATTTGGAGTAATAGCAAAATATTATGGGTAGTGGGTTTTCAGAAGATTATTTGTCTCATCCTAAATGCTTCCCAGAGTTCAACAGCCTGTTGGACAGGTTAATGCAAAGCGTAATTTTGGCCCCATTGCCCTATTAGCTGCCAGGGCACGGAATTCTGAGTTTAATGTTAGTGTTATGAAAACATGGCAATTATGTAAGCAGCCACTCAGACTTGTACAAAAGTACAAAAAGAATAGAAATTTTAAATAAATAAATAAATAAATAATCAATAAAAATGGAAGAGAGAGAGAAGCTATCCATCTTCCCCGTATAAAGAGTTACAGAAATTCATTTATCATTTAAGTGAACATTATATGCCTATATCTCAAATGCTAATGTCTTGAATGTAATGAAAAAAAACTACAAATTATTTCAAAACATAACTCATCAATACTTTTCTTCCAGTATAAGTTTATCATTCAGAGAGTTCAGAATTCATTATGAGTCTTAATACAAATCTACATCCTTTACTGACAGTAACAAACAGTGATTCTACAATATACTATTGTGAGGACACCAAATTTACACCCATAAGTTCTCTTCCAAATAGAATGCACTGAATAAAGTACAGTATGAATTATGTTGCTGATACAGATCCAGCTGAGCCAAGAGTGAGGATTTTATTATTATTATTTTTTGATCTTACAGTTCACTTTCTGTAAACTGGAAGTTCTGCAAACAACTATCTCAGGACTTTTGTAAATCCATCATTCAGATGCTAAATCATCTGTAACCACCTAAGAGTTTACTTTCATTGAGAGCTTGATAAAATCTCTTTAAGATCAATTGCTTTTAGTTTTTCTATTTTTCTATTCACTATATTAACAGCACCATGGTTAAAAAAAAAAAAAAAAAAAAAAAAAAAAAGAAAAAAGAAAAAAGCCAATCATAGAATTCCTTCTTTATCTTCAGAGAGGATCCTTTTTCCTCTTTTAACCAGCACACAATATAGATTTGAATAGTTATGAGCATCATTCTGGCATCGTAATATCTAATGCATTTTAACACTGTATTTCTGAATGCTCCTGTTAATGGGATAGAAGCTCATCAACTGGCTCAATTTAATCACAGATCCTTAGCATTGGAAGGGACCTGTAAGCGCTATCTAGTCCAGCTTCCCTGCAATGAGCATCTGCAGCTAAATCTAATTGCCCAAAGCCAGATCCAGTCTGGCCTTTCTAGCTGCCCCAAAAAATCTCGATCACGTTCCATCTCACAGGAAAGAAAATGTTATGACAAGGTCTTCTAAACATTTTCACAAAGAAATACAAAATTTTAGTAGTCTGAGATCCTTGTTGTCTAAAAGGATGCGAGAAAATATTCTGATGAGTTGGAGTCTGCAGGCATACTTCCTTGGTCATTACAAACTTGATCTCAGTTCTGCCAGAGTAAATAAAAGTTTCCTGCAATGATGACTAAGTTTCATACACTCACATCCCACTCTCCTGAATATGTCTCTAAATATTTGGAGTTGTATAAATTCAGAGATCCTGTATGTAAACTCAGATGTTCAAGGGGAAGCACAAGCAAAAGATGTGTTGTTCAACTGAAAGTTCCTAAATCTTAATGAGCTTTCTCTCTTCACCAAGTACATGTGGTTTATCCTAAGCAGGATGTTACTTAGGGCTTTGATCCAAACAGTATTTTGAGACAAATAATCAAATTTATACTTCTATTTCTCATAACTTAGAGGCAATCAAGCATAACATGGCATGTATCTCTGGTCTTTTTAAATGAACAGTGATTTATTTGGAGAAAATTCAAGCTGCTGAGTGGAAGGAAGAAAGTAAAGAGGCATAGTTTAATTACCTAAAAAAGTATTCTTATCAAATTTGTTAGTTTCTGATTTCGAGTAGAAAATTAAATGAAATAATTCATTCCTAGTTTTATTTGCTTCTTGGATCTGAGTGGCAAAATGTCACCTCATTTTTATTGGAAAGAAAAGAAAGCCCCCTGGAGATCAGATCTTCTCATGACTAATTTTACTTAGTAATTGAAAAATCAGGACCCTGTAACATCAAGACTGGGAGTCAAGACTCCTACACTCACTCTCTGTTTAAAAAAAAAAAAAAAAAAAAAAAAAGGAGGCAGCACATTATGCAGTGTCACATTAACCTCAGTACTACTAACAGTAAAACAAAACTTAAGAGTCTTTGCTCTCCTTTGTAACTCTTCAAAACACTGCAATGTTATAAAAAGATTTATTTTCCACTTTCTGTAGATTTTCTCCAGTGTTTAAACTTATGCTCCACAGATAAGGATAAACAGTTTGTCATTTTATGGATGCTGCCACCTGTGTGAGACTTCCAAATGGGCTTAACACAATGGGAACCATTCACATTGGTGTTTCAGGCAGCATTCAATCTACTTAATGGTTTGTTACAATGATCTACAAGTTCATTAAACAGTGTTGGGGGGTGGTGGTGTCAACATAATTATACATATTTTGGTAAAAGACCTCACAGAGCTGTTCTCAGTGTGAAATGAGATAATAAAACTTGTCCTTTTCACCAAAAAGTATTTTGGGATGACAGTCCCTATATTGCCAATGAGGATTAGTTAATATTTTAATGTTTTTAATGTGTCTGGAGTTTTTGTTTCTTTAAACAACATGTTGGAAGACATGCTCATTTTCCAAGCAGTCAGTAGAAAATGAAACATTTGCACTCTTAAGAAGAAAACACTCTTAAGAAGAAGAAACATCTTTCTCAAACCCAGTCATCAAGTCTTCCAGCACAATACCCAATACACATTTCTTTTTGCAGAACTGCTCCTGATGCTGTAGTTTCTTTGCTTACTATTGATTAGTGACAGTCAAGCCCAAGGCTCAAAACACCAGTGTTTAAAGCCAATCAGCACATTTTTTTTATTCAGCTTCTAATTCAGGTGCAGATCAAATTAAAAAGAGGGAGTATGAATAAGTAACTGTTCGAACTCAAGAAACAGTAGAAACAGAAGCTTTCCATAGAACCACAGAAAAATGCATGTTAATAGAAACCCACTTTGCAGGAAAGGGCATAACAATTAACTATCTCCACATACACTTTAAAATATAGAAGTCTACAGGTTATTTTACACTTCATTTGTATGTATGCCTGAGAGTTCAATCAATATATCAAGGACTCCTTTGTTAAAGCTTTCTTCAAGTACTTGAAAAGTCAAAGCTTTTAAGAAAAAAGGCTATTTACCTTATGACATCCATATAATTTCTGTTTAATACGCTCACTGGTATGAACGGAAAATACAGAAATGCTACCACAGATGCACTTTTGACAAGTGTCAGTTTGCAGACACTAAAAGGAAGATGTACATGAAGGACACAGAATAACTACGTCTCACCACTATGAAAAACAGATTCACTTTCAACTCATAAACCTTTCTCCCTAACCCTACCTGAATAATGAAGCCAACTCTACCACTGTTCTAGTTTGCATAATTCCAAGAATCAACAAGCAGTCCAAATTTTTCAATACCTGTCCTTTTGACTTGAACTGGCAAGCCAGGATATAGATAGGGAAATAAGGGAAAAAATGTTCATTCTATTATAGTAAGAGTTACTGAACTATATTATATATATTCAGTGGCATTATTTAATTACTTTTGCCTTACAATAATTTCAATACCTTTGATTATTATAGGTCTCATAGTTGTTATTGAACAATTCTCCAGCTTCCTTCCTATGACAGTTTATCTTGAGACCATGAAGTCCAAATTATTATTAGAAGATGCAGAAGCTGATCATTGACAGCATCAAGTAAAACAGTTCTTTCTTTTACTCCATTAATTCCAATGATCTCCTCTAAAAGTCAGTGCCATTCAACCACCTCCACATGGCAACTAATGATCTTCTTCATAAAACCTGATCTGTGAATGATAAATAAAAAAAATAAATAAATAAAGGGAGGCTGTGATGAGGAGGGGCTTGGCCTCTTCTCCCAGGCAACAAACAGGACCTGGGGAAATGGCCACAAGTTGTATCAGAAGAGGTTTAGACTGGACATAAGAAGGAACTTTTTCTCTCAGGGTGTGGTCAGGCACTGGAATGGCCTGCCCAAGGAGATGGTGGAGTTGCCATCCCTAGTATTGTTCAAGAGGTGTCTGGATAGGGAGTTAGGAGATATGATTTAGTGGTTTTCTGTAGGTATGGTAAAGGGAGGACGGATGGACTAGGTCCCTTCCAACCTTGTGATTCTGTGATTTAATGATTCTATGAAATACTGTTGAGAAGTAGTATGGTCTGTGATGAGGATAATGGGCTGAGAAAAAACAACTAAAAAAGTTCCAGTCATCCTAGTCACAGGTTTGTGCCATTAGCACTGCTACAGGTTTTTTGTACATCTTTTCTTCCTTCATTTTGTGTAGATCATAAGACCACAGGGTAAGAGATCACTGCAACACTTTGATAAAACTTTGATTCAAATATTCCTCTCCTGTTAAAAATATTAAGATACAGGTCCCCAAATACCCTCACAAATCTTAATATCACAGGCTAAAGAACAGACAAACTTACAATCACCTTTTACTGAACCTTATGCACACCATGATCCTCTAAGTATCACTTGTGACTTGCAGGTAGAGAAAAACGGCACACAGAATGGTTCCTCATGAAAATCATTATCTGGATTTGTAGCCAAGGAAGGCCATCCCAATGTTTGGGATCTATCTTCAGCCGTAGATAGGCTGAAGAATGTAAACTAAGATCTTGCCCCTATTCTAAGGCTACAGGAACATTTATCTCTGCCCAGATGTTTCACTAAGTTAGATCACACTGAAGACACTGCCTGTCTGTGCAAACACAGAAGACAGAGAATAACTGCTCAACTCAGAACTACATGAAACAGTCTGAATCTCCTGAAGCACAACACTTTGAGCCAGAAACAATGTGCACTTAAAATTTGTCCTTGCTTTGCTTTCTTCTGTTCTCCATTTTATGCAAGCATAAAATGGACCTCCCCTTCAGAGGAGCACTTTTCACAGGATGCAGCAAGGAACAGAGGGGGAGAATGGTACTCTGGGTTGGTCTCAGGGTAAAAGGTACATCCCCTCTCTTTATATTTAAGAATACCACCTTCCATGGCACCTTTTTGACAAAACTGAATATGTACTACATTTAATAGGCTAATTGTATATCTCCATCTGAAGACTCAGCCAATTTGTACAGGGAAAGTAAACAGTTTTACTAAATGATACAATGTAATTATAAACTGAATTAACGTGAAATAAATTAGACATGAGTATATAATGGATACTATTTACTGGCTTATTGCCTTAACTGCTAGGAGAGGCTATTAACAAGTAAGTGAATAAGACTGTTTTCTTTTTTGAAGCTCTGTTCCTGCAACAGGTACTAGTTTTCCTATCCACATCTAACACACAGTATGCTATATACATTTTAGATCCTTTCTAGATCTTATTTGTCTGCTTCTGCAGATGTACAACAAACCTAACTTTCCAGGCTGTGGCAACAGCAATAGAGTTAGTCTTTCCTTTCTTGTACATCTGGATCAATATCCTGTCCTGCTATCTAACCAAAGAAACACACTCCCAAAGACATTAATAATTTTGAAGGGAACAGGATAGCATAAATTAGAATTCAGTTGACTCCACCCAGACTGGTTCTGAAGACTTGAAAAACAAAGAGGCTCGGGGTACATCTCTGTCAGTAAAAAAGGAAAGGCCAAAGCCCATGCTTTGGAACATATACATCTTATTTTTTAGCCTTAATTATTTCATCTATATTTAATTACAGCACCCTTTTGACCTAAGATAAATAACACTCTCCCACACAATGTTCCAGTATGGTTCCTAGGACAGCACTGGTCAAGAATTATTCACAGTACAGAGCGTGGATGAGGCCACCTTTTTTGAGGGATGAGGGAGAAAAGATTTTCAAATATATGGTCATAACCTATGACTTTCCCTCAGGGCCAAAGAAAATAAGCTACAGCCTTTTGCTATGATGCCAACAAATGCTGATATGCTTTGCCCCAGAAGTGGTGAAATGATACAGCACATGCAAACCACACACAGTATCTTCTCCCCAGTGAGGCTACTTTACAGATAATACAGAATTAAATTATTTCTGATTCATATATCTGATGTACAATGGAGTGGAGAGGGTGAATCAGTTAATGTGAAATGCATGCTAGTACTGTAACTGGTTAAGTAATTTTCAAAATAATTGTAACAATTTTGTTAATGTAGGACACAAAAGCCTGATTTTGTCCTGTTCTAATTATTTAGGCTTAGTGCCATGAATCAATACTGATGGAATAGAAAGTAATTTTTCTACATTCTCTCTGAAAAATATATTAACAGGTACTTGAGAGCTCTTGTAATTTTATTCTTGTCTGGACTGGAAAAGAAGATGATAATTGCAAACATTAGCAAACTCAAAAACAAACAAACAAACAAAAAACCCCACTCATATAAAGACACAAGTCTAAACATGATTACTTGGGACTTTTTCACAGATGTAGTGCTGGGTTTGCTTATGCCAAATTAATGCTCACCAAGTCCTGCTTCACAGTATACTTCTAATGAATGAATCAAGACAGCAAGTTATACTCTCTTATTCAGTCAATTCCAAACCTCAATTTATTAAATATTTCAATGGAATAAAATCTTTCTCAAGGCTGTTTCAAACTCCTTAAAGAAAAAGGAGTTTAAAATTCTATTAGAGAAATAGAACTTCCCAAATTAATACATAAACCAAAGATATAATAATATTATTCATAATTTTGACTTATTAACAATTTTACACCAAAATTGTATGAACTGAATATGTACATACAGGATATATGTACGCTGGGAAAAAAAAAAAATAAAATAAAATAAAAAATCCTCTAACCAACCACAGTATTACATGTGTTCTAAGAAGAAATAATTCTGTAAATTCAGCAGGTATATGTAGAAACAATATAGTCTTCATTCTTTATAGGTTAGGAGTCTGAATAGCTTTACCATCTCACCTTCATTGTCGCAGTCTTGCAATGAAAGCCATATTTGATCTACCAGACCAACTCCTTTTACTTCACCATGAACTGGAATGGAACGCATTACCATTAATGTAATTTTCAGGGCTCAGTTCGCAACTGCCAATTCTACTCTTTTTTATATTTACATTTCTTCACCAATTGCATTATTTTCTGTCCTGATCTGCAGGAGAGAAAGCGCATTGTGATACTTCCAGACTCTTCTCAGTTCACACTTTTCAGTTAATGATCTATACCATGAGGAAGAGCTGTCACATTAACTTACGTATTTCTTTTCTTACTTGATTCTACTAAACACAGCTTGTATGTATGTTTCAGAGCTATAGAAAATTGCATGTCTTTAAAATATTCACAGAACTGGATGCAGTACTGCAGTTGGGGTCTCACAGAAGCAGAGTAGAGGAGAGGAATCACCTCCCACCTGCACCTAATGGTCATCCTTCACACTTGATATCTTGATAGTTTTTTCTGAAGTCAAAGACCAATCCTTAGTCATACCTCAAGGAGAACATTTTTGTTTATAGTTTTCTACTGGGATGTTTGCTTCTGTTGAGGATCATATATAGACCAAAATCTGGTTCATTAATAGCCAAATCAGTAACTCACTACATTAGTGAATCCTTAGAAGACCTACTAGGAAAACAGCTTGTTCAGTACCTGGCACTACTCTTCACTCCCAGTACTGAAATTAGCCTCTAACCAACTTGCATTCCCTGAAGTTTCTCCCAGCTGCCATCTGTTGTGCCAAAGGCCTGGAGTTCTTTTGCTGTTCCTGTGATACAGGAGGCAATGTAATGTTCTCCTCCTCTTCTAATCTGTGGTAGCTCAGCAAGAGTCTTCACAGTGAATACAGAGAAACACTCTAAAATTAAAGAGCTCTGTTCCAGGTTTTTAGATATTGGTTCTAAGTACTCTCTGAAACATGGAACTATGACTTTTGTGTGCAAGGCAATGAATCTGTGACCAATAGATTCAGACATGTTATGAATTCAACATAGGGACAAATGTATAAAAACAAAAACAAGTGAATAAAAAACAATCGCCAACCATACATCAATTTTAACAATCTGCACCAGTTACACTGCTTGAAAATTTGTGTAGTTATAGATTTGTATAAATATGTATACACAAATACCTTCCAGCACACTTCACAGGTTACCAAACAGTTTTCTCCTTGGAAATTGCATTAATTTTAAAGTACTGACCCTCCACGCACACGCACGCACACACACACACACACACACAAACACACACACAAGCAATAGAAGTAAATTTTCTATTACCAGCATGTAATGAACAGCATAAAGTCAATAAAGTATATTTAAAGCTGATTTTGAACTATGCTAAATACTACATCAGTAGAAAGGGTATTCTTTGACTAGTTAAGAATTACAGTCCACAGCAAATCTGGATCTACTGTGTTCAGCAAGCATGACTGATTGTGTTCTTAGTGTTCTACAATACATCTGAACTCCCAGAGCCTGATTATGAAAATACTGTGATAACTCCCTCTTGACTGTAGACCTTTAAACTGTTCAAATTTTCCTAAAAAGCAGGTGAATGAAGAGATAATGCCATAAATTTTATTTGCTGTTTTTCAGCCAGCATAAAAATCACACTGGACTAACATTTTTGGTCTAGTATATTAAACTGCTAGTAGTATGTTCCACTCATTCTCTTCAAGTGAACAAATCTCAAATATCACTTTGAAAATACACAATTTATATTGTTAGAAGTAGATAAATAATATTTAGCAATTTGATATGTATATATTTTAGCAGCCTATTCAGAAAGCAAATGGCTTGGCTGAGAGAATACTCCAGTGAGATTCCAAACAAAAGTATAATTAAGATATTCTTCTGTATTTGTGGGTGACTGCTTATGATATTTCCTAAAAAAGGAAAGCTGTTTCACCATGATAAAACTTTCCACCCTCATCAGAGGATCATTGTGGTCCTTCCTGCAATTAAAATACTGAATCTGAGACTTTTTTTTTCTATACTGAACCAATTTCCAAAGATGGAAAAAAACCAGCAAACTAATATTTTTTTAAAACTTTTTTTAAAACCTACTTTTTTTTTGTTGTTGTTGTTGTTGTTCTGTTCCAGAGAACAAATTTCTAATTTCCAGTTTCCAAATACATTGTGATGGATCACAACCTGTACAATGAAAAAATATCCTTCACGTAAAGAGAAACTATTTTCTCAAACTCAACTCAACTTTACAAACCTTGCAGAATCAAATATCTGAAATCGAATACCATTCCCTCACAGCTGAACAAGCTGAACATACTTTCCCGGCCATAACACAACCATAGAATTACTGGGGACAGGAACAGAGGGGAAAAGCTCCTTTCATGAATGCCAAACAGAGTGACCTGAAGCTATTCATCACCACAGCTCCCTTGTACTTGGATTAGAGCTGAACCCTCTTCTGTAATAATACGACTTTATGTCCGAGCCTGAAGATGCTAAGAGTTATTGATGACAACCTTGATTAAAACAGTAATTAAATCCTCCAGAACATGCATGTGGTTGGGAAAGGGTTATAAGAAGGACAGAGACCGAGCAGCAGTTGTGACCTTGAAAGGAAAGTATTGATTGGATTTTGCCTTGTGAAAGGAAGGAGGGAAAACTGAAACCAATCATCCTGAATCATTAATGAACTCCCAATGCATGCTCCTAATTCCAATTTTTTACATGTCCGAGTGGATCTTTCTTCAAGGTTCCTCAAAAACAGCACTTACAAACTACTCATTAAAAGAAATTTCAAATTCACTCTAGACAACATGATCTACAGTTAGGCAACAACACAAAAGACGTCCCTTTTTCTAAATTTTAGACTATGTACGATATATAACGTGTTATATATATTTTTGTATGCACACACATAAGTCTGTGTTTATATATATTATGTTTATTACAGTAAGCAAGCAAAAAATGCAGTTGATTGTCCATACCACCACTTAGTCTTTCTTGGTACCCACTGATGCAAAATAGGATTTTTCAGTCTCTGGATCTTTCCTAGGGTTGAAAGGCACTCGCGCACACTTTTTATGATGAGTAACCATTTAGTTCTAAAAAGAAAAAAATTTGGTGTTTTTTTTTCCTCCACAGAAAGGAATGATGAAATACATTTAAATGAGAAGTAGTAATTTATATGGCAGGAAAAGACCAAGAAACTACCTCTTTGTGTTGTTTAAGTACTATGGGGGTAAAATGGGAAGAAGAAAGCTAACAAATAGGTAAGATGTTGGAAGGTGTACAATAATTTTCTCCAAATATATCTTACATTTCACTACATCCTCATTCTGACTGAATTTTTCCTCCTCAATGATATTATTCATTTTTCTTTTAAAGTTTCCATTCCTACAAGTTACTTCAAACAGCTTTCAATTGGATATATCCAGTTACTGTGCTACTTGCTACAACACAGAGAAAGCTTCATCTTTCCATCTTGGCTCACTTAACAGTCCTACTGCAAATCACTATTTAGATATTATTAGTTATTCTTCAGATAAATAATAACTTCTGTTATTAAGCTTACCGAACTGCTCTTCTGATTTCAAAAACCTTTTTTTTTAAAAATCAACCATTCTAAGAGACTGGATAAACATCAAGCCAATAATTTTTTAAAAACATGATCAGCCCAAGAGAACATGAAGAAAACTATCAAACAGCCAAATGACCACTGACTGTAGACATACACTTGGAAGTACCCTGGTCAGCAGAGATAGATACACCAACAAGGTGCAAGGATGAAAAGACTTTTTTTATCTGTTATCTACTGCATGAAGGAACAAATATGACAACTTCTCTTCCCACAGCTTCATGGCAATTCACTAGCAAAAGTCCACAGGTTGTATCTGCGCAGAGGAGTGCTCGCTGCTGTCAAAGACAGTAAGCTCACGGATGTAAGAAATGGGTTATTTTTAAAGAGTCTTTTGGTTTCCATTTCAGCAGCCTATTTAATTACCAGCATTTCCACTTTCTAGAGATTAGAAATCTTCCTTAAAAACCACTGCTTTAGAAACTGATACTTCCACTACCCTCTTTTTCAAGGACAAAATATTAGCACTGCCAAAGTTTGAGAATAGCTACTAGCAGTATTAAAGTTAATTTTGGTAACTTGTATACAAATAGGACAGCAAAATCCATTGCAGTAAAACTGATATTAGTACTGTAAAATAGAATGGTAACTATTATCTTACTAAAAATATGTAGGCCAATAAAAATTCTGAATTGCAAAATTACAGTCAAAAGGAGATTATACCTTTTGCCCTATATTCTGAAACACAACGGTCGTGCTCACCAGGGAAATCTACATTTTTTGTATGCCAGTGAAAATACTTCCAAAAAAAAGTTAAAGGATTATTAGTAAAGAGCAAGCAGGTCTGGGAATAAAAAGGACATTTACTTAAGTAGGAGTGAAAGAGATGAGCTGTGGATTACAGTGACAGGCTACAGATGAAAGAAAGTGTGAAAACCTACATTATAACAAAACCAGAAACCAATAGTCTTACTTTAAAATTGCAGTGCAACCACACGGTAAATTGAGAAAGAGCTTTGCAGTTGGCAGACCAAGGGCAAAATTCTCCTCTTTCATTCATACCGTAAGTGCCCTACCTGTAAAGTAATTCACAGTGCTTATCCTGCACCAATCTAGAGCTCCTGTTTCCACCACTGTTGTTTTCATGCTCAAAAAGCATTAGGATGTAGAAACCAGGCTAGTACAAACAGGTTTGCTCTTGCTACTGGCCAAGCTCTGCAGTAGTTGTAACCAGAACAGAGTCTGCTGTTCTGCTTTAAGAAGGCTAATCTGGTATTCCTATGCATACAAATATTTGCACACTGTGGGTGGGAGAGGCCTTATTTTTCTGCTTCAGTCCTAATTTTAGTTGCACACACTGAACATCACCATATTCCTTGAAATACCCCAAGGAAGCCTATCCACTGCCCACTTACTGTATTCTTTGAAGTGTTCACATCCAATCTTGAGATCACGTGAGTAGGACGGGTCAGATTAAGAAAACCTCTGCCAACAGAGGCATCCTGGCTAGTGGCCAGACTGCCACCATGCTCTTCATAGAGCTTTACAGAACAAACTTTCATATCTTAACCTACAACAGCGGTGGCACAAGAAACTTATTTCTTGGCCCTGACAGTTCAATTTTCAGTATTCATCTTGAACCGAGGTTTAATCTTTTTATTTGCTTTGTTTACTTTAACATGTGTACAGGAACTCATGACTACATGGATGCACCATGAAGCACAACAAAAGGCAGCTGACTGCGAGACATTTAGGAGAAGGGCATCTTATCCCAACAGAAACACAGTTCTTTACCTACTATTTCAAAATAGTATCATGGGTACCTTCTGGTACCACATTTCACACTAACAAAGAAACTCTAGTCACACAATTCTATTGATCACAAGATCTTGAATTCAGGTTGACAGTGGTTTGAAAGAAGATCCAGCTTCCTGGGCTTTTACTCTGCTGCTCCTAGTACCAGCTAAACAGTTACTATGACTGGTTTGAGAACCTTTGCAAGACATCTCTAAGGGATGCACTCCCGGTACTCACCTGAGCAGAGTGAACAGAATTACAACAAATTCAGATTGTACTGGGACTCATTATCTGCTCTTTTTCTGACTGACAGTTCATCAGAGTTGATACTTTCCAAAGGTCTGCACCATCCCCTTTCAACTGTCTTGCTTTCATTGGTGAGGACTAGCATTCACTTCCTTTCCTCATTCTCATTCCTGCCATTTTTTTTTACCACCTTTTCAAAGCCAGGCTGGGGCCACCTACACCCTTCCAGACAGACAGAACTCACAGTAACCATCTGTCATCCCTCCAGCTGATGGAAGCTAGTCCCACCTCATGCCATCACAATTAAATGTTGCATCTTCAGTCCTAGCAACTACTACACTATTTCTTGCTCTTGTCTTAATTCTCTCCCCAGTTTCTTTCTCCTCAGCATATATTCATTCTTACTAGTATGAGAATGAAGAAGGTGTGATTTTTCACTTCTTTAGTATGCTTTCCATTAACTATATCACAGTCTTCTACTTTTTTTCTCCTGTCACAGTTTAGGAAACTTCCTGCTTTCTCACTTCTAGTCTTCTCACTTGCCCCACAGATTTCCCCTCCTAGTTTCTCTTAACCTAGTTTTCAAATCCTTCCTTACATTTCTCTGTCATTTCTCAATTTGCCTAACTTTTTCGCATAACCAAGACAGACATTTTCCCTTTTAGAAAAAAAGAAAAAACAAATGTCATCTGTCTCTCAAACTATTACTTCTATTTCTCATTGATCTCACTGAAGGGGGTTCACCCAGACCCAGTGTAACTGTTGGCCTACTAGCCTTTTGGTGGTGATCATCCTGGTCTGGAGACACTACTTTACTCCATGTAGTCCTGACTTTTGACAACACTTCCTACTTGCCCTGCCCAACGTCATTCACTTTCTGTGCTAGGAGTTCTGCATGAATTGTGGTTTAGACCTGTTTTTCCAATTCAAACTGTTCTACTTCTTTACAAAAAGTACTGAATTCCTTACAGTAAAGAAAATGAAATTATTTTCACAATCCAGTGGTCAAGGTGATGTTAGTACAAGGAATCTACAGTGACATTTAGTTCTGCCGAAGACAGACTAAGATCTACGCAGAAAACTACAAAACATTATTTTGTAGAAAAGAAAAAACAAATCTGTTTAATTTGGCTGCAGGAATCATGCAAACTCATGCAAAATTAATTCCAATTCACTTTGCTTGTCTTTCCATCTTTAACATTTTAAACATGGTTTTCATGATTAGCAGCCTTTTTTAATTAAATTAAAAAACAGAAATGTCAGATGTACAGCTGTATTTTAAGATGTGAATCATAGCCAGCGAAGCCATGAAGTATTTAAAAAATGGATGTATTTGTGTGTGATTTTTTTTTTTTTTAATAAGTGATTAAACTATGAGTATACTGCACACACAAAAACAAAAATATTGAAACTAAAAAGTTCTGTTAAGGAAAGCAGAAAACTACTTTCAGCCACACTTGAGAGAGTAACTATCTGCAGACTGATGGCAGGTTACACACCAAACCAAGAATGTCTGGCATATATAAGCATGAATATGAACAAGGACATGAGCATGACTGTTCCTGAACACCTCTGTCTGAATGAAAAGCATTTGATCTACTGCCCATGGTCGTAACTACCACTAAACACATTAAGTTTTCTCACTGGCATCAGCAAAGTATCTTTTGCCATACCATTTATGTTTCCACAGTGCTGACAGGTTAATATATACTGCAGCTAAGGGTACCCTCTAAAATTCCAGTTGCACTTCTCCATAAACATTTTCTAGACTAGGCTTATGTAGGAGAGTTGTCCTGATCTATATCCTGTCCCACACAAGTTCAGGAGAGACATTATTAGCCAATGCTCTTTGCTGTTATCTCCTTTGTGAGTTCTGCTGCAGAAGCAGTGTTCCAGCAAAACACTGATATTTCATCCCTGATTTAAGAAGCTATTTAAGAATCACTCTAATGTGCCTCTCTCATCCAGAGTGCAGTGTGTTACAGTGCCAAGGTTAACTGAGGAGCTAAAGTCCAAGATTAAGTTTCACCTATTCTCTGTGAGGATTTAGTTTCCCATATTACTATAAAGATACTTTCCTAGATGCTCAGAGAAGCAGACACAACCAACCACAAGAACTCTGCCTACCGCACTTCTCTCACTAAAGAAATTCTCACTCCATCAACAAAAAAGAGACCAATTCCCATCTACACTTCCTTACTGGTGGACTAGTATAAAGGGGTCATTGTGTAAAAAAAAGTCAAGCACACTGACCTTTTTTTTAAAATGAAGGATGCCATCTACATACCAACATCTTTAGATCTCAAGTATGCATTCCGTGTAGCCCATTTCCACTTCCCCCTCTCTATTGAACAAGGACAGGACTTCAGTTTTTAAACATTAGCAAGACAGATCTTTGACTAGGTAGCATAATAAACACTGAATTCTGAACCCTCCACTGTAACTGAGGTTTTTCTGTTTGTTTGTTTGTTTGTATTTTTCCCTGAAGACAAACCAGTGATCAAGTTGTTAAACTGAAGTTCTGAACTGATTTAAAATGAAATTTTCCCATAACATTGCTCACTGTCCTGAATACTTTCCCAGGACTGTAACAGAGAAGAAAGGTTAGCAGTACTAAGCTGCAATTGAATGAAGTGGAAAAACACAGGATATCTAACTAGCTGACTTTGAAGTATCTAATGAAGGTTAGGACATCTGGGAACCTAGAAGCTGTATGCCTTGTAGTTAAAAGGCAAATAATAAATAACAAGATTAAATGAAATGTGCACAAAATAAGGGAGTTCAGTGGCCAAGTGTGCATTGTTCCAAAACTAGATGGTGTGTGCAACAGAGCAAGCAAACTTAATTTTTCACTTTGCAGTAGTCAGTGATAATAGTACTCAGACTCAACCTTTAAGCAATCAAAACACCTGTTTGTGGAAGCATAGCTTGTATTTAGAATAGTCAAATGCATTTAGCATAGTTAAACATAATAGTCTGCATTTATACAAGAGAGAATTTTTGTTTTGGATTCTGGGAGTAAATCAACCAAGATTTGCAAAACTTACTACCACTGCAGTATCTACGTATGTTAGGCAATGTCACTGTGATTAATAATGAAAGTATTATGGCATGAGCATTTTTCTCAGTACACAGATGGGTCACAGGCAGTCATGTAAATGACTGCTAATATGGTTGGAATTCCTCTTCCTTAGGTGCCAGAGAGTAAGGCTATGAGAGCCCAGAGCTACTTGGAAACACCAGCATATTCTGGATTGCTTCTAGAAGGTACAGGAAGGTAGAATATGACAGTCCTACCCTACTCTTCAGAACACCAGCTCCTCACAATACACATTCTTCATCTTTAGGCCCAAAGTATGCTACTGGATAGATACTTCCAGCCTCTGAAGATCCTACAGGAATATACAGACCTGAAGTCAGGAGTTGTTTAAAGACACCAGAGGGAGAAGCAGAAGACACAGACTATCACAAGTCTCTCATTGGACAGCATGCTCTCAGGACAGCATGGTATAACAGTCTAAAAGCATGTAGTTCTGCATTTTCTTTTTTCATTAGTTATGATGCTTCTCTTATGCATGCCACATATACTGTAAGATCATACGTAAGATCCAGGTATAGGCTGCTTTTCAAAGGACTTGAAGGAAAAACATTTCTTCTGGTTCCTCTGCACTCATGCTAAATCATCAGTGAATTACAGAGATCTTACACTAAATCAGGTCTAAACAACCCCAAATCACAACTGTGCTAAAATAAAGTCAGGTACACTTATTTTATACTCTTCTTCTTAAGAGCAACAGAACACTTAAGGAGCAGAGAGATTCTGTCCTTGCCCACCTGTCTGTGAGTGATAAGCACAAGAATGCCAGAACAGCCATGTCAACCCATCCAAATAAACAGCTCTTTCCCTGCCTCTGACAGGAACCAGAAGAGTCTGCCTAAGGGATCACAGAAGCACAAAGCAAGTACAGTCACATTTATCCAGAATACCTTTGCAGCCCAAAGCCTTCATGTGCCAGAGGTAATGTCTTTGTGCTTAATAGCTGTATCACTCAGACTCAGACCCTCTGCGCCATTTGCCTGGGATTTACCATATCACTGGCAGGTTGCATGAATACTTCTGATGGCAGGAGTTTGCCTGGAGCATGCAGACAGACTCCAGTGCAAGAGCAGCTGCAAAGCACAAGATTCAGACATCAAGAGGAGTTACGCTACCTGCCTAGCCAGTAAGCTGGCACTCAGAAGCACAGAGGGAAAAATAGCAGTGTAGAATATCTACTCGTCTGCAAGATGAGTGAGGGCTCTGAAAGCTCACAGGAATACCCTAAGAGAATGACAATGATCAGAAGTCTCTACTGGTATACCCACAAACACAGAAGCTGGCTGCCTGTTTCAATTTGACTCTTGAATAGCTACAGTGTGGGAGACATTCAACAAAAGAACAACTACATCAGAGCCAGCTGAGGACAGGCTGCTTTAAGTCATGGGAAAAGGACAGATAACAGAGCAGAGAATGCAGGGGATACATTACAGAGTTCCTTTCCAAATCAATTTAAGGAAGCTAAGAAATTCTGGTTCAGGTATCAAATCTGAAACAAGTATTTCTATGAGGTGCATTCCTGCTGCTGCCAAATAATGAAAATCATAGCAATGCAACTTCTTGAAAATGCACAAACATGCAGAGACTAGGCCACAGACTGTTCTTGGAAGACTTTGGGCATCATTGGTTTCATCTGTTGCCACCAACTCATTTTTCTGGGTGTTCCCAGGTAAAATGAAAGGCTCTTGGAACCCACTGATTTTAAAAGAGTATTTCTGTGCTTTCACTGCTTACCATTTCTTCTGTCCGGAACCAAAGTTAAAACTTCAGCTTGAAAATGTCATGCAGTCTCCATGATGGGGCTGGAGACAACTTCAATGGTATGAGCATTTCTCACCAGACTGATGATAGAGAAACTCCTCCAGTGGCAGAAGATTCCCTGCACGAAAGATGCTGGGACCCATCTTTCCTGTTACTCTACGAGGGTGATGTGTTTAAAACACAAAATTAATCTGAGGGAAAAATCCCAGTTCTAACTTTTTAGGCACAGGTAACATTCAGAGAAGAAAAGAAAAAGAGAGGCTGGCAGAAGCAAAAGGATCACAGTCAGACTAGCTGGCCAAACTGCCAGGAGTAAGTGAAATACTCTGCAACTCGTCATAAGCACCAGAAAAATAAAATAATGTTTCTTAGATGTTTGCACTAGTCCACTCAAAATTCAGCTAAGTGTATTCAGGGTGTTAAGCTATACTAGGAAGCTAAGTAACTATGGCTTTAACCTTTAAAACTAAGAATGAAACACATCTAGAATCTGGAACTAGTAATAGTTATTGAACTGATACTTTTGTCCATTTCACTTTATGATAAAAGACACCATTCCCAGCTATCCTCCCCACCTCGCCCCCCTCCACACACACACATGCACCCACTTTTTTAGGAAGCTTCGTAAATCAAATAAAACAAAATGGTAAGATTCCCATCTCCTCCTTCTCATCCTTTTTAAAAATAAAAAAAATAAAAAATCTCAGAGAAGTAAAGCTGATCTTGTTAGATCTCATTTCTCATTTCCATTCAGGTACTGTCAGTTCTTCCTGGTTTCCGACACAAGCAGATTGAACAGTCTTAAAAAGGACAGTGCAGGGCAAAGAACAAATAAAAGAGCAAATGCGTAGTGTTAGAGGCACTGAGAGAGTGATAGGTTATATAATAATCACATTCCAGTAGTGTACAAGACTGGGAAGGAGCCACCTTAGTCCCTGGTGACCTGCAAAACCACCTCCAATCCCCACCCTCCAGCTTTATTACCAATAACAGATAAAAACCTTTAACAGCTATAGACACCTGTGACATTCATGACCAAGATCCACAAGAAGAAACTGCACTGCCAGCCCACAGTGGATATCATACATAGAAAGGATGAGTGCTTGTAGTGAATGAATCCCTGTTAAAAGGCAATGAGGTCCCCTCTGCGAACCTGACAGGGAGTCTCAAGAGATGCTGCCTCTCAGGTGCCAAGATCCAGGACATTGCCAAGACATTGCCAGAGTTTGTCAGGAGGACAGTCTACTATCCATTGTATTCACTGTTGATTTTTCTTGCAGGCAAAAATGATGCTGCATGCCCAAATGTGGGAAAAATCGAGGAAGACTATAAAGTTCTAGCAGTCCAAAAGAAAAACAATTTATCCTGAAAGTCATCTCCAAGCAAGTAAAAGAAAATATTGTTGGGATTAGTCAACACAAATTTGCCAATGAGAAATCATGCTTAACCTATCAGGCAACCTTCTACAGTGCCACATGCAGCTGGATAGATGAGCAATGGATGTAATGAACCTTGATTCCAACAAGGATTTTGGTGCTGTCTCCCATAACATCCTTGTAGGTAAGCTTAGGAAGTGTGAAGTATATGAGCAGATAGTGAGGTGGACTGAGAACTGCCTTACTGGCAGAACTCAGAGGTCTATGATCAGCAGCACAGAGTCTAGTTGGAGGCCTGTAGACATCATTGTTCCCAGCTGCAGTCTTTTTCAACATCTTCATCAGTGAGTTGGATGAAGCTATAGAGCACACCCTTGGCAAGTCTGCTGATGATGCAAAGCTGGGAGGAGTGGCTGATACACAAGATGGCCATTCAGTGAGACCTGGAAAGACTGGAGAACTGGGCACAGAGGAATCTTATGAGGTTCAACAAGAACAAGTGAAGAGTCCTACATTTGGAGGATAATAACCATATGCACCAATACAGGTTAGGGGTTGACTTGCTGGAAAGTAACTCTGCTAAGAAGGACCTGAGTGTCCTGGTGGACAACAGGTTGGCCACGAGCCAGGAGTGTCCCCTTGTGGCCAAGAAGGCCAGTGGTGTCCTGAGGTGCATTAAAAGTGTGGCCAACAAGGATTACCTACCGTAATCCCCCTCCTCTGCTCTGCCAGTGAGGTCACATCTGGAGTACCACGTTAAGTTCTGGGCTCCCCTGTTCAATAAAATCAGGAAACTGCTGGTGAGAGTCCAGTGGAGGACCACAAAGAAGATGAGGGGGATGGAGCATTCCCCTTATCACAAACTGTTCAGCCTGGAGAAGACTGAAGGGGGATCTTACCAGTGTTTATAAATATCTAAAGGGGGGTGCCCAGTGATGGTCCAAGAGGCAATGGACATAAACTGGAATGCAGGACATTTTTCATGAACATGAGAAAAAACTTTTTTACTGTCAGGGTGACAGAGCACTGGAACAGGCATCCCAGAGAGGCTGTGGAGAATCATCAAAGTACTCTACACTTGCCTGGATGTTTTCTTGTGCAACCTACTGCAGGGAACCTGCTTTAGCAGGGGGGTGGACTAACTGATCTCCAGAGGTCCCCTTCCAGCCCCTACAATTCCACAATTCTATGAGACACTTCTGTTTAAAGAGGCAGTTCTGACTTGTATTTACAGCTTTTGCAACAGCCTAGAAGTCTACGTAAAAACATGCAATACCTTTTCTACTTGATTTTTTCACTCATTTATGGAGATAAAAGGCACTGTGTGTTTTTCTGATCCTTAAAGTGGAACATAATCCATGCTGCTTTCTGAATATAGCCACAGTCTTAGAAATAAATAAATGTAAAAGGTTAAAACAGTGCCCATGTGAAACAGGGAGGCATACTTACGTCACACAAGTGAGGAAGCACAGGAGAGGTACCATATCTTCTGTAAGAGAACTGCGAACAACTATGAGTCATTTGGAGAATGTGTGTTCAGCTACCCATAAAGAAAACACCTTGGGGAATTCACAGGTTGCAGTGCTGAGTCTGTGTCAAGAACTAAAACACAAAGCTGCTCCTAGCCTGAAGATATCCTTGGATATGATAAACGTATGTGGGTTTATGTTGGTGGGTGGGCGTATCTGTGTGAAAAAGAGATACAAAAAGGACCCATTCATTCAAATAAAACAATCTTATTTGAACTTCTGCCCAGAACTGAAACAAAATAAAGTGGTTTTTTTTTTGCTAGATAATCAAGTAGCTTGGCTACCTTTTCTCTATATTTTTCTCTTGAATTTTATGCTTCTCAATTTCTTCCTAAGCAGCAACAGCATTGATATAACATTGTTACAGCATTTCTTGTTCATTCTGAGAAAAGAAGTGTTATGAATCTTGCAAATAAATAAATAAATAAAGAAAAAATAAAATCTGATTAAATGCTTTTTCCAAATACTCATGTTCTAAGAGTATAGTGCTATAAGAATATACAAACCAAAGGCACTATCAGATGCATTAAGATTAATCAGATGCAATTGATAAAAAGTTACTCTTGTGTGTTCTTGCAATATCAGACAAGAAAGAACAAGTAGTTGGCCCAGTTTGGGGAAAGTTCAAACAATTATAAGAAAACTTGAAAAATGGTATGCATACTTGTAGTTTTTCCTTGTGTGGCTCTTCTAGACACACATTTACCTGGAAGAGTACTAATTTTTTTTGTAATTTCATCCATGCTACTTTAAAGGACACAGCTCCACTTCAGGAAGCAGAACAATAGCAGCTGCAGAGAGAGCTAGAGCACAGTGTGCTGTGCAAAACAGTCTCTGAGCTCATAGTGAATCTTTCCCTGTGGTGTGAAACTCAATACCAAAAGCTTTTACAGGAATGAAACAAAAAAAGGCACTCCAACTGCACTCGGCATCTGCTAACAGAATTCATAAGCAGCTAGAGTCGACAGGCATTAAAAAACACAACATTATGAACCAGGTAGTTAGAACATTATCTACTATTCAGGACAAGCTCAGGGATTCCCAACTTCAGGGAAAAAAAAAAAAAAAAAAAAAAAAAAAAAAAAAAAAGAGTTCTAACTTAGAGTCTGAAACAAAAATTGATGCAATTTGACCATAGCAGGAATCCAACCTTTAAAAGCTGAGGAATGCAAACATGCGGAAACTCACATAAAGTCTCCCATGCATTGTAAAAAAAGTGTAGCAAAGTCCTAAGTAACATACTTGTAATCCCAGTGGTGTTACTCAGCTGAAATTCACATACCTGAATCACATAATTCTCATGAAAAAGATGCCACTTTACTGTAAGTAGTATACATTCTACTTTAAACAAAAGGAAAAGAATATATTTTGCACTGTAAGTGTAATGGAACACTGGTGCAGCTTGCTCAGAGACACTGTGGAGTCTCCATACTTAAAGATCTCCAATCCTGGCTGTACACGGCTCAGAGAACCCTGCTGTAGCTCACTCTGCTTTGAGCATGGAGGTGTTGGACCAGACTCTATTCGGAGTGACTGTCAATACCAGCTGTGCTGAGCATCAATATGAGGCAGACCAGACTGCAGGAGCAACAGAAGAACTGCTAACAGTACTTCTGTCAGTAGCCCCTTCCAAATGAACCAGTTTGCTAGCTGGAGATAGAGATACAAAGGACATAATTTCTATCTAAATAGAAGGAGTGCCTTCTATTCATCTACTATTCACATTCCCACCTATGTTTTTTTTTTTTGTTGTTGTTTTGTTTTGTGTTGTTTTTTATTGTTCTTTTTTAGCACTTTATTTCCTAGCATCATCTAGTCTCAGTATTTGTCAAATGGTAATCTCCATGATTTTGCAGTAAATGGTACTTAAAGTGTTGGAGAACTGGGGCTACTTCAAATAAAAATAAATAAAATAAAATAAAATAAAATAAAATAAAATAAAATAAAATAAAATAAAATAAAATAAAATAAAATAAAATAAAATAAAATAAAATAAAATAAAATAAAATAAGCTGGCTCTGCTATTCTTTGTCCCTTCTTTTTCTTCCTCTTCCTTCACTATATCCGAATAGTTCCTTCAAACTATTTTTGCACTTGTTCTCACTCTAGTTACAGACAAACAATTATTATTACCCACATTCTCACCTACTCCCCACTGCACTCATCTTCATATTTTTTTTCCTACATGTAGCCTCCTTTCTTTCTAAAATTCTTCTAGGGCTAGATCACTATTTACTCTCACAAACAGTGCATTCTCAAAGCAACATGATCTGTGTATGGGCAAAAGTTCATATAAAAGCGTGTAAATGTTCAGGCATTGCACTTAAGAAACTGAAAGAGGAACTCTAGGTTCTGTAAAGGAAGGAGTTTTGATGCAGCATGGACATAGGCTCAATGTAGGCCAGCTCTCTGCAGTTTACATCTTTAGCTCTGACTCTTCTCTTTTGCTACTACCTTGATCAAGACTTGTTTTAGGAGCTGTGATATTGCTATAAGCTTCAATCATTATCAAGTTAGAGCCCTGGAAACTGTGATTATTCTCTTTCCATCTGTTTTCTAACCTGTCCTTTCTATATTCACTTCACTCACACTACATCCATGTGCAGTTCTTCACCCCACCTCCTATTTATCTGTTTCCACTTGAGAGAGAGAAAGGGGAATATAACAAGCACTTGTTTACTCCTATATATATAATATTCGTCAGTGTAGCAAATTCATGAAGAGCTGTCGACAAGATAATAACTCATTTTCTACAACAATTAATACAACTAGCTTTGAATACTGCAGTGAAATGAATTCGTAGTTATATGGTCCATTTAATAATAAGAATTCCCCATGACTTCATAAGTCCTTATTTATTTATTTGGCATGTCACCCACTGGCTTGCTGCTGCTTCAGAACTGGAGCTATGTTCCTCTTTTATATCCTGCATTTTAAGATGAGACTCAGGGAAACTAATAGCAGACAGAAATGGAAATCTGAGATCCAGAGACCAAATTTTATATAAATAAACAGTGGAAAGCTAGAAATGCCCAACAATATGTTCTGATAAGGTAACATGGCCCCAAAGAAATGTTTTAAGAGGCTCCTCTTTTCCTTACTAGAATAGAAGAGAGTGATGGCTTAAATGTTTTAAGATGTAAAATCCTTTATCCAGAATGATTTTCATGGATCAGTTCATAAGAATTCTCAGTCTTTGAAGTCCTTACAGTAATTTGCGTTTTGTAAGGTAATTTGTTTTTGTAAGGTACTTATAAGCATTAACAAATCAATCTTCCAAACGTCCATGTGATACATAAATACTATTGTCTCCATTACGCAATGGAGACAGACAATTTGTGTGATTTGCCCACGACTTCATGGATTGGAATGCCAATGTCAAAGAACAAAAAGTAGCTTCTTATGTCATCTTCAGATTGCTGTAATAGGCGTTAGCAAAGGGCACGGGTTGTGACGTGGCAGGACCCCCTCCCCTCTGTCCCCTGCGAACAGGGTGACATCAGATAAGCAATATCATCATTGACTTTACTGGTCTACATACTAACTACTGCTGCAACATCTTGCAAAAGCCTAAAAGCCTCATCTCTGAACTGGAGCAACCAAAAAGAGCTTTTCACGAAAACCTGTTTTCAACAGACTCTATATAATAAAGTGCTTAAAATGTACACAAGCAGAGGGAAAAAATAGATATCTAGGTTTCACCAGTTACCCTAATGTATTTTTCAATGCTATCTGGAAGCCTAGCCCACCATTCACAGAACAGTATCTTTTTTCATACCAATCGTATTTTAAATCTGCTCTTGCATGACCAGCCTAAACTAATACAGTCCCTGAAATCAATCATCAGAACCTGCTGTTTCCCCAGGTTCTAGAAGATGAGCGAAAAGAAGCAATACAAGTATTAGAAAAACTGCCTTATATGGTACAACCCAACTCCATCTAGAATCCAGAAAAAACACATACAACAGATGAACATACTCCAAGCTGTCCTCTCATCTTAGATATACAACATGAAGAGAAAAGCCAAAGAGAGTTTATTTTTACACATTGGTAGGTTTACCAGCACAGCCAATGGACTGGAAGCCTCCAGAGACATGGGGCTCCTTATCACATAAACTAGATTCTTTTCTGCTCAGGTACACTAACAGGAAGAAGGCAAGGGAAGGCATGTTGGCTCTATGGCACTCTGTGGCTGCTCAGCACAGACCTTCTGCATTGTCGTTCAGACAATAACTTATCTAAATTGGAAATAATTCTTCTGTCAATGAATTTGAAGGTATATGACTCAAGGAGTTCACAGATCTGATCTTTTTTTTCTTTCTTTCTTTCTTTCTTTCTTTCTTTCTTTCTTTCTTTCTTTCTTTCTTTCTTTCTTTCTTTCTTTCTTTCTTTCTTTCTTTCTCAGAACTTGACATTATACTGATTAATACTTAATGCAAAAAAATTCTCTTCACCTTTGCATTATTTTACTCACACTCAAATACCTCAAAATATATTTATCCAGCAGACTTTTCAAAGCAGGTAATATTATTATTCTGGTCTGACGTATCAATATCTGGTGCTATGATCTCAGACCATTAAGTATTGCCTTAATATACTTAGTAATATTAACTGTATTAATTAAGAGAGTGCGTCTGGTATGCAGTGTCATGGATGGAACCATACTTGGAAGTTCAGGTGTGAACGCAGACTCTGGAGGAGTTTGAGATTCACATCACAGATGATTGAAGGTCATTCTTTTCTAATGAAACATTTAACAGCTATTTGTAGCTCACAGTGACATTTCACAATTGTCGCGCATACCATGCCGGTGATTAGTTTCTGAAGGAATATAAGTGAACTGTGAACTTGTATCACTGCTCTTGGTAACCACCATTGGTTATGTTTAGAGAACAAAATAAACTCTACGCATGAGGTTGCTGTATCTTCGTAATTTCATATAGTCATGAGAAAGTGTACCCTTACTAAAATATGACCTATATAATCAAATTGTGAAAAAGGAGCTACCAAAGTCAAATTTACTGATTACATAAGATGGTTATTTTTGTGCAAAAAGGTCTACTTGAAGATACCAAAACTCAACTGCCATATTAAGCGCTCCCAAAAAGGTAATCAGATTTCTTGCCAGACAAAATAAATCTCTGTACATTCTTCCTCAGGGTAAAGTTTATTTCCTAATTTCTGCAATGTGTTGAAATACATGTGCAAATTTTGGAGAATGTAATAAACACTTGGCATTAAAGAGATAACATTAGACACTGCCAGTCACTGCTCTCATTCAGCTTCACTAACTTGCAGTCTATTTGCAATTCGGAAAGCTCTGTAAACAAATAAAATTTACATTTAACATTTGTTCAGTTGTTGGAAGTTTTTTATAGTATCTGGCCAAGATCATGAGCTGCAGACTTAATGTTGTTTTACAAGATACTTTACAACTACTGATCTCTTTCAATGTTACCCAAAGACCACAACAAAAGGAGGTGAAGGAAAAGGTTACCATCTCTGGACTATCTAAAATTCTTCTCTGCTCAAATCTCATGTGCTCCAGGAACTCTTTTCTAAGCAGAATATAGAAACACCAAATACACAGTAGGTATCTCTGAAAAGAGTACTGCGAAGTATAAGCCAGAGTCACCAAAATTTGCACCCATGTGGTACTATATCATAAGTAGTACTGAGAGGAAGAACATCCTATTAGGAGCCCAACAAAAGTCTAGTTACCCCTCTCTACAGAGAGCCTCAAGTACACATCATAAGAACATCACTTTTGTGTGCAGTAAAGAAATATTTCATCCTCATTTTAATTTGCTTTTTTTTTTTTTTTTTTTTTTTTTTTTTTTTTTTTAATTTCAGTTCTAATGATATCTCCAAATTATGATTGGTGAGATCAGTAAAATAGTACAGTAATGGATTAATAGCCCTTTGTACACCTGCGTTACACGTCCCTCCATCAAGTTGTAAATTTAAAAAAATGTGTGAGTGGAAATGCTGAGATGTCTCCAACCCAGAGGGACATGACCACTTGCTATCCTCTCCAGCTGCCACTTGCCAGTTTATATACAGAAGTTCATGAAAATGTATCAGTCAGAAGTTGTAAGACAGGAGGCACTGCAAATCTACCTTCTACTTTTACCGTTGTTTTTCTTTGCATCTATTACCTTAAGGCAACATTGCCTTATGCTTTTATGTACAGCGTAGATTCTCATCAAATACTTGTAATCTAAATTATATCAAAATAAATTTAATTTCCTATATTCTTCCTTTGTACAATATTTTACTCCAGGAAGTGTTGTATGGGGCTATTCAGTAGAATGGAAAGAAATCTTATTTGTTATTTAAAAAAGAGTAGAACAGCCTGATCTAAAATCCTGTATTTCTACCTGCATTTGTTTCTGCCTTTACTTACCCAATGAATTAATGAAACACTAGATGTGATGGCCATTCATTTAGTTATTTCAACTGTTCTTGGTGCAGAAAGCTAATGCGTAACCTTATCAATCAACAGCTATTACAGAAGACATAAAAAGCAACACTGCTTACCTTTCATCCCAAACTTAGAGTGTCTTCCAAACTTCAGAATAATGAGCATTATTACTAAGCCAGTGCATACCAGTGCTGCAATTCCCACAACAACATACACCTGTAAGAAGAGGACACAAACAGATCTATTTGTTTTGCTCTTATGAACTATCTTCAAAGACATTCATCCTTATTAACCTGGTTACGTGGAGAGATTCATTTCAACCAGGAGACATTTGCACTCAGATAAAAGAGAACAGAAAACTGCTACTTGTTGAGCTTTCTTCCACCCTAAGGAGACCTGAGATTCAGTGAACCTCTGAGAAACACATTTTCAACATCCTACATGTTCACGGTGGGGAAGGGTCACAGAGTGACATGTTGTCAGAAAGCAAGTAAGCAAAACATGTCAGAAAAGAGCTGCATCCAGTTCTGAAGCCCCAACACAAGAAGGACAAGGAGTTGCTGGAGGAGAAGGAAGAATAAAAATGGTCAGAGGGCTGGAGCATGTCCCCTACAAGGACAGGCTAGAGACCTGCAGCTTTTCAGCCTGGAGAACAGAAAGCTCCAAGGATACCTTATATTGGTGTTCCAGAGCCTGAAGGAGGCCTACAAAAAAGATGGGAAGGGACTTTTTATAAAAGCAGGTAGTGGCAGGATTAGGAGAAATGGTTTTAAACTGGAGAAGAGTAGAGTTAGACTAGATATTAAGAAGACATTAGTTACTGTGAGGGTGGTGAGACATTGGAACAGGTTGCCCAGTGAGGTTGTGGATGCTCCCTCCCCCCAAAAGCATTCAAGGCCAGGCTGGATGCGGCCTTGATCAACTTGGTCTAGACAGAGGTGTCCCTGCCTATAGAAATGGGGTTGGAACTAGACAGTCATAAAGGTTGCTTCAAACCCAAACCATACTATGATTCTATGATTTACTGTGAGAGTGGCTAAACACTGCCACAGAACACCCAGGTTGGCTGTGGAGCCTCTATTCCTGGAGATACTAAAAGCAGAGACCTGCAACTGTTGTTGTCACTCCCAGTTTGAGCCTGGGGGTGAGAACACCAGACAATTTCCAGAAGTCCCCTCTAATCTCAGCCATTCAGTGGTTCTATTATAAGAGGAGATAAGAATGCCTAAGATCCTCCAAGTATTTCAGCACAGTCTATCACCACAAAGCATCCACTGTCCTGCTGTCTTGAGACAACACTAGACAGCAGTCCCTCCTTTCCTGCCTCTTCCCAAATCACACCTGGCTCCCTGAAACACAGTGCACAGGCTTTCCTTGCCTCCTACTGCACAGGGTGACTGGTGCTGGGGGAAGCCATGCTAACTGCTCACCAGCTTCTGTTCTCCAGCAGCTCAGTAGGACAGCATGGGATGCAAGGATACAGGAGAGAAGACCCACCAATACAGCTACATGTGCTAAAGTCAAATACAAGTGGTCTTATTTTCCATAATAATAATAATAATAATAATAATAATAAAACCACATTTTAAAGATGAAGTTAAGAGCCTGAAAGCTCATTGCACCTCACCTCTCTGTGAGGAGAGGCTGATTTCAGGACTGGTATTCAAACAATTTTAAAATCACATTGGGTGTATTTGTTTTGTAAATACAGAGTTGCTCTCTTTGGCTTAAATTATAAGCAAAGTCTTGGCCTAAAAATTTACACTTAGTTGCACAGACGAGCATGAAACAAACTGACCAGCAATTTAACTTGGGAAGTAATTCACACTTTCAAAAGCTGGGGTGAGGGTCAGAGTGAGGGGCACTGCTCTAACATTTTCTTTTTTCTGAGTTTGGGTCATGGCGCGGTAATAGCTCTGGTTTGGAATAGTTTAGGGTCCCATTACAATCTCCACAGTCTCATTGGTTACATAGTCAGCAAGTCTGCCAAGATTAGGGATCAGGAAACAATGTATATACTTACAGTGATACTATCTTCATTCTCTTTGTTGGAAACATCCGGAGAAGTGATCTGATTACTGTTATTTGTGGTGTCTCCAAGATCATTAGGCGTGGTTTCGTACTCTTAAGAAAGGGGGGAAAAAGGTTGCTTTTATTATTTCTTAACTTCAGAGGGGAAGGAGTTGTCTTTATTACTTCAGCTCTGCAATAAAGTCAATAGAACCTCTCAATACATACTTGCTTTTGTATCTGGTACACTCTGGGGGAGATCCTTGTCACAGACAATTTTAAACAAATGTGTTGTGACTGACAGACTTGAAAACAGAAGCTTGCTCTCACTTCAGCTCTATGCCATCATCTCTCTATTGGAAAACCTAGAGTTAACTCCATCCATAAAGCTATTTTTATCTGTTTCTGACTTCCCATTAAAAATGAAAGAGTGCCCTCTACACTGAACTTCTCCGGCCTTGTATTCAGCCAAATACAGGACTGTCTTAGAAATTAGCTTGGGGACTTTTGTTTAGCAGAGGTGAACTCAGTAGATGGCTTTTTAGCTTGTTTATAACTATTGAATGTGAAATTGCAGTTTTTCTTAGTTTAAAAAATAGTTTAAAAATACTATTGGGTGCACAAGGGTTACAGTATTCCAAACCATCATACAGATAAAGCTTTAAAGAATGATATGCCTGAGACAGTATGAAGAAATCTGATTTATCAAAGTATTCCCACTGACAGATCTACAGGGGTGCATCTGAACTTATTCCATCAAAAGAGTGAATGGGCTTCAATTATTTATAATTATTTAAAAATGAAACAAAGATATTTACAGTCCATGATTTTCTGTCAAATTTATTCCAGTGATATAAAAATAATTAAATGCTATTCATATTAACTTAGAGATACATATATTAAAATACAAAACAGAATATATTTTAAGATTACATCTGGAAATATACATAATGTTTCAATTTTATGACTTCAGTGTGTGCAGATGAAAGAAACAAGGGCAATAACTGCATCTATTACTAATGCACCTCCAGCATTGTAATTTAAATTAGCAATTAATTGTGTATTTCTTTGCACATTCTGATTAAAAACAGTTCCATGTGCCTACAGATTAAATCATAGCCGTGAATATGAAAAATGCAAAGTGCAGAAGCACAGCTTTCACTGACCACAGAGGCACTAACCCTTGCTATTTAACATGGGGAGGAAGGGAGGGCTGCACCTTGGTAGAATTTGTCTTCTTTAGTTCCCAAGGCCATTTTGGAGAGCGCAGCTGGCACTGCTATCAACAAGCTGCACCAGGTTTTTGATCTTCATGCATTCACAAACACATTTTCTGTCTGCAAAGCACTCAGCAGTCTGCAGATTTTTTGGATGTGAACCCACACAGCTACCTCTGCCACCAGTGCTACAGTCAGTACAGTCAGGTTGCCTAATCAGCTCACGTAGTCTGCTCTGGCTCTACACCACACATGCCGAAGGACAGGATTTTTTCAAGCCAAAATACATATTAAGTCTACAGAGCTTTCATGGGAAACAAAATTTAATTTCCTGGTCCTTTACCATTTGAACTCTCCAACTCAGCACTGTATCTATGTCTATATCTTCCTCGCTGGTGAGGTCAAAATACTAATGAAAGGTAAATAAACAGTATTCCTAACTCTGGGCAGCATAAACCCTATCCAAATGGCTCACCTGCACAAGCAGCCCAGACTCTGAGGCAATGAGCTACACTGGCCAGCCTCTTACTACAGGTTTTGCCACAGCAAAGAAGGAGACTTCTGTTTTATCCATTTGTAGGCAGTGCACAGGCTATTCAGCAGGGCAGAATCCTGTTTGTAACAAGCATCTCATCTTATGAGACTGGGCTTCCTGTACACTTAGATGTTCCATGTCTTCACTAAGATAGTTTTGACCAAGCCTGTACTTACAGCAGCTTTACAACAAGACCAATAAATAAAACAAATATTTAGAACCTTCACTAGTCTCTATAATACAAATTTTCAAGAGATTTGGGTTGTGTTATTTTGTTTTGTTTTGTTTTTATTTTTTTGCTCTTAATCTTACCTGTAAATCATGGAAGGTAAATTCTGATGCTCTGTGCCGTTCTGTTCATCTTCAAATTTGTCCTAAGCTACTGGGAAGCATATCCTGAAGGACTAATGAGAGCTATTCAAAGCATTTAAAGTCTGGCCTGTGAATCCTCTGCAGTTTTATGTTAAAATGGACAAGAGAAAATGTAGGCCATTTTAGTACACTGGTGCTGCATTGCCATTTCCCACTGTCTAAATGTGAAGCATTACATGTGAATTATTGCCAGATTTTCAAGGCCTACTGAAATGGGTGAGCCAGGCAAGGAAAACACAAACAACAGCCATCCAGCCAACCAGGCTATTCTGACTAAAAAAAATTCTTGTTCCCTGTATTATGAAATCCTGCTGTAGACACATTGTATTCTGATAGAAACAGGGTCACACCTCTCAACTCACACTCTCTGGGGTCAGATTCCCTGGTGCCTTAGCACTTTATGCATCACCTGTAACCACACCAACTGAGCTAAGTCACATCTTGAGCTAGCAGCATCCTGCCACTATTCTACAAGCAAAGTGCAAAGCAGCTGGGACACAGACAAGATCTCTGCAGTAAGCACCAGAGAGTCATCCTGCACAGCCCCCTTGGGGCTGAATGCTTCTGTCCCTTACGTAACCATGTTAGAAGCAGCATGTCATGGAGACATGCCTCATGAGGTAGGAGCTGAAGAAGCTGGCTAGGTGTTTTCTGCTCGGCCCCAGGTTGGAAACACTGCCTCCCACTGCCTCTTCCCATGCAGCACCACAATAGCTCTCCACTTTGCCTTTTGCAGGAGGCCCACACTAGCCATGGCCCCAAGACAAGAACCCCAAGATAACACAGCATGGCACAGGCTGCTGCTGCCTTACTGGATCTGTTTCCCACAGTATTTTTATAACACTTAATGGGAAGCTTTTGGAAACCATCTCATGGGGAGTGCAGGGCACAGAAGTTCAGGTCCTGAGGGACAGCCGGGGAGGGAGTGGGCCATAAACCTTCCTTTTAGCACCATCCAAGCTGTGAGTAAACACTAGCAGAGGGATCAAGCCATCTGAACTAGAGTCATGGAAAAGAATCTGTCTCCAGAGGGAGCCAATCCCAGCGGGTCCCTGTCCTCAACACAGGCCCTGGTTCTCCACAGAAGTGAAGGAGTTTCTCATCTTTCCAGCCTGCCTTATATATTAATCTCATCAACTGGGCTTGTGAATTTGGAATAATTAGGGAAACACTCTAGACTGCAAAGTGTTTCTCACAGCAAGCACTGAGTCACTGAAGCAAAGATCAAAGACAGCTATTTCAAAAAGCAGAGAGAAAAGCCAGAAATAAAAAGGAATACTGCTTTCATCAGAACAAGATCTTGCTGGCTCAGATTCACTTGCACAACTCAGGGCATACATTTCATCAGAGTCTACCAAAGTCATTTGAAGCACAGTGCTCACATGGTGAGAGACAGACACATGCACTAGGACCCAGACAAAGAACTCAGAATCAAAATCTTCATGTATGTAGCTTATGTAATAGAATTAAAGTCAGAAACTCTGCCAACCACCACCACCATACGCACCCCTCCAAAAAAATAATAATACTTTGTGAAGAGAAGAAGGGGAAATGTTCAGTATTTCTGAGCACTTAAAGCCAAAATGATGCTTCAATTGCACATTTGCTAAAGTTTAATGACATGGAATGGAATCAAAGCAACAACATTTAAATCAGCTTAAAGAAACTTGACTTATGGGCCATTTCATCCAAGTAAGAGTACTCCAAATAGGATGAATCTCACTCTGGAAGCTAAAGGTTGCATGTGTATGTTAGTTAGGATGGACTTCATGATTACCAGAACCGTTATGTGAAACTAGCTGGTTGTTTTTCTGTTTGTACTTTCTATTCCAACGCATGGTGACATTCACTAGGCACAGTCTAAAATATTTTGCCTAACTAAAAAGATAATGTGAACAGCATGTCATCGAATCTTCTGGCACTCACTCAGATATCACTGAGCCGATGCTCTGCTTACGCAAGAGAGATTAAGGAAGGTACAAATGAGAGGGCAGAGAAAAATAAATTGCCTACAGGAAAACTTACTTGTGCCAATTTCATTTCTAAGTGGGATTTAGGGGTACATTTTTGAAGGCTAAACAAGTATGGAAACATTCCTGAAAAATAAATTAAGTTACATAACTAGAAATGATGAACTTCTTTTCCTCCTCAAAATGCCTCACCAAATCTCATGTCTGTGAGCTACATCAGACAGCTGTCACTCTACAGGACCAATTGCAACCATTCATCACAGTGGATTTATGCTTTTCCTAATGTAAATCAAAAGCAGCAGGACAAGTAGAATTCCATATTGCCCTCACTCATTTTAAATATAAAGCAGGAGAAGAACAAACAACACAAAGTACCTTTTAGAATTCTATTGTAATGTGTGCCATTTTAGTTTAACTGAACCTGACATTCAATCTTTTAGTAGTTTGAGTTTCTTCATTTCTACCATTAAAAGAAAAGAAAAAGAAAATAAAATATATACCATAAACGTCTGGATCCACAATTGGGCCACTACCTGTACATGGAGAAAAAAAAAAAAAAAAAAAAAAAAAAAAAAGAAAAAAAAAAAAAAAAAGAAAGAAAGAAAGAAAGAAAAAGCCTTTGTAAATAGATTGCAAATGCTGGAATAACAAGAGTTTCTTTAGTGTTTTTTAAGGGTTGACAAGTTATTTGCAATAGCAATTATCAGTACCTACAAAAGTACAAAGCAGCATCAACATATTGCGCTACCTGTTTATCAGATTACATTAAAATATTTTATAGCTATCCCCAGTGTTAACACTTAACTTCATATGAAGCAGCTAACACAGAGTATTGGCTCTGGTAAAGTCAGAAATATTTCCCAACTGGGCAAAATGCTGTCAATGCATACCTGAACCTGTGAAACAATAACTATTCTTGTTGGAAATCAATGATAAATATCTCACTGACTTTAAGTGGAAGCAAATTTCAGTGGCAATTACAATCACTGGCTCTTACCTGGTCAAAAAAAACTTGCAGTATAAGCACTGTGAGAGCAAATTACCTTACAGTTGCAGCACTGTGAGTTGTCAAGGTAAGAACTAGTTAGCAATGACCTAAGCATCACCATTTCATTCACTCTGTGAACTGCAGGTAGAACTCAGTACCGAAAGAGTCAGATCTCCCACATGCTAGCTTTTACAGAGGCAAAAGGACCCATCTAAACTACTCTTTTCTAAATTTTACCAGTTCCAGTTTTCAGTTTTTTTCTAATTGACACACATATGAAAGGCTAAGCACATATGTGAGCATAATGCACAGAACGCCCACTGAAATTAGCATAGCATTAGACGGTTCACACTTTGAAAGATATTTGTATTATATCTCAACATACCCATTCATCTGGCCTATAAAGATTATGTAGTAGGATCCTAATCATCTCTTCTATATACTCACTCTTTGTTGTTTTGGAAATAAAATTAGCAGATGGTTAAAACCTCTAAAGATGAATCAAACTTCAAAAGGCATAATTCTTATAATGTGCAGTAATTCCACACCAGTGGAATTACACTGGCATAAAGCCACTGTCAAGTATGACTAGAACATAGTTGCTTATGCTTACGTCAGCACAACGTGAGAATCTGTGCTGAAAATACAAAACAAAATGTTGCAAATTATTAGTGGAATAGCAGCAGATAATTAGGTTTCCCTTTAAGTACATCTGAAAATATTCTACATAGATCATTCTGAAAGTAATACCACCTATTTATTTCCATGGAAACTACAACATACAAAGACCACAGTAACACTATTTGATAGAGCTACAAAACATTATTCTTCAGCATAGTCACTACCATTAGCTATTCATTTGTCTACGTGCCACACTCATCAAAATCTACACCAGTGGAAGTGATCCACTGTTGCTGGTGCTGAAACACAACACCCATCACCTCACTGTGCTCACTGTGTTCACATCCACTTGCTCTCCGCAAACGATCAGCAAGCACCAATGAATGTGACTGCACCCCTGCTGCCATCCATCACACAGCAACAAAGTGTTAAGAAATATTATTAGGAAGGTTCAACCCTTACTGCCATACCACTAACAACTGCCTCTGACATCATGGGACAGCAAAATAAAATAGGAGGCATTACTTTCAGAGCAGATCTGGTAGTATCCAGATACATAGCCAAATAGACCCCATAAGAACTGCTGTGAAAATAAGCAGGAACAAGTGTCAAGTGAAAACAGCCTGTACCACTGTCTGTGCTCAAGCACCTTCTGACCAGGGATTTCCTTCCATAGTTAATGGATTCAATTTTTCCACTGTAAAACATCTGATAAAATATGGTATTCCTAATTTACTTTGGTAATCTGAAGGAAAAATAACAACAGTGACAAAGCTCCAAGGCCTTTATTTCCTGAGTTACATGGCAACTTTTTTGTTACTATTTACAGGAATGGGGCTGAAGCTGCCAGACTAGTTTAACCCTTAATTCCTGCCAGGAGCATTCAAGCTAGGAAGTCATTGACTCCATTCAATACCTTTTATATAACTAAATACTTCAAATAAAGTTGCAAAAATCAGGATGCTGGACCAAACCCAAGTTTCTCTTTAGTATTCCCTATTTAAAAACACATCTTCTCAATCATCAAAACATCAGTTTTAACATTAAACTTCACCACAGTAATCTTGCACATTTACATGCAATTAATTATTTTTAAGGCAAACAGAGAACAACATAGTTATTTTGGTCCCTGTTAGAACAGGTTGTTGCAAATAAGCTATTAGTGATCTATGTTATTCACTCGCATTCATGAAGTACATTAACTGCACTTTGTTTTTGTGCTTCTTTCTTTATGAAATTGACATTTTCAAAATAAAGCAGCAGCAAAAGACTTAATCCAAAAACATACTTTTGCAAAACAGACCCACGTTGTTATGCCACATAAGCAAGATGCTACTTCTAAGGCATATTTAACATATTCTTTTACTTTGACAAGATACTACGTGACTTGAATTCCTCCAGCTGAATTTTACTGCATAGGGTTGGTAGATGAATAAGCTTTCTTAAAAACAATTATTCTTGGTAAAATTCTCTTCAGCACTCAGTAGATGTTTTGGATCAACTTTGGCAACAGCTCTCAGAATAAAACATGAATGTTTCCTGCCTACCATTTGCCATAATGTGCTCTCAAATAAGCAAGTTATCCTCAGCAAAAACAGCTACTCTGGAGTTCAAGAATTTTAGCAGATTAAAATTAGTTAAAAATCTAGCAAGCAAAGCCTGAAATTTCTCCTTCCAGACTTCAGCATCTAAAGCAAAATTTTAATTTACAGCATTAACTGTAATGTCATTAACACAATCAAACTTCACAGTGGTATTTCCTTCCCTCTCCTTTATGTGCACTGTTGATGCTAGGAATAAGCTTTAGACTTAGTTATGTTTATTTTAGGTAGATGTATAACTTATCAGTGAGGGTTCTTTAAAATATTTTTATTTTTTTACCCACAGTGCATTTGCCTGTAAGTGATGTTAATAACCAGAGAATCAGTTCAAAGCTCAGTGAGGGTGCCCCACCCCATGAAACATCAGGGCTGGTATTTAATTCAGTCATGAAGGCATGGAATTGAACATAATACCAGGGTGTGGGCCTTAATCTTCATGCTTCATTGTACAATATGTGGGCCAAAAGAAGAAACTACACAGTAACGACAGCACTGAAAAAGTATTTTGAGAGTTTTGAAAAATCCTGACAGAGCTTTGAATAGTAAAAGTAAATAATAATAACAATACTATGCATGGAGGATTTTCTTATTTTAGCCTTTGTTTTTATGACAACTTCAGTAGGTGAGACAAAAATGTAGTGAAATATTAGAAAGCTCAATGTCATTATCACAGAAAAAATGCCCTCTAACAAGACCAAAAAAAAAAAAAAAAAAAAAAGACCATTAGAAAGCTAACTAGATAAGCAATTTTGGTGTTAATTTTTAAGGCTGTTTTGGAGAAATTAACAATGCATGAACTGATTTCTACTGCAGGTATGTCCTGTCAGTAAGTTTAGTTTTCTCATATGGTTTTTGTGAAGCTTAATCCATCACAGAGCTTGGAAATGCTGAAAACCACAGCACAGATTATCTCGGACCCAAATTCCCTAAGAGTGTAAAAACAATGGAGCAAACAATAATACTATCTTTCTAATTGGGAGGATGCCTCCTGCTCTGTTTAGTGATTTTAAAGGCTGGGAAATCTTCACTGTACAGGAGAGAAGCACAAAAGCAAAACAGAACAGTAAGAGGGATATGAATTGAAGTCAAAAAATGATAAATTATTACAAGTGTATTAGAGGAACTGTTATTCTGTTAAGAAAATGAAGCCAGGTTCATAATAAATAGAGTGTGACAGAGCTTCCATTGCACAGAGAACATGGAGAAGGTGAACTGTGTTACTGAGCTGTTACAGCGCAGTATCAGAGGATGCCAGTAGCTGGGATCATGGCATGTTCTTGTAATGAGTCTATTTAAGGAAGATCTGCAGAGAAGAAGAGAGGTCTAAAGACAGCAGGAGTAAAGAGGCCCTGGCTGTATCTGCTCTTCACCTTCCCTTTCTAAAGGGGAAAGAAAAGGACCTGCTATCTTTTGCCCTGTAGCAGATCGAGCCGTTAGGTGCAAACGCTAAGTACAGACCATATTTTTACTGTCTCTAGCCTGCCTGCACTGCTGAAGAGATAATTTAAATATTCACATCTTCTTCTGTCAGTTAACACTGGCAGTACACATAGCTGTTTCAGAAAAGAGGGCTTTTTATATTCTGTGATTAAAAAGTCAAAGGTACACATATGCTCATATTTTCAGATATGACTGTGCAATTATTTGCACTAAAACATGCCTGTATTTCACTCCTGCTGTGCAGGGTCCGCTCAGAGGTTCTTATAGATAGAATAATAAATTTGCACATGTGTCTTCATTCTCTTAAAGGCACTTCATGTACAGCTTTGAAGATGTAGGGAAATATCACACCACAAAGAACATCAATCACTGGCAGCAGTCCCTGCAGTTCATTGAGTTAGTCTACCTTGAGCCCGATTATATACAGCTCAGGAGGGCTGAGGCAGAGCCTCTGGAGCAGGAGATGCACATAATTAACATAAACCATTTTGAGCACAGATATTCATAGGCACATAGGTTTCCAACCTCGGCTGAAATGAATGAGAATTGACACCTAAATGCCTGTGAAGACCTGAGACTTCCACCATCCCACCTCAGGGTTACTTGTTTTCTCTCCGGCTCCCTCTGGTGTCCTAAATAATCAGTTGTTATCAACTCAGAGGACTGCAGTACTGATTTTGCCACAATTACACTAGACACTATGTGGGCACCCTCTGTCCTTGGATACACTGCCTAGCTGAATTCAAACACAGTTTAAAACACTTGTGGAGTGCCAGAACTGGCACTCTGTGCTTTCCAGGATGAGAACTGAGGCTTGAGAAAACACTTGAGAAGCAGCCACCTTTCTCAAGCCTCAGCTAGCACTGAGGAGGTAACCCAAAGGAAAACTTTAGAGTAGCACAGTCTCCACAGTTAAAGAAAAACATTATATCACAATGGATTTTGAAGACATTCACCCACAGATAGAAATAATAAGAATAAGAATCCAACAAAAAACTTGCTAGAAGTGCATTCTCATCATTTTACAATGGCTAACATTAAAAGAATCATACTCACCATCTCCAGGCACTGACATGAAATGTGCATCAACCCGCTTTTCATCCTCTCCATATTCATTCTTGGCCAGTAAGGTATAAGCACCATTGTTCAAGTGGGTAGGGTTGTCCAGCTGAAGGCAGCCATGATATTCACTTTGATTGATAACATGTATTTTAGTACAGATGTATTCGGACTCATTCAATATAGCTCCTTCATAGAACCACTGCAATGTGGGCTTAGGGTTCCCTTTCACAGTGAATGGAATGCACCAGTGGTGGTCCGGGGTCGGAGATTCAATAAATGTAATATTTGGTGCAACTATATTGGGGAAAAAAAAAAAAAAAAAAAAAAAAAAAAAAAAAAAAAAACCACAAAAAAACAACATCATCAGAATATCTGGAGCATGTCTTTTCCCCATTCCCTTAAGTCATATTTTTCATTCACAAGTATCACAGGAAGTAACTTGAAGGAATGATACCTATTCACATCTGTATGGGAAATCACAGCCTGAACCTCTGATTAATCAGCTGAGGCAAGTGTTGGGTCAGCTATGGGAGCACAGGTGAGAGTAATCTAGCTGTGCTCCCAGAAGGGGTGGAGCTCAACTTCACCTCCTCTGAGACCTCATTTAAGGGCTGACCCCCACTGAGGCAGCATCTCTTGGGGATTGCTCCTCAGTGGAGACTGCCCCAGCTTTTCCAGCTAAGGCATTGACATTGGTGAGTTTTCCTTTGCAAATAACCTTTGAATATTTACCATCATCTTTGTTAACATCTTTGTATTAGCCACTCTTACAACATCACACTCAAACAGGACGCTCATCAGCTCTGTGTAGGTTACTATGATTACAACTGAAACAAAGCCATTTTTCAGAAAAGAAAAACTATTTTATCTGAAAACTGAACATACCTGCCAGGTGTGGGAAATTCAGTTTATGGAGAAGGATAAAAGAGCAATTTTAGCTTTACTCTGCAGAAGAAAATGGTGCAGAACAGGGCTGATTGAACAGAACAGCATTGAAAATATGTAACAGTTGGCCCAAAGCAAGCAGTACTGGAAATATCCTCTGCCAGGAATCCAAACTTTCAGATGATTTCCTTCACAGAATCAAAGCCAGTACAGATGACTTCATTCCCTGGATTATTCTGTCAGCGAATGACCATTTTCTACTACATGTTTTCTCATTCTTTATTCAAACCTGCTAAATGTCTCAACTTTACAGACTTGTTCTGTCTCCCTCAGGAGACTATTCCAACACCTTGCTCTTTATTTCACTATTGGGAAATTTTCCTTGATATTTATTCTTAACTGCATCCAATTTCATCTAGTTACATTCTTTTTTATCACTCATAACAGTGCCAAGCTCAGAATCTCATTTACACTGTTGAAACATTTCTAGTTTATGTTCCTTCCCATAGCTATTACATATCCAATTTCAACCTACAAGCCATTTGAAGTAGATATATAGTGATTTTTTTTTTCTAATTTTCTCTGTCATGAACACATACTGAGCAAAGTTTGCCATCCACAGAGAGTTCTGTTCCCATCTTCAATTAAACAAAGGGTTGCAACTTGTGATAAAAAATGCTGTCTAGTTCACACAAAATGAAATCAGGCTGGGATCTTAGATCGAAGCAGCCAGTTTCTCCATATCACATGCTCCTTACCCCCTCCTTGGCCCTGACAAAAAGCACATTATTCAAGCCATGACAAATAAATTTACATCTGACAGTACAAACGTTTCAAATATATTAATTTCTGAACAAAGCAGTTGTTGCTCTAGATAATTCAGACTTTAACATTTGTAGTCTCTTAGGGTTAATTCTATGCATTCATACTTCTTAACTCCTAAGATAGTGTGTATGTATATGCACACCACTACAAACCTTCCCACACTGGCAGTGGTTTTCAAACTACTGTTTACAGGTTGACCTAACTGAGGATGAAGCATTTAGAAATATATTCTTGCAGAACTCAGAGAAGAAGAAGACAAACTCAGCAACTTCTGGCTGGGATGTTACTCCCATTACTAATGGCAGTAGGTTGTTCACATGCTTAAATGGTGCTCCTGTTTTAGTAACCTGTGCACCCCAAAGACATCTATACCCAAAAGAGCTGTTGCTAATGGGGTTTGGCCTGCTGCATGAGGGCCTAGGTACGTACAGAATACGGTCAGTTCAGCAGAGGTTTGGACCTCTCCCACAATGTTCTCCGCCACACACGAAATCCACAGTCCGCTGTCCATGGATGAAACATTCTTTATGGTTAACGAGGCAGGATTCTTACTTGTGTCACTCTACAAATGATCAGAAAAACATGCATGTATCAACTGCAGTCTAAAGAAACAAGGGAAAGGCAGGGAATCACTAGCCAGAACTCAACAGCATTTTTTGCTTTCTTTTCTCCTTAGTTCTATCAATCTGTAATTAATCAAAATGCTACTTTGGCATCCTATCCAGCTGACATAAAATACAGAACCAACTGAAACTATCAGGGGCTGAAGTTTGAAAAGTGCAGTCACGCAGTAAACTCTGCACTCATCCACTTCTCTGTCCTGTCCCTGCCAGTTCCTGCCTTTTCTGAACTCTTCTTCCCCTCTAGACAAATGTTTTCTTCTTCACTCATAGCCTTGTTCATCCCTCTCTTCCACTTCATGACTGATTTCTACGGTATGTTTCTTCACTTGAACTTTTTCTTCCTCCTTCCTTCTCTATCTTTGCTTTGCTCATTCTTTGGTCTCCTTGCATTGTGTGACAATTTTTCTACTGCTGCGTTCTGAGCTCTGGTAAAACACGGTGTGTCTTCCCTCATCTGTTCCCTCACCGAACTTCTCTTAAAATCTTCTTCCTCTCATAAAACAATTCATGAGAAATGACATACTTTCTAACACTTAAACTACTGCCCAAGTACTATTTTATGTGTTTACATACTAAGGCTAATTAAAGTAAGAATTATAATTCTTAGAACTCTTGATTATTGTGATTCTTAGAAAGTTCACAGCATGTTTATAGCCTGAATGCCATATTAAATATGCAGTTATGCTGCACTTGATAAAGTGAACAGGACTGCACTATAAAAAAAATAGTAGCTAGCAAAACTAGTTGTCAAAGACAAGGTTTTCTTAAACAAGGTCATTCACTTGATCTCCAAATAATAACTATTTCCACACTTGAATATTTCATAAAATGCAAAGCTACTTTCTTAAAAATGAATATAATCAAAACACATTTAGAGAATAAGCAATAACTTGAATCCTTTTTTTTTTTCTTTTTTTTTCTTTTTTTTTTTTTCTTTTTTGAGAACTCCTTTTGAGGTACTTTTCTCAGTGTACACATACACATCAGTGCTGCACAAACAAATAATGCACAAGTAAAAGCAGTAGCTTTCAGCAGCAGTCAGTGGGAATGCACATGAATGGTTCTGCATACAGAACTGGAACTTTGAACCTTGAAGTGACACCTTAACCCCATATGAGTTAAATGCTCCACTAATATCAGTGTGACACTGTGGAAGGCAGAGTGGAAAAGCCAACAGCTCACTGTACATTTCCCCACATGCAGCTCTCAGAGACGAGCAGTACTAAAAGGAGGATTCAGAGAAGGGGCTGCAAACACAGATTCATGGCTGAAATCTATAGCAAAAAAATCAGCACAGAAGCTGAGTATGTTTAAATCTGCAAGAATAAGGTACAATTTTAACTTTTGTTAACATTCCTCTCTGTAAAACACAAAAGAGAGAAAAAGCAGGCAAAAACAGCATAGGAGGTGAAGAAAAGGGAGGCAGAAACAGATATGAAAGTGAGAAGAATGAAACAAAAACAACACTCACAGGAAAGGGAAGGATAGTTGCAAATGAGAAATGAGGTTTAAAAGGCACTCATTCTTCCGCTACTGAAAAGACTACTGTGCTCCACAGCTAAAGTTGCAACTAGGCTATGCCATGAGCCCCTCTGAAATCTCACACACAAAGTTATGCCAGGACAGAGTATTTCTGGAAACCTTGAAGCAAACTGAACTCAGCATTTCAAAGATAGGAGTGTTAAAAAATGAAGTGATCTCATTTCTTGAACAGCATCCCACATTTGTTTTGGCTCATAACTAAAAAAAAAAAAAAAAAAAATAATAAAAATAAAAATAAAAATTTAAAAAAAAAAAAAATAGACAAAGGCATAGCTCAGCATAGGTTCCCCAAACGGTTCTAATTTCTTGTCCTTTATGATGACTGGTGCCTTTGGGTAGTTTAACAGATTAGAGGAAAATTAAAAAATAAAACTAGAACTCTGCAGAATTCTTACTCATGAAATCTGAAAGACACACTGGTCAAGCCCTATGCAGACCCAATATAATAACATCAAAGCAGAAAGTGCAAAGATTAAGAGTTCCCAGAGGTCCTGGCACTTCTACACTACAGAAACAGTTTTAGAAGTATACACCTCACACTTTGCACATACTGGAAATCTTCAGACAGTCTGCATACTTGTGGACACTAGGAAGCCAATGCCAGAGAAGTGTAAATAACAGAAGGCCTTATCCATGAAAACTATTGCAATTTAAGGGGTCAGCAACTGTATGTAGAAGACACTGCTCCTCATCAGTTTCTCCATCAGAAACTGTCTTCACTGCACACACAGTCCAAGGCAAGGACACAGAACATAAAGATCATAGCAAACAAAACTCCCACTGCCTGGATGGCTTTGTTGAGGGACTGTGTTCACACTTCATAAGAAGATGCCATTTTGTTAGTAACCTTTCAATTAACTTTTAGTCACCTTGACTTCCAAGACATCGTTGTTGCTTTGTTTTGTTGAAGAAAAATGAAACAAAACACAAAATAATACTGAGAATCAAAACTGTCAAATCAACAGGTAATATGGTCACCAGAGTTTTGGCTTGAGAGTACAATACAGTTAGCAAGACAAAGCCTTTTTCATGATTAGGATATGTCAGATTTATTTCCTCCGTGTAGGTGCTGAGAAAGCACTTTTGTTTTAGTATCCTTATTCACTGTATAACCTCCAAGAAAGCACAGTACTCTCATTTACAAATCTCAAGGAGCAAATGTTTGACATTTTCCAGAATCAGTGCAGCAGTTGGCCTGGGTGAAAAGTGACTGGAAAATAAATATTATCCCAACATTAATCTTCATCTTTTTGATAAGAAATTAATTGAAGCTGGACATGAACCTTCATTCCAACCACAAACAGATATCTCTTCCCTCCAAACAGTCACCTCTTTGAATATGAAACTTACCTCATGGTTTGAAACAAGATTAGTGAGCACCCAGGACACATTAGGGGGTGGCCCTCCGGTTGTATCACAATACAGCGTGATGCTCTTTCCTTCCACCACCGTGATGTTGTAATTGCTTAAGTTTGCTGAGGGTAAGTCTATGACAGAAGCAACAACAAAAAAATACACATATGCATTTGCATCTGACAGAAATAGATGCTGTTCATTTCTATACAAACTCTGTTAAGTGCACACGCCACTAAACTAGATATTCACTGTGGCCAGTTGCCCACAGTTCAGTCAGGGAGTCCAAATAGCATCTCTGGAAACATATAACAATCTTTACAATGCTACATAACATTTTTCTGCACTGCCTCCACTTTGCATTTTAAGAAAACTTTATTGCATGTGAAAAACCATTCAGCCAATTGTAAGAAAAAATGCTTCAGGTGGGTAAACAGAATTTACCTTCAGTTTTTAACTTAAAAATATCCATTCTCCCACTCATTTGCTAAAACCAGAAATTTAATCTAACTCTCTGTTACAGTTCCAAAGGAATCTTTGTTTTTGTTTTCTGGGATCTAACTGGCACTTTGGTGCTCTCATTATTCTCCACAGCACCAAGAGTAAAATCCCACCAGCCCCAAGTTTCACACAAGAGATTTCAGCCTTCCCTCTCTTGCAAAGTTCACAGAAAGCACAACAAAGCCCAAGTATGAAGTAAGGGAAACAAAGCACTGAACAGATCAAACTAGAGAGAAAGGTCAGAAGTGTTGGTTGGCTATTGTACAGAGCTGCTGTACGAGGCACTCCAGCAGACAGCTGGTGCCCTTGGGAAAGCAGAAAAGCAGTATGATGGTACCAGGGAAACAGCCTAGTCTTTGCAAGATCTAGGACTTCCACTCCATCTCATAGCTATAAATCACTTCACACCTCCATTTTTAGCACCCAAAGCAATGGGAACTTTCAGAAGAATAAGAAATGTATTATGTGATGAGCGTATCCAAACACACAAGGAATAATAGATCAACAACCTTCAAAAATAATGCCAGCAGTATCTGGCATTCTAGCACACAGGATTGACTTCTAGTACACAGGAACTCAATTGTCACACATTTCTTTACAAGGCAAATAATCATTCCTCATGCTAGAAACATCAGATCTTTTGTAGGTCATTCTATGCCTTTCCATGGAGCTGCTATGCACTGTCCAAAGCCTTGCCCTCATTTATGAGTCATCATCTATCAGCCATCCCAGGCAAGTTTTAACCAGAGTTTATGATCTCAAATAACCTAATTTATCTTCTATGCCCAATGTGTATGCATGATCTTGCAACTACTTTTCCTAAAACAACGGTCCTCTTTGCTTTATTTTATTTTCCTTCCCTCTCTTGTAAATTAGAGAACTGTAGTTTTATCATAGAGTTGTAGGTATAAAAGTTTAAAGAGGAGCTGCTTTATGTATGTAAAAAGCCCCCAAAAAACAATTAACAATCTTATTAGTGTGACATTTTAATATGTTTACTTAAACTTCAATAGAACTTATATGTATGGGAAATCTCGGGTTTAATTAGTTCATTAAAAATGAAATGAAATGAAAGGAACTAATAGAAAAGAGAAGACTAATTGTTTTTCAAGCAGTTTTCTTACCTATTAAGATCAGCACAAGTGTGAAATAACTTCTTAGACAATTCTACTTCTCTAAGCAGTAATATGATTCTCATTACAGGTGACATGAATTTCTTCTGTTATGATCACTTCACAAATCATATGTTGAAGTTTACTGAGAAAAAGCTGGACAGTTTGTATGCCTTGATGCAGTGATCTGTTGGCGAAGGTAGCCATCTGCTCTCGCCTGCTGTGAATTCAAATCTCAGCAGTGTCTGTCAACTAGTACGGCAGGAAATAAAACTAATCTTAAGGAACATTTGGATATTAATTACACTGGTTGAGGAACAAGGAGAGAAGTAATGAGATCATCTACCACATAATGTTATCCCTTCACACTACTTTGAAAAACATTCCAATTGCTTTTGCCAGACCTGAAAGTACAAAGCCTGTCAGGCTCCCTTCTTCAGCTGTTACCAGGGACAAAGTATACATAATACATGTTTCACAGTGCAAAACTGAATGGTTACTACCAGCACATGATTTTACATGAAACCTCTCATACAAGAAAAACCAACTTTGGTCCCTTAAAATTCTCCTTCAATAGCTGTTAAATTCTGAAACAATCTCTTCCTACTGTGTGCTTATTTATAGGACAAACAACAGAAAATGAATTCCTCTGGTACCGGCTCTGTTTCTCACTAAGAATTAGATCAAGTTCTGTTCACTTGTGAAAGGCTGCATGCACCATCCTGGTGTTACATCCCTGAGTAAAACAGCTACATCATGCTTGTGACTAGCCAAGAGGTTATAAAATAACAGTGCTTTTTATTCTGTAGAGTCTTTAAATTATATTAAAAAACAGTTGCTAGATCTTAAAGAAAACATCACAGTAAAAAGTGTGTAACAGTTTTGTGAATTATATTATTGTACAGAAACATAGAATCACCAAGGTTGGAAAAAGACCTCCAAGATCATCCAGTCCAACCATCCACCTACTACAAATATTTCTCCACTAAACAATGTCTCTTAGTACAATGTCTAAACATTTCTTGAACAACTCCAGGGATGGTGACTCAACAGCTGGGGAAGGCCACCAGCAACAGGCATGACTCTCCAGTTGCTCCATGTTATGTCCCCATGGCATCATCACCTAAAAGTCCCCTCCCTGGACCACAAGCAAGGTCACTCTGCCTATGTTACTTTTGACAGATTTGTTTAATCTAGAATTAGACTTCTGTATCAGAATTATTTAAAATGTTTGTGAATAATTAGTTGCATGAAATTTAATCAAATGTTAAGAATATATCACAGTTAAACTTTGCCAAATATTTTCAATGAAACTATTCTCACACATAGTATAGCATAATCACATAGTTGTGTGAGTTGCTTTTTATTTCCTTTCATAGACAAAATAGATGGGTGGGAAATAAAGGAGAACTGCTTTGAGATACACTTTTTTTTTTTTTTTTTTTTTTTTTTTTTGTAAGATATCTTGAGCTACTGAACTTTAATGGAAGGTCATTTTGTCCCTCCTTTCAGGTGTCATCCAGACTCCTATGCAAGCAAATACACATTAGCTGAGAGGTGGCTCTTTTTGGAAAAAGCATATAGTAGAGTAAGACCTCATACCTAGAGAAAGTGATGTATTGGCCATGTCAGCAAAGCTGTGAGACTAAGCCACAAAACCTGAACCAACAAATAAATGCATATAAAAAACACACTGCACCCTAACAGACACATATGCTCAGTATGTGTGCTCAGCATAGTGTGAGACCATTTATAAGAGTCTGTATCATTTTGACACCCACATAGTGACAAAGATATCCATCCATGCTGCAGTTCTTCTTGACTTAATTTGACTAAATACAGCATTTTAGATAACTATCACTTATGCTGATGTGGATATACATTTTAAAGGACTTTGTATATAGTAATTAATACGAGCAACCAAACAAGTTCAGATAGTTTTGTGTACTGTCAGCACAGATTTTAGGCAGTACCAGAAGAGCCCACACAAGGTAGACATGACATCATCTTCCCACAGGTCTCATCCTGATATCTGTCAGACAGAGATTAACCTATGCCCCAAAGCCTGAAACATAATATCTCTCTCAAACTTTGATAGCATTAATTATTGTAATTCTGGATATCAGTAATACCCCTGCTAGTATACGATTTATTTTTCTAAGTTTGTTCTATTCATAGCTTTCTGCAGCAATGAGCTGTACCTTCCATGCGGTAAGCAAGATCATTCCATTTAACTACTTCCAAAATTTGTCTCTAAAGTTCAGATTTATTGAACTCCTGCACAGTTGTGAGAGGACAGAAGTCTCTCAATCATCTTTTTAAGACCACATTATTTTATTTGTTATTCTCATGTCCCTTTTCTTAATAATTATCTACCCAGAGGCTTTCAATCCCAAAAACTAGGAGGCCAGGACTTTCTATTGAATATTATAAATTGTAACCTTCAGTTTAATGGCTGGTAGCAAACATACACAAAAGTTTGTGTCTTTGACTTTATATAGGAACAGGCTATAATATTTATAGGCCATACTATTTCACCACATATTGAAAATCTGCTTTCATATTGAAGTTAGTAATACTATTATCCATGGAATAGGTAGTTCAGGGTTAGGACAAGCACAGCTCACTCAAGCAGAACAAGGCACAAAACAAGCAAGCAAGAAGGACTCGTTTCTGTCCAGTGAGTCCCTGCTTACCAAGTTAAGACTTCAGAAGGTACAAACCCTCACTTAAGAGAGCACCTATTCACCTTTACAGATCACTGTTAGTACAAGTCAGCGGCTTGAAGGCTGTATTACAGTGGAACAGTGGAGCATCACTAAGGAATGTCTTGTATCTTTCTTCAGAGTGCACAGCTGGGACTTCAACAATCACTTTCTGCCAAATACTTGGGCTGCAATTTTCAAAGGTTACTATAGCATTTGGCTAAATAACTGTCAAAGGGAATTAACAAAAATAATATGTCCAAATTCCTAGAGGGCTTTCACAGTCCTCATGCTGCTTCTTACTACGTTCTATAGAAAATGCACACTGGCCTTGGTAGAGCCAAATGGGTGATATATCTACCAGAGAAAGTGCATAATCTAATTAAGAAACAGATGAGAACTAAGACAAGCTCTGTGATCTGCAACCAAGTCTCAGAACCAAGCCCAGGTTCTAGCCAGTATATTACAGCAACTTCCAGAAGAGTCATAAGAAAGGAGAAAAACGAGTTCACCATTACACCCAAGATGTTGCTTCATTGGTTATCTTCAGATTTCCAAACATTTTTACAGAGTTATCTCCAGACTGAGTTTTTCAGTTTTATCTTTCATCTATTCAGCTCTGAGTTTTTTTTCAGCTTCTTGAAAGCCTTCATCAAAAAGTTCTCTCAGTAGTGTCAATTACCCTCACTAATACCTCAGGAATGACAAGATGAAGAAAAGAGTACCTGAGAGAACACTGTAAATTCAATATTGCATTCATTAATGATTTCCTCTGCATGCTAAACCCCTGATTCTCATCAGCTGTCTTCAAACTCCCACAAGTCTAGCCATGATGCACTGTCACTAAATGTTTTTTAATGTGGCCCATGACATCTCTTTTTAGCTTGGCACATTTTTGCAGGTCAACCTGTTCCATGGAAAGAACAAACAGTTTTTCTGGAAAAAACTGATATTTTTTCTCATTACAAGTCAACCACATCTGAATTTCAATAAAGTCATTTTAATCTCTATATGAAATCCTTAATCATCTTTTTAATAAACTTATCAGACCCAGAATGATTAAATTAATACTAAGGCCACCAACCACCTATCAAACTGAACCAGATGAAGACAGAACCACTGATTTATCAAATATCCTCTATGAATCATAAGATACAGTATCCCAGATCTAGTCTGCTTGCCTCACATAAGGTTTAAACACAATCCAAGTTTCTTGGTTTCTCTGGTCTCTTTCTAGGGAAAGAGTATTCAACTAATTAAAGCACTAGCTTGGAAACTTCCACTACTCGTATTATCTGGAGCCTGAAAGCAGAATATTTCATAATGCCATTTGTTTAAGAACTGTGCAAGTAGATCTGCAAGTTTCAGGGACCTTACTGGCTGTGACCACACTTTTCTCAATGCAAGATGTAAGAAAAATAATTTACTCGTATCATTTCATTAACATTCTGCCTTGTTTGAAAATACAGGAATGTTTACAAATTCCCAAGGTATTTTCCTATGGGCTTTTATGGGTTTAAAACAGCAAATAAAAAAAAAATAAAAAAAAATAATAAAAAAAAAACTTTCTAGTAATTCAAGCTATAAGTCTATGAACTGTCAGATGTGTGATTCATCTCCTGTGTTTCTCTTAGCAACTACCTGCAGCCAACAAGCTCCAAGCCAAATTTTATTTGGGGATGTTTCCACTGAAGTCTGCAGAACTACAGTGCCAGAACTAGGGCTGACTGCATCTTCAGAGCACTTCAAAACAGACAGTCCAAAAGGTTACATGCAAAACATGAAGAAATGTATCATCAGTTTCTATTTACTGTTGCATCACAACCATGGAATGAGAATGCTCAGCACATAGAGATAATTGCAGAATCTCACAAAAGTTATTCCAATGTGACAACCACAAGCACCTTCAGTGAAAATTAAAACACTAGACAAATAAAATACTGAATCAGCAGAAGTAAGAAACACACACGAAAAATTACCGCCTTTCATACTTACTCATTTTTTCATAACTCCACTTTTGCTTCATTGGCTGCTCTAACCACTAGGCACTACTCCACTGTAACTTTGTTACCATGCAAAGCCTAACTTGGAACACCCATCATATTAAAATAACAAGTAATAGCACAAATCTAAAAAAGGAAAAAGGAAGAAAAGGAATCCTGTCTTATGACCTTTTTTCCTTTTTACTTCCACTCTTTGTGAACTGAATGTTAATGTAAATTAGTAAACTGTACCAGATCAGCTCCCGTGGAGGGTATAAAACAACTGAACAAAGCACTGAATACCCACTGAATAGAGGTACAATCTCCATGAGGCACAGCAAATCTTGGAAGGTATTTTCCATAATTATCATGGCATTTTTCACAGGCCTGACAGGTTTAAGATAGAATATTCTTGAATCCTGTATAGGTTAGTGGCAAGGACAATTTCCCTGAATCTGTAGGCTAAATCCCATAGAGAAGGATGGCATATCTCCTCCCATTGACAGTACCCTCCTTTTTATTATTATTATTATTTTTAATAACATAAAATAAAAGACCTTATGTTATGCCTTTTTCAAAGGAGTGGTATAGATTCCTACCATAATGAGAGATTGTTTCCAAACACAGAGCCTCTGACGAAGTATCGAGGAGAGTTTATGACTTGTCCACACCTTCACCATTTCGTAACAAGCAGCTAGAAGGCATCTGCACACTGAACAACATCATTCCAGGGTAACCTCTTCAGACCACCCAGATATACATGCTGCCTCAGCATACCCTCTTAAAAGTCTAGATTTTGCTTTTGTACTTGCTAGATCTGATACAACACTCACCTCGCCAGTTTATGGAGAACGTCTTTCTGCAGGGAAGCAGTCTGTGTGATGTGGCAGCTCACTGAGCCACCCAAGTATGCTAAAATACTGTAAGAAATCTGCCTCCAATCATGACATGCCTGACTGTAACATTCGGCTGGGAACTTTTACAGAAAATAATTAAACAAGTACAGCCTCTACCGGAAGATGATGATTCTTTAAAGTATGCTTTCCCAGAGCCAACACACCCTTACTTTGCATTCATACTTATCCGCTCCCTGCTTAGCTGACACTGTCACCAGAAACAAACTTATTCAAGTAAAGCTCATCTATGCCACCAAAAACACAAAACTTTCTAATCAATCTTCACAACCACAGCAATGAATTCAACCTCTGCAGAACAGTCAGGGTGCACAAATGTGTCATCTATGCAACCCAGACAGTGCTTTGAGCGTCGTCGTGAAAGCTAGGAAGAACCACCACCTGCTGTGCACTATAACAAATTCACCTGTAGAGAGACCTGGCTTCTGCACAGAAACTTGCTGCTGACTTTTCAAACCAGTTGAGAGGTCATGACTCCATGGTGTCTTTCTCCAGTTAAGCCAGTTCCTGAGCTTCTGCCCAGGTCACTAGGTCACTAGGGCTGGTGTGGGTTCTAACAGAAAGGTACTCATTCAAAAATGATCTTGCAGAACTTGAATCCTCTAATTTATCCCATCCCTGGTATTAATATCAACAGTTTTCCCAGAAGAATTTTCAGATTATATATTTCTGTGGAGGCTGATAACCTTACTACCTCCTTTCCATGATAACAGTCTCCTGAAGGTATGTGGTGGCCACATTTTCTCTCAACTTCCCTGAATAGTTAAGGAAATTAAATTATAGGTGGGGAAATTGTTCTCAAATAGTATGTAAGCTTCAGTCTATCCACATCAACTTTCCAAAGAAAACCAAATACATTCAGTGTGGCTGGGGTGAATACAGCAGCCACAAGCTCAACAGATGAACTAAGCTAAACAGTCTGTAATGCAAGATAATGAGGCCTGAATTAGCTTATGTGAACCTCTAACAAATGGTTTCTTACTCACTTAGTGTATGTAATGTGGTTAGGATTCCTGCAGCTTTATCTGGAGAATTCTGTATGTGTGTCTGGAAAATAATGAAAATAGTGCCAACTTGTCATGACCCTGAAACAGAAACATTTTTAGAGAACCACATAAATAAGAAAAACAATGGGTTTCGCCCTTGCTGCCTTGTTTGTATATGGCTGAAGGGACACCTTCATGAATAGTCTCCAATTCTTAAGTGAAAATAAAAGACTTTGGGACATACTTATCCAGTTGTTAGTCTTCATCACACAAATTATACCTCAAAAGCAAAGTAGGAATACCTATATCCAACAGTCAAATTGTCATTCTCTCTCATTAGAATAGTATTCAACATGTACAAAGACAGATCAAGTCAGGCACAGAGAGCACCCTGACAAAACTGTTCAACACACTGAATTCAAGGACAATACTTCAGTGGTCAAGTTACATTTATTCTCCTTAGGTAGTGTCTTTCCACTTTATATTTTTAATCAGCTTTGTATTTGAAACCTACTTCATGTAAGTTCATGCAGATGTCAAGTCAGAATTACAAAATGAAATTCTATTTATTTATTTATTACTGAGATGTTCACCTACACTGCAAGTATTCAGCTAACATCATTCACAAGCCTGGTTTTACATAGTATATGTCTATGGTAGTTAATGGATGCTTAATGAAATGCACAGTCACAAGTAAGTTATGTACATCTCTGATCCCTGTTGCCTTTTCAAATTATTGGTTATTTTCACTCAAAAATTGAAACGGTGATTTTTTTTCAATTAGGTTCAGAAATCCTTAACAACATCTGAGCAGAAAAATCCAATTATTAACAAAACTCTCAGGGGGAAAAAAACAAAACAAAACAAAACAAAACAAAAAAAAACAAAAACAAAAAACAAAAAAACCACAATTTTTCATACAGTCCATGATCACAGATAAGAATTAAAACTAACAGAGAAAATACGAACGGTTTGCCGCCACACATCATACATAACATCTGATTCTCAAGCCAAAATAAACAACACAGGCTAGAGAGTCCATAAATACTCTGAAAGGTAAACACAGAGAATGTTTAAGGGTTTTTCAGAAATCACTGTAAAAGTCTTTTTCTGATAGTCTTATCTGTGAAGTCTGGCTGATAATGGAAAAAGATGTCAACACTCACTGGATTATGCCTTTGCTTGTGGTTTTAGACTGCTTTCTACTGTGTCTGCCTAAGAACTAATGCTTATTTTATTGACTCACTAATACTACAAATCTTTTCTGTAAATTTAAAGAAATAAACCTGTCAATCCTTCAGCTTGCCTTTTTCCCTCCGTAGAATTTATAACTGCATGACTCCAATCTGGTATTTCCTTTACTTGCTTACCTCTAGGATAAAAGTACCACCAGAATGTAGCTAAAATGAAGACAAACCCATCCCAGTCCTGTATATGTAAATATGTCATATCTTTCCCAACCAAGCAAGAAATGGGCCACCCTCTCTTCAGGTTGCAACTCTACATTACAGCAGTGACTTCTAAAGTGTTGCTAGCTAACACAAGAAGCATGAGTAAAACCCACACTCTACACTTCCTTGTGCACAAGGGAAGAGACAGAAAAATGTTAAGGGTCTTAAAAGCTTGCCTGAGGTTGTACAAAATTTCTGCGTATCTAAACAAATAGCTAGCCCACACATATGTTTGCTATATGTTCAGTGAATTAGTATATGAGAAGAATTTACCACTTTGTTCAATACACTTTAACTGGCATATATGACCAATAAATATATATTATAAATGAGCATAGAATGCTGGTAGGATAAACAAAACTGAAGGCCAGATCAAGCACCACACCAGCATATATATAACAGTTTGTGTAACAAAACTGTACAGATGGACAAGGCAAAAAGGCATCACCAGACTGAGATCCAGAGCAACAAAAAACCCACATGGAACTGCAAGACATTTGTAGAAGCTGCATATCTCCCAAAAACACCACAAGAAAAAAAGACATCATTCAGTACCACTCAACAACAGCAGCTGAGTGATCAAATGTTTTCCTGAGGGTGACACCTTAATAAGTAGTTTTAAAGGACCTGCTTTTCTCTCTACAGTATTCATAGAGCTGCAGATGATCTGAAAACTGAGGAACTTAGAAGTGACATTACTCGCACACCAGTGGCGACTGCAATCATTGCTTACAGAGATACTACCACCCAAAAATGTACTTCTCTTCCTAGGTTTTCTAATACAGGTTACCAGGTGAAAATAAAGAGCATGGTCCAGGCAGCAATACTATCTCAACTGCATGGACAACCAGGAAATGCTGTGAAAACAGCAGAACTAAATACCACAATTTCTCTAATACTAAAACCATTATGGTAGTGGTAGATAAAAACCTTTGAAATTGTAATTGAGTACGACTTTAAAATCAAAAAGTGTCTGACAATTTTTATAACGTATTAATATATTTCAAATGCAGTTGAAAAAAATATTGCTACAAATTGAAGAACACTTTTAATATTGCAGCTGGAAAGGATCTTCTAGCAAGTCAGTATAACTGATTCTAAACCTCAGGAAAAGAAATCACAAATTTGATGTCACCTAAATTGCAAACAGCCTTTAATCAGCACATTAATGAGCATTTCCACCACATAAGCAATAAGTAAAGTGCCACAGAACTTTGCTAATTTTCACATCAATTACCTACAAACCAGAGCCTTGTGATCAAGAAACCACAGTGGCCTCTTCCAACTTCCCAGCAAGAGGCTTATTAACAGCACACAGTAGTGAGATGTCCTATTACCAAGACATTTACCACATACTGTACTGGCCACTTAGTATAATATTATGAAGTAATTAATAACACCTGCACACATACAAAAGAGCACATTTGCTTAGTTCCTAAATCAAAAAAATTTAACAAACCAGAGAGATGGGATGAAATCCTTTCATTAGCAGATAATGTTAGAAAATGTTTTATTAACAAAATTCTGAAGTCTGCATGCCCAAAAAATTTCTCTTGACATCAAAAGGAGCTGAAAGAACTATGCAGTCCACAGACAAAAAGACAATGAGTATACATAACATATAGCAAAAGCTGCATTCTTCTTCTGTTTGTGTTGCACTTAATAGCCTTTCAGAAAGTGCTAGAAATTAAACAAACAAACAACAGTGGAGGTGTTGTTTGTTTTTGAAATTGTCTTGTGTTTTTAAATACAGAAAAATATCTGCAGGTATCTTGAAAAAAAAAAACAGCCATGTAGTGGATCTTCCAGACCTCATCTGGAACTCAGGGCTCACTCATGAAGAATGCCATTTCTTTTCACCTGGGGTTCCCTCTCTTGTGCCTAGGGAATGGCTGTGTTGTTACTGCAAAACAGTGAAAAAGAAGGAAAAAGGAAAGAAAAACCAAAACGTGTGCAAAGTTCAATGATATTCAAAGCATGTAAACCAACATTAAACTAAGACTAGGAATAATTTGCAGGCCTCTGCAGATTTCCATACAAATCTTCAGAAGAGTGCATGCTTTCCAAATGTAAATTCCACTCCAATCTATCCTCACCTTTCCTCCTCTTCTTCTTAACAGCACTACATTCTCTTCTCATGTCAGGTGTTTGTCACAATGTGCCTGCACAATGCACGTGTACACACACACACACAAACAGTATCAACAGGTCAGCATCAGGCCTGCTGCAACTGCAGAGGGTGAAAAACTTGATCGAAATAAGTAATGCCTCATAGGTTTAATCCTGGATATTTAACACCAAAAGTTTGCAGGGGAAAATCCTAGCTGCCCAGTGGCTTCCAGATGTGTCAGCTAAAGACAATGCCAGAGACTGTGCTGGAGTTCCTGTTTCATACTACCTGACCTCAGTCCACCAGGACACCTTTCCATGCTCACCAGACTAGTCCAACCTTATATTTCATCCAGCTGAGCCTTGGGGTTGGGTATATGTATCTGACCTTGGTATCATCTCCCATCTCACATGAATCAGATCTTGCAATGCACCACAAGACCTACTGAATAGGTTGCATGTTTTTTTTAACCCCACCAGACACTACCACAACTGACAGCAACAGAGGTGCAGGACCAGTAATATCAATAGAATGGCCATTATACACATTTCTGCCTTTAAAGACAGCAACACATTAGGTCTGCATCAAGTCTCTTCCATGGTGTCTCCTGGCTGGCAGCTGCTATCAGACAGTCCTGCATATTTCAAATGCCGTGGATAAAAGGATGCTCAGTGGCTGGCGAAAGGACAGAAAGTATAGGTTTTGTGTTCTTCCTACCATTTACCTTCACTTACAGGTTCAGTTCAAACCAGCCCTCCATGAAGAAACCCTGATCTCTTTCTATTTTGCCTGCCAGATGCTAAGCACCCAGCTGCCTGCTCTGCAAAGAAAATCCCAGACTTTAGCAGCCCTCATGCTGTGACTGGAACATTCAGACTCTGCCTCTCATCCACAACAGATATCTCTTAACCACTCTCCAGCTGTCCAGTATACAGGAAGCAAAGCTGTACAGAAAAAAAAAAAAGAGCCTTTTTGTGTCACTTTTCCACAACCTTCAAATCCACATACACTAATGCAAAATAATGTGCTGAAAAATGTTACAGACCTAAGCTTGAAATGATTCTTTTGCATAAATTACACAAGCAAACTCTTTAGATTTCTATCTGGGTGTAATACTGAGCTATTCCCTAATTCACTGCTGTTAGCTGACACTTTTTTTCCTTTTTTCTGCATTTTCTTTCTTTGCTACTAGCACTAGAGTTTGCAGTTTTGAAGGACAGTAAAGATTTCATTAACCTCAAATAGCTTTAAAAAATCAAGGAAGAAGAATTCTGTGTCTGTTCAGCTTGGAAGTACTACCATTTAGTCTGACAAAGGCACATGCTTCTTATATAATTCTTCTGTGTTATCTATAATTCATGTTCTGTCTTCCTGCACTTGAATAATGGTATATTTTTAAAAGCATCAAGGAAAAGAAGGCTACATGTGAAGCTTCCAGAGTTATTCCATGTGGGATGAAAGACCACAGACAGCTTAATCTCTCTCCTAAAACACTTTCCTTAAGTAGAGCTGTCGTCATTCTGAAAGGTGTCTTGTAAAAAAGTATGTTTGTCTTTCCCATCCTACAACAATTTAAGAGTAAACATATGTTTTAAAGAGTATTACCGCAGTCTGGGACCTTCATATCCATCAAGGCTGTCCGCTTGTCATTGTCATCTACACAATATATATCCTGAGCTTCTGTGTAAAACTTGGTCTCTTGAAATTTCTTAATCCACATAATTTCACAGGAACACTTGAATGGATTATCCACCAGTATCCTGTAGGAAAGAGAAAAATATATACATTTAGAAAGCAGAGCGTATCATGTGTATAGAAAAAGCTGATGGGCAGAGGGACTCAAAGCACTCAGCAGGGTGAAAGTAGAAAGGTAAGGGCCAAAACCCTCAATGCAATGCAAATTGGAAGTAGGTAGTTGCTTCCTCACAGAAAATGAAGCCTTACTAAGACTCCAGACTGTTATCCAGGCTGACGAGAGAGATCAGAGGCTCAGTCACAGCCTCCAGTTAACTGGTGTAAATCATTTTGCTCCATTTTATTTTGTAACAATTAAGCAGAAACCAGAACTCGTTTCTTCTATGCTATGTACTACTCCAGGAAGATCATACCAGGGCTTATTGCTACTAGGTGGCAAATTCCCTTCAGAGTTATGCATTATAGGTAAACTCTTAAAACTCTAATAATAATAAAATAAACTCACCTAACCTTAAAGAATCACTCATAATAATACTAGAAAATCTCAAAGTAAAAACACTATGTAGTGTTATGTTGAAACACTAACTGAAAAGGTGACCCTGAAACAGAAGTGTTCAGAATAATATAGCTACAGAGTACACTGTATGGAATTTAAATCACACATGAGCAGAATTAACAAATTCTACATGAGAGTGTAATACAGTGCAGCCCAAGTGAAAAATAAACAGAAACATCCCAATAACTACAGAAGAAGTGACCCAACATAGTTTTTTCTCCTGTAGATGTAGATCACAGACAATGGCCATGATGATCTGAGATGAGATCCAATACAGTCAGTATGAGTGACTGTTTGAGGCATTTCATTACAGATAGAATGACTGTTACTAACAAAATTTCCGAAGTATTCTTGATGTATAGAAATTAAACATAAGTCGCTTACAGTACTTATGCTTGTATGTGCAGGAGGCTAACTCCTGAGGATGCAAAATGTACAAATCATGAAAAGCACAGGTTTTCAGAGCTGTAACCTGTTCCCTCAAAAGTCATCTGAAATTCTTTGTGGATAAAAAGCTGCAGGGATCATTCTTGCAAGCCTCTTAAGGAGCAATCGTGTCATGGGTTACCCCAATCGGTAGTCACAGCAGTCATCAACTGTACTTCCACAGCACTACTGCATAAATAAGAATCGCTTATGCAAGACAAGTATGAATACTAGGATCCCATGGGTCAAAACCTACGATGTGCATTTTTGAAATAATATTTATTTTTTGTCTTCTGTTTCATTATACAACTTTCATTTAAAAGACAATTTTCCTTCGATCAGAGGCTAAGCAGTCCTTTCTTCCACTGTTTTACCTTGTGTCAAATCCATTAGAGGAGTTAGGCATATAATAGGCAGGATGCTGGATAGAAGCATGATGGCTCTCCACATACGTTTGTGTGAAAGAAAGAATCTAACCTAGTAGAGGGAAATTACATGTCTTTATCTTGTTTGCTGTAATTTTACAGCTGCAGCTACAGCTTGTTCTAAAAGAAGAAACCTTTCAAGGCAGCATTTCCTTCTCTACAGTATCTGGCAAATATCTCCTATTTCACCCTAGCCTGAACTTTTCATCCGTTTATGTTTTTATTTACAAGTGTGCTAACAACAAGACACTTCTTTTTCAGATCTAGAGTAACCTTCTTACAGGCAATTTATGGCATATTCTCCACTCAGAATTCCCTTCCAGCATTCTTCTCCTCCCCATTCTAATCTTCTACCTGTATGTTACCTATTATCAGTGGAGCTGCTCAACTGATACTGGTTTTATCACTGCTTTTCCATCTTCCAGGCTCTATTTTGTCATCCCCACCTTCTTTTCCTTACATTCCTTACATCAACTCACTTAATAGTTATGAACAAAGCAACATTGACTTTGTTCTCCCTCAAAATCTTTGCAAGCATTTACTCCACACAGAACCTAAAAGAAACAGTTCACCTGAGATGAAGAAGCCCAAGAATGGCTTGATCTGTGCTTGGGAATAAACCTGCTAATTGCAGCAGACTAACTCCAAGGAAAAATCAACAGAACTGGAAACACAGTATGCCTTCAAAATTTTCCTTTACAGCATACCCACCTTTATTTCTCTGCATCCCACAGGGACAAAGGTGACCCCATTTCTCTATTATCTGCTTAGAAACATTAGGAAGATCCGAAACAAAGCACACTGTGCTTGTCTTTCATCCTATTAGTCAAGTCCATGTCTACAAAAACACAGAAGCCAGAGACATGTACACACTAACAGTGTCTTTTTGGCAGGGACTAAACAAGAAGTATGAAGCAACAGAGGCTTCAGTAGCAACAGATCTGTGAAGGGCATACAGCAATGGGACTAATCTGCAGCTAGCTAGTCTTTCATCAGTGGTTGTCTGTGCTCAGCAACTGCCAAGTTATGAAAGAAAATTCCAGCAAGCAATGTTCCTGCACTGTAAAGAAAGAGATTATACCAACTTAATCATCAACAAAACATACCTAAGGGGCATAACCTCCTTTTGCCTCACCATGATTTACTCACTTCATTTCTCACAGGCTGAAGTTCACTAAAAGAAGTTCAGGATTTCTAAGCCTATGTTGCAATTCTTGAATTGGCATTTGGGTAATTTCTGACCCTGCTCTGAGCTCTACAAGAGCAGCCTCCCTCTATTGTGCAGCTTCAATCCTCCCAAAGCTCCTGAATTCCCTCTATAGTCCCATGTACTAGCAAAGACTGCACAGAGAAAGACAATTCCAGGCCTTAAAAATTCAGAGAAATCGGTGAGGAAAGTCATTATTTAAAAGTATGCAAAAGACAGTCTCTGTCTTTCTTCTGATTTGTGTCAGTATCCCCAGTCCCAAAGTCATTTGCAGACCTTACTTTTTGTGCAAGCCTCAAACACAAGAAAGCACAATCTGCCTCAGAAGCATGTTACATCCTCTCATTTTTTAGCCCTTACGAATAAAATTTTAGAATGTGTGATAATTCATAATCTCTGTTTGAAAGAGCAGAGGATAAAAATGTAACATTGAAATGACTGGCAAGTATACGTCCATCAGTACTTCATTAGAAAATGATTTCTTAAGGCACAATGCAACTCAAAGGGAAAGTAAAAACTTTCTTCAATATTCTACAACAACCATAACAGTTGTAGAGCCAATATATATAAGAATGCAAGACAGAGAAATCATTTGACAATTTGTAGATGGCTGTGCTAAACTATCTCAAACGTCATTTTCTGTGAAATAACTCAAAAACAATAAAAATATTTCACAGCTGATGAGAATAGGCTTTTTCAACCTGTGTGTTTGTTTTAAACAAACACTTGATCCCAGTCAAGCCGTGCAAAGAAAATATTTATTTATAATTTATTTATAATTTATAATTTAATTTATATATATATATATATATATATATATATATATAAAATATATTGTATATATTTATAAATATTATGTATTTAAATCACTGGCATTGCTGCTTTCTTTGGATCTGATTTTCATTCCAAATCATTGACAGCTGTCTGTCTTCTTCAACAGAGCAAACTTTAAATTCTCTTTCTTCCATTCTAGACACAAATAAGCTGTATTTTAAGAAATGTCAACTTACAGATCAGACAAACCCAGATGGCGAAAAGGCTTCTTGGACAAACTTGAGAGCTTGTTTCTGGATAAATTGCTATGGGAAAAGAGAAAGATTGCATTAATTAGGATTGTTCCTTCAATCTGAAGATAGAGTTTGTCTCTCTTAATGAAATGAAGAAATAAAACCAGCCCTAAAAAGCCTTTATTCCTTTTAGTTCAGTTGGAATGAAATTGTGCTCTTTTTGCAGCTTGATGGGTTTCAAGCATTTGAATCCAATCTGTATCTGAAGTCAAGTACATTCAAAATCAAAGTCAGCAGGGGACAATATTTTCACTTCTAGCCCTTCTGTTCATTGCAGAAAAGCAGCAGATTTAATTGTGTTTCAAAAGTATTTTGTCAAGTCCAGGTGTTAATTACATGCTCAATTTATTCATAAGTGAAATGGGTGTATCCCTTCCTTTGATGCTGCACCATACTCTGTACTCACATAAACCCTCCTTACATGCTAGCACACATCCACATCAGAGCCTTTTAGTTATTCTTTTCAAATTGCATGTACAATATGCACCCACATGGAAGATCAAAAGGAAAACTGTAAAATGCCTATATTGGGCTTTTTTATGTCAATTAAGCACTTACGGTTTCCAGTGGTAATTAAGTGAAAGGTCCTCTCACATTATGCAAAGAAATGTTCATGTGAATCAGAAATACTAACTCTCCTCCCAGGCTTACAAAATTGTTCTCTCCACCCCGACCCAAAATAATGCTGTTCCTCTATTGATTTATCAGTCCACCAATTAAAGACAGTGAGAACAGTAAGCTGTAAAACTGCCAGCAGTACAGTGCAAATCAGTGTTATGAGCCAAAATACCACACGAGTTTTATGTGGTACTATAAAGGCGCCATAGGGGCTCCATAGCTATAGCTGCATTGCATTTAAAACTAGGGATTAAACCTTTTTTTCACTCTGACTAAAGAACATAGTGTTTAATTCCCAAATTTTCAGTCCTTGATTTCTGAGTACAGCTCAATTTTCAGGGAAATTAAAAGAATGCAATTTGGATCCTCTGCAAAGTTTCAGATCAGAATACTTACAAGATTTTATTTCTTTATTGATTCTTTCCAGCAAGCAACCATCTGAAGTTTACAAATTGTGTGGTTCTAATGTTAGAGCACAAAATAGATGAGCTACTATTTCATTTGTCAGATGAACTAGCCTGCCCTACAGCAGATGCAGGTGGATGCATCTCATTGACCCTGACCAATATATCAAAACTGAAGTACATTTTGCACATATGACAGCAGACACGTTTGAATAAAAAATACCACTTTTACCTTTTTTTCCTAGTAAGCAGAAGCTGTAGGTTGAAATACTAAAAGAAGGAAGCTAAACTCTCATATGCACTTGGGCTTTTCTCTCCAGCATCGAGGCAACATGGAACATTAAATTTTACCATTCCATGCACAACACTTCACTCACCATTTGGGAAAGCTCTTCTAGTTCTGACACTGCTAAGCAGTACATGTGGACGTCTCCACGGCATTCCTAAATGAGGTAAATGCCTGCTTTTCCTACCTGCACAGCAACTGAATCACATCCTTACCAAAAGATAACCAGACATACACAGGCCCTCACTTGCAGGAAGGCGCCCAGGCCACTTGCTAGTGGGAGGCAATGTACTCCACATCACATGAGGAACAGTTCTGGCTCCTGGTTTCCACATGGCATGGGACTACATGTCCATACCAGGAGGACATAACTATCAGACAATGGACTCTTCAGAAAAACCTCTGTCCAGTTGAAGCCATTTTGTGTTGAACAAAATATTCAACACATCCAGCTTAGAGAAAACAAAAGTATCTTAGTAGCTGTAATTGTCTTTTCAGATTCTTATCTACTGCACTTGATGCATACCAGAAAAAGGAAGTGAGAAACAGTACAAAGAGTAACAAAATTTATTCCCATGCCTATATTGCTGGTCATGGGTTGATGCATTTAGTAATTCCAAGATCACAGGTCTTTATTCCATGTAGTTTAGTGCCTTAAGGTTTTTCAAGCTGACAAGTAATTCAATAGAAATTTTTCAGGCCACTATTACAGAATTATCATTTTAAAAGATACTTTGACAGTAAATTTACTGCTATACATCTTTTTTTCAGAAGCTGAGCACTTTATATTGATTATAAAGATGCCTGCTGTGGTTTCTTTAATTCATGTTAAGTGAAAAAATCACTACCAGGCTTATTATGAAGTAGTTGAGGCCTGCACTTCCACTTCCATAGAAGGAGAATATAAATTAGTTCCCTGATTCAACTACACACAAAAAGATCGTGGTGAGAAGCCCAAAGAAGATCCATCTGGGCTTCTAAAGCCTAAAAAAAACATGAGTTGGAGCAAAGAGCTTGGTTCTAAAGCTGTACCTAAGAACAAGACCAGAATTTACTCAAAAGCTGTATTTTACACACAAATATCAAGTTTTAAACTAACTAGATCTTATAAATGTCAAGTTGTGGCAATTCAGGGAGTGCAAGAGCAGCTTGAGAAGCTATGTAAATATTCACCCAGGTAGCAACACAGGCGCAGCACTTTACTGCAACATCACTGTGCAGCTCACCCTACTGACTTCAGGGCTCCACACAGACAGAGGAAATAGGGGGAACAGATAAAAGAAGATTCAGGGAGAAAAGGTAAAGAACTGGGCATTTTGCTACCCTCAGTCTCCCTCCACAGGCAACTGCATGATCTGCCTACAGCTGGAACCAGATTTGTATGTGCACATGGGAAAACTGCCACTAGGTCTGAAAAACTTTAAGTTGTCTGCTTTTCCTAAACTTGGTAGACAATTAAACACATCTTATTACCTAGAGTTACATGCATACAATACACGCACATGTATGCTTCATCAGTGCAGTTATACAAAGCCTGGCACATAACCAGAGGTATTTTGCAGTGTTCCAGGAAATAAACACTTGCTGTAGAATGTACTTTTGTGTTTAAAGATATTGACAGAATACCATGTATGTGTATTACACATTACTGTTTGTAGCAGACAAACTTACAAATTACAGAACTACTAAACTAGCACTGTTGCTCATTAAATGTGACTGTTGACTAATGTGAGTCCAAGGACAAGGAGAATGTCAGAACTAGATTATTAACTTCATTTAAATAACACCTATTTGAGCAATTCTCCTTTAGTGTTTGTTGTTGTTGTTGTTGTTTGTTTGTTTTGTGTGTGTATATGCATATATAATTACTCTAGTCTTCTTATCATCCATACCTCTAGAAAGGTATTTGTCCAAGAAAAGAAAATAATGAGAAAAAGGGCTTAAAGAAAACTGCTAACAGGTTCCTTATAATCTGATTTTCTTCAATGACTCGGAAAACAAATGCTATATTCATAAAGTAAAGATCCATAAATATTTCAAAATATTTTTCATGTAAGAAAGAAAAAACTCATACAGCTACTGCAGTAAAGTGTTGGCAGTTTTTGTTTTCTCTGCAGGGTAACAGCAAACTGTTGCTTTAAAGTAGAAAACTTTTCAAAGATCTGTGCAGTTTACTCTTGCAAAGTGGAATGATTTCAGCTCTTGATAGATTTCACTGTCCCAACCACAAAAGGGACTGCATTTCATTCTTAGTGCAGTCAACAAGAGTTTTACTGCTGATGACAACAATCACTGATTCACTGGAGCTTTCAGAAACATTTTAGCATGCATCAAGACTTCCCAGAAAAAAATAAATAAGTGTATTTTTTTGCAAGAATAATAGATCAGCCACAACAAAAAATATCATCATGCTAACTGCTTTTTCACATGTGCATAAAGCATGTGGAGCCATTTAAAAATTTCCATCCTACCTGGGCTTACCCCATTTCTGCTAACATTAGTAGTTCCCCACCAAAATAAAATACAGTATGATACTTAATAAGCTCCTGGATCACAACATAATTATCTTGAATCAGGATTCCATGTACATCAACCTAACAGATGTCAGCCAGCTCAATTTGTCTCTAAAAGGACATTCCATGAACTACAGATCTCATAAATCCTGATCACCAACCAATATGTATTCTATGTTTGCCTGTGTGCTCCAGCTGAAGCTCTTCCTGTGGCTCAAATATTTTGAAAATATCTTATCCACGTGTTCTTTCAGTGATTTTTTGCAGTGTCTACTTGCCCATACAGATGGGAAAGACTTCCAAGCATTCGTCTACCTTTATACAAGTTAAACTCATTGTTCATCATCCTATATTCATGGTCATGTAGACTACTGATTGCTCTCCTCATCATAACTGCTCTCTTTTTAAAACTATATATATATTCCCTTTCAGTCTTCTCTTTATTGGACTGAACATAAATTCTTAGTTTCTTGAATTATTTCCTTTACAACGTACTCTACTGGTCCTCCATGTAAGTTCTTTCTACACATGTAGATTTAGTATCTTCATCTTGATAGATGCCTTTCCAGCAGCTACACTAATGGGAAATATCTAACAATTAGTTCATTTTAATCCCAGACTGAATTTTCTCTGTTCTACTGCATTAAGCTGAGATTCTGTCCCAGCATAGCAACTAAGTCGTCACTTGCGGTTGTGCTTCTTGGCCAGCAAGTTCTCATTGCACATTTCTGGAGACAGCACACATGCATTTGGTTTTATAGAATTTCATCTTTTGCAATCATAATTCACTGTGTAATTGCCACATAAGCAGAAGAACAAATTCACTTCAAGAAGATACTTCCTTATATCACCAACTAGTTATAGTAGAAGTTATTTACTAATGACTATGAGAAATAATATAGCCTTACAGCAAGGTCTGGTTCACAGTCTTCTAGTGACTACTGCACGTTAAAGACAGCAATTATATTTAGGCTGAAACAGATATTCACATCCAGTTCCTTATGTAAATTGATTGCTACTCTTTGGAAAACACAGGTGTAGAAAGTGATTTTATTTTATTAATAAGGCCTTGGGCTTGGCTCAACAGTTATTACATATTACAAGGAAGTATCTTTGGAAGCCTGCAGCTTGGTCTTATGTCTTCTTGAACTCATTAGGACCTAACAAAAGCAAAGGGTTAAGTAAGTACTAAACATATCTAAAGAAGACGAATGGACTGAAAATACACACTTGAATATTTGATTAAAATAGAGTACCCATGAGGAACTGAGCCCCACATAGGATCTCAATATTTTGTAGGACTGGATCCATGATTTCCCATATAAGCAGCAAAGCAAAGTGATCTACTCTTTGTCCTAGCAAAAAGTAATACAGTCTTTCATAGGCCTGTAAACATACTTAAAAAATCCAAAGTCATTCTTTCCAGCTGATTATTTTTCTCTGTACTTCCATAAATAAACATCACTGAGTTCAGGTTCTGTGAAATCTGAAGTGTAAATAACCTCAAAAAACACAGGCAAAAAGCTGCATAGGCACCAGCTCTGCCTCCTGAAATTCATGTACCACAAATTGCAGTTGGGTATGAAAGTAACCTCATGCTTATATTCTGCTTTGGTAGCATTTGCTTAGATCATGAGTGAGCTTCTGACATGAATCTTCCACTCATTCTCACTTACAAGACTCTGCTTCACAGTCATGGCACAGTCTCTGGGCATGCAAAGTGGTCAAGACACACTTGAAGATATGCCTACCCCATGCATTCAACCTACTGTGCAGTAGCTGCTAAAACACACTTGACTGCACTAAGAATGAAATGCAGTCCCTGTAGTGGTTGGGACGGTGAATCAGATTAAATACAGTCAAATCAGTCCAATATAGTGCAATGCATACAGGGTAGACAACGTGCCTGCAGCACCAGCTCAGTTCAGCTGAGACAGACATTGTGCTATACTACGTACCAAAAAAGGCACAGCTGGAGACTATTGCTAGAGACAGGATAATGAGCTAGACTGTCTTTTCACCAGCCTACATTATATTCCTATGATCAGCCAGTTCCTTATCATACATGTCCTGCACTCTACCGGCTCCTTACCATACATACAGTACTCAGGTCAATGAATGACAAATGGCCATTATAAGTCTGTCTTGTTAAAACTTTTTATACTAAGGAAATGGTAAAAGAGAGATAGAAATTCACAAGAGTTGGGCATTTTTGATTTGAAAGACAGGCACTCTTCCTACTCACATGTACTGTAGGTTGACATTTTTCGCAAATGCCTGACGGGACACAAATCTTAAGCCTGAATCCACCACAGTCCTGTGAAAACAAAAAGAACTGTTAGAGTGGACTACCATTTACAATACAATGATAAAAATAATAAAATAAATGTATAAAATAAGAGTGTGGAGAAAATCAATACAAGGCTGAACTGCAAGGTCTACCACTGCCCTCTGTAACATATAAAGTCAGACCTACACTCTAATGAGGTCTCTACATACATCCATGAGAGAAATGAGAAAAAGTAACTTCAAAAATATTTATTTCATGTACTCACAGATTTTTAAGTCCAACGTAAAATCCAACTTCATTGTCATTGATACTTTCTAATTTTCGCTGGTTTGCGATGTAGCTGTTGAAAAAGCAGGACAGAAAAGAGTATGAAAGTGGCTCCTGCCATGGCTTTGACTGTACAGAGGCCAAGGACTGAAGCCTTTTAGGTTTCAGTAGTTGCTGACATATTACAGATAACACTAAGCTCCAATTAGAGCTTCTGCAGTGAACAAGTACTCCTTAAAATCTTCCCCATCATATAAACTATATTTTGAGGGACAGGACTGGAGGAGAATCAGTTGAGTTTTACAAAGGGAAAATGCAGCAGTACTCATCAAGGAAGGAAATCACCCTGAAGACAGTAAATAAATCTGCATCACAGTATCACCCTTTTCCAGGACACTGCTTCCCTACATCATGCATTCTAGAGCAGCAAAAGGATCAGCCATGATGGTGGCAGTAGAGTTAAGCCACTTAGATTTGGGGTGTGCTGTGTTAGTTAGCCTAATCACTTGTTAAACGCATTTCCACCTTGACCCAGGGAAGTTTCAATTATATTTACAAGGTGTAGCAATAAGAAAACAAGGGAAAGGGAGGGTGTGTTGCCTGATACTACATAAACAAGAGGAATCTAAAAGAGAAACTGTCATAGAGTACACTCACATATGAAGAATATTTACCTGAACACCTAAAGCATGCAGGCATTCAGGATAGTCCTTTGTATTATTATCATGTGTGAACTATGAATTTCCAGTTACCACTGGACATCCCACAGTCCCACAGATTGTAAATTAAAATGTTGTACATGGAATTATATAATGTTACCTCTTCTTCAGCAAGAAAAGAGGTTACATAGCACAGATAAAGCTGTCTAATAGAAAGGGATAAGTATACACTGCAATTCAGCTACCTTTATGGGCTGAAAAATAAGTCTGATACACAAAACCACCCTCCTAAGGAGTCCACGCATTTCAAAAGATTACACTAGTCAAAAAGAAACCCAGAAATGCACTTGTACTTTCAAAGACATCCAGAACTAATCAACGCCACAGGTTTGTTTATAAGGTTAAAATATTTCTTTGATAGAATAAAAACTGTTTTCACTTTAAGAATTTTTTCCTATTTAATGGGAATTCTGATGAAGTGGAAAGGCAAGAGTGTTGCTTTCTCAAAAGCAACTAATCTACTTTAGTTGGTACGTAAAAGAAATATGTTTTGTGCCCACATCCCAACAAAAGCCTGAGAATCCCAAGAGTTGGGCTGGGCTCTCCTCCAAGCTGCAAAGCTGACTTGGGCTATACTCATGCCAAATGCCAGCGAAAGCAAAAAAGCTTCCCCCTTAATGGCATTCACAGTCCCTTGGGAAAAAAAAAGAAAAGCAGTTAAATGACACTAGACGTCACTAGTGTGACACTAGACAAAACACATTATCACCGCATCATATGACAATAACCACTCTGCAGGTCTTCATAGGCTAAAATTAGCTGCAACAAGACAGTGGCTTACCTTGCGTTTTATGCATTCTTCCTTGGATTTTTAAAGGCCATCTGATCTAATCACTGAGGATTTGTTAATCTATTTTATTAGTGGTGATGGTTGGGAAATTTATATATTTTGCCAAGTAAAAACAACAGAACTGTTTATTAAAGACCACCAGTTCATCTATCTGAGTCCTGCAAGCGTGTAATCTTACTGCATCTGAACCTCCCTTGTTCATTATTTAATCTTCTCTGTCACTTGGACCTTATCATGTCAAAACGAAGTTATGCAAGAGATATCTAAGATACCTTCCTAAACCTGTCCTCAGTGTTAGACCATTGAGTACCCTGATGAGACCAGACAGAAATGGGGAAAGCGTAAGAGAAATGAAATAAAGGAAAACAGACAGGAAGCATGGGGAGAAGGGACTCACAGAAATACAAGAAAATAATCTGATGGACCAATTGCAGTAACTGAAGATTAAGCTGTCGGACAAGCTCCATCGAACACTGCCATAACACACATCCATCTTATTTATCACACAGCTGCATTTGGCATTGCAGTTTTAATCATAAAAGCATTGAAGAACCTCCCACTAGGGGAAGCTACAGAATTCTGACTAACCTATAGAGTTGCATAGAAATATATTGGTGTATTACATTTCGCGGTAAACTTCAGCCCATGTAAAACAGCCCAGCTGCTCTGAAGTCAGAGGAGCCACCACAGTTTACATCAAACAAAGATTCAAAGACACAGTCTATTAAAAATTAAAAATTAAAAAAAAATAAAAATTAAAATTAAAAAGCAGTGTCGGTCTGCTAGGGAACAAACAATGGGATGGCATTTGGGAGGAAGAAGCAATACAAATTCACAGTCTTTTCTATCTTTTGCTTGCTGTGTGAAGGGGGGGATATTCTTTGCTCTGATTTTAGTCTCTTTATGGTGGGTATAGCAAATGACATACAATTACAGTTTCTCACTAACTTGAAGAATCCCAAAAAGCCCAAAACCACTGAATCTGCATAACTGCACTTCAAGTGAAGAATGAGAAGAAATTCTGACTAACTCAGAAAAATAGTTGCTATGCAATACATGTGTTAAAACAGCCTCTGTACCAAAAATGACAACAAAACACACTTTACACTAGTAGAAAAGCCTACAGAAAGAGTGGACAGATGTAAGTTACCATAAGCAGGGACTCCTAAGCTTCCTCACTTGCTTAACAAGACTGCTTTAAGTTAAGCTTTTGCAGCTATTTCATAGCAGCAAGAAAGAACAAAGTCCAATGACTAGCTGCCCACTTTCGGGGGAAGTTGTTCTTCTGTTTAATTTAGAGGGAGGTTCGAAATAAAGCCTCTTCTCTAACTGAAGTCTATTTTTACCTCCTTCACAACTACTCTACCTTGATGCTACTTATCATCAAACATTAATACTCTAAAAGCTCTGTCTTGCAGTGGGTGGCGCTGAGAAATGTAATTTGCCTGCATGCCCTTAAGAACATCCACCCTGTTCTTTAACTGAAGGTTTTTAGTGCAGCAGAGAAGAAAAACATCCTGACTCACTGCTGGCTGAAGTCACATGAGGGTCTTGGAAGCTTCTCCTGCACACCACAGCAAAGTGCAGCTCCGCCAAAACCTGGCTGGATAACACCTGATCGGATGCCATAGAGTATCTCACAAATACCAGCTACAGCCTCTAAGCCAAACCCTCTGCTGTCTACAACACAGTTCACTTGATTATACCATAGGGCTCTGTCTCTCCTTCAGTGAGTCATAGTAAACACTATTTGGCTTTAGACCTTTAATTTTATCTCCCCTTTGTAAACTACTGAATAATTCTAATAAAGTTATTCAGAATCATAAACCTACTGACTGCACATTGCAACCTACAGTAGCGTGTTCACTGAATAGTGCCACACACTTCACTCTTTCTGTAACATTCTGGAAAGGATATTTTGAAATTCCATAGTGAAAGAGTTAGCTCTTCCATATTGTTTTCAGTAGGGCAGGCTCTTCATTTCTACTTCTTACATATATGAAAGACTTTGTATTGCATCTCTTCAAAGTCAGCAGAGCCACAACTGAACTATGATAGCATGAAGAGAAACATGTTCTGCACTTTAAATCAATTCAACTTCCTTTGCACTGCAGCAACTCATAAAACTATTTCACTTTCAAATGACTTTCAAAGACTTTCTTTTTTAAATTGGAAATAAATAGATAAATAAATAAATAAATGGCCAGCAGAATTATATCCCCTTAAATTATATGACTCATTCTATTTCCTCTGTGTTAACATATACTAACTCAGCACACCAGCCTCAACAACAGATATGTAAGCATGTGACACTGTAATGTGGCTCCAGAAGTATTTCTGTTGCCAGGAAGCTCCCTTTATGGGAAATATATTTTCTTATCACACTGAAAAATTAATCAACTATATGTTTAGTCCTGATTCATATAGATGGTTAAAAATAATAATAATAATAAACATTCTCTAGTGAAATGGAACATTTCTGAGCTTTGAGAAAACTTCATACTCTGAGTTATTTTTTCATGTAGTATTTAGGGAGAAAGGCAGAACACCCCAGACACTGAGCTGCCAGTAGATGAATTACTATTTAATGACAGGTCACATATGTCCCTAATCTACACTACTGTGAGAGTTGTATGTAACATCCACAACTAAACACTGCAGAGTTCCCTAGTGTTGTATTTTCTTACATACTCAAATGTCAAAACAAGTTCATCAAAAGGCACAGTAAAACTTACAGAAATTTTCAGCGCACCTGGGCTGATTTATGGTTATGCATCAAAATGATGCAAAATTTGTAAGCTTGACACAAAACTTGATGGAACTTGGCAGATTCAAATAGGTTTCATTTGTAGACCCTCTGAAATCAAACTTAAAATAATGCTCAAGGGGTGTGAACTTACATAGTTTGAAAATGAAGCACAGAGCTACACAATGCTGCTTATAAGGAATGCCAGGTTTCAGGCAGATGTAGGGACCAATTATATAATCTCTACTCAAGCAAGAGATTTTTACATGTAGGACCAAGCTCCCCCTAGGAGAGAAACTCTGACAGTGTACAATGAGTAGAGATACCCATGAGCTGAAACTTCTCTACAGATAAATAGGCTCAATTTTATACCTTTTTTTTTTTTTTTAATTCAGTTTCACTGTCCTCATCTGCTGTCATCAGTACCAGATTTCATTAGGCAACTTTGATGGCTGGAAAAGCATGCCCTAACTCAGGGAAGAGGTGCAGTGTTCAGTTATTCCACTACAGACCTATTCAGAATTCAGTAATTTTACAAACAAGTACTTGACTCCTTGTCTGTTGGGTGTCCTCTGTCAAATTCTGAGTAAATGCTGTGGAGATTGGTGGTCTGTTGCTTTTTTTTTTTAACTGTGAATCACCTTGTATTTCATGAAAAGTGGAAAACCAACTGCAACTATCACAGGCTCTTTAAGTCATCCTTTAGGGTTATTTTTCCTCCCAATTAGAGCATTTAAATGTGAGTCACAGAAGACTACAGGAGGTAGCTCTTCACATGTCAGCACTAGGACTAGACAGAATTAACTCCAGGATCTGTCTTTGCAGCCATGAGCGCGTGCTTTTTTTGAGCAAATGCTTCAATACATACTCAGATAAGATGCTGTTCAGGACTATCTGGAGCAAGACACCCTGTATTCAAGGTCAGTGAATACAGTTAGCTTTAAGAATTCCCTGTTCTTGACATACGGCTGTGCCAACTGCCAGGAGACAGCAGGACTTAGATATTCTGCTTCATGCCAAACTACTGTGGTTATCCAGTCAGTAGAATCCAATTATTACCATGCAGCTGCCGTTGGGAACTGCTCTTCTAACACTGACAGTCCTGAACAGTTAGTGCCAATCCAAAAGCTTAAAACAGGAGAAAGCAGGAATACAGTGGAAATCCCAATTTGGTTCTGGTACTGCAGGAGCAGATCCATAGTCTTGCTTATGAAAACAACTTCCTGAGAAGTGGAAAGCCCACAGTTTGCCAGCCAGCCTTAGTTCACTCTTCACAGAATGCAAACATGAAGGCAAAAGTGAAAATAAATGAGTATGTCTGCAATGCAGAGTTTAAGGAAACAGTTACTATATTTAGAGGCAAAGAAAATGAAACATAATGCACCCTTGGGCTTACTTATGTCTCTGGTTTGGCTTCAAGGTGTTTGTTCTGTTCTCCTCAAATAGCACACTACCAAATGAAGCTAACTCTCAAGACACTTCATGCAGCTGCCCATATTTAAGATTCATGCCCTTGATATGTTTCATATCAGAATTGCACTCTCCAAAATGAATGCAGAGAGTACTTAACTATTTTCTCCATTAGGATCACCATTCAGAGTACCTGTCCTCCCCACTGAGCTCCATGAAGTTCATACAGCTGAGATTTCAACAAGATATCAATTTCTTGACATTTCTCCAGAGGTCAGTTGACAGCTATGGTCTAGCTTTTCTTTAGCAAAGACATTTTGGAAATGCTGCTATTCCTCGATATATTCAGAAAGAAGTATCGGCTGGACGGACAACAAACAATTAAATCAAAAAGGTATATTTTAATCACTGACTTTATACTTATCTAGAAAACATATTCTACCAAGTGTGCATGAAATTGTCTCTGCAGACTGTCAAGAAGAAATTTGCACTACTGTACCAGGTCCTTTATAACACATACACTAAAAATAACACATTATATAAACACAAAAGAAGAGTGGTGAATGTGGCTCTTTATTAGTTCTTCACAGTGAACACACAGAGGAGTAAACATATTTTTTTATCTTTTTGTAATTCGGCTGGCTAGTATGAAATACCATCTTGAATGAATATATAAATACAAACAAATATGTGACATTTTTTCTTCTACAAAATTGCCTATTGTACTGTCTTTTCAAAGGATAGTAACACAATTGCTCTCTTCTTCAGCACTTGTATACACTACCTCTGCAGCTGTTACTGGCCTGGATGCAAATGAGAATGGAAAAATATCAGTTCCATAACAGGATTGCTTCTAATCACCTTTCAGATGTATCTTTTCAGTTCTCTCAGTGAATCAAAACATTAAAGCATCTCAGCTGATGACAAAACCTCTGAATTCTTCCCAGGCACGAAGCTCAGGCAGTGACTTTGTGGAACGGAAGTCTGAAGAGAGTTGCACATCCTTCAGGTAGATTAACACTTGTTGACATAAATCAGTCTGCTTCACAACAGTTCAAGTGCTTTTCCCATTTTCAAGTTTTAAGATGTTCACCAGTGCATGTCTTTTTACAGAGGTTGCTCCAAAAGTAATGCCTTGTGATTATTTCTATAGAAACTACAACAGTTACAAAGAGCACAATAACACTGTTTAATAGAGAAAATTCTCAGCTACAAAATGCTGTTTTTCAACACAGTCACCACCATTAGCTATGCATTGGTCTGTATGCTGTGCTCGTAAAAATCTGCTCAAGTGGAGATGACCCACTGTCACTGCTGCCACTGCTAAAACAACACCTAGTGCCTGTGTTCACACCCACTGTTGGGTCTCCATCAGTGTTCAACAAGCATCAATGAATGTCAACAGGAGCAATTCTTCCCACATGGAGAATTCAGTGACACACTTTTGCTTCATACATACTCCCACGTCAGACGCCATTCTGTCAGACTGCCCCTCTGCTGCCATCTGTCACATGGCAACAAAAGGTAAGGGAATACTGGTGGGAAGGTTCAACCCCTACTGCCATACCACCACCATCTGCCACTAATGTGGGCCAACATAATAAAATGGGATGCACTTCTTTTGGAGCAGCCCTTGTAACCCAACATGAAACATTCCCTCTGAAATTCCTTCCAAGGTCAGTCTGCCTCCTATATTTATTTCCACTAGTTGAAATCCATACTTCACATTGTTTGGTTTTAAATTACCAGCTCTTGGAATGTCAAATACTCTGTTGATTATATTCTGATAAAAAATACCTGCTACACTTACCACTTCACCACTCACTGTGTGCAATACAACTTCCTGCCAAATACAGATCAAAAGGTAGTACTTTCAAATGAAGAAGTGAAACTACAAAATGTGAGGGCACCTATTAAGGAAAATTTGTGTATATCCTCTTAATACATTAAATTTGCTACATAATTTGACTGCTGACATCTTAGATAATATTCCCTTTTACATAAGCTATCAAAAGTAGTCCTTCCTCTGTTTTTACTTAGGTCTTGAAAGTCTACACATGGTCATAATCTCTATCATTTTTCTCCACAATTACTAAACAGAGAACCCAACTGGTAGACGTTTTTCCAGTCTTCAACTGATACCATCTGCTGCTGTGGTTCACAGTTCATTTCCTAGTCTCCTTTTCAGGACCTGTGAAACATCCTGGGTATCCCTCAACGCAGGTCTGTCTTCTCCAAGCTTTACATGGTCTTTTAATGGAAGATATATACAAATACGTCTTCATATTATGTTAGCAAAGTATTGCACAATACTCCCTGTTTGTTCCTCTAGTCCCCGAGCATGTTGCCACCTAATGTATGTCAGTGCCAATCTTATTATTTATATTTAACCATAGCATTTTTTCAGAGAAGGTTTAAACAGCATTCATGCTTTGCTAAAGCCTTCCATGGGGACTCTTTCTCTTCCACATCTAGGCCCCTTCTTTCTCTTACCATGCTTATTTCTATTATTTTCTCTGTCCTGTATTTCTCTTCATTGCAATTGGCCAATACTTTGAATTTACAACTTCTTCCTAAAAATAGCACTTTCTCTTCACTTGAAGAATCCTGTTCTTCACTTAATGCAAGTAGTTTCTTACTCACACTGCTTATGTTAGCATAATGATATGTTTGTTACGATTTCTTAACATGTGTCAGGATCCACAGTATTTCTAATACTTGTGCTGATGCTGACTGCTATGTTACAGCCTCTTTTACCATAGCTTTCTGTTTTTGTACTTGTCCAATTTGACTTTTGGGAAATACTCCCATGCAAACCAGTGTTCTGTTTGTATTACTATTTGTATTTCAGGTTTCTATTTGTATTTCTGTTCATTCTGTTGCTTGACCTATACATATTGCCTTTTCTAAAGTGAGATCAATCTGACTTAACACTGCATTCATTTACTACTATACTTTATTGTTATACTTTAGCAAAACCTACTCTTTTCTAAATGTCAGTTTTCCATTTTGACATTATTTCTAGTCTTTGACCAGCTTCTCTGCTGTTTTCCCTTCAAACTATACTCTTGCTCTTCATATACCTCTTTCACAAGGTAATGTTGAAAGACTGGTTGTCTACAGTTTTCCTCCAACTTTTTCAATATTTCTGCAAACTCCTCCTTTCAACTGCTACTTTCATAGCATCCTTCCTTTATCTTTACAGCTTTGTCCCTGCCACTGCTCAGGAGTAGATTAACACTATTCTCATCTGTCAGCAGTTTGTCCTTAAGGCTCTTGCAACCACACCACATTGCTGCACACACTTTTCAGCACTCCTGCAGCCTACATAGCCTTGCAGCACATCCCTTTCCCAGGATGGATGAAGTGTTCACCTACAGTTACATAAGCAGGTGTCAAGCAGATATTTTGTGATATCCCCAACTTCTTAGGACTCTAAGTCTTTCACTTCAGACAACCCCTGTGAAGAAAAAAAACTGCTTCAAGCTGAATTGTTCATTATAAGTCATAATAAGAGACAGAAGTATTCTACAGCAGACTAATTCTGCCCATATAACCAGACCAAGCCAACAGAAGGATTGAGCATCCTGTCTCCTTACAGACAGAATGCCATGGAGGGCTGGGAGAAGTGTTCAAGGCAGGGAAGATCAGTGCAATTTTTCTTCCACCTACTCTCACTTCCAGGACAAGTAGCATCTATTTCTGCAGCTGTGCCACCCAGGTCCACATCCACCAAACAATACAGGCTCCGGGCAACAAGGCAGCCGCTGCACACTAACACAGTGCAGTAGCTGCAGTGATTTCTAAAGCAGGAGGTAAAACAAAAAATAAATAAATAAATAAATAAATAAATAAATAAATAAATAAATAACAAAACAATCAAAAAGCCTGCAGAAAGAGCATTCAGCTTTAATATTTCCTTCTAGTTAGGTTGCCTCAAAGTCACGCAAACTTTTGTCAGTTCAAAATGTTTGTAAATATGTTTGAATCTAATTCGAAAAGTTTAATGTTTTGTGTACATGTGTAAGTATGAGTGTAACACACTGTATTCAAAATATATTTACATTCCTTCCTCTTTAAATTGTATTAGTAAAATACTTCATTTTATGCCTAAGCTTACTAGTTGGTCCCGCTGAAGTTGACAGAACTGTTCCCAGCAGGAGAGTAGTGTGTTCACCAGGTGATGACTGTTGTACACATAATATGTTCAAAAAACAGCTTTTTGAGAAATTAGGAAGATCTGAGTCTGGAGGAGGAAACAGGAGATGAATAAGCAATATCCTGTTCACCTGCCTATACAAAATAAAATTGAATTTTACCCTCCTGAGCTAGACCATCATCACCAAATAGGTTCTGCTGATTTAAAAATAAGATGGAAAGCCTGTCTGTGTGAGGTGGAAGGCTACAGGCTGGGAAGAAATGGCAGGTATAGCTGTCCACTATGATCCAGGGCACTGGGTTCAGTTCTTACCTCCTCCTAAGGGAAGTCTCTCAAATGACACCATATAATAAGACAACCTGAGTGAAGGCAGCTTCAGCCCTACCCATTCAAGCTGCTCCCCTTTCAGCCATAACCGATTGCTCTGTGGAGCAGGAGCAGAACCCAGCTTTCCCATTGCACAAACAAGCACTGTGGTCATTTAGCTAAACAGACTGTCCTTCTCTCTGGTTCAAATGCTCCAAATCAAGTAAGACAACTCAGACAGAAAGAAATGAGACAAATCCACATCTGTATGCCATACAGAATAGTACTTACAATGTTGACATGCAAGACTCAGGTTCAAACCCACACTCTGCTTCAAGCTGTGCAGGCCCAGCATGCTCCATGGAAGAGGTTTGCTTGGGCCACACAGGCATCTCACTCCACAGCTTGATGCTGCTTGCTGGTGGAGTAGTTGTGCTTTTCCACTCACCCCTCTGAACCAAATCCCCCAGGTTCTCTGCAGAGAGTGGAGGCAAGGGACACCTCCATCAGGTAATTCACAGCAGGAATCTAATTTGGCCTCCTGAATCACTTCCTGGAAGAAGCAGGCTCTCCACTCCTGGCAGGAGAGCAGCCAGCTGCATTAAGAACCTTCACTGCAGTCTGCAAGGAGTCGCCAGATTTTAAATGCTGAGGCCTGGGACGTTCCCAGACATGCTGAGCAAGTCCAGCGCATGACACTCACAGCACATGCTGTGAAGTCTCTCAGTGCATGCCCGTCAGTCTGACATGCCCAGTGTGTGCACTTGATTTATCTGCATACGCTTGCTGTGCTGTCTGGCATTTAGAAAATCAGACAGTTGTTGCAAAAGAATGGGAAAAGTCACGTCCTATACACACTTCATATGGGATACAGCATCTGATTGTGTAATACACACTGCACTGGATATCTGCTGAATATGGGTCTAATTATTTTTATATGTACGTTCAGAAATAAAAAAGTAAAAATAAGTCAATGAATCTAGAACTGGGAGAATTCTTTTGGCTCAAATGTGAAACCATGAGGAAAAATGGTGAACTCACCTAGGCACAGGCAGAGCTCCCACAGAAACCCAGGAGTATTGTCCTTTCTGTGATTTTCCATTTCTGCAACGGACTAAATTCAATTAATGCATTATCCCTTTATTTAAACATCAGGTGGACATAGATAGAGGGCCATGTATTCTCTGTGGATGCTGCACAAGCTTCTGTAATGACTGTAGGTACCAATATTTTGCACATGGAAGTACTGTGCAGGTTTATTTCAATAAAGAATCAGTGAAAATTTGGAAAGTATCCTTCTAAAATATTCAGTCTCAACATCCTATTGCTTCAACATATGTAGCCTTCAGAGAGTAGGAAAATACTGGGAAGCCAAGAAAAGCCCCAGAGAAACATACATCAAGTAAGGCAGTAATAGGACCCTCTGTCATAAAGGTAAAGCAGATAGGAAAATGCCTGAAGCAAAGTCACTGCCATCCTTCCCTTATGTCCTCTACTCTGCCTTGGTGGAATATCAGCTCTGTCAAGTTCTGCTATTGACTCTAACAAGGCCTATCCAAGCGTCAGCTTTCCCTTAAATAAAAGGCATCAAGTCAGAGGACCTTGCTGGATTAGGATAGGTTCAGGTTTATTCAGGTCACATCACTTAGAGATTAAAATGCCTCCAAAATGCCACGTGCCTTGGGCTTGATTGCTTTATTTTCTCTTAGCTGTGCAAAATGTTTTATTTCTTGAAGCCTTGTCTGGGAACCAAAAAATATTGACCTGAAGTTTGATCTCAAGAATATATCCTAACAGTGACTACCTGAGCCAGAAACAGATAGATTGGTAAGAAATACATTTGATAGTTCCAGCTGTAATTTCTGCTGATAATCAACATTCAGTGCAGGTCATGTTCTTCCAAGAATATTTTTAAAAATTGCATATTCACATCAGAATCTCCATGACATGGCTTCTTTCCCGTAAGCATATTATAGTTCTTCAATGTTATGTTAGTAGAAGCTCTGTATGAAACATCTCCATATACATATTTCAGCAGTGTTTAGGCTTTGTTTCTTTTATTTGGTTTCTGAAAATATAGGGTCACTATCAAAAGTTGAATTAAAGTGCATGCCCATTATATTTGATTTCAGTAGCACCTCTGTGCCTACATACGTTTGTATAAAAAGATGTTAGTAAACACAGTGTGCAAAAACAGATCAGTGCAGGCATATGGTTTTCAAACATCTATAAATTTATTTCTCCATTTGAAATGTACATAAATGTGAACTGATACAATCAGTACTCCCCTTTTTAAAAGACAGCTTTCAAGGAGAGTCTTTTGAGATGTAACAAGCTAAATATACTTTTAACATCAATAAGTATTGAGAGGGTTTTTAGGGTTTTTAGAGTTCACTGCTCCATTTTTCATCATTTGTAACTCTTCATTACCTGCTACACAACATCCAGCTTAGGCAAGGAGATTCTGCTAGCCACTGTCATCAACATGTTGTTAGACACTGCCGCAGTGAGAGATGATAAACAGGGAAGCGAGAAAAGTGCAATCGAGAAAGAACAGATTTTTTTCCCTCTTGACAACAAAATCCAAAATGTAGAAATAAGACTCTTGTTTAGTTACATTAAAGTTTTTATTTTATCATTATTTGAGATCTAGAATATTGCTACGCTGCTGTCCCCCTTTCACTCTCAGCATTAAAAAAAAAAAATATCTGAAAAATCCAGAAAAAGACATCCTAACCATAGCTGAGGCTGGACTGCCCAGAGTCCCCTGTTTTCCTGTTAGTAGGGAAGGAAATGCAAGCTTCTTGCAAACAGCATATTTGAGAGTAAAGTCTTGAATCCAAACAAACAGCCTTCATTTTCACGTATAAATGTCAAATATCTCTTAAAACTGAAGTGACCAGAGGCACAGAACAAGAGGCAGTGTTTTGCCAGCCCACTCCTACACAAGGCTGAGCACCTCCTGATGGATGCTGAACCCACCCAGCTTGCTTCAGCCTGTTGGAGAGAACCTCTGCCAGCCCCCAGAAACTCCATTGCTCCCTACCAACTGGAAGGATAAGGAATAAAAATGCCATAGAGAAGACGACCTGCAAGCAAAAATACCCAGTATATACAAAACCCTTTATTTGCAATCTCTTAAATATTTTTAGAGTCTGGAAATTAAAAAACTGATTTTCATAATGCTTACTTTAAACTTAAATCACCTAAACCTTTAAAGAAAGATGGGGAAAAAAGCAACAAATTCCTAAAAAGAGCAATTATATCACCACTGTCCAAAACCTCTTTTATAATTTGTAGCCAGTGCCTTATATCTTACTATATAACTCTGAGCCACCAGAAAGACCTTTTCATTCCAGCCAAGCCACATAACTCTGCAGAGCCAACAGCTCTCCTGAGGAAGAAAAGGCTAGGAGCTGAGAAACCTTGTAGATAACTTTACATTATATTTAATCTACGTCAGTCTAGAAATCTAAAATGACAGAGACCCGAAGTACCAACAGCAGTGAGCTTTAGATGAATTTCAATATGCCTTTTTTTTTTTTTTTTAGCACAAGCTCACGTGACTTGTTAAATAATTTACTCTATAAATTACTTATCCTGTCTTATTTATTAACAATTCTAGAGTGCTTTATATAACTGCATCAGTAATTTACTTTGTGGTTTTGAAACATACGCAATACACAATCACCTCTTTCTTTTACTAGACAGGCGCTAAGAATTCACCTACTATTTTGTTGGCGAACAGTTCTTCCTGACACACACCAATTAATTTCAAATTCCATTTACCTGAATAATCATAAGTCAACATATTAATGACTTGATACCAGAAACTAGGCCAGGAATACACTAACAGCACTAGAAGTCTCTTTGAAATCAAGATCTATGAACTGTCACACATGCTGACATATACTAACAATGCACATTTCTTAATGAGAAAGTATCAGACTGGTCCTTCCACAAAAAGTCTTGAACACTTTTGATGTTAGTAATTTACTGCCCTATTAATATTCTTGCTCAAGTGATCTCAGTAAGGACTACTTATTTGCTGTAGTGCCTGGATTTAACAATGCTCATACACTTGTTTTGCTCTCACACTCTTGTTCCTCAGCTCTTATCATGAGCCTCGGTGACTGATATCAGTTTTAATGCAGGGCCTCACTTTGGAGTTCCATTTATCTTCATAGTATCAGTACTACCAAACAATTATTATGATTGAGCTTCGTTTTGATGAGCAGTTTTAGCACTGGCATATGCTTTTCAGATCAAGACCAGCATCCTAACCAGCAAATCCAAAACCTTACTAGAGGCAGAGCATTTCCAAATGCTTATTCCTCAGAATGAGCAAACTTGCAAAATAACAAGGAAAGGAAAGACTGAGGAAGATGACTAAGAAAAGCACCAGGCAGAAATACTCCTATGCCCTCCCACACTGAGCTGCAGCAGTTGGGCTTCACATGGCTGATGCAGAAGTGCTCTAGAGGTCTTTTTGCTGATTTCTGTATGTTTGGATGCAGATCCAAGCAGAAATATAGTGACACTTGAAATGAGAGGAGTGGGTTCATTGGGCTTTAACCTGCCATTTGCATGTGAACTGCTATAGAGACAAAGCTCCATGCGCAGGCACACACGACCATGGGTCTGCTGTTCCTACCAGCAACACCCCATTTATCTCGCAACTCTTAGGGCCAAGGGGACACCCTGCTGCCCCTCACATCCTTCCAGTTCAGCAGCCAGCCCTGTGCACCACCACAGGGCCATGTATCCACCTAAACCATATGGTTCTCGCCAAACCTCAGAGTACATAGCCCAGATATGGGACTTCAGGCAGCCCCTGAGTCAATGGATGCCATGCCTAAGATTGCCGGATCCACCCCAGTTGAGAGGAAGTCATAAAGCATAAATGGAGGATTGGTCTCAACAGGCATGTGGGAAATACATATGGATAAATTACTAGAAATTAAGTGTCTTATGCTCTTCTTCTCTTATTCATAACAAAAGTAATTCCACTGGAGATAAACAGAATTGTGCTCTTGTATCTACAGAGCACAAAAAACTAAAATCAGGCCTCGTGCTTCCTAAGTAAAATGTAATGCTTCCATTTCTTAGTTAGAATAAAGCAGGATGTACAGTATTAAAAAGATGTCTTCACAACTTGCATCTACCATAAAAGAACCACATCCTCACATATTTATTTTTCACTAAATTCTCACAAAGTGATGGCCATTGCAGACCAACTTTTATGTCTACAAAGACATTAAAAGGCCTTATGTTCAAAGTACTCTAGAAAAGACCATCTTAAAATACGTGCCACAGCATCTCCTGAGAAATCCATGAGTCAAAATTATTTTTAGATTACCAAACACAACAACATGCAATGTCACAGAATGATACAGTAAAAACTGAGCAGAACTGTAAAGACAGCAATGATGAAAAAACACAGGACAGAATAAAAGCAAGAAGCACCAGTGCAAAATGACTAGACATGTTTCAAGCTACTTGTGGACAGAGTACATATTTATGTACACATTTCTTCCCATGGCCTTTTAAACAAAGTTTAAATTCTAGGAGGAAACTGCTGCATAACCTTCAAATAGGGAGTATAAAGTAATAAGCCTAGGAAAGCCTATGAAAATCAGCAGAGATGCCTAGCTAGAAGCAATCTTTTTTAACGAAGCAATCCACTGAACATTAAGCAAACATATGAAACAATAACTGCTGTAAGGACTTGAAAATATTGTTTCACTCTCACAGGTCCTAAAAATCTACTAAAGGTAGGCCACAGAGGAACAGCAGGGATAAAAGCCCATGTTTTCTTCCCTCAACTCACTGGGAAATGCAGCAAATGGACTGTCTCAAACTGCAGAAAGGTAGCCCAAAGGCTATAGCATTAATCTAATATCACTAATAACACTTAGTGACATTTTTGTGTTGTTTCTAAAGAAATCCAAGAAAGAGGAGAAGGAAGTAGAAATGAAACTGTGAGAAATCTGTACACATTTGGGAAAAAATATTCCAGAAGTTGTTACAATAAAATTGTCATGTAAAATAAATAAATAAATAAATAAAAATCTGAAAACAGGGGCCTGGGAAGAAAGAGGTGGAAAAAACAAATTTAAAAGGCTTTTCAACCCCAGGTCTTTCATCTGCATCTCCGTATCTAACATTTTTGCTCAGCAACAGTCCTTGTGCCTTTTCTCAGCTAAGGCATGCAGATGCCCCAGAGTGCAGGGCAGTCAGAGGATGCAGGATTGAGCAGGAATTGCTGTACAACTCCCTCACCAATTATCAGCTGCAGGCAAGCAGGGATGGAAGCCACACACAGGCGAGAGAGAGAGAGAAGAAGAAAAAAAAAAAAAAAAAAAAAAAAAACTTTTTTCACCTTCTTCCCTATTAATGAGGGTTTCCTATTCCTCCATCACTCGCTAAAAGAGCACTGGGCTCGCTCCCCTGCAAGCTCAGGGCCAGATTACGGAGAAGGGCAAAGAGGGCTCGCATTCTTACGGGTATAGGAGGGAAGAGTTTGCGGCTTTCTCAGAATTATGCCGCATCCCTTCCCTTTCTTTTTTATTTTTTTCCCCCAACACAAAAAAGGGTATGGAGTGAAGAGACCACTGAAGAGGGTGAAATCCCACTAAAGCTCACATAATTAAACCGAGGGCTCGAAAGTAAAATAAATCAATAACTTAAGACCTCGTCCGGGTCCACCTCAGAGGTGCGCTTTGGGCTGCGCACACCCCGGGGGCAATCAGGGCCGGAGGCAGCACCGGGCACCCACCCCGCTCTGCGCTACTCCTCGGCCGGCAGCGACTCCGCACCCACCTCCCGCCCCGTTCGCGGGGAACCACACCGTGGCAATGGGGATTTATCATCCTACTGTGCTCTCACGAGTATCGCTGGGAAGCTGAGAGTAATTAAATCACAGCGGGCTTTCTGGCTCCCAGCCACCGCAGCTGCCCGCGGAACAAGTGCATCTCCGCGCGGGGAAGTTGCCCTCCACCCGCCGCGCCCGGACTGGGGCCGAGGCCGGCCCGTACTCACATCTCAGTGACATTGTCATCCTCGGCGCTCCGCTGCGGCACGGGGAAGGAGGCGATGCCCGGCACTGGCTCCGAGCACCAGATCCGCCAGGAACTGCAGCGACAGGACGAGGGGCAGCCTAGCGCGCCCCGCCAGCAGCCCAGCACCAGACAGCACAAGCCCCACAGCCGCGCAAGGCCGGGCCCCGGCCTCCGCCGCCAGGACACCATGCCGCCCGCTCACTCCAGCACTGCCCGACGGCCTCCTCCCGCTGCTGCTGCCGCTGCCGCTGTCGGGGCGCACGCCCGGAGGGTGCGCAGCCTTCTGCGCCGCGGGCCGGCACCCCGCGGCCGGGGCTCACATGGGCTCGCCGCGCCGCAGCCGCAGCCGCCCCGCCGCGGTGCCCGCCCGGGGCTGCGGAGCGGTGAGACTCGGGAGAGCGGGGCTCGGCGTGGCACCTGCCCCGGCCCCGCGGGCGAGCAGCGGCGCCGCCTGCCCCCGCGGCGGCTCCAGATGATGCTGCAAAACGCTCCGAGCGTAGTGGCGGGGGCAGGTGGAGGAGGCTGCGCTCCTACCTCTGGGGGCTGGGGTGCCACTGCCCGCGAGAGAGAGAGGCGGGATGCGGGCGGGGAGGGAGGGCGCAGCCCGCGGCAGCGGCGGGGCTCGGGGCGCCGAGCTCTCCGCTTCACGCACCGTCTCCTCCTCCCTTCAGCTGATAATAAAGCAGCCCTAGCTCCTGCTCCAGCCCAAGCCGGGGAGCTGCCGGCAAAGTGACGTGGAGCTGACGCAAAGAGGGGCAGAAACTCCACAAAATGAGCCTGAAATCCAAAAAAAAAAAAAAAAAAGAAAGAAAAAAAAAAAAAAAAAAAAAAAAAAAAAAAAGAACAAAAGCAACTAGGGAGGGGAGGGAGGAGGGGGAGGAGGAGGGTGCCGAAGAGAGAGAGATACCAATAGGCAGTCTGCGCCGAAGCCTTCTCTCACACGCGTGCACAAACACACACACATACTCGCACACACACACACATACTCATGCACACTCACGCACCCCTGGGGGATGGAGGACTGCCCCAGGTGCGGATTGTGCGCCACGCAGGGCGCCGCCGGAGTGGCGGGTGGAAGCACCTTGGGGAGAGGCAGCGGGCAGCTGCTGGGGTGGAGGTGACGGCACCCCTCGGCGCGCTAAATGAGAATGCCTTAAGAGACCTGGGAGGCGGTAGCTGAACGGCCCTAAAATGCCTTTCTCTTTCCCCAGAACGCCCTGTCCATCCCTCAGCAGCTCAGCAGTCTGGTTCTCCTTCTTCCCCTCAGATGTCCCCCCCGCTCCCCCCCCCTCCACTATCGCAGGGTGCGGGTTTTCCGCAGCGATTTCTGTGCCCTGAGCCCGCCGCAGTGGCCGGCGCTGCGCGCTCCGCAGGCGCCACCGCGCGTCCCACCGCCGCCATACACCGCGCCCGCGGCCGCCGCCCCGCGGAGCTCAGCGGCACCGGCGGCAACTAGCGCCCGGCCATCATTTGCCCACGCTGCCTGCCGGCCCGTGCGGCGCCCGGCTTTGGGGGTCTCCTAGAGCTGGGGGTTATCATTTGGTGTAGGTCTGACCTACATGCGTGTGTAATGTATTTGCAGATTCAATGAGCAACCGACTGGGGAAACTGGGGATTGTAGTGTTGTTGTTCTGTCACTACTGAGTCACTGTTCCTCGTGCCCGGATAAATATCGGGCAGTCACTTCTTCATGTTGGCAGATTACTTGCTTGCCTACATGCCACTATATTCAAGGATGGTGATGGCCCTTTCTTACTGAATTGCTAGGGCTGGGTATTTTGAAATGAGTAATTCAGGGTTCCACCTGAGTTAAAGAAATAATGGTTACAGAATTTTCACTACAAAGATACAGAACAAGTTGTCACTATGCTGTTTAGAAAGTGCTCAGGAATCAATTTGACATGTCACATGTTAATTGAATGAACACTCCGTTCTATTTGCATTTCTCAGGCTACGGAAAAATACAGTTCTTGCTGGGTACATTCATAGGCCTGACACAGTCACCGGCAGGGCTGTTCTGCTTTCAAAGAACATCCTGCTAACACAGCCTCAGCCATACCTCGCCGGAACTCTGATTCATGCTTCTGTATAGGGCAATGAGTAAAGACTGGAAAAAAGATATATAAATTAAAATAGTGTCAATCAGGTTACCATATTTACATCAAATTAATTAGAAATCTAAATAAAATGGACGTACACGTACAGGTCTTCTACTCAGAATACAAATCTTTCCTGTCAGGCCCAGCATTTTGTCATTTCTATATAATACACAGGGAAGGCTCAGGGAGTCCCAAGCAATAAGAATGTCCTAAACCCACATAGTGCAGTGTAAGAATGTGAAAAAATCATGAAAATATTTTTCAAGCACAAGATATTTTATCCGTAGGTAACACAACTCTGGACAAAACTGGGAGGAGGGGGTATTCATTGTTTTAAATTAGGAGATTTTTTCTAAATGGAATTGTTCACAGAAATATAACAAGTAAGATTTTAAAAAATCCTAGGGCAATGTTCTGGATGCAGTACTAGTTGGGATTTTTAAAGGATTGGGAGAAAAGTGTTTAAAGAGGAAAAGAGAGAGGGGAAGATAAATAGTGCAAATGGCAACAAGATGCTATTTACAAAAGAGGAGAGGAGAGGAGAGGAGAGGAGAGGAGAGGAGAGGAGAGGAGAGGAGAGGAGAGGAGAGGAGAGGAGAGGAGAGGAGAGGAGAGGAGAGGAGAGGAGAGGAGAGGAGAGGAGAGGAGAGGAGAGGAGAGGAGAGGAGAGGAGAAAGGAAAAGAAAGGAAAGAAAGGAAAAGAAAAGGAAAGAGAAGGAAAGGAAAGAGAAAAAAGGGAAAAAAAAAAAAAAAAAAAAAAAAAAAAAAAAAAAAAGTTGGGGAGAGGTCTCTAATGCAATTAAGCTTCCAAACCCTGGAAAGCACTGCAAACCTGAAATACTGTTCTGCAGAAAAATCTGCTTCCAGCTCTATGCCTGATTTCTTCTTAGTGAACACAAGAACATTAGCTCTTACAGGCAGTAAATACTCATGGTAATGATCTTAATGACTTTGTGGCAATAAGCTTCCATTTTTCTGATTCTGTATGGGTTCATACTAGAGTTTACTATCTCAGAGACATATCATGCCTGTTTTCTGGGATTTCTGAAAATTGAGAACTGTCAAAATTTAAGGTGGAGCCACACAGATGGGTCCAGTAGTCCAGTAGATCAATGGTGTTGGAAGAATGAAGCTCTACAGATAAGTTCTGGAACTTGATGAGCTGTGGGTTGGTATTAATGCTGGAACATGCACTTGAAAGCAGCATTACCAGCTGTTGTAAATGGTGGTTTGGATTTTCCATGAAAGCATTGCTGAGGCACATGGCAGTCCTTTTGTAGAAGGGTTGGGGCTCACACCACCACCATCTCTAAACGTAGAGCTTAATGACATAAGTTGGTGGGGTGGGGGAAGATGGCTGAAATGAAGGGGGTGTTCCACCTGGAACCACCAGCTGTCCTGCAGAGCTGGGGAAACAGGTAGCTACTTCACAGGCATGGCTGTGTGTCTGGAGTCCTTTAGTTCCAGTGTTACAAGTGGCACAAAGTATGATAAACTGTAACTGTTTCTACATGAATGTATTTATCTGTAAAGACAGCACCATTCTTCTATGCTTTTTCTCACAGAGTAAGGAGAGTAGTAAATCTTTGCTCAACTACTGCCTAACAGCTATTACCTAAAGGACAACCACAACCAAACCACCAGAGAAAGCGAGCTTTCTGGGAGTGCCATGAGAGCACACATCATTCCAAATGTGGTGAAAATAGAGCAAAACCCTAAAAATGTGACACAGCAGCAGAGTGTGATCAGAGGCCTAGAAAATAGGAGGTCTGTGTTAGGATAGAAAGAACAGTTTTTTTGGTGTTCAGGAGGTTGAAGGGAGGTGCTGTTACACTCCTGAAATCTGCAAAGTGCTCTGTGGGGGTGTAGGTGATAAATTTTTACCTTGTCTACTAGATCAGACAAGAAATAATGGACTTAATTTACAGCAAGGAAGATTCATGTCAGACATTACAAAAACTTCTGTATTGCTAGTACTACAAATGGGTGACCTCAGAGAATGCCAGGATCTCAAGCACCGAGCCTGTTGAGGAGAGAGAGGTGAGCATCTCCCCACATCAGGTGAGGCAAATTTTAATTTAGTTAAAAACAAATTAACAGCCTTGCAGATGTTCTTTTCCCTTACAGTATGCACTTCTTTGTCCATTTTTTTTTTTAACTGGTGTAAATGAAGTTATGAGAACGTGTTCTGAATATGCTGAATAATCAAAGTGTTTTCTTGAAATTACTGTCCTGAAACCTAAAGTCATATAAGATACATAAAACATCTTCATGTATCATAGAATAGAAATTACAGTAAGTACCTGGAAAGGTGCAGCATGATGGATTAGCACAAAAAAAGACAAGATCTGGAAGTTCAAAGAATCTCTGTAAGAGTGTTGTTATTCAGTTGGGAGTATAAAGAACTGTGCCATGTAGGCTGGGGAAAGGTGAGGGCAGAGTGTCCTATCCTACCCAAAGCCGTGCACACAGGAGGACCAGCCTTACATGCCAGCACTAAAGCTGCAATAGAAGCTTTGTGTCCTGCTTGCATTTTGCTTACTGCATGGGGATTCTGAGCAGTTAGAGGAGAGGAAGCATGGACCACTTGTAGGATCTCTGGATTTTATCAGTAGCTTTTTGCTAACCAGACTTATATGCTGATTCCAGTGCAACTTCCCACATGAGGATTTTCCTGCATTCAAACTAAGCCGTGATCAGAGGGACACAGTTGCAATATGACTCACAGAACACATATGAACTTAAATCTCAAATGTCTGCTATGTTGTTAACTATGCTGAGATGGACTTGACCCTCTTTCCCAATCTCCCACATCTTTTCCCTCAATAATGAAAATTGCTTCCATGGAGCTCTTTTCAGAACTACTTCCTAACTCAAGGTACCCTCTAAGTGTCCCAGACCAGCCTTCGTTATATGCAGTGTCCCACCCGTTTAAAGTTTCATCTGCCTTCTTAATCGTCACTCATTTTGCAATGCTGAATAATGGATGTGATTTCTCCTTATCTTTTTCAAGCAGTGATTTACGTTTATTGACTTTAAAGTGGAGCTCAATCCTGCCACCTCGTGCTCAAGAAGATTAGCACACCACCTATCACATCTCTAACAAGCCAGGAATTAAATGAGACACTGACCATCTAATAGCTGGTTCCAGCTGGATATTACCAGAGAAATCATTTTGTTTGTGTAGCTACTCTTCTAGGGGCACTCTTCATGTTTCTGTGTCACTTCTCACATCCACAAATTGTTTCAGAGATAAGGGATGTCAGTGGCATCCCAAGCACATTAATAAAGCAAGGCATATACCCCAGACTCCTGGCCTGCCATCTGTGTCTGTCTCATGGCCAATGTATTAAACAGAGTTTCTGGTAACACTGTGTTAATGTTTATCGCAATGTGCTACAAGGGCAGCATTACATGCTTTTCATCAAGAAGCAGTCACATCATGGAGTAGAGGCAAGGATTCTCCTCATTTATCACAAAAGCTTGTATTTTTTGAGAAGGTAGTGAAAGTAATGATTGCATGGAGCATGAACTTCCATTTTTGGCAGAACTTTTTCCTGTCTGACAGGGCGTCACTGCAGCTAGCTCCTATCTGGATCACTGCAGGTTGCTACATGTACTTCACTGCCTTGTCCACCACTCTTCTTAGTCTCCCTGTAGACAGCCAAGCAGGAGAGCTTCTTGACTGTACACCTATCCATGTACAGCTTCCTGAACACCTGACAGCAATTGTAAATGATATTTTTACCTCTGCACGGGAAGGGGCTGCCCAGGTGGTAGGGTCACCATCCCTACAGGTATTCAAGAAACATTTAGATGTTGTACTGAGGGACATGGGTTAGTGGGAAATATGGGTGGTGGGTGGTGGATGGTTGGGGTTGGACTGGATGATCTCATAGGTCTTTTCCCACGTTGGTGAATCTGTGTGTTAGTGACAGGAATCCTAAAGCAGCTGATCGTCTCTAATATTCCATTTTGCTGATTTTGTCAAATGATATTCAAGTTAAATTTTTATCACATGCATGGACTTGCTCAATCACAGCAATGATTAGTCCTCCAGATAATCCAGATTATTCTCTGTATGTCTATATGCAGACACATATTACAAGGCTCAATGGGTGGAAAATGTAAACATAATAAAAATCTGAAATTAATTGACAGTTTTCTCCCAGTTTAAAAACAATTCAGACACAAATTATGATTTTTTTAAATTTTTTATTTATTTATTTATTTTTTTGCACTGAGCCAATGATGTTTTGAACCCTTCTTTACAGTAATCAGTAAAATTGGTAAAACAAACAAACAAAACAAGCTCAGTTTCTGGTACAATAGTTTAAAGGATAAGAAATCATCTGACAACTTAGCTATAGAACATTGCAAGTCAACTTCAGTTACCATTGTGAATTACTGAGTTACTGCTACTTACTGTCTTCCTATCAGATGGACTACATACCACAAATGTGTGTCGTTTGTGATTTTGGAGTTAAGGTAGTTTTGCATGGGGCCAAGACATGATTTTTACTCCTTAATTTCTGGGCCAATAGGAAGAAATCTCTGTAGCCTATTAAGATAGAAATCTCTTAATTTATGATGCAGATCTGCTTGTCACAGCCATACCAATGTCTTACTCAAGCTGGGGTACCATCTCATGACATGGCTTGTTTCTCCAAGAAAAAATATTTCATGTACAGTTGTGTGTATTGCTGATGGCACAGGAGGGACACAGTAACATGCAAAACTACAAATGGTGACTGCACATGCCTCTTCTCAAGATGCTATGGATAACAGCCATGAACAGAGAAAAGCAAACTAGCAGAGAGCTAGAAGCTCAGAAATTGTTTCCAACTGACCCATTTAGAACTGAAAGATCCTGATGGTCTGTAACACGGAGGTGAACTGAGGTAATTCTTCCACTTAGCTTCTCGATAATGACAATTTGATAAATTTAATCTTCTTCCATCTGAAGGTCATGTATGAAAGAGCGATACTAGAGGTGATGCTATGTAAAGGTAGTACTTCTTATTAGCAATTTATGTTTTATTTTATTATACCTGTCTCACCTGATGTCCTACAGGTCCTGCAGGCTCTTCCATATGCATTTAAAGACATTACACAATATTCACTATTTTTAAGACTGGGCAAGAGGAGAATAGGACTACTGAAATAAAAAACCTACAGTCTTATATGACCTTCAATCATAGAACAGTATGATACTCTGCTCTCAGAAAATGGCTGTCTCATTCTCTGCTTATGAAATCATCTCTTGATGCTGATAAAATTCTGTGCCTGACTTTTCTATGTGAAAAAAGTGTAGTGACAAATTTACTGCCAAACCATTTTTCTGCAGGGTTTCTGGTCCCTTTCAAGTTTGATTTCAGGATTTAGTATGGAGTGAAAGCTATGCAGATACCTTTGATTGACCCGTTCCACTGTGCTCTTTCACCTACAACTTTGACTAAGGTCACCATTCTTGCTAATCTTCTTCCCGGGCTCCACAGCCTTTGCTGGCAACCAAGATGTTGTGATCTTTTCTTTCCAACAACACCCAGGTTTGGTAACAGGCCATAAAGGATTGTCTTACATAATGCTCTGCAGGTTTCTATGGTAGTTCCACTTGGTTTCCCACAGCAACCACATAATATAAGAGACATTTTAAGCTGTACCATCATCATAACGTCTTAATCCTTTTCATAAGATTCTGATAGTGTTGCTTCTTCATTCAGGCACTGTTGAGGCACCACATGCTGCCAGATTTTCTGAAGTTCAAAAGTTGCTTTGTGGCTTGGCAACATCTTAGTCAATGGAAAAGCTGATAGTTGCCTTCTAACAGAGAATGTCATAGGATCACAATATCTGAGAACATTTTCGTTTTGAAAGTGTTAGCATAATTTAATCTCAGGGTGTGGGGTTTTGTTTTTTTGTTGTTGTTGTTTTTGTTTTGTTTGGGTTTTTTGTTGTTTTTGTTTGTTTGTTTGTTTGTTTTTGATATTGTCTCTAAATTGCTAGCTAAAGCAGTATACATCTGGCCCTCTGAAGCTGCAGAGCTTATTATGTGTTACCTACAGTTCTGCAGAGGAAGCAGTGCCAGTTGATTGCTAACAGTATTCACATTCATTTAAGGTGAATCAGCTTACAGTTTAAGTCCTAAAGCTGAAGTCAGTAAAATATTCCTATTGCTGTAACTATCACTTATTTGTTTTGCACAGCTTAGTACTCTGAATTTAAATGCTGCTTGAGTTGTACTTTTTTACCTTGGCCTTATGTTCCATCTGCTAGCTGAAACTGGTAAAGCAGCAGAAGTTTATATCTATTTTCAGTGGAATTTGCTAGAGGTATTTGTAGGGATTATCTTTTTTAGATGTATGAAAATTATCATTTATGTATTCCATTCATGCCTAAAATATGTGGTTATATTCCCTATTTTTTTCACATTTCACATTGATGGCTGAACTTTCATAAATTATATTATTCACTTGAACATTTCATCCAAGAATTACAGAGCAAAAAAAAAAAAAAAAAAAAAAGAGAGAGAGAAGGGATAGTTCTCCCCCTCTCACCTTCGTAACTGCAAGCAGAAGGTTTTATTTTCTTAGCCATAGATTACTCTAACACTTTCAAAACTTCAGGTTAAAATTTGCATTACAATTAAATTCATTTTTCCAAGGACATGATACATAACCTGTCCATAAATTTGTCCTGAGTTCATGGGTCTTTAAAGGGATTAAGATGTAATTTTGCATAAACCAGGAGAGATTGCTACAGTCTTTCCCTGCCCAGTAGTAGTCTTAACTCAGCAGATTTCTGAGAATATGCCATAAGCCAGCCCCAATTGTCTTTCCAGTCATTGCCTTCAAGTTAGTGAATCAGCTGTTCCAGTTCTTTGGCTGGGTCTCCATATCTTAGAATGGTTCCCTCATTTCAAATGCAATTTGTGAATTTTAGCAACCCTTCTATCAGTACCAAGCTGCAAAGGCAATTCATGATCTCCTATTGAGGGTGACACTATAAAATATTTAAACCTGATTTTCCCCCATCATTCACAGTTTCATCACTCATCCCAAGTGATAAAGATTAAGTGAACTGAGTGAACCAAGACAATTCTACACTTTCTTTCTACAGACACTGTTGCTTTTATTTCTCATTGACATGGACAACTCTATACAGGACAGTTGTTCCTGTCAGTGGTACTTCTTCATTATTTTTCTTCTTGAACTGTTAGATATCTCATCTCATCCACACCATAGGCATTCCCCCAAATTTTCTGCACACCATAGAATAGTAGAATCGCAGAATGGCTTGGGATTGGAGGGTCTTTAAAAGATTATCTAGTTTCAGTTCCTTACCATGGACTGGGTTACCACCCACTAGATCAGGCTGCCCAGGGCTCCATCCAACCTAGCTTGAACACCTCCAGAGATGGGGCACCACAGCTTCTCTGGGAAGCCTGTGCCAGCACCTCACCAAAGGATGATAAATAATTTTCCCCTAATATCTAATATAAATCTCCTTTCAATTTTGAACTATTTCCCCTTTTTCTATTATTACTGGGCCATGCGAGAAGACACTCTCTATCTTGTTTATAAACTGCATTTATAAGCCCACTTTAAATACTGGAAGACCACAATGAGGTCTCCCTGCAGCCTTCTTTTTTCCAGTCTGAACAAATCCAGTTCCTTCAGTGTTCAGTCTGGAGAAGAGAAGGCTGTAGGAGCTACCTTCCGATTTTTAAAGGTAGATAATAAACAGGAAGGAAATCATCTTTTTGTAGAGGTAGATAGCAATAGGAGAAGGGGCAATGGTTTTATACTAAAGGAGGAAATATTTAGATCAGATGTCAGGGGGAATTTTTTCACTGAGAGGGTGCTGAGGTGCTGGATGAGGTTGCCCGCAGAGGTTATGGTTGTCCCTTTTCTGGAGGTCACGTCAGAAGGGATCCTGGGCAAGCTGATGCAGTACTTGATCTAGAGGTTGGCAAATCTGACTGCAGCAGAATAGTTGAAAACTGATGAAAATAGTTGAAAACTGTCTTCCAACCCAAGACACTCTATGATTCTATGATCTTCATGGCCCTTGTCTGGATTAGCTCCAACAGGTCTATGTCATTCTTTTGTTAAAAACTCCAGGACTGGATTCAGTACTCTAGGTGGAGTATCACAACAACAGAGCATAGGGAGGAAGTCACTCTTTTGGCCAGTCTTATCCTGGGTTGCATCAAGAGAAGAGTGAACACAGATCAAGTGAGGTTACTCTGCTCCTCTACTCTGCTCTCATAAGATCCCACCTGGAGTACCATGTCCAGTTCTGGAGCCCCCAGCATAAGTAGGACAAGAAGTTTTGGTGGCAGGTCTACAGGAGAGCCACTAACATTATCAAAGGGCTGGAGTACCTCCCCTACAGGGACAGGCTGAGAGAGCTGGGGCTCTTCAGTATGAGGAAGAGAAGGCTCTGAGGAGAACCTATAGTGGCCTACCAGTACCTGAAGGGGACCTACAGGAAAGCTGGGGAGGGACTTTTTTTATAAGGACAGATAGAGACAGGGTGAGGGGAAATGGTTTTAATCTGGAAGAGAGTAGACTTAGGCTAGATATCAGGTAGAAATTTTTTACTGTGAAGGTGCTGAGACACTGGAACAGGTTGCCCGGTGAAGTTGTGGATGCCCCCTCCCTGGAAGCATTCAAGTCCAGGCTGGATGGGGTCTTGAGCATCCTAGGGGGTGGAGTCCCTTCCATAGGGACTGGAACTAGATTATCTTAAGGGTCCTTTCCAACCCAAACCATTCTTTTTCTATGATTCTATGAGCATGTTCTGAAATTCTCTACTAAGAAATCTACAGGTGACTATCTGAGTGTGCAAGACTGTTTTCCATATACTTCTGCCTTTGAATTACCCTTTGAGGAAATTTCTGCTGAGGTTCCTGTAAATATTTAGAGGACACAAACACTGAAAGAGCTTGATCATAATGCCCTTTCCTAATGAATTTCTTGTTCACGATTCTTGACCATCTTTTATTTCTGACAATGAAGTATAGAAGACTTGAAAGAGCATTCTCCTCAAAAGCAGTGAGAAAGTTCCCCTGCAGGTTCAAGTGCATCATAGTCCAGCATACCAACAATGTTAAGTTCATTGACCAGCGGTCAGTAGCACTTAGTTGTCACCATGATTCAGACAAAAGATCATCTCTTTTATATGTAGCAGAAGCATTTTGTTAACTATATAACTGTTCAGCAGCACTCTGTGTCTGTTTTCCAAGATTTACTCCTGTAGAATTCAGCTCAGTTTTTGCATCTGGGCCACTGATACTTATAGAATAATTGATCTGATTTTTCTGGCTGATTCCCCACTACTCAGACCTTCTCCCTCCATTTCTCAGTGGCTTTAGACATTATAAAACCCCAGGAAATCAATTCAGTTCTGAAACATACAACCAGCATCCAGCCCTGAAACTCATGTCTTTGTAGTCCACACCTGTTTGGTTAATTTAGCCACAACAGCAACTCTACTTTTCTGGCACTGTCCTGACAAGCATGCAAAACCCACCTCTTCCCATGGTGCAACATTTCCTTATAGCCTCTGTACTTGGGACTAGACATCTCTGATTCAATATTCTTCTTGGCACAGGACTGTGCCTCATCAGTGTTTTGTGCAGTCATGTCAGCCAGAGATTCCCCAGGTGTTTTTATAGCTAAGAATAACTTTCTCTAGTCATGTTTCACGCATGGCCAAACCCAATTTATGTCCTGGTTTCACCCTTTAATGCAGGTACAGCTTACTTACAATTGGATGTACTCTCCCTTTCATTTTGGCATCCACAGTTGCTGAGCCAATTGGGGTCTTGCTACAGCTACAGAGTTTACACCAGGCTTGGGACAAGCATCTGGCCTTACTACTGTTGTGTGTGTGAACAGGGCTGCAACTGTGATTTTTTCCATCGCTTTTTAAGGAAATCAGTCTAACATCCCACTTCATATTGCATATAAATCTATGTTATCTCTTCTGGGGAGGCTCTAGAGAGGTCTCTGAGACCCTGGTTAGTTTTCCTTCCCATCACTGTTTCTTGTGTTGTGTCCTGTCTGGATTTATTTCATGGATGGAACTTGTGCAGTAGCACCTACTTCATTATTATTGCTATTATTATTATTATTATTCATTCATTCATTCATTTTTTGTTTGTTTTTTACCTGAGAGAGGATGTGGAAGTTGAAAGGTTTCCTAGGGCTTCAGTCTCCCACAGATTCCAGTCATAAGAGCCTGAACAATGTACACAATCCCTTGCTTGAACCGAAAGCAATATTTACTGAAAGGCAGATGGCCTGACGGTTAAAAGGCTAAAAGCTTCGTTAAACATGTGTGTGTGTTGCCATTGATTGTGGATTTGATGGTATTTAAGTGTACTTTGGAAGGAAACCACTGATGTAGGGCGCTCTACTTGTCAACCTTACTCCATTCCAGTGTGAAACAGCCTAACAGATTGTCAATTTATTAATTGACCACAGAGTGTGGGTCAAAGGACTGAAGTACACCGGTGGTAATTACTGTGGATTGATAAATCTGGGCACTTGAAAGTTCAAGGCTGCTTCAGTGTAACTTTTTATGTAGTGAGAGAACTAGCAAATATCTGGGGTTAAGTTTGCTCAACACTTGTGGCTGAATGCCAAAGTATCTTTTCAGGTCATTAACTTTAAAACTCTGATCTGGAGATGTTGCTTCAGGAACTCATTTGTCTTGGCAGGACAACATAGACTCAGCCACATGTGGAAAAACAAGTGTCACCATTTTGAAAGGTGGATGAATATGATTATTAAAGTGATATGTTTACCAGAATACATGAAGTTCCTTTTATTGCTTGAGGATTTAACTGTTTGTACAAATGCTTGCTATTGTTCTTTTTTTTTTTTTTTTTTTTTTTTACCTGTTGTTAAAATAAGTTGTTCCTTCTTACCTAGTTCCATCAGAATTTCTAAAATTTGTATTTAATTTTTCTGGTAAGCAGCAATAATGCAGATGATGAAATGAGAAAATTAGTATATTAATGGATTATTAATATTTTAAGGACAAATATGCTTTTTAATGTGATAAACCCATCATATTACTTTTCACACATCTATAAAGCTTTATATTCTAAGTTTATATCATATATTTATGGAACATATATATTCATAGTTCATATTTTAATACTTTCCATAGTTATATTTTTTAATATTTATATTTTTTTATGTTTAGTGAATGACAGCAGTAACCATGAAGCCACTGGTCCAGCTAGTAGTTCATTAAAGTTATCTAAGATCAATTTACTCACACTAAGCATGTTATTTCTAGTGACCTAGAAATGCAAGCCATAAGCACAAAAACGCAAACACTTTAAAGCTGACAAAACAAAAATCACATGCTTCTGCAAGCAAAGCAGCATCCATGAAAATGTGTTTTGACTGTTCTTGCTTTTGAATTAACTTCCTGTTCTTGAATATCTGGGTTGATTCTTGAGAAACACAGAAGCATGCAAAGACTGATGTCCTGATTAAAAAATTGTGCAACAGTGTAAAACCAACTTATTATTAAATAAGTGGGATGTCTTCCAGTTTCTAAGATGTGGTTTTGCCAAGCCACTCTGTGCATTAACACAATCTTGTATGCCCAGCCTGAGCACTATTTACACTGGCAACTCAGTTACACTGAGAAGGCTGCTCAATTGCTGCTTAAGAGGACATGGTAAATGCTGGATAGAAAAGATTCTTGAAAAAGCAAACAAGCAAACAAACAATAAAAAAAAAAAAAAAGGCCAACAACCAACCAATCAATCAAACAAACAAAAAACATTAGAAATGCCTCCTATTTGAGCATAAGGAGACTTTGTAAAATCAAGAGCATCTCCAAGGACATATGATCTCAGCACAGAGCTAGCTCAAGTGTTTTATTAGAGAGCATTCAGTTGGCATGGACAGAGAAGAACAAAGAGACTGTTTACTGTTTTATCCACTGGGAACACCAATACTTGTCACATTTAAATCAAGTTAAATGAAACACTAGAAACTCTACCATGGTGAATAGACTTCTACTGGTATGCTCTAACCCTACTGCCTCCTGAAGTCATGATGTCCAATGTTCTGATTTCCAAGCCTGTGAGACCTATTGCTTTTTTTTCCAAATCATTTCTCTGACACATAAATAAAGGGCTGGGCCCAACCAAAAGTTGAGATGCTTGACATTTTGCTACACTGTACAACTTCTGCAATTAAAAATTTCCTTTCTCTCCAGAGCAGTAGGGAAAAAAATCATGGGTAAATTCAGATCAACTTCCTTCCCTGTGCCATTTCATGAATGCCTTCCCTTTATAACAGACAAAATCTTATGTCCCAGAGCATCTCTTATCCCTTTACTATTTTGGTGTGCATTGTCCCTGCAAGATTTCAGAAACTGTGAAGCTGGATGTACCTGACTGGAAAATTGCTCAATGGGCTGTTGCTGGCAGCTAATTGACCATTTGACATTTAAGCCAAATCTCAGCACAAGATGGTCAATTCTTTTGAGGATTTGCATGTATTTTGACTGCAGACTGTGACAACATTGAGAAATGCAAAGTAATTGCTGCAATACAGTAGCTTTTTGACCCTTGCTTTAATGAAAACAAAACAAACAAGAGCAGTATACCAGCTGCAAGCAAAAGGTTA